>NW_006399767.1:11269358-11280482 GCF_000299155.1 Elephantulus edwardii | reverse complement strand
TGTCCAATGCATAGGTAATCTTCTTCTTTGGCCTGTCCAATGCATAGGTAATCGTCTTCTTTGGCCTGTCCAATGCATAGGTAATCATCTTCTTTGGCCTGTCCAATGCATAGGTAATTGTCTTCTTTGGCCTGTCCAAGGAGACCCAAGCCTGCAGATGGCGGTCATGCATCCCATCCCCCACCTCCTACACAGGTGGCCAGTGGGGCTCGCACTCCCTCCCCCCCAGTGCAGGAGGCATGCGGGAGGCACACAGCCCCCCCAGCACAGGCGGCCGTTGGGGGTGCGCCCCACCCCACCCCACCGCACGGGTGCTCGGCTGGTGTGCGGCCCCTCTTGTGTAGGTGGCCGGAGGGTGCCTGCTCCCGCAGCTCACCACACTGTCTCTGCCTCTGCTGCCATCTTGGATCTCCAGGAAATATATTTCTAATATTCTGATTATATTTTAAAAAAAAGTAGCCTGTAGAAATTGCATAATTCACCAGTGGCTCTAAAGTAAAAAATAATAATAATAATAAAAATTGTCAATTGCCTGCTGGGTGATTGTAAAAATCCCACTGGAGGGTTAGTTATTAATCAGATGTAACTCAATGGTTATGAGTTTGAGGGGTTTTTTTAGTGTTTTGGGATCTTTTTAATTTTAAAAAATTCAGTATTACGACAAAACACATACAACACAAATTATGCAATGTATCCGAAAAGATACTTCTCTAAAACAATATTCAAAGCGCTGGTGACAATATGGAAAGATGCTTATTGTAAAAAGGTGGGATCAGTCATATTTTATCTTTATTAATTCCAAACAGTGGGAAATGTCCCTGTCAACAATATCAACATTACAAAATCAATTCCCACATCAGGTCCTCGTGGCTGACAGGACTGACAGGCCCCAGCAAAGGAGGATGCTTCAACAATTTAGATCCTCCCAGAAGAACTGTGGGTGAGCATTAACCATTACTGGTAAGTATATTCGTTTTCTCCTGGACACAAGAGCCTGCTATCTGGTTCCTAAAACCTTCTGAGGTCCTAACTCTTCTCACTATTTCTTAGTTGTTGGAATTGATGGAAAACCTCATAAGCAGTTCCTTACATCACCTCTGCCTTTTATGCGGACTTCCGAGTTGTAAAACAACCCAGTGGTAGATGGAATTTGCTCCAGGACTTAAGAACCATAAATGACATAGTTGAACCTCTCTCTACATCTTGTGATTCCTAACTTTTATACTATAATAGAGAAAGTGCTAGTCAATAGGCCTTTTACTGTAAGAACCACCTTCCCTCTGTAACTTGATTGGTGCCACTATTAGAGCCTCTATGTGGAATATTACTGCTTTTCAATTTTTGACTCATGTACTTTTAACTTGTTAGTTAAATTTGTGTCTTCTAGGCTGTAGCACTTCCATGTTACGTCTTCAAGGATATGAACATGCACAGCTAAGCACAACTGATAACAGTGAATCTAAATTCCAAAATCAATCTCCATAATAGTCTATGTGTTTCCTATTGCCAAAGGGACCCTTTAGAGTAGTGAGAGAAGATCTTCACCCTGAAACCTACAGCGTCCCTTTCCAGCAGGAAGTAGCTAAGAGAATACGCTGTTACCGTTTACTTATGAATCAGGGTGAAGTCTCTCTCAAGGAGGAGTGATAGGGAATGGCAAAGGACACACTGACAAAGGAGAGTAATCAGAACTGGCTTTGACAAGCAGTGTGGCAATTGGACAATTAAAACATACTTTCAAGGGGGGGGGGAAGAAGAATGAATTGGGGAGGAGGGTAGAGAAAATAGTGCAACAATGAATGAATGAAAACCCCAAATCTCTGTAAATGTTCATTAAAATTAATAAAATTTAATAAAAAAAACCACATTTCTTTAAACAGAAAAAAAAAGAATGGAGTTTATTAGGGAAGTAAGAAAGTGGGGGACGCAAAGAGTATCACCCAATGCAAATCTAAGTTTTAACTCAGCAGTCCCAAGGCATAATTTCTCAATTAATTCAGGCTCTAGTTTCAGTTCAGTAGTCAGCTTTCTCTTTCCACCATCCAGGAAGAACAGCAAAAACTTTTAACTGTGGCCTTTAACTTTGGGCTCCTCAGGTTACACCTTGCCACTGTTTCTCCACAACAATGCCACAATCTCTCCACCACCATCAGCAAGGCCTTGCCACCAGGGTCTCATTTTCACCAGGGTCTTGCTTCAGTCTCCCTCATGTCTTGCTGCCCAGTGTGAAAAGCATGTCCGCTTGCTCTCTTGCACGCACTCCCTCTCCCTCTCCTGCTCCCTTTCCCTCTCCCTCTCTCTCTCTCTCATATCCTAGTTCTACAGCTGCTGATGATTTGCATGACCAAGTGTCTACAATTAAGGTGGCTGTAAAACAAAGGAGGCTCTGATAAGGCTTTAAAAAAAAGCTAACTTTATGTTAATATCACACTAGCAATGCCCTTGTGGATTGACAAGACTAGTCATTCCCTTTGCAGATAGGCTGACACATCCTATTTGCATATCACTGCCCATCCTAGGAAAGTCAATTTGAACAATAAAAACTTTAACACCCAAGAGATGCAAATTAAAATACCACATTCATATTCCATTACATACTCCTAGAAATGAAAGCAGATGCTAAATTATTCCATAACAGAATGTGTTATTCATTCATCAAACACTTAGTAAGAACGAATTATAATAAAACACCTATGCTAGCACTGTTGTAGTTGTTGTTAGGTGCTATCAAGTCAAGTATGACTCAAAATGAACGTATGCACAACAGATCTGAACCCTGGCCTATCCCGTGTCAACCTTACAATCTCTGACACATACAAGACCATCCCTGTAGTCTCTCTGTCACTCCACCTAGTTGAGGGTCTTACTCTCTTTCACTATCCTCTCACTTTTGCAAGTATGATGTCCTTCTCCAAGGAATGGCCTAGACTTTCGTAGTAACATGTCAAAGCATGTGTGACGAAGCTTCACCGTCCTTAAGCCAAAAGAGCACTCTGGCTGAACCTTCTCCAAGACATCTCTGTTTGTTCTTTTGTCATTCAACAGGATATTCTGTACTCTCCCCTTGTACCACATTTCAAAGGCATTTATTTTTCTTCTGACATCTTTATTCATTGTCCAGCTCTCAGATGCACAACAAGTGACTGAAAAGGCCATGGTCTGAATCAAGCACCCCTTGGTACTCAAACTAACATCACAGCTCCTCAGGAATTTGTTAAGAGGTCTCTAACTGCAGACTTTCCTAATGCAATAAATCTCCTGTTCACTAAGATGGAATCATTGGCAGTTTCTCTCTTTTCTCCATCTATTATAATGTTGTCTATCAATTCAATGAGAATTTTTGTTTTCTTGATATTAAGATGTCATTTATATTGAAGGCTATAGTTTTAGATCCTCTCTAGCAAATGTTTCACATCCTCACTTTTAATTAACAAGGTTATGTCATCTGCATTATGAAGGATACTGATGAGTCGTCTTTTCTTTTTTTTAAGTAAATTCAGTTGTTCTTAAGGTCAGAAGTTGCACTGCCTGGACAAAGTTACACGGTAAATCTATGACCTGCTTCTCAAGAAAAAAATAGGCTATCTCCTCCCAAGTGCTTTACTGCCTCTGGAAATCCCTTGACAGGACAGCTATGATTTTGTCCCAACTCAATGGTGAATGGCAACAATATCATCCTGAAGTAGCTTACAATTAGTATCAGAATTGAGTATTTTAGGAGCATTCTCTAATAAAAAATAATTCTATAACATAGAAACTTAACAAGTTAAACCAAAACTTAAACTCAACACAATGCTTTAGAGCCAATTCTGAATGACCGTCACACTGTAGGACAAAATAGAACTGCACCAGAGTAGGGTTGCCAAGGCAAATATCTTTAAGGAAACAAATTATATTATCTTTCTCCCACCAATAGTGAAAACAAGTGATAAGAGAATGTTCACTAAACATCCTAATTAGAAAGTGAATTGATAGCAGTAAAAGCATGGGCTTCCAGACAAGAGAGGAGGCTCTGATGGCATAGTCCATGGGTTAGCATTGCTAACCCAAAGGTGGTATGTATGTCTCTTGCAGTTCAACACCAGCAGCTCCAAGGGAGAAAGAAGTAACATCTCCTCCTGTGAGATTTACAGTCCCAGAAAAGTGGTGGAGGGTTAGGTATGAGCACACTTTATGATGTAATGTCAAAGAGAGTTCTAAGTGCAAGACTAAGGTCTGACAATCCAGGAGTTGCCATAAGAAGGCTATCAAGCATATCACATCACTTCACACCTGTGGGTTTAACCTCAATTTAGGATGTCAGTTTTAAGTAGTTCTTGACATGTATATCAATCAGAGTCATCTATTCTGAAGTTTAAAAAAAAATACCTCACTCACAGGAGACTTCCCTTAAGAGAATACAATCAAAATATCAGAGCATTTAAAAAAAAAAAAAAAGAACAAAACACACACAACACCTCTTTAGCTTATTCTGATGTGGTTCCTTGATCAATGAGCACAGTCATCATTCTAAAGTCTGATTTGGTAAATTTTGTTTTATTATTTTCTAGTCAAAACAATTACATACTTAATTAAACCCTCTCCTTTTAACAGAAGAGTCATCCAAGTATTTCAAGGTTTGCAAACTAAATGAAAAGTGGTAATAGTTAAGAAGGATAAATTGCTTGCCTTGTTATTTATTTTTAAAGTACAAAGTTAAGCTTCGAGCCAGTATATAAAGAAGATGCTAAATAAAAGTATTATTTACTTTGAGTCTGGCCGCTTAAAATAGGCAAACTGGGCAAACTCTCAAGAGGTGGGAATGGTTACAGGGGAAAACACACCCCAGGGCCTTGCTTTTGATACTTCTGCCTTTCAACACAGGAACTGAGTAGCTGACTTACTTTGATTTAGGAAAAGCTATGATTTGGAGAACTACTGCTGGTAATGACTTCTAGGTAGGAAATTTATCATTTTATAGGACATCTTGGCAATGTTTGTCTTAGCTACAGAGGTGTTATTTATTGTTCCCAGGGTTGATGGAAGAAGGGAAAAAAAGTCCTTTTTGAGTAGTTCTGAGAAAGCAGTCCTACACTGAAGCAAATGGAAGTCTTGCTGACTTAATGGCAATTAAAGACTTTAAGTAGAACTTTGTGTTTCTTTAATTTTTTCCATTGATAGGAACAAAACCTTAACATCTGATTTTCCCACAGTCTTCATGAATTCAATATTGCTTCCTTTTTTTCTATAAAAACCATCTCTGCCCTCTTCAACCAAATGAAATGTTTAGTTTGCTAACCGTTGATTAAATCTACAAACCTCTTGAAAATCAACTCTGTGTAATTCAATTCCAAGGAACTAAAGTCCATCTGTGTAGTTTGTCATTCTATTTAAGGTGTGATAGTACATCTTCACTTAAATAAAGATGACCAACTATGTAGAACTATCACATATGCAAGCTTAATTCAGAAGAGACCTTGAAATTAGAGATATCATTGCTGGTTTCAGATGGATCCTGGCTGAGAGCGCAGATATAAAGAAGGTGTTTATGCTTTACTGACTATGAAATGACATTGGACTGTATAGATCATAACAAGTTATGGCTAACATTGAGAAGATTGGAGATTCTAGAATATTTAATTGTGCTCATGCAAAGCCTATAAACTAAGAAGCAGTTGTCCAAACAGAACAAGAGTATATTGCATGATTTAAAATGAGGAAAGGTTGTCTGCATCTTAGGTAAATCTTTCTAGAAGTTGAAGTATATGAAAATTAATATGGCATTAGGATTGGAGGAAGATTCATAAATAACCTGCAACATGTAGATGACATCATCTTGCTTTCTGAACATGAGGATCTGAAATATTTTGCTGTACAAAATCAGACTATAGCCTTTAATATGGGTTGCACCACAACATCAAGAAAGTAAAAACTCTCACCACATTAACTAAACAAATAAGTAGCATTATAATAGATGAAGACTGAAATTTATAATTATTTCATTCTACTTGAATCCACAATCAACACCCATAAAAACAGCCATTAAAAAAATCAAAAGATGTGTTGCATTGGGGAAGTCTGTTGTTAAGGCCCTCTCCAAAGTGCTAAAGAGTAAGGATGTCAGTTTATATAAAGAAATGCTTGATCCAAGCCATGATTTTTTCAGTTGCTTACTATGCATCTGAATGTTAGACAATGGAAAAGGGTGACTGGAGAATTAATGCCTTTAAATGGCTGTGGAGGAGAAGAATATTCAATATCATATGGACTGTCATATGATGTTCATAAAAACTAACAAGTCTCTCTTGGTGGACGTGTAATCATAGTGTTCTTTATAAACAAAAATGGTCAAACTTTGTCTCACATACTTTGGTCATGTCAGGAGGCACCAACACCCTTGGAAAAATATCAAGCTGGGCAAGATTAAAGATCAGAGAAAGAGAAGAAGGCCTTCACCAAGATGAGCTGGCAGAGAGTCAGTAACAATGAACTAGAGCATGTAGGGATCACAGGGATGGTGCAGGATAGGGCAAGGTTCAAATCTGTTGTTGACAGGGTTGCTATGAGTCAACTTGATGGCACCAAAAAGCAACAACTCCAGAGAGGAAACTCTCGTAGTGCAGTCCATAAAGAGATGCATTATTAATCCCAAGGCTGTACCTCTCTGGCAGCCAGAGTCCATCAGCAACTCTAACGAAGAAAGATGGGCAATCTCTTTGTGATTTACAGGCTCACAAAGCCTATGCAGATTCAGTTATGAGTTGGCTCTAATTTGACAACAATGAGTTTTTTTCAGAACTATATGGAAAAGGAGCCCTCATGGTACCATGAGTTAAGTCTTGGTTTGTTAACATAAAGGTTAGCAGGTTGAACCAACCATCTATTGTGCAGAAGAAATAAGAGCAGCCTACTTCTGTCAAGATTTACAGACTTGTATGCTCACTATGTGGGAGCTCTGGTGGCTTAGAGGTAAGGAGTTGCAGTCCCAACCAAAAGGCACAAGGATCAAAACACAAGCTGCTCTGAGGAAGAAAGATGGAAAATTTCCTCCTGTGTCATTTTTCTGCCTCTAAAAACTAGCCGGAGGGTCAGTTATAGGTCAGTTCTGACTTGACAAAATATAACAATAAGGTCACTATAGGTCAGCAGCAATTAGATAGCAGTGGGATTGAGTTTTTTGGGTTTCTGTAACAATAAGGCAAAAAAGAGCTTTGTTTCATTTACTTTTGGTTTATCATTTTCTTGTGCTCTAACAGATGAATCTAGAAACTTCTCCTGTGTTTAGAATAGGCCTTCTCTTCTTTTGTCTTCTCTTCTCTTCCCTTCTCTTTATCTATAAATCATCTATCTCTCTCTCCTTCTCTCTCATCCCTCCTCCCTTCTTCTTTCTATTTAATTTGAATCTTCCAAAGCCTTTTATTTCCCTGTTGTTCACAGTGTCATGGAGTCTATTTTTTTTCTACTAGTTTATTTACAAAATTTGAATACATTGTTTTCAAGAACAAATTCTTTCAATTTCCTCTCACCCCACACACACTCATCAAACTGTATAATACGATGATTAATCCCCCGCCCTCCCCATCCCCACACATTCATATCCCTCTGCTTCCAAACTCTCCCACCTCTGGGATCCTTATACTCATTCTACAATAATGGTTTTATACAATATTTATCCTTACAGGACTGAGTTAGTTCACTCAGTATATGTTCTCCAGTCCCTTCCAAATTAGGTAAGAATTTACAAATCATTGCTCCTGCATGCTGTGTAGTATTCCATTGTGTGAATATACCATAACTTCTCTTTGACTCATAGCAGCACCATGCATCAGAGCAGAGTGCCTCAAAGGGTTTTCTAGGCTTCAATCTTCAGAGATGCAGATCCTACAGTCATTCTCCCTTATGCAAATGAAATGTCATGGAGTCAGTTGGGTATTCAAAGCTCTAGATCAGCAGGGCACTCTTTCTTCCTTAGGGCAGCTGGTGGATTCAAATCAACCATGGACCCAAGCGCCTCATGGCTTTTTTTCACACCAGGGCTCAGATGTATGCTCATATTCTAGTAGCTTTACAAATGCTAGCTTAACTTTTGTTAGTTTGTGAGGTTTTGGGTTTTCCCTCAAGTGCAAAAGTTTATAAAGCATTTCTGAAAGATCACAAGTCTAACATTTAAAATAAGATCTTCCATGAAGAATGTAAGAAAAAAAAAACAAACAAAAAACACCATAAAAAACCCCCAAAACCAATAAAACCAACCCATGGATCTAGAGTCTAACATCTCGGAGTTTTCACCTACTAGCTATACAATCCCAAAAACATCAATTAACTTCTCTAAAATAACATCCCCTCACTGTAGTGGAGATAGGTTCAAAGTGACAACCTGCACACACACATCTCTATAAAGAGTAAAGGCCTATATACATGTTTGATCTCCGTGTTTTTAAATTTCTATATACAAACAAATTTGTGACTTTGGTCAGTAAAGAATATTGGTAATACACTCTTAAAAACTGACTCTCAATCACTGTTGCATAATTTCCTCCAACAATAAATGAATTAAAAAAAAAACCAAAACCCCAAACAAATATGACATAACATCTGACCCGAGTCAGAACAGCCAAAGTTAACAGAACAGCAGCAACAAATTCTGTTGAGGTTGCGAAGAACGAACCCTTATTCACTGCTGGTGGGAGTATAAAATGGTGCAACCACTGTGGAAGGCAGTATGGCGCTTTCTCAAAAAGGTGCAAATTGAGATATCATTTGACCCAGCAACTCTACTATTGGGAATATACCCCAAGAAGACCGTAACTGACATCCAAGCAGATATATGCACACCCATGTTTATCGCAGCTCTGTTCACAACAGCAAGGAATTGGAAACAACCCAGGTGCGCATCAACAAACGAATGGATAGAAAAGCTGTGGTATATTCACACAATGGAATACTACACTGCATTGAAAAAACAAGGAACTCAAGCAATAGTATTCAAAATGGGTGACTCTGGAGGACATTATGCTGAGTGAAGTATCTCAGTCGCAAAAGGACAAATACTGAATGGTGCCACTGTTGTAAAACAGGACTGACCTCGGGGCTGGGGGAGACTGAGAAAGATGGGTTCAATAATGTATACTGCATTGAAACAGATAAGGGAGAAAACTGTTTAAGAGGTATATGTGAATAGGTATTTCTGTCATGACAGGAGTCCAGAGCGAAGGCTGCATAGTGGAGTGGATCTGGGGGGAGGGATTGTAAAACAATGAAAGAATTTTTCTTTAACTTTTCCAAGATGGTAGTGTACTAGGAGGAAGGGATGGGAGGGGAGAAAAGTACAACAATGAATGAATGGAAATCCAAAGTCTCTGTAAATTTTCATTGAAATTGATAACAAATTTTTTTTAAAAACAAAACTCAACACCTGTCGGAACAGGGGGCAGGTAGGGAGAAAAATGTGCAATAATGAGTGAAAATACAACTCTTCTGTAAACTTCTGTTAAAATCACAATAAAAATTTTAAAAAATAAAGATGCTGGGGGGAAAAAACTGCCTTCAAATCTTAAAGACATCAAGCTAAGCCAACTTTTACCACATTTGAATGGTCTGGTTATGAATCTTGCATGGTGAGATATCCAGTAAAATAGTTTGTGTGTATGGCAACTGCCTAAATGCCTTTGACATTTTATTTGTTTATATCTTTTTCAAGCACTAACTTTAAAATTATGGGAATAGTCATTTTAGATTCATCTCAGGCCTCTAACTTACCAGAAGAAAAAGATAGAAAGTGAAGAAAAATGCCAACCACCCTGATACAATTTTCTACAAAGAATACTTGATTCAACATGATAGAAAATATGTACAAACTTACACCTTTAGCTCTGCTTTTGCTTTTTCCTATGTTTTATAACACAAATAAGACAAAAATATACTTTAGAAATATTTGCTAGAAATAAAAGCAATACAAACATTGAATAAAGGTAAACAAATATGGTAAGCACACCTCCACAGTAATCAGCACATGCTATTTTTAATCAAAACCCCAAACCACCATGGCAGTTTTACAGCTTACAACTGAACAGGACCTTTCAAATGAGTGCCCTTAACTTGAACAGTGGGTCAATTTACGGCTGATAACAAATACGATCATGATCTAATGTAATACCAAGACTTAACTTTCATAAAATGTAGATGGTTCTTTGAAATCATCCACTTCTGAGTAAGAATCACAAAAATTCTATACACTTTCTTAAGTTAGGAGATAAAGACCACTGTGCTGAGTGAACGAATTCAGTCTCCCAAGGACAAATACTGCGCAAGACTATTAATGTAAAAAGAAAAAAAAGAAGAAGGAGGAGGATTGCTAGTAAATTGTATAGAAAAACCCCAAAGTGGGAAGGAGAAGGAGGTGGGAGGTGGAGGGGCGGGAATCTTGAGGGCACAGAGTAATTAAGGCAGACTGAGAGGCTGAAGAAATCAAGAAAGATCCAGCAAGGACCTGAAAAGGTGGGATAATGATGGGCATGAATCAAAAATCATTAATGTTATAAAACATAACATATGGGAATGATACCATGAAACACAATGTGAATAGAGGAATGTGTGGAACACAACATATATAAACAAAGCGCAATGTATATGAACTTGGTATATAAACCAATATAAAACAAAAATAATTCAAAAAAAGCTCTGTATAGGATATTTCTTAGAGTTAGGATATTCCAATAATATATGGTCATTTAAATATATATATATATTTCTCATCTTTATATGTGTACAATATTATCAGGTACCCTTTACATATTTTTATCCATTCAAATCCTTTCATACAACTCCTTATAGCCAAGAATCACAGTTTTCTTATGCTTAACCATGGATCCAATCGTAATTAATCTCATGACCAAAAAATTAGAAGAAAAAAAAAGTTGTTTAAAAGACATAAAAAAATATTTCATATACTAAACTGGTTGAGTGATGTCACTGGCAACTCTAAAATTATCAATGAAGCAAACAAGTCTCTTTATCAAAAAGTTTGCTGTCCAAAAAAGTGATAAAACAAGGTAAACACAAAGCATGTAAATTTTCAAGTACTGGAAAAGGTACATATAAACAATAGCTGAAGCTGAGGAAAATTAAACCAAATCCACAGGAGCC
>NW_006399767.1:11251484-11267383 GCF_000299155.1 Elephantulus edwardii | reverse complement strand
GGCACATAACAACAACAACAACAAACAATAAAATCTCAAACATTCTGATGCCAGACACTGAAGAATTTTGTGGGTAAATTCTTTGTGGTTTTCTTACAAAAACACTTTAATATCTATTTACAAAAACAGAAATATCTTTAATTCTCATTTCTTCACGCATGTTTTAATTTCTAGCTACTACTGAAAGTACTACAAATTTACATAAACTTTAATAAAAGTACCTTCTAACTTTTTAAAGCAAAACTTCACACATGTGAAGCAACATGTACTCATCTCTAATCTCATTGTGATCAATTCACACGGACTCAGAACAGACCCTCCAGCAAGTTTTCAGAGGCTATAAATCTCACAGGAAGGAAGAGCCCATCTCTGCTCAGGGGCACACTGGAGAACTGACTGGAGAAGTTCTCAGTAGCAAAACTAACTCCCTGCAGACTTTGCCACCATAACTTCCAGACCAGGTACAAGTCATCTTTTTGTAATTGTGATGTTACAACAATGACCATTTATTAACCAAAACAGTTATATGTGGTGAGAACGTGTCATTCATTATGCTAAGTAAGTGGCTGTAATAAAGGCCTCACATGTAACAATAATGAGAATGGGCCAGGGCTGGGCATTGCTTCCACTGTTCACAGGGTCACTATGAGTTAGAACCAACATGGAAGCACATAACATCAGCACGCTAACTAAAAGTTCAGTAAGCATGATCTTATTTAAATCACAAGTCAGTTATTATTTGTTGTTTGTTGTCGTTATGTATCTACACGTCTTCTACAACTCTTTACCCCCAGTCACTGTGTCAATCCATTTCATCTAGGTCTTGCTCTCCTGCACGGTCCCCTCATCCTTCCAAACATGAAGACCTTCTCCAAGAACTAGTTCCTTCTGGCAACATGCCCAAAGTATGTGAAACAGAGCTTCAGAATCTTGTCTCCAAGGAGCAGACGGGTTTCACCTTCTCCAACCTGCTTGTTCTTTTGGCAGTGCATGGTACATGTTCAATACTCTTCTCCAGCACCAGTAGTTCTACCATTTCACAAGAGTTCTCTGCTTTATCCTGCCTTATCCATGGAGACAAAATAGGAAATATGTTTAAATCAAATCAGTTGTGTTCTTATTACCATAAACCAAGGCTTTTTTCCATTAAATATCATTGTCATGACATCTTTCATTAGTAGTTATTTATAAAGCTTGATTCTTTTTAACAATTGTAATCAATAGTTTTTATAAGAAACGTAAATGCAGGCATTTATTGGCAGCATCATGATAAATGGTGAAGAGACTGAGAACGTTAACAGCTTCACTTTGCCTGGCTCTGCAATCAACACTCTTGGTACCAGTAGCCAGGAAATTAAAAGAAGAACTGCACTGGGAAAGTACTGAAGAGCAACAATGTCAGTCTGGAGACTAAAGTGCACCTGATACAGGACATGGTCTTTGCAATTATTTGCTATGTATCGGAAAGCTAGACAATGACTAGGGATGAATAAGGAGAACTGATGCCTTTGAGCTGTGGTGCTGAAGAAGAGTACTGAATATACCATGGACTGCTAGGAGAACAAACATGTTCGCCCTAGAGAGGGTGAAACCAGGCTGCTCCTTGAAGGCAAGGATTCTGAAGTTTCATCTGACATACCATACTTTGGACATTTTGCAAGAAGGGGCCAAGTCCTTAGAAAGAAACATCATGGTTGGGTGAATAGAGAGACAGAGCAAGAGAGGAAGATACTTGATGAAATTATTTGCTTCAGTGATATAATGGGTAATGGGGGTAGATATGTGAGACAATAATGTTGGAAAAGGATAGAACAAGATTTAGAGCTGTTGTACATATGGTTGCTATGAGTAATAAGCAACTCGACAGCACATAATAACAACAATCAATAACTATAAACTATATTTTCTCATTTTTAGGTTTAGAATCTTGATGGGTTAGGGAAAACTGCTGACAGTCTATTTTACCAGAAAGGAAGAAAGTAATAGAAACAGTAACTTTGCATTGCAGTATTGACAAAGAATACGGATGTGCCTTGGGTTACCGTATATACCAATATACCTTGAAAGAAAGTTACCCACAAGGCTCCTGTGCCACATAGTTTGGACATGCTAATACGAGGGACTAAACCCTGAATAAAGATATCATGAAAAATTAGAGCAGCTGGAAAAGAGATGAAGACCCTCAGTGAATGGTTGACACAGTCACTGTTAACTCTGAGATCTAGCACAGCAGAGACTCAGGATCAGGCAGTATTTTGTTCTGTTGTATAGAGGGTCATTCATCATGAGCTTCAGGGAACTCAACAGTACCCAACAACAACAGTAGGGAGCTGATAATTCTTTAGTGATGCTAACACATGATTCAGCTGCTGCTGTCCCCTTTTTAGGAATAGCCTCCCATAAGTACTCTAAAATACAAAATCACATTGTTACAATCTGCTTTATTGTCATGCTCTATCCACTACTCTCTATTTTCATTTCTGTCCCTGAAGTGTCCAAACTGATACTAAAAAATTTTTAAATTGTACCAGATTACAGCCTCAGTCATCAGACTGGGAATCTGATCTAATAGCTGTTACATTAAAGGATACAGTGACATCATTTTACATTGGGAACTGAGTTTCAACATTAGGAAGGCAGAAAAACTGAAGACAATTCTCAATGTGCAGCTTTCTTTGATATTAGACCATGAGCTCACTATTTTAATCATGCTTTTGCTATTCACTTCTTGAACGAACATGGGTAAAACCCATTTCTCTGACTCTCAGATTTGTCATGTACAAATGAGTGGATTCAAAGGACTACCACGAGGATAAAATAGACATAAGAGATGAATGCATACTACTGTCAAAAAATAAGAATCTAATAAATTTTGTTGTTGTTGCTGCTGTTATTGTTATGTGTCACTGAGTCCCCTGTGACTCATGGTGACCCTATGTACAATAGCTATGAAGCCTGCCCTGTCCTGAACTAGTCTCATTTATTATGACATACCAACACCCACTGTCCCAGTTACTGTATCAATCCACCACACACAGGGTCTTTCTCTCCTGCGCTGTCCTTCCACCCTTTCAAGCATGATGTCCTTCTCCAAGGACTGATCCCTCCTGGCCACGTGCCCAAAGTATGTGAGACGGAGCTTCAAAATCCTAGCCTCCAAGGAGACACTTGGTTTCACCCTCGACAAGACAGACCTGTTTGTTTTCTTGGCAGTCCATGGTATGTATGTTCAAGACTCCTCTGCAGCACCACAACTCAAAGGCATCAACTCTATTCAGAATTTAAATTAATTTCTTGTGTATCTCAAAACAAGTAACACACTCAATTAAATTATTTGCACTGTTCCAAGACTGATGATTAAAACTAGGCAGTCACAAAGGGGCCCTTTAGAGTAGTGAGAGAAGATCTTCACCCTGAAACCCACAGCGTCCCTTTTCAGCAGGAAGTAGCTAAGAGAATACGCCATCCCCTTTTCCTTATGAATCAGGGTGAAGTCTCTCTCAGGGAGGAGTGATAGGGAATGGCAAAGGACACACTGACAAAGGAGATTAATCAGAACTAACTTTGACAAGCACTGTGGCAATTGGACAATTAAAACAGACATTCGGATGGCGGGGGAAGAAGAACAAACTGGGGAGGAGGGTAGAGAGAATGGTGCAGCAATGAAGGAATGAAAACCCAAAATCCCTGTAAATGTTCATTAAAACTAATAAAATTTAATAACAATTAAAAAAAACACAAAAAACTAGGCAGTCAAAGAAAGCTACTTAGAAAAGTGGCTAAGCAAATCTATCTTTAGAAAAGCTGTGCTAAATATATACTCACAGATACAGTGATTGCTGAAGATAAACCCTTTCTGAACATTGTAATAGTTTTTCATTTTGGTTTGGTTTTTTTTTGGGGGGGGTTTGGGTTTGTTGGTTTTGGTTTTCTATTTTGGGGTATTTTGGGGTTTTGTTTGTTTAGAATTTCAAAATGGCATTTCCTGTTTGGCATTTGATCTAGAAAAATCATGAACATTAAGTATTGTACCTGCAGAAATCCTGGTTGATAGTTGTGCTCATTTTTCACGAGATTCTTCTTTACTTTGAATATACAATCAATCATACAAAAGCCTTAAACACATAACCATTAGCTTAATTCAGACTCATGGAAAATCCATGTGTTACAGAACTGCCCCATATGGTTTTCTCAGCTGTGAACTTCATGAAAGCAGATCACCAAGTCTGTCTCGTACAATCCGTGGGTAAGTGTGTAAGCCAATCTTTACACCAATAGTCCTGCAAAAATTGTGCCCACAGGGACCTTTCAGGAGTAGGACAGGCAATCTTCCATGCCAATTTACATTCTCCAAAAACCCACTGGAGGGTCAGATATGAGTCAGTTGCAACATGACTAATAAATTTCCACTCTGGGACCTATAAAGCTATGTTGCTGTTGTTGTTGCTGTTGTTGAGTTGCAGAGAATCAAAACTGACCCATTCTTGCCCCTCCAGGAAGTTTTCAGGGCAGAATCCTAAAAGGAAGAAACTGACAATCTTTGTCCCACAGAGCAGCTGGCAGATTCGAACCATGTACCTATCGCTTGGAAATACAATTCCTTAAAACTAAGACTGTAACAGAGCACCCACAGAGAATCTTATTTATATAAAGATAATGCTATGATTACGGACAAAAAATGCTAATAATGAATCATAGTCCAAAGACATAGAAATCAATGAAAACATTAATGGAAAAATTTTCCATTAAATTATTCTATTATATTAAGTAACAATTTTTCATTTCAGTTTTAAGTGTTTCATATGAATAAAAGTAATAGCCTAAAGAACTTCTGGTTCCATAAAGTTGGGAGTAGCCTCATTATCTATCAAGTCTTTTCCCTTGCAACTAAAAAAACCTAGATATAATACAAGGAAGCATAGGCAATTCCTGAAATGTAGAAAAAGACAGCTAGCTACTGAGGGACTTGAAGCTTGAGGAATAACACAGCAAGAAGCCTTACTGCCAGGCTTTCCTTACTGCCTCCCATCTATCCTGGACAGGCTGATGCCCCTCCTGTGTGAAATCCCCAAGCAACCTTGTTGCTGTTAACTCTATGTCAACACATTATAACCCTCCAGGACAGAGTAAAATTGCCTCACAGGATTTCCAAGGCTGTAATCTTTATGGAAGAAGATTTTCACAGCTTGTTCCCACAGTCTATCTGGGAGATGCACATAGCTAACATTTGGTTAACACCCTAACATTTAACGACTGTGCCACCAAAAGGCTCTGACATCATCAACAAGCAAAGGCAAAATAGCTCAAGAAAAGCCTGCTGTCTCTAGTTAAAGAACAAGGAGAAGGATGAGCTAACTACAGAAAAATCATTTCTAGAAATGCCCGCATCATTCTAGATACTAGCAATAGGAAAAATCAAACTCATCTCTATAAGTAAGCCACACAGGAAGTTAAAAATCTACCCCATAATCCATGTCCTTGCCTTCACACCCCCAGAAGAAGGCAGCATGCTCTAATTTATAGATTGGTAGTGAAGCAGGTGACTTGGCAGGTCTACCTTCTACTTGGTGGGACCAGGGGATACTCAAAGTCCTTGCTGGAGCACTGCATGTGCTACGAAGGGTTGAAATATTAAACTGAGCCTACACACTACCCAGAAGAAAGAAGAACCACAGGCTCACCTTAGGCAACTCTGATGGCCTAAAGAATCAAAGGTGCCAATCTTGAAGGCATGCAGTTTGAATCCATCAACTGCTCCAAAGAATAAAGATGGGAAATCACCTCATATATGATTAAATCGCCTCTAAAAGCTTATTAGAGGGTAAGTTATGGGTCTGTTCCTATTCAACAGAACATCACAACAAGGCTTCCCTTGGTGTTAACAAGGCCAAATCATGACCGAGCTTCAACCTATAAGCAGAATCCAAAAGTTCAGTCTTACTAAACTGATAACACATGCTGAGAGATCTCACAGGAAAAACTACGGCAAGCTACAAACTAGGAGGAAAACTACTTGTGAATCACATACTTGACAAATAATTTGTATTTATGAGTTGAAAGTGAGGAGGACTTGAAGTACTTGCTTCAGAAGATCAAACTTTGCAGCCTTCAAAAAAGATTGTATCTTAACATAAAGAAAACAAATTTTCACCACCAGACTGATAAGCAACATCATGATAGCTGAGAAAATAAACTGTCAATAACTTCATCTAACTTATATCTGCAATCCATACACTGGTTTCAGTCAGGAGATCAGGAGACATATTAGGGAGCGATGATGTTAGTTTCAGGAATAAGGTGCACCTGATTCAGCTCATGCTCTTTTCAGTCACTTTGGTATATTGCTAAGAAGTGGTCTACAAATAAGATGACAGGAGAAAAACTGAATCCTTTGAACTGTGGTGCTGAAGAAGAGTACTGAATATCCCACGGACTTCCAAAAGAACAAACAGAAGAAGGTGCAGACATAGTGCTCTTTGGAGGCAAGGATAATGAAACTTCATCTCAAACACTCTGAGCATGTTACCAGGAAAGGCTATTCCTTGAAGAATAATACCAAGCATGGAAAGGTGGAGGGACAGTGAATGAAGGAGGAATCTCAACCAGATGGATTGACACAGTGACTGTAACAATAGGTTGTGTGTGTCAGAGATTGTGAGAATGGCCCCGGACAGGAGAAGGGTCAGATCTGTTGTTCATAGAATCATTAAGGGTCATACTCGACTCAATGGCACCTAACAACAAGTTGACAAGAAATCTCAAAACTAAACAGTACATCACAAATAATCCAAGTGAAAAATAGGAAAAACACTTGAGTAAAGAGAAAACATGCAGTAAACATGCACAAGTATTCACAAGGAAAAAAAGTTCAAATCATTAGTCATTAGTGAAATGCAAACAAAAGCCACAGAGTTATCCTATAAGCATCTGAACCATAACTGTCACAATCGTTTGAATGTAAGACACTGAGACCACCAAGAAATGTGAACCACTGTGTCACTTAGATATTGCTAACTAGAATGCAGAACTGTAAAGGCGTACCTGCAAAGCTTGGCAATTTCTCATAAAAGTTATCAGACAATTACCACCTGACCCAGGAATTACATTCTTGGGCATCAGTCCCAAATAAGTGAAAAATTTCATTTACACAAAAGTCTGGACAGAAAAATACAGCTGCTCTATCTGTACTAGGGGCAAAAAAAAAAAAAACCAAAAAAAAAACCCCAATGCAAATATTCTCAAATGAGTGAATGGTTAAATAAACTACAGTAAGCCCATAATATAAAAAAACTACTTAGCAAAAAAGAACGACAAATAACAGACACACATAACTTGGATGACTTTCCTGGAAACACCACTAAGTAAAACCAAACACAAAAGGTCACATATTGTATGACTGTACATACACAAAACTCTTAAGCTGATAAAATTACAGAAATCAAGCATAAACTGATGAGTGTGAGGAGTCATAGGTCCTTGGCAGTGGGTGTCTCCACCAAAAAAGCAAAAAAAAAAAAAAAATAGCAAAACTAAGAGTTTTACAGTAGTTAAACTGTTATGGATTTGAAAGAATCTATGTCAATATTGTTCTTTCTTTTTTATTTTTTTTAAATCGTGATATTAGTGAAAGTTTACAGAAAGCTTAGGGTTTTTTCCATTCATTCATTGCTGCCTTTTTTTTTTCTTCCCTCCCCCTCCTCCAGTCCACTTTGTAATGTACCTCTTATCCGCATTGTTAATTGTCATACATAATGCCCAATTATCCTTTCTTTTCTGACAGTCCTTCCCCTCATCTGTTCTAGTGAAATGCTCATAATCTATCGCCTCTTTTTCTGTTCTTCCTCCAAGTCCCCATGTTAGTCCAATTTTATAACAATGGAGTTACGCAGTATTTGTCCTTTTGTGATGAAGGTATTTCACCCAGCATGATGTTTTCCATACTTACCTATGTTGCATAGTGTTTTACAAGTTAACTGTTTTTCAGTACTACTTTATTATCCCATTGTGTGAATGTACCACAGTTTTTCTATCCATTCATCTGTTAATAGGTTGTTGGGCCGCTTCCATCTCTTTGCTATTGTGAATAACGTCACAATAAATAGATGTGCATACACCCATTTGAGTTACACCTCTGGTTTCTTTATATATATAGTATGTTTCCAACAGTGGGACAACAAGGTCAAATGGTTATTTCCAAATTTTTAGGAAAATATCAGACTGCCTTGCATAGTTGTTGTACCATTTTACATTCCCATCAGCAGTGAATAAGAGTTCCAGGCTCTCCACACTTTCACCAGCATTTGCTGTTTGCTGCCCTGTTAAACTTCACTAGTGTTGGTGGGGTGATAGGGTATCTTACAATTGTTTTGACTTGCATCTCTGATAGCTAGGGATTTTGACTATTTCTTCATGTGTTTTGTTTGGCCATCTGAATTTCTCCTTTGGTGAAGTGTCTATTCATATCTTGTGTCCATTCGGCGATTGCTGCTTGCCTTTTCTTTGGAGGTGCTGATGTATTCTATAAAATTTTAGACACGAGTACCTTATCAGATGTATTATTGTCAAATATATCTATATTTTTTTCCAATCTGTGAGCTTCCTTTTTACCTTACTGGAGAAGTTTATTAATATGCATAGGGATTTGAAAGGGAATTCTATTGGCATGATGGTAGGAAGCTACACTGTAATCCTGAAGGCAAAAAGTTTGAATTCACCAGCTGCACTGCAGGGGATGGAAGGGCAATCTCCTCCTGTGCAATTAACTGCCTCCAAAAACTTGATGGAGGGTCAGCTATGGGTCGGTTCCAACTCAATGGTACTCAAGAACAACAACAATAGGGATTTGAGTATTAGAAGGTCCCATTCATCTATTTTATGCTCCCCTGGTTGCAGGGTTTTCATTATGCTTTACATTAGGGCTTCTAGAGTTGTTCCTAGTTTTTCTCAAATGAACTTTCGAATCTTTATTTTTCTTTTCTTTCTCATAGGTCCCTAATCCAGCTTGAGTTGGAATTTGTGTACGGTATGAATCTTGCTTAAGTTTTGTGCAGAAGGTTTTCCAATTTTTTCAGCACCTTTGTTAAATAGATGGTTGTTTTCCCATTTAACACGTTGCCACAAATGACAGTAAATGTGTTTCTAAGCATGGTCATCACCTTAAAAAGTGTGCAGCAGTGTGTTAACTGATTTTGTCTCCTTGTCCAAATTCAGTTGACCATAGGTATACAAGTTGATTTCTGGGTCCTCAATTCTATTCCATTGATCCATGTGTCTGTCACAGTATCAGTATCAGTATCATGCTGTCTTGACCACCATGCCTGCATAGAAGGATTTGATATCAAGGAGAGTGATTCCTCCTATCTTGTTTCTCTTTTTCAGTAGTTCTTTGCTTATATGGGGTCTTTTTCCATTCTAGACAAAACAAGAAATAGCTTTTTACATCTCACTGAAGATTGGAACTGGTATTACACTGAACTTGTTAAATGCTTACAGTAAAACTGTGATTTTCACAATATTAAGTCTTCTTATCCATGGGCATAATATATTTCTTCATTTCTCTAGGTCTCTTTTTTTTGTTTCCAGCAATAATGTTTTGTCACGTGTCTACAGTTATATTTGTTCCTAAGTCTTTCATATTGTGATTAGGTATTGTTACAGATACTCAAGGATGATTTAACATAAGAAAAACTATCAATGTAATTCATCACATTAACAAAGAATAAGAACCATATAATCCTATCAATTCATGCAGAAAGACCTTTGACAAAATCCAATACCTCTTGCTGATAAAACACACAAGAAAACTAGAGGGGCATATCCTCAACATAGTGAAAAGTATATACACACAAGGAAGAGTCAACATTGTTCTCAATGGAGAGAGATTAAAGGCATATATAACTCAAGGAACTGAAGAACAAATTCAAACCTCGAGCTGCTATAATCAAGGATGCTTTCGGCAGAACGTTAAATGATCCCGGAAGTATTAAAAGAAGATGGAAGGAATATACTGAGTCACTGTATCGAAAAGAATTGGAAGACACAGAAGAATTTCATGAAACAACATATGAGCAAGATCCTAGGGTGATGAAAGAAGAAGTTGAGGCTGCTTTGAAGGACATGGCCAAAAATAAGGCTCCAGGAATAGATGGTATACCAATTGACATATTTCAGTTAACAGATGCTGCCCTGGACGTACTCACCAAGTTGTGCCAAGAAATCTGGAGAACGACCATTTGGCCAACTGACTGGAAGAGATCGATATTTGTTCCTATCCCAAAGAAAGGCGACCCAAACGAAAGTGGAAACTACAGAACAATTTCACTGATTTCACATGCAAGCAAGATTTTACTGAAGACTATCCAAAAACGACTGGAACAGCACATCAACAGAGAACTACCAGAAGTCCAGGCTGGTTTCAGAAGGGGTCGTGGTACTAGAGATATTGTAGCTGAGGTTAGATGGATCTTGGCTGAAAGCAGGGAATACCAGAGGAATGTCTATCTGTGTTTCATTGACTATGCAAAGGCATTTGACTGTGTAGATCATAACAAACTGTGGCTGACTCTGAGAAGAATGGGAATCCCAGAACACTTGATCGTTCTAATGTGAAACTTATACTTGGACCAGGAGGCAGTCATCAGAACAGAGCAAGGGAACACTGCATGGTTCAAAATTGGGAAGGGCGTACGCCAGGGATGCATCCTATCTCCATACCTTTTCAACCTATATGCAGAACAGATTATCCGGGAGGCTGGGCTCTATGAGGAGAAATGTGGGGTCAAGATTGGTGGACGATTTATCAACAATCTGCGTTATGCAGATGACACAACCCTGCTTGCTGAAACTGAGGAGGACCTGAAGCAACTGCTGCCGAGTGTCAAGGACTGCAGCCTACAATATGGATTGAGGCTCAATGTCAAGAAGACAAAGATTCTCACCACTGGACCAATTGGCAGCATCAGGATGGATGGTGAAGAGACTGAGATTGTACACAGCTTTAGTTTGCTTGGCTCCATAGTCAACAGTCTTGGCACCAGCAGCCAGGAAATTAAAAGGCACATTGCCATGGGAAAGTCTGCTGTTAGGGACCTATCCAAAGTGCTGAAGAGCAGTGGTGTCTGGAGACTAAGGTGCGTCTGATACAGGCCATAGTCTTCGCAATCACCTGTTATGCATCAGAGAGTTGGACAATGACCAAGGAGGATAGAAGGAGAATTGATGCCTTTGAGCTGTGGTGCTGGAGAAAAGTATTGAGAATACCATGGACTGCTAGGAAAACAAACAGATTTGTCCTGGAGAGGGTTAAACCGGGTGGCTCCTTGGAGGCAAGGATTCTGAGGCTCCGTCTAACTTACTTTGGACATGTTGTGAGGAGAGACCGGTCCTTAGAGAGGGACATCATGCTTGGGAGGGTGGAGGGACGGCACAGGAGAGGAAGGCCCTCTATGAGGTGGATTGATTCAGTGACTGGGATAATTGGGATGGGAGTGTCAGAGACAGTGTGATTGGCACAGGACAAAGTGGAGTTTAGGGCTGTTGTACATAGGGTCGCTATGAGTCGTAGGCGACTCGACGGCACATAACAACAACAACAACAACAACAACATGCCCTTTAGAACAGGAAGAAGGCAAAGATTTCACTATCACCTCTCCTATTCAGTACTGTATGGGAATGTTTAAAAGGAGCAATAAGGCAAGAGAAGGAAACAAGAGGCATCCAAATTGGCAAAGAGGAGGTAAAATTATCTCTACATGCAAATGATATAATATGATATGATATGTATATGTAGCAAACCCTAAATATTCAGTAATAAAACTATTAGACCTACTCAACCAATTCAGCAAAGTAGCAGAATACAAAAAACAACATACAAAAATCAGTTAGATTTCTCTACAATAACAAAGAGAACACAGAAATGGAGTCAATATCCTTCCTGTGCTACTATAGTTTTGTAAACTGTCACCAATGTGAGAAACTGGATAAAAGAGTCTTGAGCATCTCTACATATTATTTATGAGAATCTACAAATTTTTTCAGATAAATAGTTTTAAAAATGTCATCCCCACCTCTATTTTTGGAAATTTGCTTTGATCTTGAGTAAAAGTTCACAAAACAAACTGGTTTTCCATTCAAAGACTGGCAGGCCTTATGTTTTGGGACACTGATCATAACCCTTACCTTGTAATAGCACTTTTCTACTTTCCTTTTCATTCTTACGTTTCTCATTTCTGTCTCACCTTCTTTCCTATCCTTTCCTGCCTTCTATGCTTTACCCCTGGGCAAGTGCTTTTCCTTTGATCCTAGAATGCTGACTGACTGTCCAAAGGAGTTCATCCTTCCTTAGTATTACTGATTACCTTATAGGCCTCTCTGTTAACTTGTTAGGAGAGACTACTCCTTGGAAAAGGACATCATGCTAGGAAAGTGGAGGGTCAGGGAAAGAGAAGACGACCCTCAACAAGATGGACTGACACAGTGACTGCAGCAAGGGGTCCAAATGAGATGGTGAGGATGGCTGAAAGTTAAGTCATGGGGTGATTTTAATTCTAGGCTTGAAATGTAAATAAGGATGACAATTACAGGTGTTTCAACAGTATCCATCAGATTAGTGAAACTGCTCTGTTCTGTGTTCTTGAGTTTTGTCCCACATTAGAACCTGATCTGTTCTGTGTTCTTGCATTTTGTCCCACATTATTCTTTCATGTTTTCTGGAACTTTCTACTCTGATCCTGTTTAAGAGCAGACAGCAGTGGTAGTCAGTAGAAATTAATATAGTCAACTGGTCCTTTGACTAACAGTTTT
This sequence comes from Elephantulus edwardii, assembly GCF_000299155.1. NCBI lineage: Eukaryota > Metazoa > Chordata > Mammalia > Macroscelidea > Macroscelididae > Elephantulus > Elephantulus edwardii. The sequence continues at coordinate 11,254,581 of NW_006399767.1, read as the reverse complement.
TGCATTTTCTTCACTTCCCTTTATTTCAGAAGAGAACAACAACTGTACCTTTCATGGCTGCTCACAAGCTTTAAAGATTCTAGATGCTGTTCTAAAATAATAAGTTTTAAAACAAATGAAAGCTTAATATATATTAATTATTCTTTTCACCTTATCTACAAGATATTTATGAAAAAATGCCTTCTTTTACAATGTTGTTGTTGTTGTTAGAACCCAAATGTATTTCAAATATAAAAAGATTAAACCATATTCCTGAAGAAACTCTTTTGTATTTAGTGATTTGATTTCCTTTCACATGTTTCCAACATTCGACAAGTGAAAAGAAAACAAAACAAAAAATTCAGCAGGTATTATTACTACCACTTTTTTTTCCAGGTGAAAAACAATTTTACACTTTATTTTACAAATAAAGATCCAACAGTGATGACTTTCTACTGTCACCAACTATTACCAAACCATAATAAAATGTCTAAATAACTGTATAAGACACCTATCTACACTTTCAGATACATCAAGCCTTTTCCCACTTAGGTGAACCATGCAAACGCCGAAAGGAAAGGCCTAGAATGAATATTCCAGAAGAATTTAGCCAAGTGCAAAGTTCTTTGAGGGAGTAAAATGGGCACCTACATGTGAGGGAAAAAATTGAAGATTTCTTGTCTTCTACTGCAGGTGTTTTTCCTCTACCCTTGATTATATACCCTTCTACTTCTTGCCCTTAAATTTTGCTATTTTTAAAAATAATCTGAATTACCCTAATGCCAATCTTTTTATATTCACAAGCAGAAATAGTATTCATCAGATAATAAATCCTCCTTAAAGTGACTATGTAATTTCAATTCTTTTGAAAGAATAGTTCTAGGAAATAAATGTGAAAGTTTGATACAAATAGTTTTTTGGGTTTTTTTTTTAATTTTTAACAAACAGTTTTGTGATAAAAAATCACTGGGAACTTTATAAAAAATAATTAGTACATCATTTAGTGCTCTAATTGTTATTCTGATATTCTTTCTTAGAAATTAAATACATTGAAATTAGTATAGCATTCATCATTCACCTTTTCTTCAGTTAGGAAATAATGTTCAACCAACTACAACCACCATGCAGATCCTCCTATAATTTGAAAATAATTATATGCACAATGTATAAAATGACAAACTTTATCTATCCAGAAAAAAAGAAAGTACTCAGGGAAAGAGAATAAACATATAACCAAATGCAAAACAGAGCTAGACAGAAATTTAACCCTGTAAATTTAAAAAAAAAAATCAACTCTTTAAAAAGAACAAAAAGCTATTAGCAATCCATTTATTATCTTTGCCATTTCATAACTCAATGGACAATAAAGTTTCACTCTTAAATTAGAATTAAAGCTTCAAATATTAAGCTCTGTCTCACGTATATTGGGCATGTGGCCAGGAGAAACTGGTCCTTGGAAAAGGACATCATGCTCGGAAGGGTAGGACAGTGAAGGAGAGGAAGACCTCGGACAAGATGGACTGATACAGTAACTGGGGCAATGGGGGTTGGTGTGTCAGAATTAGTGAGACAAGGCATGGCTTATAGAGCTGCTGTATGTACAGCTACTATGGGTCAAAGGCGGATCATGGGCACATAAAAATAACGACAAAGGGAAAATAAGAATATTTAAGATTAATGAATTTTTGTTCAATTCATGATAAAATCTTAAGGTTCTCATTAAACAGAGATTTCTGGGAAACATGATTCCTTTGGAAAAATCCAAGTTGCAGAAAACGTCACAAGCAAATCCTACTCATTCAGAAAGAACTAGAGAGGAAACCAAAAGATGGGGTTTAATTAACAAGAACCACAGTGGCTAGTTATCAGAAAAGGTAAAGAAAGATATTTCCTCTCTCAATTCTTCAGGCTACAAGACAACCCAAATACATTTTCACTGGTCAATGTTTAGAAAATTAAAGCATAAGTCTTCACCACCAATGAAAATAACATTCTTTCAAGAATTTCTTTGTGAGGCAAACCAAAGACCTGAAGTTAGACACTCTTTCCTTATAAAAGAATAGTATTTTGATGAGAAAACTGTTAAGTAGTAAGTCTATCTCCCTTGATATCTCAAACTAAATTGGACATTTTTTAAGAGATAAAGAATTGGAATGACTTTCTAAAAAGATATTAAGGAAAACCTCCTTTATACCTAAAATAAACAAACTTCATTTTTCTCTTTCTCAATACTCCACAAGGATTTTCCACGGTATGTAGTTTTAGGATATCGTGATAGTTGTTACTTCTGTCTGTACAATGACATTCTTCAAGTATTATACATCCACAACTCCTCTCTTACAGATATAGTTTCCAAATAATAAATGTTATTGGAAAGTCGTTGTTTATTATATGTCATCAAGATGCCTGAGACTCATAGCAACGCTATGTACAACAGCCCTAAAACCTGCTTTATCCCGTGCCAACTTTACTATCACTGACACACCCACCCTCGTTACCCCAGTCACTGCATCAATCCATCTCATCAATGGTCTCCCTTTCTTTCTCAATCCCTCCAACCATCCAAGCATGATGTCCCTCTCCAAGGACCAGTCCCTCCTTGTAACATGCCCAAAGTATGTCAGATAGGCACTATATAAAAATGGAAGATAACCACATCAGATCTCAAGAGAATGGATGACTATATCACTATGTAATGGGCAAATTACAATAGTGCATAGCTACTAAATCATGCCATTATATAACGACAAAATCACCGCAAACCATGACCCAGCCAAATTGACATACCATCTTAATCATCATGGTTAGAATTAACTCTCACATTGTACTTCAGCATTGTTGTTGTTGTTATGTGTAGTCAAGTCATTTGCAATTTGTAGTGACCCTATGTACAACAGCCCTAAACACTGCTCTATCCTGTGCCAATCTTATTTTCTCCGACACAACGATCCCCCATTACCCCAGTGACGGAATCAATCCATCTCATCAAGAGTCTTCCTCTCCTGCACCATGACTCCACCCTCCCAAGCATGACATCCATCTCCGAGGACTGGTCCCTCCTTGTAACATGTCCAAAGTATGTCAAACGAAGCTTCAGAATCCTTGCCTCCAAGGAGCA
>NW_006399767.1:11240705-11251249 GCF_000299155.1 Elephantulus edwardii | reverse complement strand
TACCTTGAACAGGTATCTGAAAACAGACTTTTCCAATGCAATTCGTCTTAGTTAAATGCCTAGTGTTAATGGCAGAAAAAAAACAATACCACGACATAAGGGGAGGTAGAACAATATACTTTGCCCCTTAAATGGACAACTCATTGAATTTTACAACACATAGATGTCTTTAAAATATTCTATTACAGTCATCTTATCTTTACTTACTTTAATGAAGAAATAGATATCAAAGCGATTGTTTTGCCCAAAAGCAATTATTTGAACATAGTTCATGTAATCTAGTCCTCACAGGTAAATCTTCAAGTTAGTTTTATTTCTTAGGTTTTGGTACTCTAAGACCATTTCTAATACCTTCCAGACTTACTTAGTGAATTCTCTCTGGCGTTACAGTTCCTGGTCCTGTTAGTAACGCTGTGATAGATAAAAAATAATGGTGTTCAGGGGAGAAAAGAAAACAAGCTTCCCCATCCTTACAATATTATTATTTACTAAAATAAAATTGTGAAAAATTAAACGTCGATTAAACATGAAGAATTATATGTTCTGTGATGAGAATGACAAATTGAGCCTATGCTACGTTGCTGTTGTTATGTGCCATTGAGTCACTTGGAACTCATAGCGACCCTACGTACAACAGCCCTAAACCCTGCTCTATCCTGTGCCAATCTCACTGCCTCTGACACACCCATCCCGATTACCCCAGTCACTGAATCAATCCACCTCATAGAGGGTCTCCCCTTTCTGCGCCGTCCCTCCACCCTCCCAAGCATGATGTCCCTCTCCAAGGACTTCTCCCTCCTTACAACATGTCCAAAGTATGTCAGACGAAGCCTAAGAATCCTTGCCTCCAAAGAGCAGCCTGGTTTAACTGTCTCCAGGGTGAATCTGTTTGTTTTCTTGGCAGTCCATGTTACATTCAATACTCTTCTCCAGCACCACAGCTCAATGGCATCAATTCTCCTTCTATCCTCCCTAGTCATTGTCCAACTCTCTGATGAGAGTTTGCAAAGACCATAGCCTGTATCAGATGCACCTTAGTCTCCAGAGTGACACCATTGCTCTTCAGTATCCTGAAGCGGTCTCTAACAGCAGACTTTCCCATGGCAGTATGGCTTTTTTATCTCCTGGCTGCTGGTGCAACAGTGTTGACCGTGGAGCCAAGCCGACTAAGGTTGCTAACAATCTCAATCTCTTTACCATCCATCCTGATGCTGCCAATTGGTCCAGTGGTGAGAATCTTTGTCCTCTTGACATTGAGCTTCAACCCATACTGAAGGCTGCAGTCCTTGACCCTCTGCAGTAAGGGGTTTCAGGTCCTCCTCAGTTGCAGCAAGCAGGGTTGTGTCATCTGCATAACGCAGATTGTTGATAGATCTTTCACCAATATTGACCCCACACTTCTCCTGATAGAGCCCAGCCTCTCCGATAATCTGTTCTGCATACAGGTTGAAAAGGTATGGAGATAGGACACATCCCTGGCATACTCCCTTCCCAATTTTGAACAATGCAGTGTTTCCTTGCTCTGTTCTGACGACTGCCTCTTGATCCAAGCATAGGTTTCACATTAGAACGATGAAGTGTTCTGTGATTCCCATTCTTCTCAGAGTCAGCCACAGTTTGTTATGATCCACACAGTCAAACGCCTTTGCATAATCAATGAAACACAGATAGACATTCTTCTGGCATTCCCTGCTTTCAGCTAAGATCCATCTAACATCAGCAACGATATCCCTAGTACCACGACCTCTTCTAAATTCAGTCTGGACTTCTGGCAGTTCTCTGCTGATGTGCTGTTCCAGTCGTTTTTGGATAATCTTCAGTAGAATCTTGCTTGCATGTGAAATCAATGATATCGTTCTATAGTTCCCACACTCTGTTGGGTCACCCTTCTTTGGAATGGGAACAAATATAGATCTCTTCCAGTCACTAGGCCAAGTGGTTGTTCTCCAGATTTCTTGGCACAACTTGGTGAGCACATCCAGAGCAGCATCTGTGAGCTGTAATATGTCAACTGGTATACGGGCCTTGTTTTTTGCTATTTCCTTCAAAGCAGCTTGAATTTCTTCCTTCATCACCATAGGCTCTTGCTCATATGTGATTTCATTAAATTCTTCTGTGTCTGCCAGTTCCTTTTGATACAGTGACTCAGTATATTCTTTCCATCTTCTTTTAATACTTCCTGGATCATTTAGTATTCTGCCTAAAGCATCCTTGATTATAGCAACTCGGGGTTTGAATTTGCTCATCAGTTCCTTGAGCTTAAGAAATGCTGAGCGAGTTCGGCCCTTTTGATTTTCTGTCTCAAGCTCCTTGCACCTTTCATTGTAATATTTTGCTTTATCATCCCGTGCTGCCCTTTGGAATCTCCTACTCAGCTCTTTAGTATCTTGAATTGTTCCTTGTGCTTTGGCTTCTCTGCACTGGCCCATATTATATAGTATTTTATAAAATTTTCATTCCTTAATGCTGCATAGTATTCCATTGTGTGAATGTGCCACAATTTCTCAATCCACTCATTTGGTGATGGAAGCTGTTTCCATTTTCTTGCTATTGTGAAAAACGTTGCTATGAACACAGGTGTACATGACTCTATTGGTGTTTCATTTCTGATATCCTTCAGGTATATTCCAGGCGGTGAATTACATGGGTCATACTGCATTTCTATGTTCAGCTTTTTGAGGAAATGTCACACTGCCTTTCAAAGTGATTGTATCATTTTACAATCTCACCAGCCAGTGTATAAGAGTTCCTATCTCTCCATAATTTATTGTTTGACATTCTGTTCAACTTTGCTACTGCTGCTGGAGTGAAAAACGCATCTTGTTATGATTTGCATCTCTCTGATTGTTATTGATTTTGAATATTTCTTCATATGCCTGTTAGCCATCAGAATATCCTCTTTTGTAATGTCTTTTTCTATCTTTGCCTCTCTGTGATTGGGTTATTGCTTTTTCTTATGGAGGCCCTGGAGGATTCTGTCAACTTTAGTTTTTACACTTGTTTGAAATGTTGTTGTCAAAGGTTTTTTCTCAATCTATAGGCTTCCTTTTCACCCTGCTGGGAAAAGTTTTGATGCACACAGAGACTTGATTTAGAGATAGTCCCATTAGTCAATTTTCCTCCTCTTCTTGTGCATTTTTTGCTTTGTTTGCAAGTCTATTTATGCCATATGCTAGGGCTTTTTACCCCTAGGTCTCTGATCTACTGTTAGTCTGAGCCACCAACTTTTGGGTCAGTGTTTGCATCAACTTTTGGGTCAGTGTTTGCATCATCCCGGGACAGAGCAGTGTCTTAACAGACAACAGTGGAATAATTTTTGGGAGTTTACAAGTTTTCTTTCTAATATTTTTCATATGATTAAGGTTTTGTGTTAATAAAAATTAATGAAGACTTAAATTTAACTGTAGTAAGATGAGAGGATGGGCAAGAAAGTTAGAAGGAGCAAAGCTAGCTGAATATACAAATAATGGCTAAATAATGCTAGAGTATATTTGCAAGATACTCACCTGCTAACCAACAATAGGCAGTGTGAACCCACCATCCATCTAGAAGAAACTGTGCAAAGGAGCAGATTCTATAAACATTTCATCCAGTCTCTGAAACCCTATGGGACACTCTATTCTTTCTTACCCACCGTGTCCCTGAGCCTAAAACTCCATGGCAGCAAACCTGATCTTGGTTTTTGTAAAGGAATAAAGAATGAGTGGGCTTGAATCTCAGGCCTACCACTTACAAACCTAGGAATCCTGGGAAACTCAATTATCTCCTGTATATGTCACCGTTTTCTTATTTTTTTTCTCTCTCACCGTTTTCTCATGTAAATGGTTGTGTTTGGTGCCATCGAGTCAAGTGCAACTTATAGCGACCCTATGAACAAACAACAGACCTGAATTCTGTCCTATCCTGTGCCATCCTCATCATCTCTGATACACTTGGGCCCATTGCTGCAGTCACCATGTCAATCCACCTCACTGGGGATCTTCTGCTTTTCTAAGAGCTCTCTGTGCAGATTCAATGCTATACAGCAATCAGTCTAGTACCTGACACATGATAACCAACATGTACAGGTCAGTGAAGAGAGCTTATTTTAGGGAGCTAAGAGTTCAGTTCCTATGGATCAAAGTATACTTTCAGTTTATCTAACTCACTGTTCATTAAAGACAAAGCAATGGAGAGTTGACTTTACATCATATCAGTCACCATCTAACATCTTTTTTTTTTTAGGCATTTATATTGCTTTAGAACGACTCCTACCATTCTAAAAATACTGTCCTGCAGCTGTTTAAAATTTATTTTTTTAGACCATAGCACCACTGTTTAGTTGTTTCCAATTTCTAAAACCACAAATAGTAAAAGTGTACTCAGTCTACTGCAAACATAAATAGCAAATGCACGCTTCAGCACTTTTTAAAGGATATGGAAATTGGCAACAAAAATGCAGTTCATGTTGAAAATTTACGACAGCCTTGCCATATTTCTTCAGAAATACAATCAGGTAAAAATTAGGAAGATCTCTACCAGCTGGGTGGTATTTTTATGTTTTTTTACTTATATTTTCACTAACTGAAAGACTTTCATTATGCAACTTCTGGCACTTGATAAAATAGAGCAATAGTACCTTTGCTAAAACCACAGTTTCTTTGGTTATGTTTAGCATTACACAAACATCTTTCACCTTAGATATCCTTTTGCATTAGAGTGTTTAATTTTAATGTGACTAAAGGATATTTTTTCCTTAGAATATTATACTTTATGGTTATTATTAAAACCAAGAACTGCATTTTCATAAATTCTTGAAGATTATGTGTGTTTCAATTAATAGACACGTGGTTAAAAAGAAAAGGGAAAGCTACTAAGCTATTACTAAACATGAGAATATGGAAGTAATTCTGAGACACATAAGGGATACTGACATACTGCATTGCTATAAATTTAAAAAGAAAAAAAAATCTTTTTCACAAAATTAGTAAAAATCCACAACAAGGAATTCTCTGAAGCCACATATCTAAGGTAACACATCCTCAGCTTCTAGGAGGAAATAAAAAGGATAAACATCCTTGATGCAAAAAAAGCTGAAAGAAACATCATTTAATATGACATGTAACAATGGGGTAAAACTGTCATTAGGAATAATTCTTCTATACTCCACATCTCATTTCATTATTATAATTCTTACTTTTACATATAAATTGAGTTTCTCAAATATTTTTAACAAGATCATGAATAGGACTATTAAAACAGTTGTTTGGTATTATAAAAAAGGTAAATTAATCACTGAGTGAAGAGATGATTATTTAAATCACATTGTAATTTACAATAATTTTGGCTTGTAATTTTACTGTATAAAGTAAATCAATTAAGGACTAGTAAAAAATTAACTGATATAATTATATAATTACTCAAAAATTTTTTTTTCATAAATTACTAAGGTACTTTTAAATGGTTCCTGCTTTTCTGTTGTGGGTCATTTATCTATGCATTTTTACCAAGAACCCTTATCCCAACAAACTTCTTCAAAGACTAAAGATACGTTTTTCAATAGATAGGATTTTGTTTCTAACATTTTATCCCTAATATGCGTTATAAAACTAGGCAAAAAATAAGGGAAGATTCTGATTAAAATATTTTACAACTAAATAGGTAAATAGAATGAGGATGACTTAAAGGTTATGGGTATAGGAGAGGTATCAAGCCTGACTTTGCTATATTGTCAATATACTTAAAAAAATAAGAAAATAAGATTGTAACAATATTTTGCTTTTTATTTTAAACTCTCATATTATGCAGATTTTCCCCCCATGTCCTCTAATATAGAGGCTTTTGATTTGTCAGATGATTTGCCTTCCTTTACTTTTATGAACTGAAAAATGAACTTATCCACCAAATAAAATCTTTTAGAATGCTCAAATTGCATCAAAGCTTTAGAAACATAAAGATATATTTCCCTTCTGCAATTATCATTTATTCATACAAGTCTATACAGTCACTTCATTTCCTTCAATCTTAAATTAATGTTTCATGCAATCTTGAAAATCCTGCACCACTGCATTTCTATAGATTATCTAAAAATCTCTAAAACTTCTCAGTTTAGCTTTTAGTAGGTTTGCTGAACAAGATATCATCTGAAAGGTCAGCTGTTTTTAACTGACCATTATTACTTTAAAACTATACTTAGATTTAAAAATTATTCTTAACTCATGAAATAAGAACTAGTCTGATAGCAAAGCAAGCCAGAAATAAAATATATTTAAAATAACTTGAAAATAAGAATATGATTCTCTGTAACAAAAAAGAATCAGAATAAAAGTGCAAATGTCTACATTTGCTATCATGCTAAGTTTTAACAGAAAGAAATACACTCACTACTAATATAACAATCCCTGTGGTTTAAAACTAAAAATCTTCCCAATGCTTTATAAAATGCTTACTTTTCAATTTAATCATTAAACAACCCTAGAAAAGGAAGACCATCAGCCCAAACATACAACAATAATTTGGTACAAATATAATTTATTAAAACATAGAAAAACCTGCATAAGAATGACTAAATTTCTGGTATCTAAAACCAATATACTTAAAGGACCCTATGTGTTTCCCCTGGTGGAATAAATACAAATTTAATAAAAATTATTTTTATCCTAAATTGATGATACAAACTGGTATGAATAGGGGTGGGGTGTTTTTTTTTACTATATAAAATGGTGTAACATTTAAATTCTATATACATTCTTCCAGTTAAATTGTGTAACTTGAAATTATAACCTGTAGAACACTAATGCCTTAGATATAACCATGCAATAGCCACCGTTCTTTTGAATAAACACATTAAGTTCTCATCATATCTGTTATTCCAACCTTTAAATAGCATGGAACTAAATTATATAACTAAAGGTATAGAAAACATAAGAGAATTACTGCAAACAAACCAATTATAAGACCTTATTTCTTTACAAATTACTGTTACTTTCAAATATTTCTTTTGTTTTAAATATTATTTTTATAAATCACACATATGCTGCTTATAGAACCTTGTGTCCTTTTTTAGGGACACTCTTCTTAAACCCAGAAATGCAGAGAATTTAATTTTCAATTTATTAACTCAAAGAATATTTCCTTATTTGAAAATCTTATCTAGTACAACTCTGATATTCAACTCAAAAGCATCTAACAACAGCATTCGAAAAACATATCTTAAAATGCCGCTTTGGGGGACTAAATTGTAGATATAATTAATGAAATTCCACAATATGAAGAACTAATTTTGTTTTTCCTTACCAGATAGGAAAAAAAAAAATCTCCTGTTAACATTTCATCACAGTCAAATTTTAATTATGTATAACTAGTAGAGCCAGAAACCCACTCAGATTATTTAAAAATGTCTTAGCTAAAACAAGAATCCTCACAGGTAGGCAGACACTTAAAAAATTTTTTTAAAAAATTCATTTTTGCATATTTATTCCTTAACCACATTAAGAAAACTTCCTGGGTTCCTTATATACAGTAAGAAATAAATCACTTGTTTTGGAGCAAAGAATATACAAAAAAAAAAAAAATACTAGGTAGCCAAATAGAAAATGGGAGTGCTTTTCCTACAGTATGGTCAGGCAACACCCCCTACTAAGTATTAAAGATTGACATTTATAGGTAATTCAATAGTTAGATGATGGTTCTTCAGTAGTTTCACAGTAGCTTAATTTTTCACATTACTTGAAACCACTGTTAAACCTATAACACATTTTCTGTTTCGCTATGGATTTTTTTTAAATCTTTAACCCTAAAAGGAGTATCTTTTATCTGTTAGCAGTACAAAAAGCATTCATAATTCAGAAATGTTTTCCTTTTTTGCAATGCATGACTTTGAACTCAAATTTTCAAAGATCAGTAAAACATTATGCTTCTTTAAGACCAGAGAATTATTTATGTGAGCCCGTGGCTTAACAGACAAGAATTTTTAGGTCTCAGGGAAAGTCAGTCAGTTTGTATCTTAAATACTATAATCTAGTTTCAATCCACACAGACATATGCAGGAAAAGTACTCAGGCAAATGATATATCCCCAAACAACCAAATCAGACACTGGAAGAACCATTACCCTGAGCAACAGACAAGAAAAAAAATTAAAAGCAAATCGATGGGAGGAAATAAAACTCCAAAAATAAAATAACAACATTTTAGTTTTTAATGAGAACATACTTGATACTTATGATTTTCTATTCAATTAAGCAAATGGTTACTAAAACACTAATATCTGAACATTGAAACAGTTAACACTATTATTCGACAGGATGCTAAAGACATCCATGTAATAAATAGCAAGAAATTTGCTAACTGTATTTTCATACCAATTACTCACATAATAGTGTAAACACATATATATGTTTTTGTTGTTTTGTTCCATGGAGTAGGAACCGGCTCACAGCTATCCCTACAGTGAATGTTCAGAGGCTGTAAACTGCATGAAAGAAGATTGCCCATTTCTCCTGCAGAGCAGCCCGTGGATTTGAACTTAATGCCTTTGAATTGGCAGAGCAACTCTTACCATTAGACCACCAGAGCTATTGTGTGTATATGTATGTCTCTGTGTTAGTGTGCAATATTTTTTTGTGCTTTTGGTGAAAATTTCCACAGAAACTTATATTATCACTGGAAAATATCCACACAAATTAGTGAAATGTGAAATTATTGCAATGCAATAATTTAAAAGTGAAATTATCACAAATAGAACAAATTGGTGAAATTACCATAATGTGTCAATATTCTCATTGTGTTCTGTTCATTCCATTTCTAGGTCTCGGATTTTCCTGCCTCCATATCTTATCTTTGCTTTTCACATTTTGGTCTCATTCAGATGTGTTTGAAGCTATGTGAAGATTTTATGGGTAATATGGTCTGGTGATTCAAATCTACCACCAGCTCTACAAGGGAAAATGGGCAGTCTCCTTCTATTATAAGATTGACAGCCCTGGAAATCCAAGAGAGCCTTTATCAATCATAATGGACACAAAAGCAAGTAAGATTTGCTTTCTGTTTTGTTTTGGTGCTTTTTTTTCCCAAGACCATTTAATATTTCACTACAAGGTGGTCTCAGTGTTTCAACTTGGTTCCAGATTTAAAGAGTATTTCAGGGCAACAGTCTCAAGGAAATCCCTGTTCTCTACTGTTAGTGTGTCTATAATATTATTATTAATGAGAATTTGAGTTCTCCAGATTTTTAGCTCATTCTGGCTGGACCCATTAACTAACTGTGACCTCAGACAAACTGTAGTGATAGCAAGGCATCATCTACTTCTTCTGGTCTCAGCGTAGATGAGGTCATAGCTTCTATTTTTCTTGTTACCTTCTTACTGTTTACTTTTGGAAAGTATACATGAATCCCTGGGCTTTAGATGGCTGCTCTCAAGCTTTTAAGACGTCAGGCTCCAGTTATTTCACCTGGATGCAAACCTTAACTTTTGTCAAATATATTGTGCTAGCTGATGGCCATGAGACGTTGTTGTTGCTGTGTGTCATCGAGTAAAAATGATAGTGACCCTATGAACAACAGAACTAAATTCTGTCCTGTCTGGGCCACCTTTAACATCTCTAACATATTTGAGTCCATTGCTGCAATCACTGTCTGTCTAACTTGCTGAGGGTTTTCCTAATGACCCTCCACTTTTCCAAGTATGATGTCCTCTTCCAAGGAATAGCTTCTCCTAGCAACACACACCAAGTATTAAAGACAAGCTTCTCCATTTTTGCCTCCAAGGAGCACTCTGGCTGCCCATCTCCCAAGAAATATCTGTTTGATCTTTTGACAGTCCATAGGATATTCAACACTCTTCTCCAACACCACAATTCTAAGAAATAAATTTTTCTTCTACCATCCTTATTCCATGGCCATCTCTCAGATGCAAAGCAAGTTATTGAAAACACCATGACCCAAATCAGGTACACTTTTACTTTCAGACTGGTATCATTGGTGTTCAGTATTTCGGAGTGGTTCCTGACAGCAGATTTGCCCAATGCATTATGTCTCCTGGTCTTCTGATTGCTGCTATCAAGGATGGTGATTATTAATCCAAGCAAGATTAAATCATTGACAACTTCAATCCTTTCTCCATCTATCCTGATGTTGTCTACTAAACCTACCGAGTGTGAACATTTTTGTCTTATTTGTGTTGAGATAGATGTAACTCATACTGACGACTATAGTTTCTGATCTTCTGCAGCAAACATTTCAAGTCCTGCTCAATTTCAGCAAGAATGTGTTATCTGTATAACGCAGGTTGTTGAAGAGTCTTCCTCCAATCCTAATTCCTCTTTATAGTCTATAAATTATTTGCTCAACATGCAGACTGAAAAGGTACAGCTCGGATGCACACCTTTCCTGATTTTAAAGCATGCAGTGTTCTTTTGCTCTGTTCAGACAACAACTTATTGGTCTGTTGTTGTTATGTGCCGTCGAGTCGTTTGCGACTCATAGCGACCCTATGTACAACAGCCCTAAACCTTGCTCTATCCTGTGCCAATCTCATTGCCTCTGACACACCCATCCCGAGTACC
>NW_006399767.1:11226760-11240432 GCF_000299155.1 Elephantulus edwardii | reverse complement strand
ACCTTAGTCTCCAGAGAGACACTGTTGCTCTTGAGTATTTTTGAGAGGTCCCTAAGCGCAGACTTTCCCATCGCAATAAGTTTTTTTATTTCCTGGCATATAGAAATTATATCAGCACAATTAAGTGTTCTGAAATTCTCATTTTTCTCAATATCAGCCATAGTTTATTGTGATCCACACAGTGAAATGCCTTTGCATAGTTAATAAAACACAAACAGCCATTCTTTTGATATTCTCTGCTTTCAGCCAGGAACATATGACATCAGCAATAATGCCCCTAGTGATGTGACCACTTCTAAATTCAGCTTCTACTTTTGCCAATTCCCTGTCAATGTACTGGTCTAGCCATTTCTGGATGATCTTCATTCTTTGGCTTGAATGTGATAGTAGTGATTTTGTTCAACTGTTTTCACCTTTTATTGCACCATCCTGCTCGGGAATGAGAACAAATATGGATCTCTTCTTGTCAGCCAAGCAGCTGTCCTCCAAATTTCCTGGCAGATACTGGTTAAGACCATCCAAGGTTGCATCTACTAGCTGAAACATGTCAATTGGTATTCTGTCAATTCTTGGAGGCTTATTTTTTTCAATGTATTCAACACAACTTAAACCTCCTCCTTTATTACCACTGGCTCTTGGTAATATAGTACCTATTGAAATTTCTCCATTCTGTCCAATTGTTTTTGGTATAGTGACTATGTGTTCCTATAATGATCCATATATTTTAGTGTTTGTCTACTTCTACAAAGTACTATAAATAACATTTAAAATAATAATGTTAAGTAAAAATAAGTATACATTAATTATCAATTAACCTATAGTCAAAATAATCAGTAAATAGTTAAGTGTGCGCATCTTGACTCATTTTTAAATGTACCTACTTACATGATCTTAAAACCATATTATCATTTAATGTAACTGGTATAATAATCTCATATACAATATATGCTAATTACACTTATGAAAGGCAAAATATTACTTCTAAGCATTTTTTAAATTTCCTTAATGTCTAAAATAACCTTTACGACACACACATATACACACTCTTTGAGGAATATGAGGCTGACAGCCAGTTGTGTTTCAAAACCCATGCTCTTAAGACATCCTTATAAGCATTACATTAAAATGTGACTTTTAAAATTGAGAATATATTATAATCATTAACACTGTGTCTGGAATAAATATGCAAGTTATTCTTACTTGATCATGTATCATAAGCCTTAAATAAAATTAGTATACAGTAACAGTCATCTGTATCATATTTATGAAGTCCTAAAATTCAGCTTTGATAAGATCATAGCCATAGAACATTCTATGGAGCACAGTCACATTTTGACACTTAAAAGGTTGCCATAGTCAGAACTGATTCAAAAGCAAAGGGTTTGACTTTTTTATTGTGACTTCTGCTTGACAAAATTAATAAAATCAATTATTTACCCATTTGAAAGTATTAATGTTTTCCATTTTAATTAAGCAGTCATATATAAACATTATATATATATATATATATATATATATAAAATCTCAGAGATGATGAGGATGAAACAAAATAGGTCAGGATTCAAATCTGCTGTTCATAGGGTTGCTATGAGTAGTATTCAACTTGATGGCACATAATAACAACAACTACATAAACCCATATAATGCATACAGAGGACTCTTTAAACTTCCTTTAATGGGGAAAGCCATATATAATTGGCTAGAAAATGATCTCTGGGGGACTAGGGGATAGTCCACAGGGATTTGTCTTGCTAACACAAAGGCCATGCTTCTCTGGCAGTTCAAATCCACTAGTAGCTCCTCAGGAGAAAGATGAAAATCTCATCAGCTGCAATTTACACACATGAAATGCCAATGGAGAGCCGACTATGAGAAAGTCTTGGCTCAACAGCAATAAGATAAATGCAAAGCTAGAAGTCTGAATCAAAAATCAGTGGCACCAGAGAAGGAAAGGCCTGGAGGTTTCCTTTTGGAGACTCTACAGCCAAGAAACCCTTTAGAGTTCTCTGTAACACACAGCATCATCAAGAGACAGAAGTCTCTCAATAGAAGAACAACATGACTTTCTCACAGGACAATACAGAGATGGCAATAAGACAGCAATTCCTCAAATAAAAACCAAAAAAAATGAGCTAAGTACTGGCTGAAATTTTTTACATTAAGTTTAAATGAATAGTAATACAGATCATTCATTTACCTTTTACTGAGAACTAGAAATTACCTTTTATAACTGGCTCATTATCAAGTGATATAAAAAAAATTGAGGGCTATTATTGAGTTTAATACAAGAATTGGTAAATCCAAATAATCTCATTCAGCAATTTACCAAGTTAAAATGTAAGCAATTTATTTCTCATTAACTGCCTGGATTGTTGCTCAATCAAGAAAGCTGGGGTTTTGTTTTGGGCTGTTTCTTTAAAAAAAATTTCTGTTTCAGTGAATAATGTTTTATATCTGGCTAAATACAGGAAGTTATACCACCAATGGAATGTCATTATCTATAATGAGACTTAGTTATTACATATTCCCATTTTAAAAAATAAATTAACATATCAACACGCGCTATAAGGCTTTATAGAAACTAAAAATACTAGCTAGCTGAAAGTTAAAAAAAATATATAATCGGGATAATTTCATACCATACATAATCAGTCTTCACAGAAATTTTATTACTCAGTATGGAATAGATTAGAGTCAATGTATTTCACACATGCTATTTCTTATTCAAAGAGAAATATAGAATAGGATACAGAGAAGTTCTAGCCAAATCTTCATTCAAGTCCAACATTCACGGACACCACTGTTATTGAAAGACATTTCCAAACAGATAGCTGTGGACTCCATTTTCCTTTATAATAATATGTCTTTCACATATGTTCCAACTAAAACATTTATGTTCTTAAACTTTTCTAAATGGCCTCATGTCTAGCTTATAACATTGTAGTTTTATTTTGTTTTATATTAGTTCATAACTAGTTAATCTCATAAAATATTACTCACATTTTCAAATTATATTAATGTTAAAAGCAGTATAGTATGCATACCTCATAAATATTTTACATGAGTGATTTCCAAAATTTTTGAAACTTCTCTTACTGTTTTGACAGACTTAATCCAACTTCCTAAAATGGTATAAATAGTATTTTTCTTTGTAACATTAAGGTGGATTAATTTTTTTTTCTTTCATTCTAAATGTATCTTTTAAAATTGTCAAGTTTTCAAAACACTATGTCAAAATAAATTCTATTAATTTTCAATATCTCATTATTTTAGCATTCCTAAGAATTAGAAATAAAAAAATCATGCCTACTAGTTTAGGAGAAAGATAGATAGATAGTATATTATCTTTCTCGCTCTCATTTTTGAGCCCTCCCACAGGTCATTTCTTCAATTTGAAGACTATCTTACTGCAATTTCTATTACTTTAGTATTTTTCATGGTGGTAATGGTGTTATATATCATTAAATCAGTACCAACTCATAACTGACCCTCTAAGTGTGTTTGGGGGGGCATAATTTGCATGGAAAGAAATTCTTCATCTTTCTCTCGTGGAGCAGCTGGTGAATTCAAACTGTGCCTTTGGATAGGCAGAGCAACTTCTTACCAAATTCATGAAAGCTCTTTATGTTCCAAGAGGTCCCTCAGAAAACAGAACCACGAACCACAAACTTTCTTTACCCTGGCTTCAACCAGAATTGTTTCGGTTTTATGTAACTTTACATACTAAATTTTCACACAACATTCCATAGAAGAGGGAAAGGAAATGTTTGGAAGTTTTACATTTAATAACCCCTTACCTGATGTGTAGTCCATGCCTTTGATAAAGAATTCCTTCCTCTTGTTATCACTCTCAATTTACTTATCAACAGAAAACCACTTTAGCAGATCAAGGGCTGAACCCAAAAATCATCTTAATTTTCTTGTTTCTTAATTCTCCTCCATTCTTCCACATCTAATCAGTAACCAGATACTAGTATCCTTTATTTTTCACCTTGATCTCTCTTTCCCACTTCCTTATTCCCACTGCTGCTATCAAGAAACAAGCTCTGATCCTTTGGTTCATGGAATTACTACAGAACTTAAAGGTATCCCTAACTCAAATTTCTTCTTCCTCAAAAACATCCATGCTGAAATCATATTCTTCATTCAGCATTCACTTTATCCACAATAGTGTCTTTCAATTCCAGTCGCACATCATATATAATTGCACCAATCTCCCCTCTCTTGCTTTTACAACCTTTTCGTTAGCCTATTCAAACCACCTATCCAACCTACTGCTGATGTTGTTGTGTGTATGGTCCAGTTGGAACTGACTCATAGCTGACCACTGGCCAGTGGGTTTTCAGAGGCAGAAAATCATGTAGGAGATCTTTCTTCTGCAGAGCAGCTGGTGGATCCCAACTCTGTGCCTCTGGGATTACATGGCAGCTTCTTACCACTAGGCCGTCAAAGCTACTCATTAGATACCTTATTCTTTGATCAGTGTAGTGTATAAATTTTCTCAAAAGCATATTTAGCACCTAGTCTTCAATTGTTAAGTACCCCATTATATGATATCTCATATTTATGAAAACTTTGCAAAAATTCTCAGATGGAGCCTCCAATGGTCCAGATGTCAGGTGATGCATCCTCTGTGGGCCACCTGGAATGATGTATTAGGGACCCTGGCAGCAGCCAATAGCTGATGAGCCATAGAACATCTTCTCCCCTCAGTCCACAACAACACCCTTCCTGTGGCATGAACCACACACTGTAATCAGCCTTGGAATCATGGTCATCTTTCCTATTTAATGATGAAGATTTTTTAAAAGATCCCACTCTATTCACCAAAACATAAGATTTTAATAAATAATAGTTTAAGATAATTAAATTCTTGCCTCTTATATATTACTACATTTTAGTTGTAACTACTTTAAACTGACAGCTTTGCTCTTCAGCACTCTAGAGAGTTCTTAACAGGAGATTTTCACAATGCAACATGTCTTCATTTTTTGGCTGCTACTACCATGAGTGTCAATTGTGAATCTAAGAATAATGAAATCCATGGCAGTTTCAAATATTTCTCTATCTACAAATCAAGTAAACTTTAATTTGACACAAAAACACAAACAACTCAGTCACAACATGAGCAAAGGAAATGAACAGGACCTAGATCAAAGAGAATACCCAACCATCTCATATGAAAAGATGTACACAGTTATTACCCATTAAGAAAATATACATCAAAGCTACAATGAGATGCATTCTTACCATAGCTAACAAGGCATTGATTTCAAAATGCATAACAATAATTATTAGCAAAGATGTGAAGAGACTGAAAGTTTTACCCATTGCTATGAGGTTGCAAAATGATGCAACCAGTATGGAAAACAATACGGTACTTCCTAAAATATTTAGAAATGATCCAACACTCTCATTACTAGGTAAATACTCACTGCCATTAAGAGACTTAAAATATAATAACAAGAACAGGTATATGCACACATGCTATGTTCACAACCACATAACTCATGAAAGCAAATAAATGGAAAAAACTGATGAGCCTACCAATGGATGAGTTGATAAGCAAATTGTGGCACATATACAATCACAATCAGTCATTGCTGTTAAGTCAGGATCAACTCAGAATAGCTCAGCCACCAATGGATTTTCATACATTGTAAATCACACAGGATGAGACTGTCTATCTTTCTCCTATGAAGCAGCTAGTGAGTACAAACTGTCTGCCTTTGGGTTGGCAGCAAAACTCCCTATCCAGTGAGCCACCAGAGTTTCCATGCATACATACTAGGAAACCATAAAGAATAATGATGAGCTCATAAAAAATATGGTAACATAAACAGATTTTAAGGCATAATGATAAATGAAGTTCAAGCATAAAGGGGAAAAATTGTATGATTCTTCTTTTATATGAAAAGGATACAAGAAAGATGATAGATGATAGATAGATAGATAGATAGATAGATAGATAGATAGATAGATAGATAGATAGATTAACATTATTTAAGGAGTACTAAGGTGAGGAGGAGGAAGGAAAAGCTATAGATTGGGTGGGGAGGCAGGTGTAATAGGAGAAATGGCATCAAATGTAGGTGTATTATGTACAATACAATCAAAGCCAAAAGAAATATCTGAGTAAAAAACAAAAATTTTAAAAACTGATTGCTATGGTTTACATGAGATTCAGAGAAGTCACACCTTGATATTAGAATGTCATATTGCAATTATAATGTCTCAAAAAATTTACAATTTAAATTTATACTAGTAACTCTTAAAGTGATTTAATAAATTTTGGTGTTTAACATCTTTGGCTTTTGATATACTTTTGATATAAAGGATTTACACAGTAATTCTGAGAAAACTGTAATTATTAAGTAATACATTTCTAGGTGCAATCGAGTCATCTACAGCCCACAGTGATTCTATGAATCTTGCTCTATCCTCAGCCATTCAGATGACCTCTAACAGGCTTGAGCCCACTGCAAGTCACTATATCAATTCATCTTGTTTGGGGTTTTCTTCTTTATCTAATTCTCCACCTTTCCAAGCATAATGTCTTTTTTCCACAGACTTAACCCATCCTGACAACAAGACCAAAATATATAAAACAAAATTGCACCATCCTTGCCTCTAAGGAGCACGTTAGAAGCAATTGCTCAAGACAGATTTGTTTGTTCTTTCAGCAGTCCACGGGATAGTCAACACTCTTTAGTAATATCATAATACAAAGAATATTATGTAATAATTTAAAATAATATTTTCATATTCACCAGAATAAAATCTTTCTTAAAGTTATTAAAAAAAACCCTTAGCCACATAAGGTGCTCCTTCACGGGTTACAAGCAGAAGATGTGTTGACATCTTTAGGGTGTCATTAATTTGTACCCCATAGTCATGTAAGAGTTTCAAAACCCAGGTCTTTGTGATACTGCTGGCCTTTTCCTCATTATTTCAAGCTCTAGTGGTCTAGTGGTCAGTCACCAAAACTCACAGACTATTAATGCAGAAAACTAACAGACTATGTGGTTGAATGGAGACAGCCTCACAGAGAAAGATTTCTAGGCTTAATTGATGATTAAGACCATAGTCTCGGAAGTCCTAGCAGTCTCTTCTTCTTCTTGTTCCCAGGTACCTTCACATGGAGTAAGACTCATAGCAACCCTATGAACAGCCTACCTGAATCCTCCTCTATCCAGTGCCATCCTCATCATCTCTAACATTTTAGAGACCACTGTTTAAGTCACTTTGTCATTTCATCTCCTTGGGGGGGGGTCTTCCTCTCCTGTATTAACCTTCCATCTTTCCAAGCATGATGTCCCTTTGTGAGAAATAGCCTACCCTAACAACACATCCAAAGTATGAGAACCGAAACTTTGCCGTCTTTGCCTCCAAGGAGCACTTTAGTTGTACTTTTTCCAAGTAATAACTGCCTGGTCTTTCTCATTCCCTAAGGAATCTTCTATTGTGATCAATTTCAGAAAAGACAGCAATTGTGGCTGGGCACCATCTATTTTTGCCTGGTCTCGGGGTGAGAGATACTTCAGTTCACATAATCTGTTAGTTTTTCACATTAATAGTCTGTGAATTTCGGTGACTGATCATGCATTTTAAGATTCTTCACTACTCGCCACTGGGTGCAGAACACTATCTTTATTAAACTAAGCTTTTGCAATTAACCATTATGCTCCCAGAGTCTGTGATCCTCAGAGCCCAGGCCCAGTGTGAATAAGCCTCTTTTAAATAACAGGAGAGAGATACTATACAGACAAAACAACAGTGCTCATCCAAAGATATAATCCAGAAGGCAAGAAAGGGCAAATGCGAAAAATAAATGAAAACGAGAATTACAAGGAGGAAGTGGGGAAAACTGTGATAACATTTTATCATAGCCAATGTCATAAAACAGAATGCATATGAATAGTTAAATAAAAACTAATTTACTTTGCAAATTTTCTCTCGAACCATACTTTATAGAATAACTTACACAGAACATATAAATAAATACTATTCTTTAAACCATTCAATTAAATTACTTCCACTTTCACTGACCCTTCCTTAAAGGAGCCTAAAAAAACACATTTTTCTCAGAGGCTCATTTTCCACCCTCAGTAAAATTAGAGCTGTGCTACTAGGCCAAAGGGAAGAAAGGATACAAGGTAGGTAAAACACAGATTCTACCATATTTCCCAACTCCACATTATGTGGTGAGAAGAAACCAGGCAAGGAGAGAAAAATTATAGGTGGATCTCACTTAAGAATATACATGTAAAATAAAGTATTAACAAACCAAACCACAGAGTCTATGAGCAGAAGAAAACCAAGACTCAACCAAAGTTGTTTCTAACTACAAAGGCAGTGTTACACTTAGTTCTATTATTTTATTCAGTGATGTTTCAGACATTTACTCAGAAAGAATTTGACAGACTTCCATAATCAAACAGCTACAAATCCTCCACTCACAATGAGCAATTTACAAATAAATAAATAAATATTTATACAAAATAATGCTGATTATGGTTGATGCTACTGACTTGATTTTAGATGCTACTAACTTGATTGCTATTCATAACTGTTGTTGTATAGACCCTTGAGTTGAAACTGACTTATAACTGGTCTTCCAGAAGGTATTCAGAAAGGCAGGAGTTCTGATAGCTTAGTGATAAGAATTGTGCTGCCAAACCTAACTAAGGTACATGGTTTGAAGCAATCAATTGCTCCACAGGACAAAAATGAGCAATTCTCCTTCCATGTGATGCATGTCTCCAAAAACCCTCTGGAGAGTCAACTATGCATTGGTTTTGACTCAACAATACACAACAACAACAAATTGCACAAGAGGAAATTGTCCATTTTTCTCTCACAAAGTGGCTGGTAGATTTGAACCACTTGCCTTTGAGTTACAATGCAACTCCTTACCATCAGAGCTCCCTACTTGTCACTCATAATGATCCCTTATAAGTAAAAGAACAAATATTACCCAAACATGAACAAGGCTTAAAATCTGTTTAAGACAACTGTTGCAGTTGTTGTTCTGTGCCACCAAATAAAATAAGACTCATAGCGAACCTATGAACAAAAGATCTGAACCTAGTCCTGTCCTGTGCCATCCTCACACTTCCTGACACACAGAGGCCACTGCAGCAATGACCTTATCAATCCACTAGTTGAGGGTCTTCCTCTCCCTCTCCAACCCTCCACCCTTCCCAACATCATGTCTCTCTCCAAGGAATAGCATCTCCAAGAAATATGTCCAAAGAACGTGAGACAAAGCCTTATCATTCTTGCCTCCAAAGACCATTCCGGCTGCACACTCTCCAAAACGTATCTATTAGTTTACTTGGCCATCCACAGAAACTTCTGAGCTCTTCTCCAACACCACAGCTCAAAGGTATCTAATTTTATGTCATCCTTATTCTAGGTCCAGGTCTCAGATGCAAACCTAGTAATCGGAACCATGGCCTGAATCAGACACACCCTACTCTTCAAACTGACATCATTACTCCTCTGTAATTTGGAAAGCCCCTAACTGCCATTTTCCCAGTGCAATGCATCTCCTTATTTCCTGACTGCTTGTACCAAGGATGTTAATTGTAGATCCAAGCAAGATGAAGCTACAGTTTCATCTCTTTTCTATTGATCATGACACTGCCTATTGGTCCAGTGGTAAGAATCTTTATTTTCTTGATACTAAGACGCAATCCATACTGAAGGCTGTATTCCTTGATCTTCGGCAAGAAGTGCTTTCAAATCCTCCTCACTTTCAGTAAACAAGATTGTGTTATCTGCCTAACACAGGTTACTGACGACTCTCCTGCAATCCTGATGCCATACTCCTCTTCATAGAGTACAGCTTCTCAGATAATTTTCTCAGCATATAAATTGAACAGGTATGGAGACAAAATACTTCCTGGCACACCTCCTTCCCAGTTCCAAACCATGCAGTGCTCCTCTGCTTTGTTTAAAGAACAGACTCCTGCTCCAGCATAGGCTCCTCATGAGCACAGTCAAGTGCTCTGGGATTCCCATTCTTCTCAATGTCAGGGACAACTTGTCATGATCCACACAATCAAACACCTTTGCATACTCAATAAGCACAAACAGACATTCTTCTGGTATTCCTTACTTCAGCCAGGATCCATCTGACATCAGCAATGATATCCCTGGTGGCACGGTCTCTTCTAAACTCCGCTTGAAATTCTGGTAATTCTCTTTCCATGTACTGTCCCAGGCAGTTTTTTCATGCTCTTCAGCAGTATTTTGCAAGCATTAGATATCAAAACAATAAAACATTCAGCAAAATTAGAACATATAACCCATTAATTTCTAAAATTATACATCTGAATGAATCCCTAGAGATGACTATTTTTTTAGAAAAATATTGTGCTGATATGCTGTTGTTATTATGTGCTACCCTTTGTGATCCTATGTACAGCAGCTCTGAATCCTGCCCTATCCTGAGCCAGTCTCACTAATTCTGACACACCAATCACCATTGCCCCAGTCACTGTATCAATCCATCTCATCTAGAGTCTTCCTCTCCAGTGCTACCTCCCTCCATCCTTCTAAGTGTGATGTCCTTGTCCAAGGACCATCTCTCCTGGCCACATGCCCAAAGTATATGAGATAGAGCTTCAAAAATCCTAGACTCCAAGAAGAAACTTGGTTTCAACCTCTCCAAGACAGACGTATTTGTTTTCTTAGCAGTCCATGGTACGTTCATGACTCTTTTAAAGTACCATAACTGAAAGGCATCGAGTCTTCTTCTGTCATCTTTAATCATTGTCCAACTCTCTGAAGCATAACAATTGCAAAGACCATGGCCTGGGTCAGACACACCTTAGTCTCTACACTGAAATCGCTGTTTTCAACACTATGGAGAGGTCCCTGACAACAGATTTTCCCAATGCAAATCACGTTTTGAGTGTTGATTGTGGGAACAAAGAAGCTATAACTGTTAACAACCTCAGTCCCTTCTCTATCTAGCATGGTGCTGCCAATTGGCCCTATGGTGAGAATCTTTGTCTTCTTTATGTTGAGCTTCAACTCATATTAAAGACTACAGTCCTTGACCTTGTGCAGAAAATGCTTCATGTCTTCCTCAGTTTCAGCAAACAAAATTATGTCATCTGCATAACTTAGGTTGTTGATGAGTCTTCCTCCAATCTTGAGGCCACATTTCTCTTCATATAGCTGTGCTTCCCAAATGATGTGTGCTGCATATAAATTGAAAAGGTATGGAGACAGGATGCATCACTGATGCACTCTTTTCCTGATTTTGAACCATGTAGTATTTTCTTGCTCTGTTTTGAGGACTGCCTCCTAGACCAAGTATAAGTTTAGCATAAGCACATAAGAACAATCAAGTGTTCTGGGATTCCCATTTGCCTCAAGGTTAGCCACAATTTGTTGTTATCCACACAGTCAAATGCCTTTGCATAGTCAATGAAACACAGATAGACATTCTTCTGGTACTCTCTGCTTTTTTACCAAGATCC
The DNA here is from genome assembly GCF_000299155.1 of Elephantulus edwardii. NCBI lineage: Eukaryota > Metazoa > Chordata > Mammalia > Macroscelidea > Macroscelididae > Elephantulus > Elephantulus edwardii. Next base: position 11,228,937 of record NW_006399767.1, on the reverse strand, counting down.
ATCTGACATGGGCAGTAATGTCTCTTATGCCACAACCTCTGGTATTAAACTCAGCTTGTATTTCTGGTAGTTTTCTGTCAATGTACTGTTCCAGTCATTTCTGGATAATATTCAGCAGGATGTTGCTACTGTGTGGTATTAGCGATATTGTCCAATAATTTCCACACTCTTCAGGTCACCTTTTTTTGGAATGGGAATAAATATAGATCTCTTCCAGTCAGTTGGCCAAGTAGTTGTCCTCCAGATTTCTTGGCAGAACTTGGTGAGCACATCCAGACAGCATCTATTTGTTGAAAAACATCAACTGGCATTACATCAATTCCTGGGGCTTATTTTTTCCCAAGTCCTTTAGAGCAGCCTGAACTTCCTCCTTCATCACAATTGCCTCTTGATGATAAGTTGTTTCTTGAAATTCTTCTTAGACCATTTTTAAGTGGGCTATTTGTCACTAGTTGTTGTGTACCATCTAGTGAGAACCACCCAATAGTTGACTCTCAAAGGAGCTTTCAGTAGCAATAAATCACATGGGAAGAAATTGCTGATCTGTCACCCATGGAGCTGCTGGCAAATTTGAACCACATACTTTAGGTTGGTAACATTATTCATTACCATAATTCATAAGCCACCAGAGCTCCCTAAGTGAACCATTCAGTGATGTTAGTTAAATTCACCATGTAGTAAAACCATAAATATGTACTCCAGATTTTCATTATTCTAAAAAAAAACTTAGTACCTATCAGACAAAATCTCTCCATTGTTTCTGCACCCAGTCCTTACAAACTTTTGTCTCTATGTACTCAACTCAACCCATATATTTTAAATGCTGTTGCTGATGATGATGCTGCTGTTACTGTATGTACAGTTAAGTCACCTATGGCTCATTGTTACCCTACAGAAAACACATCTCAACCTTGCACATGCTCACAATCTCGGCTTTGTTGGGCCCTTTATTACTAACACTGCTTGAACTTTTTTTATGATCTTCCTCTATTTCTCTAACACTCAATTTTCCCAGCATGATGTCTGTTTCCAAGGATTTTTCCCTACTGACAACATTCCCAAAGTACATGAAAACAAGTTTCACTATCCTTGTCTCTAAACCCAGGTTATACTTCCTCCAAGATAAACTAGTTTGTTTTTTTGACAGTCCAAAGGATATCCCATACTCTGCACCAAGCAACTGAAAATCCACTGCTTAGATCACGTACGCCTTCATTTTTATATTGACATCACTGCCCTTTAGTACTTTGGAGAAGTCTCTGACAGCTGATTTTCCTGATGGAACACATCTTTTGATTTCTTGACTGCTGTTACTGTAGGTATTGATTGTGAAAGCAACTGAAACCATGGGAAACTTCAAACTTTTCTCTATCATGATGTTGCCTTCTGATCTACTGGAGAGGGTTTTTTGTTGTTGTTGTTCATGATGTGGAGACATAATCTATACTGAAATTTATAGTCTTCAATTTTTTTGCAGCAAATATTTCAAGTCATCTTCCCTTTCTGCAAGCAATATTTTTTCATCTCTGTCATGCAGGTTGATGAGTGTATTTCCAATCCTAATGCCACATTCTTTTCCATATAGTACAGCTTTAGGAATTCTTTTACTCAGTGACAGATTGAAAATCATGTCTTGCATTTCACTCAGGGTGATTTTAAGAATGTCTTAATCTGGGAGCTCTGTACCAAACTCTGTCCACCATGAGTAAACATTAAGACATTTGACAAACCAGTAGAACAGCATTCAGTACCAGAGCAACCTCAAATTATGTCAGTACAGCAAACTGGCAGACAAGTGCTGTACCCCTGAGAACAATGTTCTTCCCAAACACAATTAGCACCAGGCAATCAAAAATGATCAAACAGTTTATACCCAAATTTCAGTTAAAACAAAACAACCTAGCCTCCAGAATCCAACTACTTCATACAAGAGCCTCAAACTATTTGGTGACCTAGATTTAATTAAAAATCAACTGTGGGCTAAAAGCCTCTTGTTTAAGTCAATCAAAACCTGGTGGGCAGGACTTCGTGTTCAAAAGTTGGTTGGGTATGTTATTACCGAATACTTTTTCCCAGTCAGTGGCCTCCCTTTTTACCCTGTTGGAGAAGTTTTCAGATGTGCATAGGGATTTGAGTCTTAGAAGATCCCATTCATCTATGTTATCTTCTCCTGGTTG
>NW_006399767.1:11211994-11224192 GCF_000299155.1 Elephantulus edwardii | reverse complement strand
ATGGCAAGGGACACAATGACAAAGGAGATTAATCAGAACTGGCTTTGACAAGCACTGCGGCAATTGGACAATTAAAACAGACATGGGGAGGGGGAGAAGAACGAACTGGGGATGAGGGTGGAGAAAACAGTGCAACAATGAATGAATGAAAACCCAAAATCTCTGTAAATGTTCATTAAAACTAATAAAATTTAATTAAAAAAAAGTTGGTTGGGCTCGGACTATTTCTTTGTACAATCCTATAACACCACAATTCGAAGGCCTCAATCAATTTCCTTTCATCATCCTTTTTCACAGTCCAACTTTCCAATGCATAGGAAGCAAATGAAAATATCATGATGTGGCTCAGATGCACCTTAGTTTTTAAATTATATAGCACTAATGTAAAATGTCTGTTTAAATGTCTTAAAGGACTGTAATTGGTTTGGTCACGTTGTCAGACAGCACCAACCCCTGGAACAAGAGAATCATGTTTGGAAAAGCAGTGGCTTAACAAAAGAGAAGATGATCTTCAACAACATACACTGCCATAGTGAATACAATGACGGACATGGTCATGACAGAGATTTTAAGGATGGCACAAGACAGGGCAAGTTCAAGCTACTGTTATTGGGTTGGTATGAGGTGGAATCAACTTGAAGGCAACAAACAGCAATAACAATTGGCAAATAAAATGTTATGGAATAATATCAAGAACATCATACAGAAAGAAAATAAAAGGTAATTTAAAACGGGAAATAAAAGGTAAACAGAAGAGACTCTGAAATTTACTGCTAGACACAGTGTAGCCAAAGTAAACAGAGGAAATGATGACATAAAAGAACTGACCATTTTTTACAAATTATAGATAGCATTTTTAAGATTTCCAAGGGCAGTTCAAGAAAACAAAATAACATATTAATTATTTTAAATCTAATATCTCATTACGTGTGATTTTTCTACCCTCTCCATGTGGGATACTTTTAAGTATTCTAAAATTAAATAAGATTTTAGAAAAAGAAGAAAATTGGATGGCATATACAGAAAGTTGAAATAAAACAATTGGAAACCCAGGATCCTGTACCCAGCAAAACTTTCCATCGAATATGAAGGAGAAGTCACATCCTAAAAGAAAAAAAAAATTAAATAAGATTGCTTCCTTGTCCAAAGATGACTAAACCTGTTTGTCAATAGCTGGCAAAAGCAGGAGGAGAAAAGTAAAACCTGCATTTGAATGTGAATAATTAGTCCCATTTAGCTATACAAATGTATTCCCATAATCTTGCAAAATAAGAGTCAGAAAAAGAAAAATCCTGCTTGACGCTCAATTTACTTAGCAAATAAAGAATGAAATCTACCACTGCTTCAGCCCAACTCAATAACTTTATTTTTCATCTAGTTTAAACGTACCTAGAGTATGAGTAGGTACTATTCACACAAGAGTCCCAAACCACAAATGCTGGTGCTCCCCTAAAACTACAATAAACTGCTGAGGGAAGAAAGCAAAAAATATGCCACAAAAAAAGAGTTAACACTTTAACATAATTAAAAGTCAATCATACTTAACACACATAAAGGCAATGCCCTAAATGAAAAATTAACAGTTTATAATTCACAGAATATAAATGTCTAAAATGTAAATTAAGAAGTCAAAGTCTTTGTTCACCTCAAGAATTAAATGCGTAATAAGATCCAATGTTGGAAAAACAAACATTAAGAGCCACCATTAAGGGGAATTGACAGTAGAAAGATCATAAAATGAGCCCCCTATCAACACTGTTGTTGTGGTTGTTGTTATGTGCCACCAAGTTGCTTGCGACTCATAGCTACCCTATGTTCAAGAGCCCTAAACGCCGTTCTATCTTGCACCAACCTCGCTGTCTCAAACACACTCATCCCCACCACTCCACTCACAGAATCGATCCATCTCATCGAAGGTCTTCCTCTCCTGCACTGTCCCTCCACTCTCCCAAACATTATGTCCCTCTCCAAGGACCAGTTCCTCCTTGCAATATGCCCAAAATATGTCAAACAAAGCTTCAGAATCCTTGACTCCAAGGAGCTTTCTGGCTTCACCCTCTCCAGGACAAACCTGTTTGTTCTCGTTGTAGTCCATAGTATATTCAGCACTCTTCTCCAGCACCACAGCTCAAAGGCATCAATTCTCTATCATCCCTATTCACTGTCCAACTCTCCGATGAATAGCACGTAACTGCAAAGACTATAGGCTGGATCAGGCACACCTTAGTCTCCAGCCTGATGTCTTTGCTCTTCAGTACTCTTGAGAGGTCCCTCACAGCTGACTTTCCAAATGCAATTCATCTCCTGATTTCCTGGCTGCTGTTACTAAGAGTGTTGACTATGGAACCAAGTAAACTAAAACTGCTAACTATCTCAATCTCTCTAATCTCTCTCAGTCACACTCTATGATTAGTGATTCTAAATTAAACTCACTACTATGGAAGTCTTGGACATAATCAATGAAGCACAGACAGACATTCCTCTGGTGCTCTCTGTTTTCTGCCAAGATCCACTAACATTAGCCATAATATCCTTAGTATCACGACCTCTTCTAAACCCAGCCTGCACAACTGGCAGTTCTCTGTTGACATGTTCCACCAGTCCTTTTTGGATAATTTTCAGCAGAATCTTGCTTACATGGGTATTATTGATATTGTTCGATAATTTTAGCATTCTGTCGGGTCACCTTTCTTTGAAATGGGAACAAGTATCGATCTCTTCCAGTCTGTTGGCCAGCTGACTGTCCTCCAGATTTCTTGGCACAACATAAGTTAGCACATCCAGGGCAGCATCTGTTTGCTAAAATATGTCAACTGGTATGCCACCAACTCCTGGAGCCTTGTTTTTTGCCAATTCTTTCAGAGAAACTTGAACTTCCTCCTTCTTCACCACGGGCTCTTGCTCATACGTTATTTCATGAAATTCTTCCATGTCAGCCAATTCCTTCTGGTACAGTGACTCTGTATACTCCCAGAACATCTGATTGTGCTATGTGAAACCTATACTTGGACCAAGAGGCAGTCATCAGAGCAAAGCAAGGAGACACTGCATGGCTCAAAATTGGGAAGGAGGTCCACCAGGGATGTATTCTGTACGAGGAAGAATGTAGCATGAGGATTGGTGGAAGATTCAACAATCTGCGTTATGCAAATGACACAACCATGCTTGCCGAAACTAAGGAGGACCTGAATAGAGTACTGCTGGTCAAGGATTGCACCCTTCAAGATGGATTGAAGCTCAAAGTCAAGAAAACAAAGATTCTCACCACTGGGGCAACTGGCAGCATCATGAATAAATGGAGATTGCTAACAGCTTCAGTTTGCTTGGCTCTATAATCAAAACTCTTGGTACCAGCAGCCAGGAAATAAAAAGAGTTATTGCAATGGGAAAGTATGCTGTCAAAGACCTCTCTAAGGTACTGAGGAACACTGATGTCAATCTAGAGACTAAGGTGCATCTAATACAGGCCATAGTCTTTGTCATTACTTGCCACGCATAAGAGAGCTGGACAATGATTAGGGATGATAGAAGGAGAACTGATGCCTTTGAGCTGTGGTGCTGGAGAAGAGTGTTGAATATACCATGGACTGCTAGAAGAACCAACAAGTTTGTCCTGGAGAGGGTGAAGCCAGGCTGCTCCTTGGAGGCAAGGATTCTGAAGTTTCGTTTGACATACTTTGGACATGTTCCAATTAGGGATCAGTCCTTGGAGAGGGACATCATGCTTGGGAGGGTGGAGGGAAAGCACAGGAGAGAAAGACCCTCCATGAGATGGATTGATTCTGTCACTGGGGTAATGGGGATAGGTATGTTGGAGACAATAAGATTGGCAAGGGATAGAGCAAGATTCAGGGCTTTGTACATAGGGTCGCTATGAGTTGCAAGTGACTCGATGGAACAAAACAAAAACAATAACACTAAGGAATTCATTTCCATAGGACAGAGGAGTATTAACCGTTATGGATTCCAAAGTTGTCATATCTTTTCTTCTATAGAATATGGCTGCTGGGATCAAACAGGTAACTTTTCCATTCACAGTTAAGTGCAAAACCCACTGCACCATAAGGCTCCTAAAATATACAGTAGTAAAAACAAAGAAGATTTGCATGTACTAACATAGGAACCTAGGAAGCTCTGGTGGCCTAATGGCAAGAAGTTGCTCTGTAATCCCAAATACATGTGGCTGGAGACCACCAGCTGCTCTGTGGAGAAGGATGGGTAGTATCTCCTCTGGTGTGATTAACTGCTTTTAAAAACCTGCTGGAAGGTCAGTTACGGGTCAGTTGCCACTCTGTAAGACACAACTACAACAACATCATAGGAACCTACTCACAATGTATCACACGGTTTGTAAAGGATTTATATCTTTACGCTCCTTAAAGAAAAATAAATAAAAAGCTCTACTATCTTTCTGTTTATAAAGATAATTCTGTAATTCATATTGAACACACACACACACAAATGTACATGGAAAAGCTTAAAGGATAAAATATCAAATTCTTTTTAGCAAAAATCTTATGTCATTAAGTAGTATATGTTATACAAAAATTCTATTTCATAAAAAAAGACAGCAGTCTTCAGTACCAATGTCTTATCATTTCAACAACATCAAAAAGCTATTAGTCACATTTAGTAATGAATATACTATGGAGAATTTTGAAAGTAGATACTAAATACAGTTATATCAAAGTTTTTTTAATATTCATTTAAACTTACATAATTCAGTGTTTAAAACCTGATGCTTACATAGTAAAATTTAAACGACAATGTCAGCAGACTTTTAAAACTTATGGAGGAAATTTTTTTCCAAATTAAAAAAAAAAGTCAATAGACTGAAAGCAATTAACTTCAGGAAAAGATTTTAAACAATAAAGCAATGTATAAAAGAGCAGGCAAAGCTTACAGCTACAATATCAAACGATTCAATGACCACCCAGGTACGTAATAGTTAGAAGGAAGAAATGGGTTTTCTGCGAATTAAAAAAAGTGAAATATCTGACCACACACAGTTCCAATACATAGACTTAGCATGGAAAATGTAACTGAGAAAGTTACCTAAAAAATACAGAAATAGTATAAATTATGCCAACTGGGAAAGTAGTTTGATTGACAGCTTTCAAAACCTAAAGATGATAAAAGCCACTCTTAACAGTATCTCAAAGAAACACCTACACTTTTGTCTAATGATTAAACCATATGCCAATTTAAAACAGTGAAAATATATTAACATTTAAAGTTAGAGCAAAAACCATAGACTATTTTAAATAAAGACTGAATGTCTTTCCAATTCAGCCATTTAAGAATAAAAACTCCAACTGAGAGCCATCAAGTTGTTCTTCACTCATGGGGAGCCTCCATCAAGGCTATCCATCTTAGTGAGAGGAGACTGCTCACCTTTCACTAGTATATCTAAACAATCAACATAGCCTTTCGGTTAGCACAACTAGCTATGCAGTTGTCACAACTCCTACATAAGACCAAGGAGCACGCAGCCCCACAGAACCTCTGGAAGTTACACTGTGAAGAGAACACAGCCACAAAAATAAGCCAGGATTTATACCAAAATAAGATGAATGAGATGTAAGAGTTATATTGACAAAGTATTTAAAGCACCCACCTCATCTCATTTCAAATACAAAGATAAAACATAAAGATCAAAACAGATGCATTAGATGTATATAAAGTAGATTTCAGAGAGAAGAAAACAGCTACAGAATATAGGGGCCATTGTAGAATTATAAAAAGACAATTCATTAGGAATGTGATGATCCTACAAGTAAATATTCACATATCAAAAAAAAAAAACTTAAAACATATGAAGTGAAGATTGACAGAGCTGAAAGGAAAAATAGGCATGCCATTGATTATAGCTGGTGACTTCAATACCTCCTATTCAACAACTGATGAAAAGACGAGTCAAAAAAATCAGTAAGGATCTAGAAAGTATGAACAACATAAACAACCAAAAGGATCAAAATGAAATCTATAGAACACACCACTCAATAACGCTGCCCAGGGAACACTCATCAGGATAGTCTTTATCTTGGGTCAGAAAATAAAACCCAATTAAAAGAATTTAAAATAAACTTCTAAAACAACTGATTTCTAACCAAGTTAGAAATTCAATTCAATGAGCAAAGATAATCTTCAAAATTGGTCATAGCATATTTGACAATTAGAAGTAAAAAAAAATTAAACTTAGATCTGAACCATACACCTTATACAAAAACAAACTCAAAATGGATCATGAGCTTAAATACAAAATGTTTAGAGGGGAAAAAAGCATAAGAGAATATTTATACGTGCATGACACAAAATGAATGATATGTAAAATACAAAACTGATAAACTGAACCTCATCAAAATTAAAACTCTTTATTATGTAAAAATTATGTCAGGAGAAAATAAAACAAGCTACAGGCTAGAAAAATAGGACTTGTGAGCCATATAGCTAACCAAAGATTAGTATGTAGTAACTAGATTCACTGCTGTTGAGTTGGTTCCAATTCTTCACAACTCTCTAATAGATTTCCACAGCTGGTACAGTGAACCAGGAGACTAACTATGCTTCTACTTTAGAGTCACTTGGTAAGATTCAAACCACTGCAGATGTGTAACCTTTTGGTTAGCAGCACAGTTCACTATGGACTAGGCACCAAAATGAGGTCTTCAAGCTCAATTCTCAAATGTCAACAGTAAAATAATAAAGAATCTCATTTTTTTTAAATGAAAGTGTATGGTAAATATGTACATGGAAAAATATTCAGCCTCCTTAGTCATTAGGAAATGCCAATTTAAACTACAATAAGGTTATCACTGAGTACCTATCAGAATGGTCAGAATAAAAAAACTGACAACATCAAATATTAGTAAAGATGTAGATCTTTCATATAATATTGTTGGTAATACAAAACAGTATAAATACTCAAGAAAACAGCTTAAAAACAAAGTAAAAACATGATCCAGAAATTCCAATTATTTCAGGGGTATAACTATATCACATAGAAACCTGTATACAAATGGTCACTATAGTTTATACATAGTGTTGTGGTGTTGTTATTGTTAGATGTCATCAAGCTGACTATGACCCACAGTGATGCGATGAACAACAGAGCTGAACCCTGCCACTATCCTGTACCATCTTCATCATCTCTGTCATGCTCAAGCCTGTTTTGGGAGTCACTATGTGAAATTCTTCTCTCTGAGGATCTTCCTCGCTTTCACTGACCCTCTATCTTTCCCAGCACAGCGGCTCTTTCCAAGGACTGGTTTCTCCTGTAAATACGTCCAAGGTAAATGAAGACGTTTCATCATTGTTGCCTTAAAGGAGCACTCTATACAGAGAAGAAGGAGCTATCTGTAAATATATGAATGTTTATACAAACTCTAGTATATCCATGGCATGGAAAGCCACACAGAAATAAAAAAGTTGAGAACTACTGACATATGCAACAACTTGGACAAATCACCGTAGAAATATATGCTCACTAGGGGAACAAGAACAAAAAAAGAGTCAATCCTGTAAAATTATATATTGTAATAGTTCCAGCTGTGTAATATTCTTAAAATGACAAAATTCAAAAAACTTATAACACATAAGTGGTTGCCAGGGGACAGGAGCCAGGTGGGAGGGAGCTGGCTGGGATTGTAAAAGGGTAACAAAAGGGAATCTTTAGTAATGGAACTTTTCTGTATCTTGACTACTCATTCTTTCATTCTCATTACCTTAGAGTCAGAATTTCATAGCTAATCCCCCAGAGGGTTTTCAGAAGCAATGAATCACACAGAAGACAGCGGCTGTCTTTCTCCCACATTGCAGCAGGTAGATGAGAACAGCCTGCATTTACATTGGCAGTGCAACTCTTTACCACCTCATAGCACATATATTAACCTAAAATGACAGAACCAAATAAAAACACACATAAATGAGTACAAGGCTGGGGAAACAGATAAATGGCTTGCATTGCTGTTAACACAGTAGTTATAACAACATACAGTGCAACCTCTTAGAGTTATTAAACTGGATTAAAATGCACATGCAACAATGAATGAATGGAAATCCAAGTTCTCTATAAACTTTCATTAAAATCACAATTAAAATAAAAAAATTTAAAATATACAAGATATCTCTGTATTAATTTTTCCCAATATGCAAATCTACTGTCGCAAGTTAAAAAAATGTCTAAAAATAAAGTGACAGCCAATGGGAAAATAGAAACATTTTCATAAATTTGCCTCATGAAAATTACTATACTATTCTAAAAGTCCACAATTTTATTTATTAAATTCATTAGACTAGCAATTCTAAATGTTCTAAATGTAATATAGAAAGATCAGAAGAATAAAACTAAGAGAATCATTATTCATAGCACTTGAAAAAAAACCCCAAATCCTAGAAAACCTATAATTTACATTAATTATTTATAATCTTAAAACATCTTAATTCTCAATAATGGCACAGAAATATAGAATTTGGGCTTTGGTATTAAAAGTAGTCCACAGAATTTCTCAAACAATCAAAGAGCAGGTTTTTCTGAAATAGCTAGGCAATACTCAAATTGTGCAAATGTGTAGAAGTTACACAGGGTCCACCAGGACAGCAAATCTCAGGGAGGGCGTGAACTAAGATGGAAATGGAATCAATCACATATATTCACTGATTCTACTGATGGTGTACATGCACTGAGGCTCCATTGTGAATCAGCATTATTAGTAGAGACCTTCAAAACAAAACCACCTCAGGCTTCCTAGATTGGGAAACATACACAGAAGAGGGTGACAGGTCCCCAGGGTTCCAGACCTTGTCTGATGCATCTCTTCCCTTATGTCCTTTCCCATTATAATAAATAGGTCCCTGTATATAATAAGAGAGCTCTGATGGCCTAGTGATAAGGAGGTGTGCTGCAACTCTGAGAGCACATAGTTCAAATCCACTACCTGCTCTGTGGGAGAAAGATGGGCAATCTCCTCCCATGCAATAAAACTGTCTCTGAAAACTCAATGGAGGACCAGGTATGGGTCAGTTCTGACTTGACAATACACAACAACAAAATAAATAAATACTCTTGACTCACTGTCATTGAATTAGAACCAGCTCATAGCTAACTCTGAAGTGGCTTTCTGAGACTGTAAATTTCATGGGAGGATATTGCCCAACTTTTTCCCTCAGAGCTGCTGATGGATTCAAACCAATCTGGTATTTAAGTCAGCAGCACACTTCTCTATGGACTATCCCAGAGCTCCCTATAAGTATAAATAATAGTCTTCAAGAATTTCATGAAATGTTTTAGAGAATTAACAAAGGCACAAATGGCAGTGAGAACCAGTACAGGCTGGTGTTTGCCTACGTGGCCATTACTTCTGAAGGACAGACTCGCACCTACTAAACTGGTGAGAATGAACTCGACAATACACAACAACAAAATAAATAAATACTCTTGACTCACTGTCATTGAATTAGAACCAGCTCATAGCTGACTCTGCAGTGGCTTTCTGAGACTGTAAATTTCATGGGAGGATATTGCCCAACTTTTTCCCTCAGAGCTGCTGATGAATTCAAACCAATCTGGTATTTAAGTCAGCAGCACACTTCTCTATGGACTATCCCAGAGCTCCCTATAAGTATAAATAATAGTCTTCAAGAATTTCATGAAATGTTTTAGAGAATTAACAAAGGCACAAATGGCAGTGAGAACCAGTACAGGTTGGTGTTTGCCTACGTGGCCATTACTTCTGAAGGACAGACTCTCACTTACTAAACTGGTGAGAAAGAAAGAGTAGGGCTGTGGATCTGAAACACAGACAGAATGAATAGGGATATAACTAAATTTATTTTAAAAAAAAATTTCTGACCCAAATTCCATAAAGAATGAAAAGGCATTATCTTTTCAGTTAGTACTCATTGACAGAATTCAAAGTCAAACATAATATATAGACTCATAAAATGTAAAACATGCCATATTAAAATTAATCAGTATCATTCTTACCATCTACTATTCTGAGGTTTTCCTGTTTCCATTGTACATTCTACTTAAAGATGTTGTCGTTACCCATATGTAAGTACTCCCCCTAAGAAGCATGAAATTCTCTCAATGGGATTATTAAAGGATCTACAGTGTTTTATGGTTTGAGAAGAACAAACTATGACATACTGAAAGAATGTTTCTTGCTGTGTGGTTCTGCCACCACCCACATACAGAGTTCACTATTAAAAGAAGGAAAAAAAGTGACACTTCATATTATATAACATCTTGGTACTCATGTATACTTAAAAAAAAAAACAGCAAATAATGTGCAACAGTAAATTTAAAATTTCACTAAGCAGCTTTTATTAAGCATTTTTTTAAATTCCAGAATTTATTATTACATTGTCAAGTACATTACAAAATATTTAAGATGAAGAAAAGCAATATAGTAGATATCATTACATTTATTTAAACATACAGTGCTTACCAATCATTTTATTGTTGAATAACTATCAGCTCTGGTGGTAAACCCTGTAAGGAGTTATGCTGCTAACCCAAAGGTTAACTCTCTCTGCCAGTTCAAATCCACCAGTTGTTCCATAAAGAAGAGATGAGCAATCTCCTCCTGTGTGATTTACAGCCTCAGAAACCTGCTGGAGGGTAAGCTATGTGTTTTGGTTATGACTCAACGTGATGAATTGGTGTATTTTCTCTCAGAGATGAGATTCCTTTATGCTTCACTAACATGGGGCGGGGGATAAAAATAAAACAACCATTTCGGTAAACACTATAATCATATTCAATATTTTTTATCTGCCTTATTTTCAAGATTCTGCTTCTAATAATTGTTGTTGTTGTTGTTGCTGCTGCTGCTGCTGAGTGCTGTCAAGTACGACTCATAGTGACTGATCCTAAACCCTGCACTATCCTGTGTCGTCTTCATCATCTCTGACACATTATAACCCATTGCAAAGTCACTATACCAATCCATCCTTCTGGGAGTCTTCTCCTGTAACCCTCCATCTTTCCAAGCATAATGGCCCTTTCCAGGGAACATCCTCACATAGCTACATGTCCAAAGGATGACAGAGTTTCGTCATCTCTGTCTCCAAAGAACACTCCAGCTTCACTTTTCCCAATATATACCTGTTGTTCTTCTGGCAGTTCAGGGATATTCAGTACTCTTCTCCAACACCAAAACTCAAAGGCATCAAGTCTTCTTCTGTCATCTGTATTCATTATCCAGCTCTCTGATGCACAGCAGGTAGCTGAGAAGACCACAGACTGAATCAGGTGCACTTTAGTTTTGAAACTGACATCATGGTTCTCCAGCATTTTAGAGAGGTCCCTGGTAGCAAACTTAGCCAATGCAGTATGTCTAAAAATTTCCTGACTGATAATAGCAAGGATATTGATTGTTGAAATAAGCAAGAGGAAATAATTGTTATATTCAAACTTTCTTCATCTACAATAATGTTGACTGTATATAATCACTATACACTGCTAAATTATATTGACCTTCGTTGTAAACTACACAAATATACTTAACCACATATGAAAAATAAAGTCTGGAAATCATTCTGTTCATTCATATATTGAGAGAGTGGTTAAAATTTACCATTCTAATTCTGCCACTATCTTATTCTCTTTCATCACAGAATAAATACTTAGCTAGTGTATTCTTGGAAGTGTAATCTTGGAAGTTTTAAGATCTTTCACCAAAAAATACATGATAAAAATCCACTAATTCATTGAAACTGCCCTAGATTTAAAAATATAATAAGTAATTTCAATCTTACCACATTATTAAATATGTATGATGCCTTCACCAATCATGTAACAAATATATTACAAAAAAACCCAGGCAGACATGTTTTTTTTCCCCTCTCCACATTTCCACATGGTTGTGATAGTTTATCAATGAAATACACAGTAAAAGTAGTATTTATCCTACAAAGCATTAAGTGATCAACTAGCATTAAGCAAGTTATTTAGAATAATGAAAGGATGTATGTTTTTTAAGGAGAAAGAATTAACTTAAGCACTACTATCCTCAGAGAACCTCAAAGTGCTAATGTTGTTGTTGTTGTTGTTATTGTTGTTGTTGTGTGCCATCGAGTCGTTTGCAACTCATAGCGACCCTATGTACAACAGCCCTAACCCTGCTCTACCCTGTGCCAATAGCATTGCCTCTGACACACCTATCCCAATTACCCCAGTCACTGAATCAATCC
>NW_006399767.1:11184204-11211599 GCF_000299155.1 Elephantulus edwardii | reverse complement strand
TTCCTGGCTGCTGGTGCCAAGAGTGTTGACCGTGGAGCCGAGCAAACTGAAGCTGTGAACAATCTCAATCTCTTTGCCATCCATCCTGATGCTACCAATTGGTCCAGTGGTGAGAATCTTTGTCTTCTTGACATTGAGCCTCAGGCCATATTGATGGCTGCAGTCCTTGACCCTCTGAAGCAAATGCATGAGGTCCTCCTCAGTTTCGGCAAGCAGGGTTGTGTCATCTGCATAACACAGACTGTTAATAGATCTTTCACCAATCCTGACGCCACACTTCTCCTCATAGAGCCCAACCTCTCAGATAATCTGCTCTGCATACAGGTTGAAAAGGTATGGAGATAGGACACAACCCTGTCATACACCCTTCCCAATTTTGAACCATGCGGTATTACCCTACTCTTTTCTGATGACTGCCTCTTGGTCCAAGTATAGGTTTCGCATTAGCACGATTAAATGTTCTGGGATTCCCATACTTCTCAGAGTCAGCCACAGTTTGTTATGATCCACAAAGTCAAATGCCTTTGCATAATCAATGAAACACAGATAGACATTCTTCTGGTGTTCTCTGCTTTCAGCTAAGATCCATCTAACATCAGATACAGAGGACTCAAAGTGCTAATATTATCTTTAGATATTAACAGTTTTTCTTTACTGAATACTTGAGTGCAACAGGTACTATGTCCCCTACATGTATTAACTAATCTTCTTTTGGATAATCTGCTATAATATTTCCACAGTTTTATAACATATTTCAAACTCAGGAATGTGTGAGTGTACTGAAATTTAAGTTTTTCAAGTTAAATTTTCTCCAGGAAAACAGACTTATTTTAAGACACATAAACAGTTCTAAAATATTTTTCTGGTACTACTGGGTAGAAACTATGTCTCTAAACATGTAATTCAAAATTTGTTCATATATCTAAAAACCTAAACCCAATTCCATTGCCATCAATTCAGTTTCAACTCATAAAGAATCTCGCTGAGTGGACAAAGCTGTAAATTTTCACAGTAGGATACTGCCTCATCTTTCCCTATGGGGTAGTTGGTAGATTTGAACCACTAACCTTTTGATTAGATGTAACCATTATAGGATCATATAATACATACAGAGAGAGATATCTCCACTGGCATTGAGTAGTTACCTCCATGAAATCTTTACAAGACGAGCCTATCCATCTTACGCCCATGCCGGGCTGGTGAATTCAAACGGCCAATTTTTTAATTACAAACCTGATGTGTTAAACATTACACCAGAAGGACCATATTTATATATGTGTGCATGTAGATACATATATAACATGTTGTTATTGTATACTGTAGAGTAGGAACTGGCCCATAGTTGATCCTCTGGTGGGTTTTCAGAGGCAGTTACTCACATAGGTGGGGACAGCCCATCCATCTCCCTCAGAGCAACTGACAGCCTAGAACTGGGTGCCTTTGAGACTGCAGCACAGCTTCGTGCCACTAGTCCACCAGAGCTCCCATATATATAATATATTGTTTGTGTATATACACATACACACAGAGAGATATACATAGATATATGTATGTATATATGTGTATATACATGTACATGTACATACACATATACATAGCTTTATATGTGTATGTGTATATGTATATGTGTGTCTATGTATATATGTGTGTGTGCATGTATATATATACATGAATAAATATATGTATGCACACACAAACTCACTCTCAGATCACAACTGGCTTTCCAGACAGGTAAGGCAGCCACAGTTACCAGAGAGCCAGAGAGAAAATGTGTTACAGGATAAGAAGAGAGGGAGTAAAACATGAGTAACAATTATTTCACTGTGCAGTAGCACAGTAAAGCAACAATCACTTCACTTAATATTTTGTCTGTCTTGACAAAAACAAAAAGAATTCTAGTTCAAATCTTTAGCTGATAACCAAAGGGCTGCCAATTTGAGCCCACCAGTCACTCTGCAAGAGAAAGACGTTATAGCAGCCTGCTGCCATAAAGATTTACAGCCTCAGAAACCTCAGGGAACAGGCAGAGTCTCTCTGGCAGTTCGAATCTACCAGCAGCTCTGAGGGAAGAGGATGGATAATCTCTTCTTGTGTGATTTACATCCTTAGAAACTCACTAGAGGGTCATCTGAATCAGCTCTGACTCCATAGCAATGGGTTTCGGATTGTTTTCTACTCTGTCACAGTTGATTGCTATAAACTGAACCAATGGCAGTGAGATGAGATATTTTTGGTTTTAACAGTAACAAAACATGCACAAGTTCTGCTTTAGAGCAACCTAACATTTTTAGATGGAATGGTGAAAGACTGATTACAGGAAAGAGTATACTGAGGAAAGAATACAAGCATTTTTCTTTTTAATTTTTTCTCAAAGTAGCAAGATGAGCCATCTACTTCCTAAATAAAAGCCTTCTGAAAACCCTATGAACACTAAACAAAGAGGATAGTTATAGTAGTGTAGCGGTAAAGCCCTAATTAGATGTTAGCTGAAGTGAAGAAAATCAGTAACATACATTGTTTAAAAATTGGTACATGAAATGTTCGTAGCTTGAATGTTGGAAAACTGGATATTGTTAAAAATCAAATGGAATTCATGACTATTGACATCCTAGGCATTAGTGAGATTTGATAGACCAACTTTGTCTATCTACTCTGAATCAGATGATCATATAGTATATTATGAAGGGAATGAAAAACAAAAGAAGAATGGAGTTGCATTCATGGTCAAAAAGTCAATTTCAAGTTCTACCCCGAAATGCAATGTTGTGAGTGATAGGATAATACCCAAACACATACAAGGAAGACCCTTTAATGTAACTATTATTCAAGTATATGCTCCTACATCCAGTGCCAGAGAGAAAGAAATTAATAATTTTTACAAAATCTTATAATCTGAAATTGACAAAACATACAATCAGGATGCATTAATGCTAACTGGTGACTGGAATGCAAAAGTAGGAAATAATGAAGTACCAACAGTTGTTGGAAAATATGGGCTTGATGATAGAAATGAGACTGCAAACAGAATGATTGAATTGTGTATTTACAATGATTGTAAGTCATTGAGAATACTTTTTCTAAAAGACACAAAAGATGACTTTACATGTGGATTTCACCAGCTAGGCTGCATAGGAATCACACCGACTACATTTGTGGAAGAAATTGTTGGAGAAGCTCGTTATCAGCAGTCAAAACTAGGCCAGGGCCATACTGTGGGTCAGATCATCAATTACTCATATGCAAGTTCAAATTGAGGCCAAAGAAAATCAAAATAAGTCCAAATGAACCAAGATATGATCTTGAAACAATTCCACCAGAATTTCATGATGATCTTACAAATAGGTTTGAGGCACTGAACACCAATGACAGAAGACCAGATGACTTGTGGGGTGATATCAAGGATATCATCCACGAAGAAAGCAAAAGGTCATTACAAAAATAGAAGAGGAAGAAAAAACAGAAATGGTTATCAGAAGAGATTCTAAGAATTGTACTGGAACACTGAGAAGCCAAACTAAAGGAAAACATGTCTAAGTGAAAGAGCTACACAGATGCTTTCAAAGGGCAGCTTGGGAGGACAAAGCAAAATATTATAATGGAATGTGCAGAATGCTGAAATTGGAGAATAAAAAGGTAAGAGCGTGTTCTGCATTTCTCAAGCTGAAGAAATTGAAAAAGAAATTTAAGCCTCATGTTGCAATGTTGGAAGATGTTATGGGCAATAAATAGAACGAGCCAGAAAGCATGAAAAGAAGATAGAGGGAATAGACAGAGTCACTGTATCAGAGAGAATTGATTGACACTGAAAATTTTCAGGAAGTAATGAAAGAGAAAGTGGAAGCTGCACTGAAGGCATTGGCAAAAGCATAAGGATGAAGGAATCGATGGGATACCAATTGACTTGTTTCAAATAACAGATGCAGTCTTGGATGTACTCACCAGTCTATGCCATGCAATTTGGAGGATGGCTAGCTGGCCAACAGATTGGAAGAGGTCCATATGTGTTCCCATTCCCAAGAAGGGTCATCCAACTGAATGTGGAAATTATCCAACAATATCATTGATATCACATGCTAACAAAATACTGCTGAAAATCATTGAAAAAATGTCAGGGACAGTGCACAGATAGGGAATTGCTAGAAGTTCAAGCGGGATTTAGAAGAGGTCATAGCACCAGAGATATCATAGCTGATATCAGATGAATCCTGGCTGAAAATAAGGAATACCAGAAGAATGTCTATTTGTGCTTTATTGACTATGCAAAGGCATTTGGCTGTGTGAATCATGACAAGTTGTGGCGAACATTGAGAAGAATGGGAATTCCAGAGCACTTGATTGTGCTCATGAGGAATCTATACCTGGAGCAAGAGGCTGTTGTGTGAACTGAGCAGGGGAGCACTACATGGTCTGGAAATGGGAAAGGAGGGTGTCAGGGATATATTTTATCTCGTTGATGTTTCTCTCCAAGGAATAGCTTCTCCTAGGAACTTGCCCCAAGCATCTGAGATAGAAGGTGTAAATAAGAGTCATGCATTCTGCTATCTAAAATGTTGTTGTTGCCAATTGCCATCAAGTTAACTCCATAATTAATATGTTGGCCCCATGTGTGTGCAGCACAGAAAGGTGGTGAAGTGAAGTTGAGGCAAAGGGTAATGAAAGAACCACTCAATGGGATTTTCAAGTATGTGACCTCTGAGAAGCAGATTGCCCAGCCTGTCTTGTAAGGCAACTCTGGGTAGCTTTAAATCGCTAACCTTTTAGGTAGCAAAGTCCTAAAACTATTTGTACAATCTTGAGACTCCTACAGTAAAACACTATGAAAAAAATATTGACATGTATTGAGTACATACTACATTCCTAAATAGATAGTATTCTAAATACTTTAAAAAATGTATAATCTCACTTCATTTTTCCAACCAGCCTCTAGTTTTATTAGCTGCATTTCACAGATGAAGACATGAAGCCAGAGAACATTAACTATTTCAAGAATATACAATTAAACTATGTTCCAGCCCCAATCTTAAGTCTAAGGCTATGTTCTTACCCAGTATAGCCAAACAATACGTACATCAAAGAGATGATATATGATCAAATCTTTTTAAAAAAAACCCCATGGTTATAAACTAAAGACTCTCTTCAAAATGGTATCCTCTATTATGACATTCATATCACCTTTCAATCATTTATAAATCACTAAAACTATACTCTGGAAGCTCTGGTGGCCTAGGAGTAAGGAATTCAGGGGCAACAGGAAAGTATCCAGCTGCTCCACAGGAAAAAGATGGGCAATGTTCCTCCTGTGTGATTTACTGTCTCTGAAAACCCTCTGAAGGGTTAGTTATGAGTCAGTTCTGCCTCAACAGCATTTAACAACAAAAAAAAGACACAAAAAATGAATATATTATCAAAATCTTGATTGTTTAAAAAGCCCTCTCCCAGTTCTTGAAGGGTTCTCAGCAAATTCCTGCCAATGAACTGAAATTAAATAGTAACAGTATTCTTTTTAGTATGTTGAAAACATCCAAAATATTTCTCTTGAAATTTTACTTACATGAATTCAACTCTTGGGCAAAATACACAACTTCAATTATTTAAAACTCTTCCTCTCTTTGGTAAGTCACATCAACATGGCTGCATAAAATTAGGTATAAAACTGCTTCAAAATGGATTTTTAAAAAAATCATTCAGTAATGGAATAAAAACAAGCCCAGTGTATGCAGCAACCAAATTTCTTGCATGTCAAATTCTGACCCAAGTACTATATGAGCAGTGGGAAATTCGTCTTTGTACACTTTTAAGTTTACACACTTCTAAAACAGAACTGTTGGCCACCAGAGTTTAGTGAGTCACCGATACCTGTTTAGTTGTTCTGCAATGTAAGAGGCCGTTGTTTCTGTAGCCATGACCAAACTGTTCCAAATCAGTTTGAAGTCTTGATATAAAGTTCAAGTTCTTATTTGCTTACTAGAATAAGTATTTGCAAATTAAAAATTATTGATGTAAAAATATCTGTGAAGAAAACATTACATTTTTTACATTTTCATTAAGCAACTGTTTCACACCACCTTGCTGGGCTAGTCTGTAGGGAACTGTGATGCTAGCACAAAGACTACCATTCTCTGATGGTTCAAATCCACCAGCAGCTCCAAGGAGAAAGATAAGCACCCTCCTCCCATCCAAGTATGACATCTCATATTCCAACTCAATGGTATATAAACACAATAGCAATGGACGGCTCAAAAACCCCATGGAAAGTCAGTGATGAGTTAGTTCAGATTCAATGACTATGAGTGCAAGTGTGAGAGCATAAAAACTTAACACTGCTTATATTTATTCTTACTGTTGAATACCTTCAAGTCTGAACCAACCCAAAGCTGTTCCCCCACAGTGGATTTTTTTCAGACAGTAAATTACACAGGAGGAGACTGCTCATCTGACTCCTGAAAGAGCAGCTAGTGGATCCAAATCACATACTTTTGCGCCGGCCGTTAAATTCTGTACCAGTAAGCCACTATTGCATTATTAACTTTATATCCCATTTAAACTTATCTTTATTCCTATGGAAAGTTTTCCCAGAAGATCCCTGCAGATAGGAGGTTCTCTATGATACAGCAGATTTTAACACAACTTGTTATTTCAGAACTCTTTTAAACAACCTAAATATAACTTAGCAGAATATGAATCCTTTAACAAAATAGAAAGGACAGTGAATTCTGCCCTAAGTTCTCCATGCAAAAATATCTTCCTTGTGAATTTTTACAGATGTAGGGAATAGGACACAGAAATTAAGTCTAGATTAAAAAGAAGAGGGAAAAGAATTTAAAAAGTAGCCTTAACAAGGACATCAATGATAGAAAGCATCAAAGGTTTTATAAAAAATAATTAATATATTCTTTGAAACTACTATTAAAAGGGGAAAATGTAGTTCAAATATAATGAATCAGTGTCTATTCAATGTCTGTTCTATTTCTATTGAAATAGAATGCTAATACAGAGATTTTTATGAGGCTCTATTTTAAACTGAATAGCTCAATCCTACCCTATAAACATTTAGGAAGAATTTTACTATAAGAAAACTTTAATTATTGGTAAATGACAAACTGCATCACATCATTTATTTAACTGCCTTTCTGTTTAACATAAGTACCAAACTTCTGAAATCATAACAAACTGTGGCTGACTCTGAGAAGAATGGGAATCCCAGACACTTGATCGTTCTAATGCAAAACCTATATACTTGGACCAGGAGCCAGTCGTCAGAACAAAGCAAGGGAACACTGCACGGTTCAAAATTGGGAAGGGAGTACTCCAGGAATGTGTTCTATCTCCATACCTTTTCAACCTTTATACAGAACAGATTATCCAGGAGGCTGGGCTCTATGAGGAGAAATGTAGGGCCAAGATTGGTGGAAAATCTATCAATAATCTGCATTATACAGATGACACAACCCTGCTTGCTGAAACTGAGGAGGACCTGAAGCTCTTGATGCAGAGGGTCAAGGACTGTAGCCTCCAATACGGATTGAGGCTCAATGTCAAGAAGACCAAAATTCTCACCACTGGAGCAGTTGGCAACATCAGGATGGATGGTGAAGAGATCGAGAACATTCACAGCTTTAGTTTGCTTGGCTCCACAGTCAACACTCTTGGCACCAGTAGCCAGGAAATTAAAAGGTGTATTGCCATGGGAAAGTCTGCTGTTAGGGACCTCTCCAAAGTACTGAAGAGCAATGCAGTCTCTCTGGAGACTAAGGTGCGTCTGATATAGGCCATGGACTTTGCTATTACTTGTTATGCATCAGAGTTGGACAATGACCAAGGTGGACAGAAGGAGAATTGATGCCTTTGAGCTGTGGTGCCGGAGAAGAGTATTGAGAGTACCATGGACTGCGAAGAAAACAAACCGATTCATCTTGGAAAGCGTTAAACCGGGTGGCTCCTTGGAGGTAAGGATTCTGAGGCTCCGTCTAACATACTTTGGACATGTGAGGAGAGACTGGTCCTTGGAGAAGGACATCATGCTTGGGAGGGGACAGCACAGGAGGGGAAGACCCTCCATGAAGTAGATTGATTCAGTGACTGGGCTAATCAGGATGGGAGTGTCAGGGACAGTGCAACTGGCACTGGACAGAGCAGACTTTAGGGCTGTTGTATATAGGGTCACTATGAGTCGCAAGCTACTCGACGGCACATAACAACAACAACCAAACTTCATCATAAATTCTCCTTTGAAAACTAGGAAGCCTAATTAGCATTACTGAGAAACAAGTTTGTAGAAATGAATCCTAACATCATTAATGGGGGAAAGGTAGCTTGTTACAAATAGAAGACCTAAAAATACATACATTTGGGGAGTTCTGGTGGCCTAGTGGCAAGAAGCTGCAACTACAATCCCAGAGGTGCACGGTTCGAATCCACCAGATGCTCTGCCGGGGAAGGAGGGACAATCTCCTCCTGTACCAGTCAGATCTGATTTGACGGTACACACACACAAAAATAAAAAAATAAAAAATTTAAAAAAAAAATACTTGCATTTGTTTAACTTTTACATTAATAGGCAAACAAAGTCTTTTTCTAAATGTTTATATTATCCAGGGATCACTGGTGGCCTACTGATAAGGAACTGTTCTACAGATACAAAGGCATGCTGTTCAAATCCACCAGGAGCTCTGCAGAAGAAAACTGGGCAATCCTCTCCCATGCAATTAACTGCCTCTGAAGACCCGCTGGATGGTCAGCTATAAGTTGTTTCCAACTCAATGGTATATAAACACAATAACAAACATGTGATTTTTGCACTTAATAAATGGAAATATTTTCTATTTCTGTAGGGGAAATGGTAGAACTGTAACAGAATTTATATAGCTGTAAAACTCGTATTCACCAAAAAGCTAATAAAAAGTAGTAATTTCTCACCTACATTACACAAACCTCAATAAACATCTTTTAAAAGGAAAAAAAAAAGCAAAACAACTCCAATTCCCAGGCAATAGAACGGTAGGCTACCATTGAGCAGGGGATTTAAAGTAGTGGAATAGATAAATCTACCCTTAAATAAGGCAGATGGGGAATGGGAAGTCAACAATCAGAAAAAAAAACTATGGTCAAGGATAGTGTAATGAGAAAAATGCTTAGAGAGAGAGAGAGAATGAGAACAGAAAAAAGAAGAAACGAAACTACTTATTTTCCAAATAGCAGAACTGTCTACAAAGAAAATTCCATATTATCTAGAAAAAGCTCTTAGAGCTAATAATATATAAGGTTATCGAACAAAGGATACAAGCTCATTTTATAAACACTAATTACATGTATTTATATTACAGTTGAAAAACTAGAAATTAAATTGTTGTGTAAACTGAAATGTTGACAGTCCAATTCAAGAAGAGTCCAGCACCTGAGTAGCAACAATTCCAGAAAGTAAAAAGAAAAGAAAAAACTTTTCAAAGAAATAATTACAAGGTATTTCAAGACTGAATGATATATGTGCCCACCTAAGCTGGCACATATGAAAAAAGGCTATACCACAGCACAAAATAATAAAATTTTAACAATTTGACAGAAAAAGAGGAAAATCTCAAAAATGTCAAGAATAATTGAAATAGGAAAAAAACAAAAACTAGTCAGTCACACAGCTGTAGAATGGTACTGAACTTTATAATCACATAAAGGGGAGAAAACAGTTGGGACTTGGAAAGTTTAAGAGAAAATTATTTGTAATCTAAAATTCTATTCTCATTGAATAAGACCTTTATTGTAGAATGAGTGTAAGGATCCGGGAGGAGTGGGAGAGGATGGAAGCAGAGGGATGTGGATGTATGGGGGAAGAGGGGATTTAATCATTGGGTTGTTCAATTTGATGGGTGGGTGGGTGAGGGAAATTAAAAGAATTTATTGAATTTATTTTAGAATTTTATAAATAAACTAGTAGGGGAAATATAAATCAGTATTTCAAATAAAAAATTAATATTCTATTCTCAAATTCTCTGAAATGTATGGGCAAATGATCAGAATATGTATATATTCTGTCATGACACTTGATTTTACAATTCATGTTATGTATATTCTTCCAACAATGGTTAATATCCAAATTGTTTTTCTAAAACAAATACTGAAATTATTCTCTTCTTTAAGCACATTCTCAATCACTATGAAAGGAAGTTGCCAAGAAGGGTGCTCAATGCCAGCAGAAAGCCAAAATGAGGTTGAAAATCTGCTGTAATTCCCATGCACAGATGAATGTAAAGAGATTTATGGTTGTCAGTTTCAATCAGAACAGTGAGCTAGTAACAAAAAGCCCTGGGGGGAAAAATCCTTGTTTAGTAAGAGGTAAAGCAAACCTGGAAAATCAAAATAAAAAAGATAGTTATAGGAGGAAAAAACAAAACAATTTTCATGTCGAAAGAATATGCCTCAATAACTTGTTAACATCTGATATTTATAGAACTCAACCATTTCTCAAAAAAGTTCAAAGTACTTTCCCAAAGTACTTTCCAAGACTCTTAAGTGGAATGGGGGGGAAAACCAAACCGTTTGGACTTGAACACTGACCAAAGCTTGGTTAATTGAATTTTTCTGTTGTATATTAGAATGCTTTTCACAAAGCAGAACAGTCCCGTGGTTTTTTCTTGGCTGTAATCTTACGTACAGGAGTGGATTTTGGTTACTAGATGAGCACCTATCCACTGCACCACTACCTGATGATAAGCCTCAATGTTTCTCCCACTAGGCTCTATGGCCACCAAAGTTTATACACCAACTGCTGATTCCTAAGTGGAAAAAAGGAACAGGGCTCCAAGAAAATAAAATTCATCCTTAGTAATCATAAATCAAGTCATTATCTCACTAATTTCAATAAACTAAAACCAAACAAGATCTGTTATCCGGCCAGAACAAACACAGAGCTGACCCTCCAGCTGGTTTTCAGGAGACTGTAAATCACGTGAGAGATTGACCAGCTTTCTCCCACAAAACTGCTAGAGAAACAATGCGTTTGACTCAGGTGCACAACTCCCTACATACTATGCCACCAGGCACTGAAAAAAATCAAGCACAGCTCTTCCCTTAAGTAATTCACCTACGCTTAAATTAAAGGGAAAGGGCAGGGGGAAGCCCTATGAATAGGGGAAAGATGGAATTCAAACTATGCAAGGTTGATTGAAAGATGAAAGGGCATGATCAAATTTAGATTGGTCCCAAATAAAAAGAGGACTAGATAACACATCAATCTTCATCTCAGCTACATGACACATACTGTACTACAGACATCTCATTCAATCGTCATCTGAAAAATAATTTTTTCATGTGAAAAAAAATATTCACATGTTCTCAGCACATCTTACATAATATAAACAGTGGACATCTTGTAGTACAGCAAGTGACTCAAAGTGACATAAACACCCACCACATGGTTAAGTAAAATTATGCCAATGTAAGGTATCTGTGGTTCACCAATGGAACTGGAGAGCTTGTTAATAATAAAGAAACTAAGTGGCACTTTTCAGGTTGTTGTTATGTGCCATCGAGTCACCTGTGACTCACAGCGATGCTATGTACAGCAGCTCTGAAGGCTGCTCCTGTCCTGAGCCAGTCTCACTGACTCCAACACACCAACTCCCATTGCCCCAGTCAATGTTATCAATCCATTTACTCTGGGGCCTTCCTCTCCTGCACTGTCCCTTCACCCTTACAAGCATGATATCCTTCTCCAAGGACAGGTTCCTCCTGGACACATGCACAAAATATATGAGATGGGGCTTCAAGATCCTTGCCTTCAAGGAGAAACTTGACTTCACCCTCTCCAAGACAGACTTTTTTGTTTTCTTGGCGGTCCATGGTATGTTCAAGACTCTTTTCCAGGACCACAACTCATAGGCATTGATTCTTCTTCTGTCATCTGTAGTCACTGTCCAGCACTCTGATGTGCAGCAAGTGATTGAACAGACCATGGCGTACAGTAGATGTGCCTTAGTCTTTAAACTGACAACACTGTTCTTCAGCATTTTGGAGAAGTCCCTGACAGCAGAATTGTCCACTACAATATGTCTCCTGATCTGACAGCTGGTACCAAGGCTGTTGATTCTTGATCCATGAAAGATGAAATCACTGACAGCTTCAGTCCTCTCTCCATCTATGATAATGCTGACTTCTGATCTTGTGGTGAGAACCCTAGTTTTCTTGATGTTGAGATGTAATCCATGTTGAGGGCTGTAGTCTTTGATCTTCTGCAGGAAGCATTTCCTATCCTCTTTACTTTCAGCAAGTAAAGTTGTGTCATCTGTATAATACAAATTGTTGATGAGTCGTCCTCTAATCCTGATGTCACATTCTTCTTCTTAAGAGTCTGGCTCCATGAATTATTTGTTCAGCATACAGATTGTATAGGTATGGAGAAGGGATACAACCCTGACACACACAACTTTCCTGATTTTAAACTACACAGTGCTCCCTTGCTCCATTCAGACAACAAATACTTGGTCTAAT
Organism: Elephantulus edwardii; assembly: GCF_000299155.1. Lineage (NCBI taxonomy): Eukaryota > Metazoa > Chordata > Mammalia > Macroscelidea > Macroscelididae > Elephantulus > Elephantulus edwardii. The sequence continues at coordinate 11,199,119 of NW_006399767.1, read as the reverse complement.
TCAAGTTAACAGATATGATCCCTCAGTCCAAAGAGCTTCTCCATTAACAGTAAAATACAATCCCTCAGTGATCCCTTAGTCTAAAGAAGTTCTCAGTTAATAGCATAATACAAACCCTGGTGCAGCAGCCTCTGGAGTGGAAGAATGCACACTGTATTCTCTGCTTCCTCTTCCTCCCTGGTGATAAGATTCCCACTTTCTGCTGCTGAATCTGTTCAATTTAATGGCAAGACCAGCCAATCCCTTTGCAGATAGACTAATATGCCTTATCTGCATGAGGAAGAGATGGCTCATACAGTTGTTGATGGAAGGGAGTCGAAGTGTTTACAGGATAGGCAGAGTTTAGGTAGCTGGATCAGATTAAAGATAGTGATCTAGGAAAGTCAAATTTTTCACAACAGATCCACTACATTGCAAAGGCAGAGCTAAAAGAGCTCTGTACACTGTTGGAGCAAGCCAAAAAACAAGGCCATAGGCTGAGGGTCACAGATAGGTCTGACTTTCAGCACATCTGAGACGCGACCTGGATTAAAGAATAGTATCCTACATTGTTCCAGATCCTGAATTGTAACCTGTTATTTCCATAATAAATCCTGTAAGTGTGAGTGTGGCCTATACGTTTGTGTATCCACTGCAACAAAATATAAAACCCAGCATAGAGACAGTGAGTGCTGTAGGAGAAATACTTGGAATTAGAATGGGTAAAAGTTTAAAGCATGGAGTATAGAGGGATATCTGACCTCAGATATATGGCTTTAGGTTGCTGTGGCTGTTTGCAAAGTTTGAGGTCAGATACTGCTGCTCTCATATTCATATAATTTTTACATTAGTCCAATTGTATAAAAAGAAAACTATTATTAGAAAGAGTAACTTGTCCAAATTCATTCAGGGAGAGGGAACTATTTGATTCCAAAGTCAATGTTGTTCTAGTAAAAAACTAATGAGAGGTGATGCCTACAAATTCATTTATTCAAAATACATCTTCTTTTCCTATATATCAAAAGCCATGTATTTAATGGTATAACATTGTCAGAATAACGACAACAATGGGCCCAAACATACCAGGTTTTTTTATTTTTTTACTTTCTCTTCTATTATAAAGTCACAAATTAAGTCAATGGTCCCACGTGACTTCTATGTGCAATAGCTATCGAGTCCCACGTGACTTCTATGTACAATAGCTCTGAACTCTGCCCTGTCCTGAGCCATTCTCACTGACTCCGTAACACCCCTAACCCCATTACCCTAGTCACTGTATCAATCCACCTCACCCTGTGCCTCTCCTGTGCCGTCCCTCTACCCTTCCAAGCAAGCTGTCCTTCTTGATCCCTCCTCGCCACGTGCCCAAAGTATGTTGAGATGGAGCTTCAAAATCTTTGCCTCCAAGGAAAAACTTAGTTTCACCCTCTCATTTACATAGCTCAAGCTGGATTCAGAAGAGGCTGTGGCAAAAGGATTATTAATGCCAGATGGATCTTGGCTGAAAACAGAGGATACCAAAAAGAAATTTTACCTGTGTTTTAGTGACCATGTAAAGGCATTGTACCACGTGAATCATAAGAATTTATGGACAACATTGAGAAGAACAGGAATTACAAAACACTTACTGTGCTCATGTGAAATGTTTATAAAGACCAAAAAGCAGTTGTCTGAAGAGAACAAGGGGAAAAATGCATGGTTTAAAATTATAAAAAGTATGCATCAGAGTTAATATCCTTTATCATTGTCCAATCTGTATGCTAAGAAATCATTCCAGAAGATTACCTACGTAAAGAATGTGGATTCAAGATTGGAGGAAAATGCCTCAACAACCTGCATTATGCGTATGACACAACCTTGCTTTCAGAAAGTGAAAAAGACTTGAAGCACTTACTGAAGATCAAAGACCATAGCCGTAAATATATAGGTTGCATCTCAACATCAATAACACAAAATCCTCACCATTTAGTCAATAGGGAACATATTTTGATAGATGAAGAAGTTTGAAGAAGTTAACAAAATCATTTATTGATACAAAATCAACATTCAACATAGCAGCAATCAAGAAATAAGGAGATGTTCTGCACTGAAAAAAAAAAAGCTATCAAGGACATCTGCAAAGTTATAAAGAGTAACAACATCATTTTAAAGACTAAGGTACACCTGATTAAACCACAGTATCCTCAACTGGTTGTTATGTATCTGGAAGCATAATAATGAATAAAGAAACTCTAAGAAGAATGTGCTGAAGATCATTCAAAAATGATAGATAGGAAACTGCCAGAATTTCAAGCAGGATATATATAGAAGAGGCCGTGGCACCAGGGATATCATTGCTGATATCAGATGGATCCTAGCTAAAAATAAGGAATATAAGAAGAATGTATATTTGTGGTTTATTAACTATGCAAAGGCATTTGACTGTGTGGATCATTACAAGTGGTGGCTGACACTGAGAAGAATGGGAGTCCCAAAGTACTGAACTGCATTTATGTAGAATCTATACATGGGCCCAGTGACTGCTGTGCAATAGAGCAGGGCAACACTGCATGGTTTAAAACTGAGAAGGCAGTGTGTCAGGGTTGTAGTGTCTCTCCATAACTATTCAATCTTTATGTTGTGTACCATCATGTTAGAACTGAACCACAGTTAACCCTCCAAAGGTTTTCAGAGGCAGTAAATCACATGAAAGGAGAATGCCCATCCTTCTCCTGTGGAGCACCTGCTGGACAGAACTGCATGCCTTTGAGGTTGCAGTGCAGCTTCTTACCACTAGGCCTAGAGCTTCCTAGATAATGAACAGTATGTATAATTGACTCTTAACATAGTCATCATTATTTAAGTTAGCCCTGGAGTATTATAAGAGCACTATGTTCAGTAACTCAAAATAAATCTTTAAATAGAAACTGTTATTAGTTTCATTTTTTCAAATGACAAGAATTGAGGTTCAGAGGAATTACAAAATTAATCACAAAACTAATTAGGGTAAAAGGATTCCAATCCAGATATCCTGGATTTATAGCCACTGGGAGAGGAGCAGTCTTTTCCAGGCTATTCATGTCATCAGTGAGGATATTCAGATTTCTCTAATCTCATAATCTAGTTTTCTGTCATAAGCTCTCCCTAAACCAATTACTGATAAAAAGAATAAAATATACACACCACCTGCAATCAAGTTCATCACAACTCATCGAAGCCCATGGGTGTCAGGGCATTTCAATGGCCGACTATTTGGCTAGTGGAGAGTCAAGCCTTACTTGTCAGGCACTTGGGCTCAGGCTCAAACTGCCACTGTTCAGTTAGCAGCTCAGTGCTTTAAGCATTAGCACCACTGGCTTATATTATTAATTCCTAAAGAGAATCAGGATTCTTCCAGAAGGAAAGGTAAGCAATCTCTTAAAGGTCAAATTAGCAGAGTCAACAACAGCTGTATAGGTAAACATATAAAATCTAATTTTCCTTGTTTTTATCAACGAGATGTTCACAAGTTTAAAAAGCTATCAGTTTTGATTGTTTTGTGTTATGTGGATAAGTGTGAAAACATAGGTAATTGTAACATCAGTAAGTAAAGAAGCAAATCCTCAAAGAAACTAAGATTCCCTTAGAAATATGCCTATGGAAAATTAAGGCAATTAATGTACAACATAAAGAGCATTACATGTGTTTTCTGGCTCTCGAAAATATAACTGCCATTTAAAGCTGAAAAATGGCAAATAATCATTAATAAAGATGTCCAGTTATAAGACTTCAAAATATTTCTAGCATCCTTACAACAAAAATTTTCATTCATTGTAAAGTTTAATGAGGCTTAGATAAAATGTCTCAAAAACATTTTAATTTAACATTGTTTTTAAATACTTTTCTATATTACTCTAGCAACTGTACTAGCAATTAGATCTTATATAGCATACTTTAAGTGCAATATTAACTCATACAAGACAAATGGTTTTCATTTTCCATACTTTTTATAACTTAATACTTGTAAATTAGCATGTATGCTCCAAGTGATATATTTCAGTATTTTCTTCTTGGGGAGAAATGAGAAAATAAGATGAGTTTACCAGATCATTCAAATGTGCATCAGAAATACTTTCAAAGTATTTATGCTGATCCTTCATGGAAAAGGGGAAAGGGAGTAACAATAAATAATTACAAACTAGTCATTTCTTTTAGATAGAGGTTTTATTATATAATTATACTAGTGATCATTTAAAAGTATCCAAAATGTCTCCTGCATTTTAAGGAGTTAAGCACAGTTATTTTTAAAATCAAACATATGTGCTTTTTCTGTTTATGTCTTTGGAAAGAACATTCTGTATAATGAAAAACATGACCAAATTTTTCACAGTACATCACCATAAACCCTGTAATTGACTTTTGGGGTTGGTTTACTCTATATCTATTTTTGACCACGTAGAAAACAGCAAAGATGTGGTGAAAAGACCAAAATGTACGTCCCGTTGCAGGATAAGACTCCATCCTGATTAGTTGAAAAGTATCATATTTGCTCTGGGAAATATGCCCATTCTAAAAGAGAAAATTTCAGTGTATAGGAACCTCCTCTTTTTTAATCAAGCCATGCAAAAGCAAGGAACTCTGGTGCCTAGTCTGGGCCTTTATTGGAACTTGGCTGTTGTTTATACTGATCCTCTCCATTAAATGCTGGCATTCAAAATTGATATAAGAAATGACAGCATATTTCTACCAGTTAATTTGATGAAAGGTAACACTGGATGTTACAATTAGCAATGTAAATTCAAATTTTAACATAAAAATTTACACCAGATGAGTACCTTTCTATGTCTTAATACAGATTAAGTAAAGAATATAATCTTGTTCTAAAAGCTCTGAAAACAGTTATTTGGTGGCAAAACTTTGTTATTCTAAATTTGTTCTAAAAGCTCTGAAAAGTTATTTGGTGGCAAAATTTTGTTATAAATAAAAAATTATTTGTAATAATTTGTTATTCCTAACAAAAGCACAGTTTTTTAACCTTGAAAAGAAGTCTGATACATCTTGGATAGCCTTCCTGGTTTCATCAATAAAATTTACATATTAGCAAGTAAAATAAACTAAAAGATAGAGATGTTGTGTTGTTTAAAAATCAGCCTTGCAACACCTACCACAGATTTATCTCCTGTGAGTTGATTCAACCATTCTTTCTTCTTAGTAAATAAACTAAGTTCAATACCGGAAACTGTAGCAAAGTTTTCCAGGGACCAAGGGAGGGAATATGTTTTGAATGGAAACTTCCAACTTGACACTCTGCCCACTTTGGGTAGGTAGTAAAGGGTCGACAACACTTTATTAACCAGTTGTGGTTTACCTACATAGTCATAACCAAAACTGTCAAAGTCACTGAAAGCTCAAATCACACCTATCAAAAATCTTAGGGAAAAAATTATCATGTTTAGAACAAAGAAAGGAACTCTAGTGGCATAATCCACAGTGAGCCATGTGACGAAACAAAGGGCCACACGTTCGTGGATGTTGGAATCCACTGGAAACTCTGCTCCAGAAACATGGGCAATCTCTTCCCATTAAAATTTACAGCCTCAGAAACCTGATCGAGGGTCACTAGAAGTCAGAATCCATCCAGTGACAGGAAGTATGAAAACAAATTCAAGCAAAATGCAGGTAATAACTTTCTAATAACAGTGTTGACTAAATGACAGGCTTAACTATAGCAACAAAATTAAGTACAATAAAATAAGTAAATTATTTCAGGATGTAGATCATTTTATCTTTCTCCTTTTTAATTCTACCAATATACAAAAATGTTCAAATCATCTCTACGCTTTATGAAAGCTAAAAACAAACCAAAAAAACCCAACCCAACTCCTGCATATTCTTGTCTAATATTTGCTATACGAAGATGACTGCTATCAGAAAAATCAGTCACTAAGTCACTAAGCTGACTGACTAAATAAAATATCACCCAGCGAAATCAGATATTATCAGGAGCTCTAAGGAAAAAAACAGGCAATCTCCTCCCATGCAATCTGCTGCCTCTGAAAACCTGCTGGAGGGTCAGCCATGAGTCAGTTCAAATTCAACGGAGAATAACACCAGTAAGATATGGCGCTCTGATGGCCTAGTGGGTGAAGAGTTGCACTGCCAATCTATCTTCTCTTTGAAAGAAAGACAGGAAATCTCCTCCTGCATGATTTACAGTCTCTAAAAACCCACTGGCACATTAACAACAAAAACAACAAATCAGATATATTTTCTAGCAGTAAAATATATCCGTTTCTGTTGAACCCTCCTCTTCTGTGTGTCCTTCACTTATCCTCTCTCTTTGATACAAAAAAGATGTAAAATAAAAATTGCCACAATGAATGAGATGAAATCAATCTCTAATGTCACTGACTTTCAATATATTCGACAACTACATAGCATAGAACTTCTTTTGTTGCACCCCATTATCTAGCATTTAGCAGAATCTTTGCATTTGGCACTTAAATGACGGATGAAAACACACAGATCGAAATGAAATTTTTGAAGGAGATACTTTCTAAGACTTTAAGGAAATCTCTAATTATTAGCTGGCCATTAAGAAGACAGAACAAAGAATTAGTCAACAAATTTAAATATACAAGTTATAAGAAATTGCACTGGCAATGCAAAAGTATGTGGTTCTAATCCAACCACCTCTCCATGTGAACAAAATGGGCAATCAACTCCCATACTATTTACTGCCTCTGAAAACCCACCGGAAGGTCAACTATAAGTCGATTCTGATTCCACTATACACAAAACAACATTGTAAATATATTCAACAAGTTAAATAAGATAAAAGTATTAAAACTTGTGTCTCAAGTTAAAATAACTGTCAATTTAAAAATATATAAATACAGTTGAAAAATATAGTAACTAAAGTTGAAATTCAGTAAAGGGATGCAAGTACAGTTTCTGAAAAGTTTGAAGAAAGAATCCGTGAACCTGAAAATAGATTTGCTGAGGTATTTCAGTTTAATAATTAAAAAAAATTAAATGAATGGAAGAAATAAACAAAATCTTACAGTATTTCTAAAATAAGAAAACTCTATTTTTAAAAATGATAAAAGTTAAAAAATTTTATGAATATAACAAAGTACAAAGAGAATCAATCCAAAGGGATTACCCCTAGATATTTCATAATCAAACTGCTGAGAAAAGGGGGAAAAAAGAGTATCTTAAAAGTAGCAAGAAGAGAACTAAATTTCATATAAAGGATTCTCAGTAAGATTAACAGTTGACTGTAAAATAGAACAAATGGTTGCCAAAAGGCAGCAAAAATAGCACATCCAAAAAACTGTTAATAAAAAATTGTCAACCAAGAATAATACAGGTGCCAAAACAGCTTGTAAAAACAATGGAGAAATCAAAACACTGCAACAATATAGAGCAAGATTTAGGGCTTTTGTATATAGGGTCGCTATAAGTCGTAGATGACTGGATGGCACATAATAACAACAGCATAAAAGAAAGATATTGTTTTATCCTGTCAGTGTCACACTGCACATGGTTCAAACTAACCAACTGCTCTGCAGAAGGATGGGCAATCTCCTCCAGTGTGACTTACTACTTCTGAAAATCGGCTAGAGGGTCAGCAATGAGTTGATTCCCATTCAATGCTGGCACACAACAGGAAGTAGTATATTCTTATTAATTAAGAATAGAAGATACCAAGTATTGACAAAGAGTGGGAAAACTGAAACAATCACCCAATGTTGGTGGGAATTTAAAATGTTCAGCTACTTTGGAAAATAGTAACAAGTTAAAATAAAACTACCATACAATCAAAAAAATGGATCCAGCAAACTCAAATGTCGACAAAGTATACATAGATACTTCAGAATCATTTTTCATACTCATCTCAAGGGTATATTAAGTGGTGGATGCAGAAACAAAAAATAATGTAGGTAATAATGCTACATAATAAAAAAAAATTTTAAAAAAGACCAAAACTCTGATGAAAACCCTGGTGTCTACCACAGAGACCAACTGTAATACAAGCTAAGAAAACTACACTAGTCAAAACAAAAGAATATAACAAAATGCTTGTCTGTCGGATATTGTTCTAAAGCTGAGCATACAAACTAAGACTAGGAAGGATTGATCACCTACTTCAGAAAGGTCTTCAAATACCCTATAGACAACAGAGCAAAACTTAGGATAGATGAGCAGATACGGTACTTGAGACCGAGCCCTCGTAATGGGAAACACTGAGACTGGTTCAGGATAGAACAGAGTTCAGAGTTACTGTACATAGGCTCACTATGAGTTGCAGGAGACTAAATGGCCAAACACCACTACCACAAAAGAATATGTGCTGTGTGATTCCATAAACATGAAATATCCAAAAAGACACAAACAGCAGATCGGTTCCTGTCTAGGCCAGAGAATGAGAGTCTACATTAGGCAAACAGGCTGAAAAATGTAATTTGGTGTGAAGGAAATGTTCTAAAATAAGAATATAATGATAACTGTGAAACTCCATAAATGTATTAAAAATCAGAGAATTCACAGTGAATTTTAAGGTGTGAAAACTATACCTCAATAAAACAAAGCAAATGTCAAATCTGTGGCCACTGAATCAATTCCAACTCATAATGATCACGCAAAACAAAGTACAACTGCCCACAAGGTCACCAAAGCTGTAAATCTCTGTGGTAGCAGATTAACACATCGGTCTCCCACAAAGTAGTTGGAGGTTTTGAACTGTCAGTCTTTTCTGGTTAACAGCTGAGCACTTAATCATTGGACCACTGTTGTCGTTGTTGTTGAGTCAAGTATTAACTCATAGTGACCTTATGAACAACAGATCTGAATCCTGTCCTATTTTATGCCTTCCTCACAATCTCTGACATGCTTGAGCTCATTGATGTAGTCACGGTGTCAATCCACATGGTTGAAGGTCTTCCTCTCCTTTACATCCCTTCACCTTTCCAAGCATGATATCCTTCTCCAAGGAATAGCCTCTGTTAGCAACATCACTAAAATAAATGAGATGTATCTTAACCAACCTTGCCTATAAGAAGTATTCTGGCTCCTTTAAGATATCTGTTCTTCCGGCAGTTCATAGGACATTCCATATATTCTTCTGTCCTCCTTATTCATTATCCAGTTCTAGATGCATAATAAGTGAATGAAAATACTATGACCTGAATTAGGTGTACCTTAGACCTCAAACTAACATCACTGCTCCACAATAATTTGAAAAGGTCCCTGAGTGCAGACTTTCCCAGTACAATGTGTCTCCTGATCTCCTAACTGATGGTTCTAAGGATATTGATTATGAATCCAAGCAAGATTAAGTCATTGACAGTTTCATGTTTTCTTCATCTATCATGATGTTCACTGTAAGTCCAGTGGTAAGAATTTTTGCTTTTTTGACACTGAGATGCAATTCAGTGCTTGATCTTCTCCTGTAAGTGCTTCGTGTCTCCATCATTTCAAGAAAACAAGATTTTGTCATCTTTGTATCAAAAGTTATTTATTGATGAGTCTTCCTCCAATCCTGATACCACATTCCTCTTCATAGAGTCCAGCATCTCAAATACTTTGCCTAGCACCCAGACTGAATAAGTATGATGAAAGGCTACAATCCTGACATACACCTTTCTTTAATGATACATGCATCCCTGAACATGCTCACCAGTCTATGCCAGGAAATTTCAAGGACAGATGCCCGGCCAACTGGCAGGAAGAGACCCTTATCTGTTCCCATTCAACAAGATAGGTAATCCAACAATTACTGAACAATACTTTTAATATCACATATATGCAAAATATTGCTGAAGATCCTTCAAAAATGGCTAGGACAGTAAGTACACAGGCAGAGAACTACTAGAGTTCAAGTTGGATTTAGAATACAATCTGGCATCAGGGATAAAATTGCTGATGTCAGACAGATCCTGGCTGAAAGCAAAAAATTATGAGAAGACTGTCTATTCATGCTTTATTGTATATACAAAGGCATCAGACTGTGGATCATAACAAATTATGACTAATACTTAAAAAGAATAGGAATCCAGGAACACTTAACTATGCTTTTGTGAAGCCCATACCTACACCAAGAAGTTGTGAAAATAGACCAAGGGAATACTGGTTTAAAATTGGGCCACAAGGTTTAGTTGTATTTCAATAATGTTATTCTACAAGAGAGATTATGGTAGTTTAAAAGATAGAAGTACAGTGGAAGATCATGATAAGTTGGATTAACACTATAGCCAAATTTGGTCATGAAAGCTACTGGCATGGGAAGCAAGAAGTCGGAAATCTGGTACTTGAAATGACCCCACAGAATTATCTATCCCATGGTCTTCACAATTACTTGTTATGCTTAAGAGAGATGGACAATTACTAAGGACAACAAAAGTAAAATCAATGTCTTTGAGTTGTGGTGCTGGAGAAGAGTCTTGAACATACCACGGACTGCCAAAAAAAAGAAATAGGTCTGTCTTGGAGAGGGTGAAACCAAGTTTTTCCAAGGAGGCAAAGATTTTAAAGCTCGGTCACACATACTTTGGGCATATGTCCAGGAGAGACCAATTCTTGGAGAATGACATCATGCTCAGAAGGGTAGAGGGACAGCACAGGAGAGGAAGACCCTAGATTAGATGGACTGACTCAGTGACTGTGGCAACAGTGGTAGATGTGGCAGAGTCAGTGAGAATGGCTCAGGACAGGACAGGCTTCAGAGCTGTTGTACATAGGGTACCTATGGGTCACAGGCAATTCGACAGCACAAAGCAATAACAACATTCCTAATACTTATTTAACTCATTATCTATTAAGTTTTTATTGCAATAAGTCTACCATCAGGCTAATTCTTAAAGTACTTGGTATCAGAAAGTGGAGAAAGGGAAAAATTGAGAATAAAACAAAGAGAAATAGGGCAACATCTACAAAACACAAAAATCAGCAAAAAGGGAGAGAAGAAAAATTACTTACAAATGTGAGAAGACAAAACATAATAAATATATTAAAAGTAAAATAATTATCAATTATGTTAATTTGAATTGGAAAATCTTTTTTAAGTGCTTAGCCAAGAAGATAATAACTATGATTTTTAAAAGTTTTCTTTGAAATATATACCATTATTAAGAGGACCAGGAATTTTCTTGTGAGAGCATGAATTATTCTAATGAACACAAATGTTTTCAATGTGAATTAAATATGTACAACAGAAAAGAGCTCACAGTGAGATATTTAACATTATTTTATTTTCACAAATAACTCACCCACGTAAGTAATGTACATAGCACGAGTACTATGCATAGGAAATAAATGGATGAGAGCATCAGACAGCTTACAAAAACCATAAAGCACATGTGTTACTTGCATAAGACTATAGTACCTTATTCTAGATAATCCTAATTGTTAATAAAATGTAAATGAAATCAAATCTGTTTCTTGCCACATCAACTTTAAATACTATTGTTCTATGAAAAAATAAAGTGTTCGAGCTTCATTACCTTGATTTTCTTCCAAGTTTCTTATGGATAAAGAATAGCTTGTACTTTGTCATATAAATGAATGGATAAAGAATAGCTTGTACTTTGTCATATAAATGATAACTTTTGATATTATTTGCAAGAATATCTAATGAACTCAAAAGGAATAATCTTAAGGCATCAATTCTCCTTCTCTCCTTCTTAGTCATTGTCCAACTCTCTGATGCAAAACAAGTGATTGCACTGGTCACAGCATAAGAAACTATTAGCAGCTGATGTGTTTGGAATCACAGAAGCCAAGGAAGCTTCAGATATAGGCTATCAGATCAAGGGCTGGACAAAGGGAGACAGATGCTGATGAGAGTGGGTACAAACAAGAAAGGGACTGTATATTGAGAAACATGGATAATGGATTTATATATGTTGTTATTGTTATCTGCCATCGAGTCACCAAATAGCTCTGAAGCCTGCCCTGTCATTAGACAGTCTCAGTGACTCTGACAAATCTAACCTATTATCCCAGATACTGGGTCAATCTACCTCATCTGGGGCCTTCCTCTTCTGCACTGTCCCTCCACCCTTACGAGCATGAGATCCTTCTCCAAGGATTGGCCTTTCCTGGCCATGTGCATAAAACATATAAGATGGAGCTGCAAAATTCTAGCCTCCAAGGAGAAACTTGGTTTCACTTTCTCCAAGACAGACCTATTTGTTTTCTTGGTGGTCCATGTTAAGTTTAAGACTCTTCTACAGCACCACAACTCAAAGGCATCAATTCTTCTCCTATCAATCTTGGTTATTATTCAGCTCTCTGATGTATAGCAAGTAAGTGTAAAGAACATGGACTGGATCAAGCACACCTTCATCTCTAGACTGACATCATTGCTTCTCAGTACTCTGGAAAGGTCCCTGACATCAGACTTACCTAATGCAATTAATCTTTTGATAACACCAACATTCAGGATCCACACAAAACAGTGCTTTTGCCTAGAATATAATCCTGCTGTGCCAGCTGTGCACTCTGCCTCGAGGGCTCCAGCAATCAACAGCTATAGGAATAGGGTCCTAGAACAGAAAGTCACAGACAAAGTTCTTCCCTCTTTTTCTTTTTTTAAAATTAGTTTTAATGAAAATTTAGAGAGACTTAGGGTTTCCATTCATTCATTGTTACACTTTTCTCCCTGCCCATTCCCTCCCCCTCAATTAACTTTTCTCCTTGAAAAGTAAAAGAAGAACTCTTTCATTGTTATGCAATCCCTCTCCCCAAGTCCACTCCTCCGTGCAGCCTTCATTCTGGACTCATGTGACAATAATACCTAATCATATATCCCTTAGAAACAGTTCTCTCCCTAATCTCTTTCAATGCAGTATACTGTTAGAGTGGTGAAGTGAGAGAATCTGGCTGCACCATTCCATTGTCCAAAGAGGACAAAAGACTTCAGGAGAGAGGGATTCAATCAGAAAACAACAAGTCATTCACTCCAGAGAACTTAGCTGTAGGACAAGAGAAAAAAATTTCCATAGAAGCAGAGAGGACAAAATAAAGACGGGGTGAGTTGTTCTTCCCTTCTCACTAGTCTATTGAACTCCCCAAGTGAAGTTAGTCTTCCCTTGAGCTGAGGAATGAGAAAGAAGTTCAGGCAGGGTGAGCTTCCCTTTACTCTTCTGGAGCAGTGAGTTCTTGAGCCAAGGTTATCAGACAAAGATCCTACAAGGGCCTCAGGCAAGAAAAACTCTACCAATAACATGGAAGAAGCACACTACCTCACACCCTACACAAAAACAAAGCAAGATGTCACCCACAAAAAAAGTGATTAAAAACACAGAATCATTGGATTTCCTGAAGCCAGAAAGTCTGAAGGAACTTTCTGACACAGAATTCAAATGAACAATGATAGAATATTTTCAATGGGTGAAAGACAAGCTCAAATAATTACAGGATTCTGCAAGCAAAACCCAAGAGGAAGCTTAACAAAGAAAGTAGATAAAACCAAGGAGGCATTAGAAGTTCTGTAAAAACAAGAAACTGTAATCCAGAATATGAGGACCAGTGTCTCAGACACTGTCAATATGTTAGAGGGACATATGACTGGAGTTGAAGAGATGAAACACAGAACCAGAGAAATAGAAGATAGAATTCTCACCACTGATCTAATAGAACAAAAAAGCAGAATCAAAAAGGATGGAAAAAAGAAGAAAGCCTAAGAATGTGGGACAACATCAAAAGGAATAACAAGTACATAATTGGAATCTTAGAACAGGAAGAAGAAAAAAAAAGTACTAAGAAAGTTGTGGAAAAATACTATAAGAAAACTTTCCAGGTATAATGAAGAATGAGAGAATACATATACAAGAAGCTGAATAAACTCCATTTAGAATAGACGCCAAAGAAAAACACCAAAGCATATATCATAGACAAATTCACCTGAATGAAAGATAAGGAGAGAATTCTGAAAGCAGCTAAGGGAGAAACTAAGAGTAATCTATAAGGAAGGGCCAGTTAAGATTAAATGCCAATTTCTCAGCAGAAACCATGCGTGCAAGAAGACAGTACAATGACATCTATCAAACACTCAAAGAACACAAATGTCAACCAAGAATATTGTACCCATCAAAACCATCTATCAAATATGACAAATAGATCAAGATATTATCAGAAAAGCTGGAACTAAGGGAGTTTGTAAAAATAAGACTAGCATGGTAGGAAATACTGAGGAATGATATTTACATGAGATAAATCTAAAAACTAAAGATAAAAAAAGACTAAAAATAAAAGGGTGGAGGGGAATATAGCAACCAATCTGCAATGAGAAAAAAGACCAGTAGTGATATAAATCTCTGACAAAATAGATTTCACCATAAAAACTATCATAAAGGACAAGGAAGGAAACTATATAATGCTTAAAGGGTCAATAGGACAAGAGGACGTAGCCATAATAAATAGCTACGCACCAAATGATAGAGTTGCAAAATACACAAAAATGAACATTAACAGAACTGGAAAAAAAAATTGACACCACCAAAAAAGAAGTTGGAGACTTCTATACACTACTCTCAAGAAAAGAAAGAACTATCAGACAATCAACAAAGATGCTAAAGAATTAAACTACATAATAAACCAACTCAATCTCATAAATATATATAGGCTAATGCACCCAAAAAAAACACAGTATACCTTCTTCTCCAATGTTCTTCTGAACAGATCATGTTAAATTTAAAAACATAAGTTAATAGCAAGAGAATAAAGGAGAAAAAAAAACCCACACATTTGGAAGCTGAACAGCACTTTGCTTGAAAGGCTATTATATAGAGGGCAACTATGAGTCACTGGTGACTCAACAGCACATAACAACAACCACCACCATAGAAAAAAAATTGTTGTTGTTGTTGTTATGTGCCATCGAGTCGTTTCCGACTCATAGCGACCCTATGCACACCAGCTCTAAACCCTGCTCTATCCTGCGCCAACCGCACCGCCTCTGACACACCCATCCC
>NW_006399767.1:11176729-11181174 GCF_000299155.1 Elephantulus edwardii | reverse complement strand
AAAAAAAATTAAAATGAAATTTAAAAGTTTCTGGAAACAAATGACAGTGAAAATACAACTTATCAAAACCTCTGGGAAATATCCACCGTATTAGAGGTGAATTTATCACAATGAGCAATAACAACAAAAGAAAAGAAAAAAATGATAATTGATTCTTTAGCCCAGTATCTGTAAGTTGAAAAAGAACAGCAATAAAACTCAATAAACTCTAAAAAAATGAAATCATAAAATTTAGGGCAAAAATAAATTAAATGTAAACTAGAAAAACAACTGAAACCATCAACAAGACCAGGAATTGGTCCTTTGAAAAGGTTCATGAAATTGAAAAACCACCAGCAAAACTACAAATGAAAGGAAAGAAAAAACTCTAATAACCTATAGTAGAAAGGGGAAATGTCACAACCAACTAAAATAAAATGGTTAACAACAGACTATTATGAAAACTAGGGGAAATGGACCAATACTTAGAAACTCATAACCTACCCAAATTGACAAAGACTAAAGTAAAACACCTGAATGGACCCATTTCCAAAGAAGAAACTGAATAGGTAATAAAACAATTTGCAACGAAAAAAGCCTTGAGTCAGACAGTTTTACTAGTGCATTTTATCAACCATCCAGAGAAGAATTGCCACCAATTCTACGTATTTCAGATAACAGAAAAAGATGGAATTCTCCCAGATTCATTTTATGAAGTAAAACATTGATACCAAAGTCAGGTAAAGACACCATCAAAATAGAAAACTACAGACCAATATCAACACAGACACAGAAATCCACAATAAAATCACAGCCACCAGTACCCAACAGTATATTAAAAAAATTCATCATGATCTAGTGAGATTCGTAACAAGTATACATAGTATAATGGATCAATTCAGCAAAGTAGCAAAAATCCATTCATTTTCTTTACAAGGGAATATAGAAATGGAACTAAGAAAAATAACAGCCATCACAATAGCTAATCACAAGGAAAAATACTGGGGAGTAAATACAACTGAGAAGGAGCATGGTGGTGTGATCTAACTAGAGACATAAAAGACCTATACAAAGAATATTACAAAACATTACTACGAGAAATAAAAAGAAACCTGAAGAAATGAAAGAATATACCATGCTCATGGATAGTAAGACTCAGTATGGTGAAATTTACTACACTTCCAAAGGCAATCTACAAGTTCAATGCAATCCCAATACAGATAACCAATTCCATTCTTCAATGTCATCGAAAAGGCAATTTTCAATTTTATCTGGAATGGAAAGAGGTCTCAAAAGAAGCATTCTTGAAAAAAGAAAAATAAGGTAGAAGGCATCTCACTCCTGATCTCAAATCCTACAACATAGCTGTGGTAGTCAAGACAGCGTGGTACTAGTACACTGACAGACAAAAAGATGAATAGAATTGATAACCCAGAAATCAACTCATCTACCTGTGATACAGATGGGTTTTCACAAGGAGACAAAATCACTTAAGTGTTGAAATGACAGCCTTCTGAACAAATGGTGTTACCAGGATTGGAAACTAAACTATCTGTAGAAAAGTCAAGCAAGAGCCAACCTCACACCATACACAAAAACAAACTCAAGGTGGATAAAAGACCTAGAAATAAAACCAAAAGGGGGTGGGGAGGGATGTGTAACAACGAATTTTTTTTAAAGTGAACTAAGAAAGGGAGAGGGAGGAAAATATGCAACAATGAATGAATGAATGAATGAATGAATGAATGAAAAACCAACTTTTTTGTAAACTTTCATTGAAATCAAAATTAAAAAGAAATAAAACCTTTACATATACAAGGCACACCAAATTAGAGTTCATACCTCCTGTCTTTAGATAAATCCTCACAAAAAGTACTAAAGGTGACACATGGCCACACACACACACACACAAAAAAAAAAACCCCCACACATAAAATTTGTGTGGTCCCTAACGCAATCCAATGAAAATGATACCATTTCTTTGAATAGAAGTCCTGAATTAATACATTATGCATGCAAGAATACTGTTTGACCAATTAACCTCTTAAGAAAGTTAGAGAGACCACACTAAAGGAGCTAAAATGATGAACATCTGAGAAAGATGAAAATATATTAAGTTATCTACGGGAAAAGTATATTTGTCTTTTATCTAAATCAAGCTTCTTTTCCCACAAAATAATTTTTCAAAAACATATTAAAATTCTAACAAAGGTTCTCCTCATATTACAGGGCACTCTCCCCCAAAAAAGGATTTTGAATTAAAAAGTAAAACTTGGAAAAGAGAAACTAGCCTGACTTAACCTCAATCAATACTACTTTTAGAAGCTTATAAATATTACTTGACAAAAATTTTTAAAAAAATTAAGTAGTAGCCAAGAAATTCAGTACAAGTTCTCTAGTTTTTAACTGAGATAAGCGCTTTAAAATTACAAATGGTATTGTAGATGCTCCGGGAGGGGGGGAAAAAAACTTTTAAAATTTTAGGGGGAAATCATATTTAAAAATGTATCAAAATATTTAGAAACCAAATACTATATAATAAATAATGGATACTTAGGGCTTAGGATAAAATTTTTAATAACTTCTTTAAACTGATAGTGCACTCAATAAGCAAAAAGGAAAAAGCTCAAGTTCTCTGGACAACTGTGTTCAGTACGGGGTAGATGGAGAGCAGAAGAAACCAACACAGAACCCAGCTATATAGCAGAGAAAAGTTAATGAAAAAGTCAAACACATCTGAAAATGTACATGATACTTAAGTGAAAATCAGGGTGGTGTGAAAACAGATGATGACCACATTAGATCATAAAATGAAAACTGAGTCTATATTCTCTAACTGCCAAATTACATAGCCCAGTCAAGTTGAGACTTATCTTTAACCATCAAAACTTGTTTATTCTTGCCTAGCATTTCAGTATCTTCTACTGGCAGACATATATATCACTAAAGTATAAATTATTAAGATGGAAAATTTTCACTAGTCCACAGAGGGCCGAGCTGCTAACCCAAATAAGTGTCTCAAGCAGTTCAGAAAAAAGATGAGCGAGCTCTTCCAGTCAAAATTACAGCCTCTGAAAGCCCATAGGGGTGGGGGGGTCCTAGTAAATTAAAATCAATTAAAACGCAGTGAATTTCAGTTCTGACTTATATCCTTGATAATTTTTACATTCAAGTAGGTAAAAATACAACTAAAATCTCATCACCTGATATATGTAAAACATATATTAGAAAATATTTGGCATATAGCAATTTGGCAGCACATATTAAAAATATGTGTTCATACATAAAGATATGACTTGGAAAACCTCTATTAATTATATTGACATGTGATAGCCTAGTGGTAAAACCCTGTATTACAATCTCAAAGACACATGGTTTGAATCCTCCAGCTATTCTATAGATGAAGGGTGGGGTTATCTCCTCTCACGCAATTTATTGCCTCTGAAAACCAGCCTAGAGGGTCTGCTATCGGTAAATTCTGGGTACACAACACCAACATTCAATACACAAGAAGTAATCAAAGACTGACTAAGGCATAAATACTAAGAATTTAATTTGTAAACTAGATCTGCTGTTGCTGTGTACCACAGAGTGGGAACCAACCCATCCCTGACTCTCCAGCAGCTTTCCAGAGGCAGTTAAACACAAGGGAAGAGACTGTCCAAACTAGTTCTGTGGCACAACTGGTGATCTCAAACCACATGCCTTTGAGATTGTAGCACAGCTTCTTTCCACTACAGCTCCCATAAACTAGGTCTGAAGATCATATTTTAAGATCTAAAATTCATGCCATTATTAAAAAATTAACAATACATAAAATATCCTATTTCTTCAATTTACTCCTTTTATGAGCAATGACTAAAAAAAGAAACAATTTATTTCCCTCTCATATTTACAAATAAATTCAGAATGGTTACATTCCAGAAGATGCACAAAGGCTTTAAAATGTGGAAACTACAGAACAATCTCATTGATTTCACATGCAAGCAAGATTTTACTGAAGATTATCCAAAAACGACTGGAATAGCACATCAGCAGAGAACTACCAGAAGTCCAGGCTGGTTTCAGAAGGGGTAGTGGTAAGAGATATTGTAGGTGATGTTAGATGGATCTTGGCTGAAAGCAGGGAATACCAGAGGACTGTCTATCTGTGTTTCATTGACTATGCAAAGGCATTTGATTGTGTAGATCATAACAAACTGTGGCTGATTCTGAGAATAATGGGAATCCCAGAACACTTGATCGTTCTAATGCGAAACTTATACTTTAACCAGGAGGCAGTCGTCAGAACAGAGCAAGGGAAAACTGCATGGTTCAAAATTGGGAAGGGTGTACGCCAGGGACGCATCCTATCTCCATACCTCTTCAACCTATATGCAGAACAGATTATCCGGGAGGCGGGGCTCGATGAGGAGAAATGTGGGGCCAAGATTGGCGGACGATTTATCAACAATCTGCGTTATGCG
>NW_006399767.1:11117140-11176168 GCF_000299155.1 Elephantulus edwardii | reverse complement strand
AGGTGGATTGATTCAATGACTGGGATAATTGGGATGGGAGTGTCAGAGACAATACGATTGGCACAGGACAGAGCGGAGTTTAGGGCTATTGTACACAGGGTCACTATGAGTCGCAAGCGACTCGACGGCACATAACAACAACAACAACAACAACAGCAACAACAGTCTTCGTTGTCTACCTGGAAAGTTAACTAATATTTATTCAATTAAAAAGTCTGTATCACAAAAATTAGGGTACAACTGGAGGGAAATGACTAAGCATACTTTACACAGTCTCCTTCCTTCTGTAGTTTCTAACGCCCCCCCTTCTCTGAACTCTTTACACTCACTATGAGTAGACTGTATTTCCTTTTGTCAATGCAAATGGAAAGAACTGTTAAGATGTGCCAAGTATGAGCCTTGGATTTTGGGGATCTTAAAAAGGCTCTCTTAGGACTCAACTCTTATCAAACGAAACAAAAATCCCACCATAAATGCCCTAAAAAAATCTCTTCAAACACAATGGACTGACACACTTCCAAACTTAGAATCTAAAAGTAAAGAAAATGTAGGATGTCTGAGAAAATGGACGGCAATAAGTGAGTCAGTGACTATCCTTTTTTAATTATTATTATTCATTTCACTGAAAATTTAGAGACTTTGGATTTCCATTCATTGTTGCTCTTTTCTCCCTTCCCACCTCTCCCCCTCCTGAGTTCGTTCTTCTCTTTGAAAAGTAAAAAAAAGAGTCACCAAGGCCTTCTCCTGACAGAAGCACTGTAGTGTGAAAGATGTCCCTCCCAGCTGTACAGCCTCACGTGTTCATTCATTACAAAGGACAAAAAGGCACCGTCAAGTTGAACATGACCCGTGTCGACCCTATGAGCAACTGATCTGAACACTGTCCTCTCCCATGTCATCCTCACAATCTCTGACACACTCAAGCTCATTGCTGCAGTCACCATGTCAACCCACATGGTTGAGGGTCTTCCAGTTTTTTGCTGCCCCTCTACCTTCCCAAGCATGATGTCATTCTCAAAGGAAAAATATCTTCTAGCAACAAGCACAAAGTATGTGAGACGAAGCTTCATCACCTTTGCTTTCAAGGAGTACCTTCCTCCTTGCTGATGTTGCTGTTGGTGTTATGTGCTTGTGACTCATAGCAACCCTAATTACAACAGCCCTAAACTCTGCTCTGTCCTGTGCCAATTGCACTGTCTCTGACACTCCCATCCCAATTATCCCAGTCACTGAATCAATCCACCTCATAGAGGGCCTTCCCCTCCTGTGCTGTCCCTCCACCCTCCCAAGCATGAAATCCTTCTCCAAGAGGGTCCCTCCTTGCTACATTTGCTAAAATGTTGTTGTTGTGTGCCTTTGACTCTTAGAGACCCTATGCACAGTATCTCTGAACTCTGTCTTATCCTGAACCAATCTCACTCCCTCTGACACACCCAATATCCCAATTACTGTGTCAATCTATTGCATCCATTGTCTTCTTCTGTGCTGACTCAATGTGAGGAGAAACAGTTGGGAAAATTGATAAGTACTTGGAACATGGAATGGACAAAATCTCAATCTAGAAAAATTAAAAGTTGTCAAATATGAAATTGGAATGCCTAAAACTTGATATCCTAACCATGAGTAAGCTGAAATGGTCTGGCACTAGCCATTCTGATTAGAACCTTCATATGGTCTACTATAGTAGAAATGTCAAGTTGAAGAATGGTGCTGTATTCATTGTCAGACAGAGCATTTCAAGATCTACCCTGAAGTACAATGTTATCAGTGGTGAGATAATATCTATAGTATACACAAGGGGAATTTATAAAACCAACCACTAAGGGAAAGTTAGATTATGGGCTAATATACCTATAACTAGAAAACTGGGTTAGTAAACCATTCTGGACTTTTAACCAAATAGCCATACTTGCTTATGATATTGTCAGCATTTATTATTATTTTCAATAGTACACTCAATTAAAATAGCCTGAGTTTGGTTGATTTTTTCCCCCAAATGCTCTATGTTCACTGGTCTGTTCATATTACATTCTAAATGACTGTTTTATGCATGCAATCTGCTTTCAATAGTTTCATTTAACAATCGACAACCATAATTAAAGACCCATAGAGCCTTAGAGCATCTGAAGATATTGCTATTGGAAAGGAGCATTTAAGTACTTCATTCCCCTCTGGGCAAAATAAACCAGGTTTTTCAGCATCCAAGCATTATTGCCAAGGATCATGTCTCCACTCCAAATCAATGTTTCCAGAATTACATACAGTTTTTGGTTTAATGAATAGGCAAACATGGTATAGGAAGTGTTGAAAGAGGTATAGAGGTATATGGAGAAAGATTATTTTTTTTAAAGAGATAGGACACACTGAAGAATTAAAATGTGTGAGGAGAAAAAGGTGAGTAACACCACCAGGGAAGTATTTTACCTTTTAAGCCTGGAATAAAACTCACTTCTGTGGCTCAAAACAATATGCAATATTGTTTGGCCCAACCCAGCAACAAGTTACTTACTCTTTAGAACGATCAATCCTATAAAATCCAAGAGGCATTTGTCTCAGGGTAAAGTTCATAAGACAGGAATGAGTAAAATGAAAAGATGAGTGGAAACAAGAATCACAGGAAGAAAACAGGCAGATGGGTATTGCATTAATGTCAGAAAATAAAATGTGTAAAGAAATATAAAATACATATGAATGACTGAATGGAAAGTTACTGACTTTTTAAAGTTCACATCTGCTCTGTAAACTTTCACTCAAGGAGTTGGGGAAGAGACTGAGAAACATGGAATAAATTATGTATACTGCATTGAAACAGATGAGAGAGAGAACTGTTTAAAAGGGATATATGATTAGGTATTATTGTCATAACATGAATCCAGAATGAAGGCTGCATAGTGGAGAGGACTTGGGGCGAGGAATTTGTATAACAATGAGAGAATTTTTCTCTTACTTTTCAAAGAGAATGAACTGGAAGGGAAGGGTGGACAGGAAGAACAGTGCAACAATGAATGAATGGAAATATAAAATCTCTGTAAATTTTCATTAAAATTAATAATAATTTTTAAAGGGTAAAAAAAAAAACCTGAAAGAAACATTCTTTCAGTGTTATGAAATGTCTCCCCCCAAGTCGACTCCTCTATGCAGCCTTCGTTCTAAACTCCTGTCATGACAATAATAGCTAGTCACATATCCCTTTTACACAGTTCTCTCCCTCATGTTTCAATGCAGTATACATTATTTATCCCAACCTTCTCAGTCTCCTCCCACCCCCAATATAATCAGAATAAGATAACTGTAAACAATCCAACTGAAAAATGGGCACAGGACATTAACAGACACTTCACCAAAGAAGACATTCAGACGGTCGACAAACACATGAAATCAAAATCCCTAGCTCTAAGAGAGATGCAAATCAAAACAACTATGAGATATCATCCCACCCCAGTAAGAATAGCAAAATTTAACAGAACAGCAAAGATCAAATGCTGGCGAGGCTGTGGAGAAACTAGAACCTTTATTCACTGCTGGTGGAAGTATAAAATGGTGCAACCACTATGGAAGCAGTATGGAGCTTTCTCAAAAAGTTGCAAACAGAAATACCCTTTGACCCAGCAATTCCACTACTGGGAATACACCCCAAGAAACCATAACTGCCACCCAAGCTGATATATGCACACCCATGTTTACTGTGGCTTTGTTCACAATAGCAAGGAGTTGGAAACAACCTAAGTGCCCATAAATAAATAAAGGGATAGAAAAACTGTGGTATATTCACACAATGGACTTCACTGCATTGAAAACAAGGAACTCATGAAATAATCAAAATCGGTGACCCTGGAGGACATTATGCTGAGTGAAACATCTCAGTCACAAAAGGACAAATACTGCATAGTGGCCCTGTTGTAAAAGGAGTCAATGACTATCTTATCTACCCATTAATTATCCATCACAAATAGCTATGGAGGAACAAGATCAAAGCAATGGAAGCATAATTTAGCATAATCTATGGTGATACAATAGTTATTCAAGCAAGAAAGGATTTCAAGTCTCTGATTATAACATTACCCTATAAGGGCTCATGAGAACACAAATCTTCACACAATTCCTCAGTATACACGTGCTAAGATGTACACACACAGAATACAGCATATAGCACTACACTTTCCCATTGTTGTTGCTGCGACCAGACTCTAATGTGACCCCCCACTATTGAGTTTTCAGAGACTGTAAATCACACATAAGAGACTGCCCATCTTTCTCCCTTGAAGCAGCTCATGGATCAAATTCCCTGCCTTTGCGCTGGCAGCACAGTTCTTACACACTAGGCCACCAGACTCTCTAGTCTAGGCCATCCCTAGACTCTCTAACTACCTGTTGTTGTGTGCCATCGAGTTGAAACCAACTCCTAACTAACCCTCCAGCGAGTTTTCACAAAGAGTTAATCACATCACTGGAAACTGGCCATCCTTTTCTTGCAGAAAAGCTAGATTCAAACTATGCGCGTTAAGGATTTAAGTGTACCTTCTTACCACAAGGCCACCACCACAGTTCCCTATAAAGGAAATATAAATGAATAGTAACTCAAGTCTATGTTGTTGTTTGCTGTTGGATCAGAACCAATCCACAGGTAGTACACTGAGCAAAAAGTCATTTGTTTTCTAATTTCTATACAAATTACACATCACATACTAAACATGTAACATATAAAATGAGGCCTTTCAAGAGTTCCAACATTATCTTATTCTGTGAAAGTACAAGCAACTATGAAAATAAATGGGTGAGAATGTGCAATTTGAAAATGTTCAAAGAAATAACCTACTGTGACTAAATAAGATGAAAAATTACTTCTTATTTTGGAAAATTACTTCATTATGACAACTAGCTAACCTACTAGTGTCCAAAGCTACTAACAGTAGCTTACAGAGTCATGGCTGTTACTTTTTCTAACAGCCAAATGTTCATCTCAATTTAAATGTCATTAGACAGTAACTGAATTACATCTTGAAAGCACTGCAAATGAGCAAAAACTACACTGATTATAGTACAATGACAAGTCTATGAACTGCTCAATAAAGATGATTATAAAGAACGACAAAATGAACTGTCAAGCAACTCTGTGGAATTCCTAGGCATGTAATCATGCTTAGCAGCATTGTAAATCTTCATAGATAGATGGCAAATATAAAGTGTTTCTTTTGACCTTATTTGAAACAATAACAATTAATTAGCAGTAAAGAAATGATGCAGACCATTTAATTGGCTTATTTAAAAGAAAAACATGAATATTTGAATGATCTATTTTGCAATCACTTGTTATGCATCAGAGAGTTGGACAATGACTAGGGAGGATAGAAGGAGAATTGACGCCTTTGAGCTGTGGTGCTGGAAAAGAGTATTGAATGTACCATGGACTGCCAAGAAAACAAACAGATTCATCGTAGAGAGGATTAAACCAGGCTGCTCCTTGGAGGCAAGGATTCTGGGGCTTCGTCTGACATACTTTGGACATGCTGTAAGGAGAGACAGGTCTTTAGAGAGGGACATCATGCTGGGTAGAGTGGAGGGACAGCGCAGGAGGGGAAGACCTCTATGAGGTGGATTGATTCAGTGACTGGGGTACTCCGGATGGGTTTGTCTGAGGCAATGAGATTGGCACAGGATAGAGCACGGTTTAGGGCTGTTGTACATAGGGTCGCTATGAGTCGCAAATGACTCGACAGCACATAACAACAACAAACAACATTTTGGGAACAATAGTTGAATAATTTATATTTGAAATTTCTAGACTTCAAGTAAAATGGGATGGGGGAAACATCACTCGTTGAAATTCTCGTGGAAGGGAACTTTGAGCTGCCTAGACCACCACAAGCACTGTAAGATCCTTAAAGAAAGGATAAACTCAGACCTGGCCAGCAAACAGAAAAAGCAGAGCCTAGGTATAGAATGTGAAGATGATGCTGGACAGGGCAACATTTCATTCTGCTGTGCACGGTGTCACCACAAATCAGAGTTGACTAAACAGCAGTTAACAAACACAACATGGGAAAGCCACATTAACCTGGAATCAACGTCCAACAAACCACCAGAGTAGAGACAGGGACTCAGGCCAGTCATATGTGACAGCGGAAATTTGAGGAGACTACACTGTTGGGACCTTGCAGTGTCTGCTCAGGTGGGAACAGTTTCCTCCTAACCAGTTACAAGAGAGGGCACAGGTGCGGCCTGTGCAGCCATTAGCACCAAAAGCTCCTTCTTAGCCTGCCACAGGAGAGAAGTCAGGTTGGCCATCAGTACCTACTGAGAATTGGGGGATGAACTGTTTGGTACCTTGCCAATTTCTTTGGCATTTTCACTGAGCAAAATATTGCAGGCAACCCTCTTGGCACTTTGCCTACCCCTGGGAAAAACTACAGGACAGGACAGAGAAGTGGGCCCACCACAACTGAGTAAAGGGAGAGACCCCAGCTCCTGCCCTTCAAAGGACAACTGGATATGAAGCTTGCCACAGCAAAGGGGCTACAGGCACCCAAAGACACCACAGAGGAAGACTGATACTAGAAAACTATATTGGGATAAGACTTAATGTCTGACACTTATGAATAGCATCTTAGAGATAAGAAACTGTCAATAACCTATGTAGACAAAACAAAAACTGCCTTACACATTCTAAAAGCTTCACACAGTATAAAGGCAGCAGAAGGAAGGATCAAACTAATGGAAAAAACAAAGTAAGACTTCTTCTAAAATTGCAGACCCTGCATATTCCCCAGAGATAGGAAGGCAGAAGATCTATATTGACAAGCAGTTACGTGAACAGCTACAGAAGAAGTTACAAATGATGGAAGAAAGTATTGAAGTGATACATAAAGAGGTATAAGAACACTGAAGAATCACTGGACAGAAAGGGTACAACTAATACAATACTAGAAACAAGAGAAATGCATGAAAAGGCAATCCAGACTATCGAGACCAAAATCACATCACAACAGGGCCACCTGAAATGAAACTGATAATAACAGAATATTATAAAAAGCTATATATATTCAATAAATTTTAAAATATAGAGGAACTGCACAAACTCCTAGAAATCATACACTACTCAGATTGACACTGATAGCTTTAGAATACTTGAAAGGCTTATAACAAAAGAAGAAATTGAGGAAATCACCACATCCCCTAGACAGCTTCATGAGTGAATTCTACCAAATACTCAGAGATGAACAAGAGATCAACTTAAGAGATCAACTTAAACTATTCTAATAAGTAAAAAAAGAAGGAACATTCCTAATCATTATATGAAGCAAGAATATCACTAATACTAATCAGGCAAAAAATAACCAAAAAGAAAACTACAAACACAAAAGTCTTTGGCCAACAGAATCCAATAACATATATTTTAAAAAAATAAAAAATTCATCACGACAAAGTGCCATTTGTAACAGGTATGCAGGGATTGGTCAACATAAGAAAAACAATGCAATTCATCACATCAACAAAGCAAAGAACAAGAATCACAGGATCCTTCCAATTGATGCAGAAAAGACTTATGATAAAATCCAATACACCTTCTTGATTAAAACACTCAACAAAATAGGAATAGAAGAGAACTTCCTAAACATAGTGAACAGTTTTTACTCAACAACAAGAGGCAACGTTATTCTCATAGGAACAAAGACCAGACAAGGATGCCTACTATCACTACTCCTAATCAACAGTACTTATTAGAGCAATGCAACATCAGAAGGAAATAAGAGGCATCCAAATTGGCAAAGAGGTGGTAAAACTGGTGCTACATATGGACAAAATGAAACTGTACACAGAAAACTCCAAAGAATCAACCAAAAAACTGTTAGACCTAGTAGAGTGGCAGGATACAAAATCAATATACAAAAATCAGTTGGATTTCTCAACAAAGCAAGCATAGAAAAGGAAGGTAAGAAATTAATATCACTTTTGCAATAGCCAGCCACAAGACTAAATACCTGGGAATTAATCTAAATAGAGACACAAAAGATCTTTAGGTTTTCCCACAAAAGGAAAACTACAAAACACTACTACAAGTAACAATGAGACCTAACCAAATGGGAAAACTATTCCATGTTCATGGATAGGAAGACTCTCCTATCCATGTGAAAATGACAAAGTAATCTAATATGTTCAATGGAATCCCAATACAGATGTCAAACTCATTCTTCCAACAGAAAAGGCAATGTGTCGTTTTATTTGAAGAGAGACTGAATTTGCAAAGCTCTAATAATAAAAAATGAAGTAGGTGACACAGCACTCCCTAACCTCAAAATCTACTATACAGCCATGTTATTGTTGTTGTTAAGTGCTGCTAAGTCACAGACAACACACAGCAACCATATGAACAAAAGACCTGAACACTCGTGTAACTTTCGTCATTTTCTTCAAATTCATAAGAGTTTCCGGAGGCAAGCTATTTCCCTGTTTCCGGAAGTGGATGTCACTCCTGCTTCCAAGCTTGTAATTGGGGAGCTCCACCAAACACTGTACACCATGGGTAATCAATATCACATTTGATATATCAGTGTCACGGTGTTTAGCACCACACCAACCACGAGTTACCACTGAACAGCAATGGACAGACCAGTGCTATACCACTTAGAAGAATGCTTGACCAAAAACAATTAAAACCAGGCCTGAGGGCTGCAGATTAAAATCATCCACTTTGGGTTTGGTAGCATAACCTTCTATTCACTAGGCCAACAGAGTTGATGGCTTTAAACTGTGGTATTAGAGAAGAGTGATGAATATCCAATGGACTCACAGCCATAGTAACCCCAAACAGCATAGTATTGGTACAATTACAAAGACCAATAAAATGGAATCAATAACCAAGAAGGAGATCCATCTACCTATGGTCAGTTGGTATTTGACAAGGAAACAAAATCTATTAAATGGGCAAACAACAACCTCTTCAACAAACGGTCCTGGAAAAATAAAACTTCTACCTGCAGAAAACTAGACA
The DNA here is from genome assembly GCF_000299155.1 of Elephantulus edwardii. NCBI lineage: Eukaryota > Metazoa > Chordata > Mammalia > Macroscelidea > Macroscelididae > Elephantulus > Elephantulus edwardii. Next base: position 11,167,179 of record NW_006399767.1, on the reverse strand, counting down.
GGAACTGTATCTCCCACTATACATAAAATTTAACTTCAGGTGGATCAGAGACCTGGGAAGAAAACCCAAAACCATAAGGTTCATAAGGAAAAAAGTGGGACCAAACTTGGAGCCCCTACTCTATGGCATAAAACAGCTTGCAAAATACACTGCCAGAAATGCATAATCAAGGGAGGATAAAAAGAATCAATTGTACCTTCTGAAAATGCAGTGTGGATTCAAAATGTTTTTCAAGAGGGTTTAAAAAATAGTCTAGAGACTTGGAAAAAACATTTGGCAATGATAACTTGAGACAAGTGGCTCATAATGAAAGCTTACAGTATGCTACAGGGCCTCCACAAGAAACTACTGATAATTCAGTAATAAAATGGTCAAAAGACATGAAAATACCTTCCCTAGCGCAACCATTTGAATCGTAACATAAAGACATGTTTAAAAAAATCACTGGCAAGCTGAGAGAGTTGCAAATAAAAACCACAATGAGATACTATTTCACCCCAGTAGCAGTGGCAAAGTTTAACACAACAGCAAGCAATTAATTTGGAGTGAATGTAGAAAGATTGGTACTCTCATGAACTGCTGGTGGGATTGTAAAATGGTAAAACCACTCTGGAAGGCAGTTAGGCGTTTCTTCAAGAAAGGTGAACACAGAAATCCCATATGACTGAGCAATTCCACTGCTAGAAATAAATACCAAGGATACATTTCAGCTTCACAAATTATTAGCTTAGCATGCAGATTGCATAAGTATGGAAAAAAAGATACAACCTTGACATACAACCTTATTTATTTTTAACCACAGTGCTCCCTTGTTGTGTTCGGACAACAGCATCTTGCTCTAGGTACAGTTTTCATATGGGCTCAATTAAGTGTTCTGGGATTCACAGTCTTCTCAATGTTTGTTAGCTACAGTTCATTGTGATCAACACTGAAATGCTTTTGCACAGTCAATAAAATACAGCCATTCTTATGATACTCTCTGCTTTTAGCCAGAATCTATCCAGCATCAGCAATGATATCCCTGGTGCTATAGCTTCTTCTAAATCCATCTTGAACTTCTGGCATTATAAACTTGGTATACAAAATCCTTGATAATCTAAACCCATTCATTCTCTAGCTTCATCAACCACTAATCTTAAAATATTATCATGTGCCAAGTCCAAGTCTATAGCCTACAGTTTGCACAAAAGAGATGTAATTTCTCAAACCTTTGTAATATTGCATGTTATTCTATTTCTGTAGTGCATATGAAAGTCTATGCTGAATTTTCAGGCTTCCTTTACCCTCTCCCCACACCCTCTCCCCAATTCTAACTGTAAGACACCCTCTCCCCAATTCTAACTCTAGCCTCTAATATCTAGACTGAACAAAGTTCTGTAACAACATGATAAATTCCTTATCTATCTCCATCAGGACTTCCTTATATGCTAGAGATAATAACAACTAATAGGATTGTTATAAGAATGAGTTTACAGAAAAGTGTGTGAGATATACTCTGTTAGCTCTCAGTATCATGTACAACCTAAGTGTTAACTCATAGGACTAAGTTAGACAGCCTTCCTCATTGTGAGATGTCATCAAGTAGGCTTATATGTATCTATGTATAAAACTAAACACTGCTTGGTCCTGCATCATCCTCAACTTTGGCTATGCTTGAGTTCATTGCTAAAGTCACTGTTCCAATCCATCTCATTAAGGGTCTTTTTCACAACTCTCTTTAATTAAGCATGGTGACTGGACCTTCCTGACAACATGCCTAAAGGAGGAAGATAAAATCTCTCCATCCTCGCCTTCAGGGATTATTCTGGCAGTACTTCTTTCAGGTTAGATTTGTCATTTTTACATGGTTGCTTAACTAAACTTAAATAATCTGTCAAATCTATTATTCATCCTCATTGACTACATACAATGTTATATCATATACTGATTGATGAATGAATGAGAAAAACAACAAAATTCCAAGGCACACAGTTCTCAACATAAAAAAATATACAGAAGCAAGTCTATATAGCTTGGTTATAGTACTTAAACACTGCACAAAAGTTACTGGATGAAAGAACAAATAAGTGTTGAAGTATTTAGCCTGGAGCTGAACCTACCTGATGGAAGGCAGAGCATGTTGGGAGGAATACATCTCCAAAAGTTAAGGTAGTATCTTCTCCTCAATGTATGCAATCTGGAGACGTTCACTGAGAATGTCTTTTCCTAATTTATTTTCCTAGAAAGTATACTTCGTCTAATTCACAAATAGGTACCAAACAAACTAACTTTGGCCCTATAAAGAGTAGTTAAAAATACAGACTGTTAAAAAAAATAGATCCCACAATAAACACATATAAGGCTCCACCAAAAAAAAAAAAAAGAAGAATAGTTAGATGCCAGAGAAACTATACCAGTAAAAATAAAACTACTTAATTTCCCTAGACTTTCATAAGGGGGCAGGGGAGGGGAGAGAACCAAACCAGAGAGATCACTCTTGTAAAAATTATTTGTATGATTAGGTATTATTGTCATGAAGAGTCCAAAATGAAAGCTGCATATTCAGTGGACTTGGGGGGGTGGGGGGGGTGGAAGGGATTGTATAACAAAGAAAGGGTTGCTTTTTTACTTTTCAAAGACAAAGTGAACTGGGGGGATAGGGGTGGACAGGGAGGAAAAGTGTAAATCAATGAATGAATGAATGAATGAATGAATGAAAATCCAAAGTCTCTGTAAACTTTCATTAAAATAAAAATAGATGAATTAGTTGTAAAAACTCCTTCATCACATGGTAAAAATGGGTTTGGGTCAGGGGAGCTCCGGTGGCCTAGTGGCAAGGAGCTGCAACTACAATCCCAGAGGCGCATGGTTCAAATCCACCAGATGCTCTGCCGGGGAAGGAGGGACAATCTCCTCCTGTATAAGTCAGATCTGCTTTGACGGTACACTCACACAAAAAATAATAAAATAAAATAAAAAAATGGCTTTGGGTCAAACACTGACTCAATGGCTCACAACAGGTTAGCCCAGGTGACAGTATCAATTAAACACTGATTTCAACACTTTAACAGGGTGGTTTAGAACTACTCTAGAATACAGCTTAAAGGATACCCCATCAATGCCATTACATTAGTCAATATTTTAAACAGAAAAAATAAACGGTAGAAAATGCATTGTATAATTATATCAACCTTCTCTTTAATCTTTTTTTAAGAACTATAATGAAATATATGTTCATAGGGTCACTATGAGTCTTGCTCGACTTGATGGCAATCAACAATTAAAAATATAGAATAGAGGAGTCTATAGACTTTATCTGGTTTTTATAACTATCTAAATGAATCACTAAAAAGTTAACTACAAAGGTACTTTGCTCAGCCATCCAATTCCCTAGATAAAGTGACACTGAGCAAAGATATGAAGGATGAGAAATAAAACATGCAAAATGGTGGAGAAGCACCGAACAATGGAACTGATGCCATAAAAAGATCTTAGTAAGTTGCAAAATAGGCATCATACCCACTTATTTTTAGTTCTCTGAGTGGTAGATGGCCTCCACTGACTCATGTTTCTAGATCGAGAAAAATCTATAAAGAAAAGGGATCTTTGGTGGCCATAGGGATTGGCACTGCTAACCCAAAGGCCATGCCTGTGCCTCTTTAGAGGGTCAATCTCTTCCGCATGATTTAAGGTCTTAGAACATTAATACTGTTGTTATGTATCACAGAGTCAAAACCAACCCATAGCTGACCTTCACGCTTTTTCGCAGAGGAGACTGCCCATCCTTCTCCCATAGAGTGGCTGGTTGATTTGAACTACATGCCTTCAAGATTTCACTGCAGCTTGTTGTCACTAGGCCACCAGAGCTCCCTCTTGGAATGCTAATAGAGGGTCAAACATGTGGCAGTCTGAAGACAATGAGTTTTGTGGCTTACTGTTGGGTTTTTTCCTAATCTACAAAGTAGTAGCTCTGTTGGCACAAACTCTACTGTGTTGTGCTATTAATGTTAAAAGTATACATAGTTTGAATGCACCAGCAACTCAATGAAAGACATCAGCAGTAGCCTCTTAAAATTTACAGCATCAGAAACGGATAATTACCAGGATTCAGAATTAACTGTATAGTGGTCAGCTATAATCAAGAAACTACAAACAGTGAAAATTCTCTCCACTATAAACAATACTGTCCTGAGACAACTAACCTGGATAAGCTATTATACTGAAATAGTTCATGAGAAACAGGCGGCAATACCCAATAACATGTACACAAATAACTGTACAAAACAAAAAGTGAACCAGAATTTATTCTGTGAATTTTAATTAATAAAAAATTAATAATAGTTTATCAAATCTAGTAAATATATCACAACACACAATAGTAATAGAATAAACAGCATTCAGGAATGAGGTAATAAGATGCCTTTCTGCACCATTTTCTGTAAAATTATAAGTGCTCCAAAGAAAAATGTATATTCTTTAAAGGATACTGATACTGAATGGTATATCATTTGTCAAGTCAATAAATAACTTCCCATCATTTTAAGTAAGACTGTTTTTTCAGTATCAAGTAACAGATATTCAGACAAAGTAACAGTCCTACATTGATGTAGACTATAAACAAAACTACTTGAATTCAATAATGGTTTAAAATGTATTTGTACTTTATTAATCACAAAAATAACTACACAGACACAGTAGTATGCAACTTTGGCAGCGCATTTTGAATCTCCATTCAATACCATCTGAGTATAGTTTAAGTCTTATAATAATCAAGCTAGAAAATACTTTTAAGATAATCTTAAAATTCACTTCTTCATAAAGGCAAACGACAAGAATAAGCACCTTTTGCTATCTTCTATTCATCTTCGCAATGCTTTTCCCTCTCCTCCGCTAAAACATTGTGCAACAAAATCAACCAATATTAAAGAACAGTATGGGAGGGTGATCTCTAAATACATGAAATATATATGATACACGCTTTACATATTATACTGTTCTCCTTAAAGGGACCAGAGGAGAAATTTTTCTTTACTTTCTGCATCAAGAAGGATGAGTGATACTTCTGTAACTTCCAAGCAAAATATCACAAAAACTTTGTTCTTCCTAAAACTGTTCAGCTTCAACAATTGTCCACTTCGGCATACAACTGCACTACTCTTTGCTTACTGTATTCTACAAATTAATGGTTTTGGATACAATTTTATTTTAAAGGGCACCTTTTAAACAGCGTGATGGAAAAAATTCAGAATCCTTTCTATAAATAAGAAGGAACTGTAAAATCATGAAAATAAGAATTTAATAGATTTTAAGGATACACTGCAAGATGTTCTTTGCTAAAATTTTAAGTGATCATGAAAATAAGAACTTACTAGATTTTAAAGATACACTGCAACATGTTCTTTGTTAAAATTTTAAATTATCATTTTAAAGTTTAGTAAGTATTTAAAACATACAGAAAATTATTAGAATTTTGCTCAGTAAAAGGTGGCTGCATAAGGAGTTGCACTGCTAGCAAAAGGCTACATTTCAGGTTCAAGCACATCAGCTGATCCAAGGAAAAGAGATGGCAGCCTCCTCTCATTACAATTTAGAGCCTTGGAATCCAAACGGAGGGTCACTATGAGTAAGAACTGACTGGACAGGACTGAGTTTAAGTTTTTTAATTGCTGGTGATGGTTAATAATATAACATTATCATACAATGTCAATACATTAATGTAAAAATTAATACTCAATTAGCAATAATAGGTAGCATTGTACTAATTTCATTACATGCATTATCTGATATAATAGATGTTGTAAAAGAAAGGCACTTTTAATCCCTCCTTGTACACAAAGACACTGAAGTTTGCCCACAATAACATCATTCCAAAAATTGCCTCAGCTTCAAGAGACTCTAAAGCTGTCTTTGTAAACATTTTTCATATATGTTCTTAAGAGTAGAAACTCACGACATTCAAATGCAGGCTGTTCTGATCTTCCTTTTTATAAAAAATATAAGTCTTGATTTCTCTCTTTGATATTCAATCTTTCCTAACTATTAAAGGTAAACAACATTTTAAAACAAGTATTTCCTATACAATTCATAGCTTAGAGAAAACCCTAGCAGACTATAGACATCCAGTATATATTTATTGAATTAATAGCATAAACTGCCTCTCAGGTACTTTATATTTGGTACTTTACAAAACTCATCTAATATTCACAATAGTCATGTGAAATTATGTCCTCTTTAGAGATGAAGAAACAGAGATCACGAAGGATGAACAACTTGCCGTCAGTCACAGGGCTTTACATGCAGAGCCAGGCATGGACGTAGTTATGAAAAGCTTCAAAGCTTTTATTTCTCTGAAAATCACCTCTCTTCTATAAGGCTGGACAAGAAAAATTTTATAAAAAGGTAGAATTGTGATCACATGATGGATGAGAAAGGCAATGGAAATTCAAGATAAAGAGGCTATTCCAAGCAGAAAACTTAACAGGAGCAAAGGGACTTTAGATAGCAAGGAAAAAATCTGGAAAATAACGTCAAGTAGTTACACTTAAAACAATCAGTTAACTTTAAGAGAAAGTATATGAGAGGCTCAGAAAGATCAACATAGTAAGAAAGAAGCCTGGAATGGACACATTTGGAGGTAAAAGAAAGTAAATTAATTTCTAAGACAAGGAATATGAGATGAGGGCATGAACTAAGATGGAACAACAGAAGAGAAAGAAAATACCAGGAAACAAAGGCGTGACCAGCAGTGACAAGGCAAAGACTAGCAGTGCAATCTTGACAGATGAAAGAACAATGGTGTCATTAATAGCTTTTGTTTTTCTGTTTTACAAAAATAGGGATGCATGAGCTTTACAATGACATACAAATTAAAATTTTCAATTCAGGTTTTATATAATTAATAAAAGTAAGAAATCAAGAGGAGTATTGAAGACGTCTCAGTTAATTCCCAGACATCTGTGCCTTGATCCACCTGTAATATCAAAAAAAAAAATTCAGAAAGTTTTAAAAAATGTGTCTAATAGATGTGAAGAATATTTATTAAAATGTCATCTAACTCTTAATAACAATAACTTGAAAGTTCAAAGCAATATACAGGAAAACACCCATAACTATAGGGTCTACACAAATAAGAACAATAAACAATTGAAGGTTAAGAAAGTAACAGTTACACTACCAGCTGAATGAAAAAATCGGAAAAAAAAATCAACACAACACTATATAGGGCAAACCAACTTTACAGTTGAAAGGGAGCAGGAAGTTTCTATTTACAACATGTCTCATATGATCATTCTCATACACTTTATCCTAGAAAATTAATCATAATTACCCCAGCTTTTCAGATCCCCACAGGACCTTTCCTAATTCCTTCACCCCCTCTCCCCCTCCACCCAACAAACTATACAACCCTGTGATTTCCCCCACTCCTCATACTTATTCCTCTTGCCCCCTCCTCTCCTATTCCTTCCTTGAATGTCCGTAGGCATAGTACTAGTTATCTTGATCTTACAATAATGGGTTTTGGGGTATTCGTCCTTATCAGACTGAGTTAGTTCATTCAGCATAATGCTCTCTACCCTCTGCCAAATTATAGAGTATTTTTTTAAATTAGTGATGCATAGCATTCCATCATGAGAATGTACCACAATTTCTCAATTCACTCCTGTATCAAACTTTTTGAAATCTCCAATATTACTCTTAGTTTTTAATTAACCATACTTGCATTGGACAATACAAACTTGTTTGTATTTACATAAAAGAAAGTTTTAAATTTTTTTTCTTTTACCAGGAGTAAAAGTGATACTATACATTTTAGCACTGCAGTTTGATTATACCTAGCAAATGGCTATTAAATCAAAATGAAAAGTTTTAAAAGCATGAAAATATTTTAAAGATGAATAATGACTAAATATTTTTAAAGTAATAAATTATAAAATATGTAGCCCATGGAACAAACTTTGAACTATTTAAAGAGCCAAAATACAATAAAGATGGAGAGGGGGACTTTACTTTCAGATATGCAGATGACACAAACTTGTTTGCTAAAACTGAGGAGGACCTGAAGCACCTGCTGCAAAAGGTCAAGGATTGCAGTCTTCAGTAGGGATTGAGGCTCAACGTCAAGAAAACAAAGATTCTCACCACTGGGCCAACTGACAGCATCACGATAGATGGTGAAGAGACTGAGATTGTTGGCAGCTTCCATTTGCTTGTCTCTACACTCAACACTCTTGGTACCAGCAGCCAGGAAATTAAAAGACAAATTGCATTGGGAAAGTCTGCTGTCAGAGACCTCTCCAAGGTACCAAGGAGCAATGATGTCAGTCTAGAGACAAAGGTGTGCCTGATACAGGCCATGGTCTTTGCTATTACATGCTATGCTTCAGAGAGCTGGACAATGACATGAGCTCTGGTGCTGGAGAAGAGTATTGAATATACCATGTACTGCTAGAAAAACAAACATGTTCGTCCTGGAGAGGGTGAAGCCAGGCTGCTCCTTGAAGGCAAGGATTCTGAAGTTTTGACTGACATACTTTGAACATGTTGCAAGGAGGGACCAGTCCTTGGAGAAGGCTGTCACGCTTGGGAAGGTGGAGGGACAGTGCAGGAGAGGAAGACCCTCAATGAGATGGAATGATTCCATCACTGGGGTAATGGGAATAGGCATGTCGGAGACAGTGAGATTGGCAACTGATAGAGCAGGGTTTAGGGCTGTTGTATATAGGGTCGCTATGAGTCACAAGCAACTCTATGGCACTTAACAACAACAACATATAAAAATAGAGAAGGGTGCAACAATGAATGAATGGAATTCCAAAATCTCTGTAGATGTTCATTGTAATGATAAATAAATAAATACATAAATACATACATACATACATACATACATACATACATAAATAAATGGATTTTTTTAAAAAGGAAAAAAGAAAAAAAAACACAACACAGTGCATGGGAACGATTGTATGAAGAACAATGTTAATGAGGGACTGTATAAAACACACATATAAGAATAAAACATAATATTTACAAACTCCATATGTAAATCATAGAAAATAAAAATACTTTTTAAAAAAACTAAACAAACAAAAAAAATAGAAAAAACTCAATAAAGAAATGTAGTAACAGCCACAAGAAGGAATAAAATATAACCTACTGCTGTCAAGCCTATTTTAACTTGTGGCCACATTCCATTAGTTTTCAAGTCTGCAAAGCTTTATGGGAATAAACTGCTTTATCTTTCTTTCTCAGAGCAAGTGGTAAACTCAAATGGCCAGCACTTTTGTTGGCAGCTCAACACATGAATAAAAGTTACACTACAGGAATTCTAGATGCATGCATCGAAACATAAAATAATGTTAACTAAAAAAAATTAATAAAATCATATAATATATACAAATTCATTTCAAATTTATACACCTAAAGAATGATATTTAAATGTTTCATTCTGACAAAAAGAAGTATAAGTGATTTTATATTGTTTATCTTGTCCAATATCTAACAATTTTTAATATTAGTACATAATAGTAGATACCAATGAATATGGCAGATCTCACAAAATTACACATTAACACAGATGGCAGATTCTGACAAGCTAAAAACAATTAAAAACTCCTAAACTGATAAGCACATAAACAGAATGTGAAACAGTTCCTTCAATTAACATAAAGCTATGAAAAAGAGCATGATCTTCTTAATTATAAAAAAATGATCAAACTTTCAGACTATAGGATCTACTAGCCCGTCTCATGCTATGATGTATTCATGTTCGTTCTGTACAAGCCTCATAAAAAGGGAAGATGATAAAAAAGAAAGGAGAGAAATAAACTACTTAACACCTCTAGCAAATAGAAAAAGAACAATAGGTTAACCCCTTACGCTCTACAAGAAGGAAAATTATTATAAAAACAAAGACTGAAATCAAAGAGATAGAAAACTGGAAAATATTGAAACATCAACAAGACCAAGAGCTGGTTCTTTGAAAAAGGTCAATAAAACAGACAAATCACTGACAAACCTAAAAAAATATACAAATACCTCAAATCAGAAATGAAAGAGGTGACATCACAACAGGAAAAGCTGAAATTAAATCCATAACAATGAAATATAATGAAAAGCTATACTCCAATAAATTTGAAAACCTAAAGTAAATGTTGTGGACAGAAAGTAACGCTACCAAGCCAAAGTGGGTGACTTTAATCTGCAGCCCTCAGGCCTGTTTTTAACTGTTCTTAGTCAAACATTCTTCTAGGTCATATTGCTCTGGTCTGTCTATTTGCTGTACTGAGGTAACTCACAGTTCCTATGATGCCAACCATTGGGACACTGATGTGTCAAATGCAATAATGGTTACCCATGGTGGACAGTGTTTGGTGGAGCTCCCAAATTAAAACAAGCTTGGAAGAAGGAGTGGCATCCACTTCGGAAATACTTGCCTGCAGAAACCCTATGAAGCTGGAGAAAGGATAAAGTTATACAAGCCTTCAGGTCTTTTGTTCACAGGGTCGCTATGAGTCCCCTATGACTCTACAGCACTTAACAACAACAAAGTAAATGGGAAAATGCCTACAAACCCACACCCTAACCAGACTGACATCAACAAATGTAGAACATTTGAAAAGATTCATCACAAAAGAGAAATTGAGCAACTCATAAGAAGAATCTCCTCCAAAAAAAACTTGTGGCCCAGGCAGCTTCGTAAGTCAAGTCTACTAAATATTCAGAGATGCACTATTATTAATTCTATTAGATTATTTTTAAAAATGGAAAAAGAAGGAATGTTCCCAGAGTCATTAACAAAACCAGGCAAAAAAATTACCAAAAATCATGTGGTGAAAATCTTTGTTTTCTTGATGATGAGCTTCAATCCATATTGAAGGCTGCAACAAGCACTTCATATCCTCCTCAGTTTCAGCCAAGTAAGGTAATGTCATCCGTATAATGGAGGTTACTGATAAATCTCCCTCCAATCCTGATGCCACGTTCCTCCTCATACAGCCTGGATATGATGTTCTGTTCTGCATACAGACTGAAAAGATATGGAGACAGAACACATCCGTGGTATATACCCTTCCCAATTTTGAACCCTAAAAATTAGTGGAAAGTTTAAGTGCAAAAACAACATCATTCTCAATGGGAAAAAAAAACCCCACAACTAAAGGTCTTTATTTCTGTGAACAAGGACCAGACAAGGATGCCTACAATCTCCCTCCCATTTAATATTGTATTGGAAGTAGGTGCTATGGCAATAAGACAAGAGAAGGAAGTAGCAGGTATTCAAATTGGCAAAGAGGTAGTAAATATATCACTATATGCAGATGATAAGATATCACAGTGTATAAATAAAACCTCAAAGACTCAACAAAAAGTTAAACCCAGAAGATCAATTTAGTAAAGTGAGGGGGGAGGGTACAATTCGGTGTACAAAAGTCAGTGGATTCCTATAGAGTAGCAAAGAAAGCATAGAAAAAGGAAACTAAGAAAGCAGTACCACTTAAAACAGTCAACCACAAGATGAAATAGTTGGTACTTAACTAGAGACACAAAAGAACTTTATAAAGAACTACAACACACCATTACAAGAAATAATAAGAGCCCTCACCAAGTGCAAAACTATGCTTTGTTCATGGATAAGATTCAACACTGTGAAAACGACTATCTTACCAAAAGCTATCTACATGTTCAAAGCAATCCCAACACGGATGCCAAATCCATTCTTCCAACAGAGAGAAAAGGCAAGTTGTAGTTTTATTTGAAAAGGAAAGAGACTCTGAGTATGCAAAGTTCTTATGACAAACAATTAAGTAGGAAACCTAGCACTCTCTGATCTCAAAACCTACTACATAGCCATAGTAACCAAAACAGCATAGTACTGGTACAATGACAGATATAAACACCAATAGAACAAAATCAAGAATCCAAAAATTAATCCATCTATGAAAAGAAAGCAAAACCTGTGGACAACTTCAACAAATGGTTCTGGCAAAACTGAACATCTATCTGTAGGAAACTGAAACAGCATATACAAAAATCAAATCCAGATGGATCATCAGAGACCTAGAAGAAAAATTGAAAACCATAAAGATCATAAAAGAAAAAAAATTTGGATGAAACTTAGAAGTCTTAGTTAATGGCATAACGACATTTGCAAATACAGCCAGAAAGGCACAACCAGAAAAAAATAAAATCAATGAATGTGACTTTCTAAAACATAATTCTCTGTATGCATTAAAACCTTTTTTCAACAGGGTAAAAAGAAGACTATAGACTGAAAAAATTACATTTAGCAATGACATTTCAGACATGGGGCTCATAATGAAAATTTACAAAGTTTGCACACACACAAAAAAAAAAGACTGATAACCTAATAACAAAATGGGCAAAAGGCAAGAAAACACTCCTCACAAACATTGGACAACCAACAGACACATAAGATATTCAAAATCACTGACAAGATGAGAGTGATGCAAATCAAAACAACAGTGAGATACTACCTCACTCTAGTAGCACAGTTTAAGAGGACAGGAAGCAATAAATGTTGGGGAGGATGTGGGGAGACTACAACCCTCACCAATTGCTGGTGGTATTGTAAAATGAAAGAAACCACTCTAGAAGACAGTTAAGCATTTCCTCAGAAAGTTGAATATACAAACCCCATATAACCCAGATAATCCATTCCTAGGAATATACTACAAGGAAATTAGAACTGAGACATGAACAGAGCTATGTATGTTCTTAACAGCATAATTCACAATAGCAAGAAAATGGAAACAACCCAAATAACCATCAACAAATACATTGAGAAATTGTGATACATCCACACAACAGAATATGATGCAGCACAATGGAATAAAGACTTTATAAAATACTATAGAACGAGGTAGAGTCTAGAAAGAGCATTACGTAAATTTAAATAACGCCATTACATAAGGACAAATACTCCATAAGACCATTACTGTATAGAAAGATAACTACTAAAACATATATTGGGATCCAAAGCAGGGAGGATAGGAGCTGAGGGGTACGATGGGCAGGGGGTAATGACAAGGCCACACAATTTGATGGGTGGAGGGAAAGGTAAAGGAAATCGGAAAGAACTGGTTTGAAAAACAATGTATACGAACTTTGTAAGCAAACCAGTATGAAATAAAAATTTTATTTAAGAAATAAAAGGAGCATTATTGTAAAAATAGAAGGAATACAGGGTAAGATATATATAAATATTCAAAATACAAGGAAAGAGGAAATGAACAGAAAAAGGAGAAGAGTGGGAATTACTAGGATAGCAGAGATTGTGAGTGGATTGTGGGGGGCGGTGAAAGAATACAAAAGATTCACTGGGGACTTGAAAAGATGGAATAATGTAGATCAGTATTTATGTTGTTAAGTGCCATCAAGTCAACTGTGACAAACAGCTACCCTATGTAATGGCATGGAGACAGGACACATCCTTGACACACTCCTGTCCTCATTTTGAACCATGCAGTGTTTTCTTGCACTATATAGGTTTCACATGAGCACAAAAAGGCATTCAGGGTAATTACATAAATAAATAATTATATACTCACATAAAGTACAATGTACATTAATAACTGTATATAACAAAATGTACATATATGAAATAGAATATATATGAATTATTGTATGAAATCATTAAAAATATTAGGAGGGGAAAAGTAAGGTGAGTCACACGTGTCATTTAAACTCAGTTTTAACTCAAACCACACATCACAACACAAAAGTATTTGGTTTGTAATATGTTAAATGTCCTATTTATCGAGCCATTTGCTTTGCCACAGTAATATTAGGAAATAGCAAGATGAATGTTACTTCAACTTTAAAGGGAAATGACCCTATCTTTTTGGAGAGCAATAATCAACATACCAAAATTATAAGCAAAGATGACAAAATTAGAGCCCGATATACTGCTGGTGGAAATGGGAAACCGTGGAGTCACTGTAAGACACAATTTGGCAGTCCCTTGAAGAGTACAACCAACTGTGACTGACTCTAACAATGGAAACCCCAGAACATTTGATTGTGCTTATGTGAAACTTTTACTTGGACAAGGAGGCAGTCGTCAGAACAGAGCAAGGAGACACTGCATCGTTTAAAATTGGGAAGGGTGTACACCCGGGACGTATTCTGTCCCCATATCTTTTCAATCCATATGGAGAACAGATCATCCAGGAGGCTCGGCTGCATGAGGAGGAATGCGACATCAGGATTGGAGGACGATTCATCAACAACCTCTATTATTGCAGATGACACTACCCAGCTTGCTGAAACTGAGAAGGATATGCAGTGCTTGCTGCAGAAGGTCAAGGACTGTAGCCTTCAATATGGATTGAAGCTCAACATCAAGAAAACAAAGATTCTCACCACTGGGCCAACTGGTAACATCAGGATAGATGGTGAAGAGATTGAGGTTGTTTAACAGTTTTAGTTTGTTTGTCTCCATAATCAACATTCTTGGTACCAGCATCCAGGAAATAAAGAGATGAATTACACTGGGTAAGTCAGCTGTCAGGGACCTCTCCAGAGTACTCAAGAGCAACAATGTCAGTCTGGAGACTAAGGTGTGCCTGATCTGGGCCACAATCTTCACAATTGCTTACTGTATATCAGCGAGATGGACAATGACTAGGGATGACAGAGAACTGAGGCCTTTGAGTTGTGGTACTGGGGAAGCGTGTTGAATATACCATGGATCACTAGGCGAACAAACAGGTTCATCCTAGAGAGGGTAAAACTGGACTGCTCCTTGGAGGCAAGGATTCTGAAGCTTCATCTGACGTATTTTGGACTGATTCAGTCTCTGGGGTAATGGGGGTAGGTGTGTTGGAGACAGTGAGGGTGGCACAAGACAGTGCAGGGTTTAGGGTCCTATGAGTCACAAGCAATTCGATGACATACAAAAACAACGATTATGCTATGAATCAAATTCAACTCGTAGGTATGTAGCCAAAAGAACTGAAATCAGCCATCCGAACAAAAACTTACAGCAAATGATCATAGTAAAACTAGTATCAATAACAAAGAAATATTGTAATAAAATTAATTGTATCCCACAAAAATGTGTTTTAAAGCTTAATTATTAGGCCTGTGGTTATAATATCATTTGAGAATAAGTTATATTTTCATGATGTGAGTGAGGTAGAATTAGGGTCAAATGTATTTTAAATCAATTATTTTGCAATATAAAAGAGACTAAACAAGTGAGACAGAGAAGTAGAGATGTGGGAAGGGAGATGACAAGCCACATGAAAACTATTCAGAAGCACAGTCAGTATCCTCAATTCTTAAAAAAAAAAAAGAAAACCCACCCATTTTGGTTTGTTAAAGCCACACATTTGTGGATTTTCTATTAGAACAGCATTAGACAGCCCAATGAAAGCTCAGGTGGTGTGATCTGTAGAAAGGTGCCCTGATAAGCCAGAAGCTACAAATCTCCAGCAGTTGAAATCCACCAGAAGATGAGCAGTCTACTTCTGTTATACTTAACAACCTCAGCAATTCAATGGATGGTGCTCAGAAATCAGAATCTACCCAACAGCAGGACTATGAGGGATTATTTTGGGGTTCTGTAGATAATTCAGACATGTGAAAGTAACCAAATGTTCCCTAAGCTAAGAGATAAATAAGATAAACACAAAAACATTATTAAAAAATAACAACAGTAGGTATTACAACACTGAAAACATTAAGAAACTAGACACAAAAGGTCACCTATTATACAACTTTACTCACAAGCAATGGTAGATAATTTACCAGATCCGGCAAATCTAAAGACCCAATTACCATCGGTGCGAGGGGCTGGAGCTGAAGAAGATGAATGACTGCTTAATGGATATAAGGTTTCCTCTGGGTGATAAGAGATTTCTGAACTAGATAGTGATTGTAGATACACAACATTATGAACATATATTTTACCACTGAGTTGTACACTTTAAAACTGTTAAGATATTCAACTGTAGGTAAAAGTTTATCATAAGTTTAAAAATTGAAAGTAGTATCTTAGATCAGATTTCAGAGAAGAAAAGCCTCAGAAGGAGGCTTTCAAAGAAAGCCTTTGAAAGTAAGAATGTTCATAAAAGAAAAATATCAAGACAGTAGTAACAAAAAACAAAAAAAATATGTTTTGTCATCCACAGAACAAAGGGTGAATTCTGAAGGCTGAATAGCATCCACAAGTTGTTGTGAGAAAAGATCAGACTGTATTACATCTTTCAGCTGCAAGTCAGCCATCTACAAGAGAGCTAAGAGCATAATGTACATCTCTGGAAAACGCAGCTGGGCGAAGGAGGTTACTACTCCAAGTTGTTAACTGCCAACTCTACAGAAAAGGAAAGAAGTAAGTGTCAAAATGGACATCAGAAGAGACTCTGAAACTTAGATTAAAGCACAAAGAAGCTAAAACAAAGGAAAGAAATTCTGCAGTTAAGAAAGTTGAACAAAAGATTCCAAAGGGCAACTAGAGAAGACACAGCAAATAATTATAATTAAGTGTGCAAAGAGGTGGAATTAGAAAATCAAAACAAAAGAATATACCCCACATTTCTTGAGCCAAAAGAACTGAAGAAAAAAATTCAAGTTCTGAACTGCCATACTAAAGTTCTATGGGCAAAATCTTGAACAATGCAGGAAGCATCAAAAGAAGATACAAGGAACAACACAAACATAGAGCCACTGTACCAAAAAAGAATGGTTCTTTAACAAAACATTTCAGGAAGTGGCATATGATCAAGAACCAATGGTGTGGAAGGAGGAAGCTCCCATTGCACTGAAAGCACTGGAAAAAACTAAGGCACTAGGAACTAGAGAAAAACTGATTGAGGCGTTTCAACAAATAGATGTCATCCTTATATGTGTTCACTAGTCTATGACAGAAATTTGGAAGACTGCTAGTACCTGCCCAAAAATTGGAAGAGATCCATATTTAACCCCATTTGGGGGGAAAAAAAGGATATTCAACAAAATGTAGAAGTATTGAGCAATAACATTAGGATAATGTTAGTAAATTCTTGTTGAAGATTATTCAACAAGAAATTCCCAGAAACTCAAGCTGAATTCAGAAGGGGTTGTGGTTTAAGATGGAACTTAACCAAAAGCAGAGAGTAATGGAAAGGTGTTTACTTGTGTTTTACTGTATGTGCAAAGGCTTTTTTTTTTTACTGTTTCCATCACAACAAATTATAGATAACATTGAGAACAAAAGGAATGCAAGAGAGAAAAAACAAGGAATGCAAGAACACTCAACTCTCCTCATAGGAAACCTATAAATAGATGAAAAAGCTGTTGTCTGAAGAGAACGAGGAAATAATGCATAGTTTAAAATCAGGAAAGATGTGATTCAGCATCATAGTCTTTTCCATACCTGTTCAATCTGTGTGATGAACAAACAATTTAAAAAACTGGTCTATACCAAAAAGAATGTGGTACCAGAATTGAAGAAGTATCTTTAACAACCTGCATTAGGCAGATGGCACAAAGCTTACACAAAGTAAAAATGACTTGAAACACCTACTGAAGAAGATGAAAGACTACCACCTCCAATATGGATTACATTTCAACAGCAAGGAAACAAAAATCCTCACCACCATTAGACCAATAGGCAGCACCATGATACAAATTGCCAACTATTCATTTTACTTGGATCTATAATCACCATCTCTGAAATCAGCAGTCATGTAATAAAAAGGCATGTTCCACTGGAAAAAAATGACTATCAAAGACCTCTCCAAAGTTCTAAAGAGCAAGGACATCAATTTAAAGAGTAAGGTATGCCTAATCCAAGCCACAGTATTTTCAATTGCTTTGTATGCATCTGAAAGATGCATTAACAAGGATGATAGAAGAATTAATGCCTCTGAACTATAATGCTAAAGGAGAGTACCAAATAACCCAATGACTTTCAAAAGAACAAACAAGTCTGTCGTTTAAAAAGTGCAACCAGAATGTTTCTTAGAGGTAAGGAGGGTGAAATGTCTCACACATATTGAGCACGCTATCAGGAGAGGCCAATCCTTGAAAAAAGAAATCATGCTGGGAAAGGTGGAATGTGCTTAAAAACGAAGATCAATGCAACGGTTTGGCATAGTAACTAATAATGAACTGGAGCATGGTGGGGACTGTGATGATGGTGGAGGATAAGCTGAGGTTCTGATCTATTGTTCACAGGATTCTGGATATCGCCTAACCAACAACAGGTGAGGAAAAGGTAAGTACACCATTCAAGGACAAAGAATCTGGGTCAGGTACAATATATTGTATGATAAAGAAGAAACAGCAAATACAGATGGAACATGAAATTCATTCTGACATTTGATCTCTTGACCTTACGATGTATGTTTTTTCCATTCCAATCTATATAAGTAAAATGATGACTCCTCTATTTTCTTGTCTCTGTATATATATTTCTCTTCTTCACAATACCTCTCCTGTCCTACTTGTGCAGTATTCTAAGTCATTTAGCACACTATATTTCAAATTCACCAAGTTTCACTAATTCTAAGTAACTTTCACTATACCACCAAGTCTAATTAAAACTGTCATATTCTATTCTTCCCTATATTGCCTCATAGTTTTAACTTACTTATGTGGTGATAGCCTCTTTAATATGTGACTTGTGAACTGTATACTTTATTTCCTGTTTATTTTTACTTTTATTTGATAAGGAGAAAGTCATATTACATTTGCCAACCATACTTCAGTGGTTTTAACTTTCTTTCAAGTAAATAAATCCATTTTTTTTAAATAAATCTATTTTTAATTATCTGACATTGACAGAACAATGTGCTTTTCCACAAAAATTTATTAAAATGTCCATGACAATTGTATTTTATTTGAAAGTCTTAATAACAAGACATTTTAAAATTTCATACTTGCCTACTTTGAAAATTATACTAATTGAAAGGAAATATTTCTTTTAGACACACTTAAAAATATATTCTCATAATACTATGTTCACGTTAACAAAAATAAAAGAAAAATGTGAGAAATTAAGAACCTAAAATATCATACATAAATCTAACTCCTGAATGAACTGACGTTCAGTAATGTTCCATGTTCTTCACTTTATTGCAATTTTTTTTTACCATGCACTTTTTCATAAGTGCTGCCCATGTTGTCATAGGAAACCTTTTTCCAACTTGTATCTAATAGAGTATATTACTGTAATTTCCTTTGCTGTTCCCTTCAATATGAACAATCACTTTTCCAGTATTGTAGTTAATATACTTTTATTCAATTCTGTAGTTCCAGCACAAACACAGAGCCAAATACACAGTGTGTGTTCAATAAATGCTCATGGAATAAGGAATGAGTAATAATGAACTTCTGAGTTTTGTATTTCAAGAACTACTGTTGTTGTTGTTGTTGTTGTTGTTTAATGCCGTTGAGTCATAGACGACTCATAGCGACCCTATGAACGAACAGCCTGAACACTGTTCGTACATAGAGTTTCTATGTATAAAATTTTTAAAAGTTCCTTATAATTCTTTAGGACAGTAAAAAACTCTACAAAGACTTCATGTAGTAAATATGTATCTATTTTTTTGTACTACACATTAATAATTGCATTGGAAAATTTTCTATATTACTAGTATAGCTTTTACAAATTATACTGAAGAATCTATAAACTTTATCATAAACATCCAAACTTTAAGATTTTTCAGTCCTTTGAAAAACTTGGATCTATAGCTAAAAAGGAAAAGACGCTTTGAAACTAAAAATATTACTGAGACATAGTAAAATATATAAAACTATAATTATTTACTATTGTTGTTTTTGTTGTTGTTGCTGTTGTTATTGACATCGAGTCACTTACAACTCATAGCGACGCTATATACAACAGCCCTAAACCCTGCTCTCTCCTGTGCCAATCGCACTGCCTCTGACACACCCATCCCGATTACCCCAGTCACTGAATCAATCCACCTTCCTCTCCTTTGCGGTCCCTCCACCCTCCCAAGCATGATGTCCCCCTCCAAGGACCTGTCCCTCCTTACATGTCCAAAGTATGTCAGACGAAGCCCCAGAATCCTTGCCTCCAAGGAGCAACCTTGTTTAACCCTCTCTGTTTGTTTTCTTGGCAGTCCATGGTACATGAAATATACTTCGACAGCACCACAGCTCAAAGGCATCAATTCTCCTTCTATCCTTCCTAGTCACTGTCCAACTCTCTGATGCATAACAAATGACTGCAAAGACCATAGCCTGTATAGATGCGCCTTAGTCTCCAGAGTGACACCATTGCTCTTCAGTACTCTGGAGAGGTCCCTAACAGCAGACTTTCCCATCGCAATACAGCTTTTAATTTCCTGGCTACTGGTGCCAAGAGTGCTAACTGTGGAGCCAAGCAGACTAAGGCTGTGAACAATCTCAATCTCTTTCACCATCCATCCTGATGCTGCCAATTGGTCCAGTGGTGAGAATCTTTGTCTTCTTGATATTGAGCCTCAATCCATATTGAAGGCTGACGTCCTTGACCTTCTGCAGCAAGTGCTTCAGGTCCTCCTCAGTTTCAGCAAGCAGGGTTGTGTCATCTGCATAATGCAGATTGTTGATGGATCTTCCACCAATCCTAACACCACATTTCTCCTCACAGAGCCCAGCCTCTCCAATAATCTGTTCTGCATATAGGTTGAAAAGGTATGGAGATAGGACACATCCCTGGCATACTCCCTTCCCAATTTTGAACAATGCAGTATTTTCTTGCTCTGTTCTGACGACTGCCTCTTGATCCAAGTATAAGTTTCACATTAGAACGATCAAGTGTTCCGGGATTCCCATTCTTCTCAGAATCAGCCACAGTTTGTTATGATCCACACAGTCAAACGCCTTTGCATAATCAATGAAGCACAGATAGACATTCTTCTGGTATTCCCTGCTTTCAGCTAAGATCCATCTAACATCACCTACAATATCCCTAGTACCATGACCCCTTCTAAATCCAGCCTGGACTTCTGGCAGTTCTCTGCTGATGTGTTGTTCCAGTCATTTTTGGTTAATCTTCAGTAGAATCTTGCTTGCATGTGAAACCAATGATATTGTTCTATAGTTTCCACACTCTGCTGGGTTACCCTTCTTTGGAATGGGAACAAACATAGATCTCTTTCAGTCAGTTGGCCAAGTATTTGTTCTCCAGATTTCTTGGCACAACTTGATGAGCACGTTCAGGGCAGCATCTACTAGCTGAAACGTCAATTGGTATACCATCTATTCCTGGGACCTTGTTTTTTGCTATTTCCTTCAAAGCAGCGTGAACTTCTTCCTTCATCACCATAGGCTCTGCTCATATGCTGTTTCATTAAATTATTCTTTGTCTGCCAATTCCTTTCTATACAGTGACTTAGTATATTCTTTCTATCTTCTTTTAATCCTTCCTAGATCATTTAATATTCTGCCTAAAGCATCCTTGATTATAGCAACTATTAGGCAAGGTTTTATTCCTCAGAAGTTAACTTCCTTACTAAGTGACAATTATAATTTTAAATGACAAAATATTTTATTAATGCTGAATAAAAATCTTCCTATTTTCCACAATGCCAGAGAGAGAACTCAAAAGATCAACCAGTAGGTGGACACCTGAAGGAAAACCATTAGCATCACTCAGGGACCTTACATAAACATTAAATTCTTTTTTCAAAATATGCTTAACATGTTACTTCTATCTACTAATTTACTTAAGGTTATGGAATTGCTAGAATACAGTGATACTTTCTAATATTCATTAAGCTAGAGCAACCTGTCCTCACAATAAATGACACTAGATGGATGTTTTAGTTTTCGCTATGAAATTTTTCTTGATCCTCCAACTCAAATTATCTTTCTTACTAGTTACAATATTGTATAAGTGTCTATTTTATAATTAAATATGGGGAGAAGGTGTGAAAACAATCATGTTAGAATTTTGTCATAAATGATGGCAAATGGGTAACGATCAAAGCTGTCTGCATAGTCGGAAGAATAAAAAGAACCAGAAAATTCTTCTTTATGCCAAAGTAACAGGAGATTTATTTCTAAATTTAATTGCAACTGCTTATTCTAAGTTAAATTTCAGTAACTTGACTTTAATCCGCAGTCCTCAGGCCTGTTTTCAATTTAATTCTTCTAGGTCATATAGACCTGGTCTGTCCACTTGCTGAACAGAGGTAACTTGTGGTGGCTGTGAAGTTGAACACTGTGACACTGATGTGTCAAATGTGATAATGGTTACCCATAGGCGACAGTGTTTGGTGGAGCTCCCCAATTAAAACAAGCTTGGAAGAAGGAGTGGAATCCACTTCTGAAATAACTTGCCTCTGGACACGCTAACCTAGAGAAAGGATGGAAGTTATGCAAGCATTCAGGTCTTTCGTTCATAGAATCGCTACGAGTAGCCTATGACTCGACGGCACTTAACAACAACAACTTCAAAAATAATCATGGATAAAAGAAAGTGTACATTAATGAGAACTGCAAGCTTTTATTTAAAATTATATCATTCTTATTTACCTCATATATAATATATATTTTACATAGTATACATCCATATTGGCAGCACCATGATAGACTGAGAAGAGATTGAGGTTCTAAACAATTTCAGCTTGCTCGGCTCCACAATCAACACTCTTGAAACAATAGTCAGGAAATCAAAAGACTAATTGCACTGGGATTATCTGCTGTCAGGAACCTCTCCAGAGTACTAGGAAGCAACTATGTCAGTTTAGAGACTAAGGTGTACCTAATCCAGGCCATGGTCTTCGGAATTACTTGCTATGCATCAGAGAGCGGAACGACGACTAAGGATGACAAAATAAGAAACAGTGTTTTTGAGTTGTGGTGCTGAAGAAGGTCTTGAACATGGACCACCAAGAGAAAAGGAAGTCTTAGAGAGGGTGAAATGAAATTTCTCCTTTGAGGAAAAGGTTTTGAAGTTCTGTCTCTTGTATTTTGGGCACATGGCCTAGAGAGACTGGTCCTTGGAGAAGGACATCATGCTCGGAACGGTAGAGGGACAGCACAGGAGAGGAAAATCCCAGATGAGATGGACTGATACAGTTACTGGGGTAATGGACGTAGGTGTGTCAGAATCAGTCAGACTAGCTCAGAACAGGGCAGGCTTCAGAGCTGTTGTACACAACAACAACGTATTTACCTCATTTCTTTAAAACTTTAAATAATAGGATCTCTGGTAGTGCAGTCTGTGTTGTACTGCTAAACAAATGACTGAAGGTGTCTAGCTGTTCAAATTCACTAGCTGCTTCATGGAAAAAGATAAACAGTCTTCTCCCTTTAAGATTTACCCATTCAGAAACCCAGTGGTGGCTCATCTTGGATTGAAATGGACTCAATGGCAGTGAGTTTGAGTTTGAGTTGAAAGACTAAATTTCAGATTTTAAGATAGTTTCATTTGTTCTTTGACAATGAAAATACAGACCTACAACCAGAAATAAAAGAGATGGATGGGATCTTCTAAGAATCAAATCCCTGTGCACATCCCAAAACTTCTCCAACAGGGTAAAAAGGGAAGACACATACTGGGAAAAAGTATTTGGTAATAACATATCAGATAAGGGACTTATATCCACCAGAACTTATAAAATATTTGAGCACCACAACAAGAAAAAGGTAAATAATACAACAGAAAAATGGGCACAGGACATGAACAGACACTGCACCAAAGAAGATACTCAGATGGCTAACAAGCACATGAAGAAATGTTCAAAAATCCCTAGCTCTAAGCGAGATGCTAATCAAAACAACTATGAGACATCATCTCACCCCAGGAAGAACAGTAAAATTTAACAGAACAGCAAACAACAAATGCTGGTGAAGTGGTGGAGAAACTGGAACCCTTATTCACTGTTAGTGAGAGTGTAAAATGGTGCAACCACTGTGGAAGGCTTTCTCAAAAGGTTGCAAAAAGAGATATCGTTTGACCCAGCATTTCCACTACTGGGAATATACCCCAAAGAGACCACAACTAACATCCAAGCAGATATTTACACACATCCATGTTTATCGCAGCTTTGTTCACAAGAGCAAGGAGTTGGAAACAACCTAAGTGCCCATCAACAAACGAATGGATAGAGAAGCTGTGGTATATTCACACAATGAAATACTACACCGCATTGAAAAACAAGGAACTCATGCAATATTATTCAAAATGGGTGACCCTGTAGGACATTATGCTGAGTGAAGTATCTCAGGCACAAAAGGACAAATACTGCATGGTGCCACTGTTGTAAAACAGGACTGACCTCGGGGTTGGGGGGAGACTGAGAAAGATGGGTTCAATACTATATACTGCATTGAAACAGATGAGAGAGAAAACTGTTTAGGAAGGATATGTTATTAGGTCTTTTTGTCATGACAGGAGTCCAGAGTGAAAGCTGTACAGTGGAATTGACCTGGTGGGAGGGATTGCAAAACAAAGAAAGAATTTTTGTTTTACTTTTCCAAGAGGGTATTGTACTAGGGGGGAGGGTTGGGAGAGGAGAAAAGTGCAACAATGAATGGATGAATGGAAATCCAAAGTCTCTGTAAATTTTCATTGAAATTAATAAATTTTTAAAAATTTAAAAAATAAAAATGAAAACCAAATCAAGACCAAAAAAAAGAAAAAAATAATGAAAATACAGATGGTTACTTTTATTTATTGTTTTTAATCTACATTTTATAGCAGCTCGAGAAAATCAAGCGATAATCAAATAATTAAACCTACATAACATAGATAATACAGAGGAAATTACCAGGAGATTACTTTGTATATTATGTCCAACAGTATGTACAATGACTTCTAGAGATGAAGTAATGATAAAAATTAGTCCTTTTCCAGTCAAAATTAAATCCAGTTACGGGGTCAAGACATCAATAATGGATCAGAAAGGTAAAATAGTGAATCATAATTACTACTAAGATTTCACTGGGCTTCATATCTGAGTGAGTGGAATCAATTATACTTCAAAAGTATTTGGGAAGAAGCAGCTTTTCTGTGGATGGGTAGTATAAAAAAATCTTACCATCTTTCTTATCAGCAATAATGAACAACTAAGTATTGAGATTTATGATAAAGTGAAGTAGACTGGAATCAAGTTCCTACTGGTAAAAGGTGGACTGACATGGTGACTGCCACTATGCGGTCAAGTATGTCGGGAAGTACGAAGATGGCACAGGATTGGACAGGGTTCAGATTTGTTGTTCACAGTGTCAATAAGGTCTCTAAAAGGAAATCTGGTGGCCTAGTGGAAAGTAGCTGCACTGCAATCCCAAGGGCACCCAGTTCAGGGCCACTAGCAGTTCTGTGGGGAAAAGATGGGTAATCTCCTCGTGGGCAATTAACTGTCTCTGAAAACCTGCCAGAGGGTCAGCTTTGGGTTAGTTCTGACTCTGTGGTACACAACAACAACAAGGTTGCTGTAAGTAGTACTGTACTCAATGGCACCTAACAACAACTGGTGCTTACGGCGAGCACTGGTGGACTAAGGGTAAGAAACTGCACTGCAATGCCAAAGGTACATGGTTTGAATCCACCCGCTGCTCCATAGAAGAAGGATGGAAAATCTCCTTCTCCCCCCTCTTGTGCAATGAACTGCCTCTGAAAACCTGCTGGAGAGTTAGCTATGGGTTGGTTTCAACTCTACTGTGCTCAAAAGCCACCACTACCTTATTTATGAAAGATTCTAGAGTACCATATAAAAGCATGTTGTTGTTGTTATGTACCATCGAGTCAGAACCAATCCATAGCTGATCCTACAGCAGGTTTTCAGAGGCAGTAAATGAAAAAAGGGACTGTGATTTCATCTTTCCTTGTGGAACAGCTGGTAGATTCAAATCACATGTCTTTATAAAACTACACACATAGATAACATAATTCAAGATAAAGCTATACTATGTATCAGAAGCATCAGACATACTTCCATATAATAAATGAGAAATGATTTTTTTTAAGTTTAAGAGAAAAATTCCACTATAAGTACAAAGAAATGTGATCATTATTTCAGAGTATTCTTGCCTGTTGCACTGAAGAGGATATCCACAAGTCCACGATGTTCTGCAATCTGTTTTGTTCCGTTGATCATTTTTTAATTAATACTTTATACAATACAGTCATACTTAACTGTTTTTTACGGCTTTCAGATGACAATTACAGAGCTATGTAGTAATAACAGAGACCACTGATGGCTTACAAACCAAAAATATTTACCATCTAGCTCTTTGCTCTCTGATGGCATACTCACAGAGAGTTGTGCTGCTAACTCAAAGTTAGTGCCTCTCTAGCAGTTCACATCCACCAGTGGCTCCACAGGAGAAAGGCAATTTCCTTCAGTGCAATTTAGACTTGGAAATACAAATGCAAGGTCTGCTAGGAATCAGTTCTGATTCCATGACAATGAACTGAGTTATTGTGGTGGTAATGGTATCATCACCACCAACTGGTGAACCAACTCATAGCTGATCTTCCAGTGGGTTTACAGATGCAATAAATCACCCAGGAAGAGACTGTCCATCCTTCTCCTGTGGAGCAGCTGGAGGATTCCAACTGCAAGCCACTGGGTTGTCAGCACAATTCATTACTACTAAGCCACCAGAATTCCAGCAGACTATTAAGTAACATAATAAAAATTCAGAACTACTAGTTCACATAGACAGATGCTGATTTCTCCTCATTAAAATACTTCTTTCTCGGGAAAGTACAATTTTAAGTTCAAACTATTTAACAAAAAGGACATTTTTTTTTATTTTTTTTTTACAGAGGTTTTGGATTTCCATTCATTCATTGCCGCAATTTTCTCCCTTCCCACCCCTCCCCACCAGCTCGCTTCCCCCTCCGAAGAGAGAAAAAAGAAAGGAAAAAAAAATTCCTTCATTAGTAAGATGGTGCAACCATTGTGGAAGGCGGTGTGGCGCTTTCTCAAAAAATTGCAAATAGAGATACCATTTGACCCAGCAATCCCATTACTGGGAATATACCCCAAAGAGACCATGTCTGCCATCCAAGCAGATATATGCACACCCATGTTTATTGCAACTTTGTTTACAATAGCAAAGAGTTGGAAGCAGCCTAAGGGCCCATCAACAAACCAATGGAAAGAGAAGCTGTGGTATATCCACACAATGGAATACTACGCAGCATTGAAAAACAAGGAACTCATGCAATATTATTCAAAGTGGGTGACCCTGGAGGACATTATGCTGAGTGAAATATCTCAGTCACAAAGGGACAAATACTGCACTGTTGTAGAATGGGTCTGTCATCAGGGTGGGGGTATGACAGAAAAAACTGGATAAATTATGTATATTGTATTGAAACAGATGAGGGAAAGAACAGATTAGAAGTGATATATGATTGAGTATTATGGTTAGCACAGGAATCCAGAATTAAGGTTGCACAGAGAAGTATACTCAGGGTGTGGGGTGGGGAAAAAAGGACATTTTCATATACTTCACAGCTTGAATCTTCTAAAAATCCCTAGCTTATTACTCTGGGCTAAGTTACTATAAGGCAAACTTGAAATCTTATAAGTTAGTATTCCCAATAATACTGTCATACCTCCAATTTATATATGCTTTTTATGAACTTGTGAAAATTATGTTTTACTGTGAATGTTTAAATTTTATAAAGTTACAAACTAAAATCCGAAACTTCTATGTAAAAGCCTAGATATGAATATTCAAACATTTTTAGATTTTATATATATATTTTTTCTATAATAAAAAATAAAATTATCCAACTATTGGTTGTAATCCATAGAAATGCATCATCTTTCAAAATTATTCAAATTGAGAGAAAGGTAAATGAACATCTGTAAACCCTTCACCTAGATTCATCAATTCTTAACACTTCAAATACATTTATTGCAGAGTGGATTTTTTTCTTGTTGGCATTGCAAAAAATATTAAATTATGTTAACTGACTTCATCAGGAAAAATCATCCTTAATATTACACATTTCCTTTAAGAAGGTATTTTCTTTCAAGCATAATATCAATATTAAACCTGACTAAGAGATGCAAACTGTTAACATGTTTGACTGCTAACCAAGAGTTTGTAAGTTCAAGTCCAACCAGAAGAAACTCCTCGCAATCTATTTCTAAAAAATCTGTTAGTGAAAACCCTACAGTGCACACAAGGAGTAGTTACAGATCTAACTAAACAAAAATCGTTACTGGTTAATTTAATAAATATGCTGTAACATCATCAACAGTTACCTCAAATATCCTAAAAATTATGTTTGTCATTTTATATTATTATTGTTTCTCAATCTAGCATCTATCAAGTTTTAAATACATAGCCAATTTCTTGAGAGGTAAGTAATTCCTTTTTTTAACTTATTTTTTATTTTATATAGGTTTGCTTACAAAATTTGTATACATGGTATTTCACACAATCCTTCACTGACATTGCGTTTCACACAATTATTTCCACTTACTATGTTTTACAAAATTAATCAGCATTGAACTAGTGCACCATTACCCTGTTTTTACACACCCCTGCTGGATCTATCCCATGTTTTACCCCTCTCTCCTCTACCCACCAAATTGCATAACCCTATGATCTCTCCCCAGCCCATCCTCACCTGTCTGCTCTCCCTATCCCCCTTTGTATCCGCATACATGTTTTACTAGTTTCTATATATGTTCTCTTATTTCTGTAAATTTGTTCTCAGGAAAAGCTATAGACATGCAATTTCCCTACTACTTATCTGACACAACCATTCAGCAATAGAGAGTACTGTGATAACGGAGGAGACAGATGATTGGACTTAAAATCATTTATAGGTAGATACTAGTTTCACTACAAAACTAACAGCAATGAGATTATATTCTGAAATGGTTACAATTTATAATAATTAACCAAGCAATATTAATTAAGTGAAATATCTTGTGACTGTCTTCTAGAATTTAAGAACTTTTAATACTGCTATTATTTAAACTTTAATAAGAATTATAAGTAATTGTTTAAATGCAGTATTTTCTAAAAGAAACATAACATTTTATAAAATTCTAGGGATGATATAAAAGTCAGTTTTAGAATACTGAAAATATTATTTTTAAAATATACAGTTCATCTTATAGTTTACTAATAAAGTTCCAATCGTCATATCTAGAAAGACTGAAGAACTTGTATATTATGCCACTATAGTAAGGATCGACCTTTTTTCGGCAAATTCTTTAGATGCTTACAAGCTTTTGCCAAAGCTTAAAACTTAACATTTTTAGCAATGCTTTATTACAGTAGTACTATAAAAACACATACACTGAATGACTAAAAACACGTACACTGAATGACAAGAACCATGAGGAGTTTTTTCCCCTTAGTGTATTTAAATAATATGAACATTTTCCCTTACATTCTTCTTTAATCTTTAACTTCAAATCAGAGCAATTTTTCACTCCTGTCTGGGAAACTGAGCTTTCCAATGGGAATACGGTCAAATTTATAAAAATAAAATGCCTGGTATACCAGGACTTCATTTTTAATATATTCTCTAAATTGTTAATTATGGTTGAATTTAGAATATTTTCCAGTGTCAAGTATACACAAGCTTAACAAACAAGGCAATATACAATTGCCTTAACTGAAACCATTGAAAAATCTATACACAGCAATGAAACTGGCATGCAAATAAAAGAACTGTCAAGACATGTATTTCCTAAAAATAAGCCTACAATAACTATTTTAAAGGCTGTGTGTGGTCTCACCCATATATTTTGGCAAGATGCACTTTCTCCGACCACAGCTGGATTCATCCAAAAGCAGTGGCACTGGAGAGCCTCTGTCTCACCTGTCAAAGTTGAAGCACGTTGTTCCACAGACCACCATGAGCCCATGGAGAAAAGCCACAGCGCTACAGCTGTTATTGATAAGCAGACTCTAACAAATGGAGAAAAGTTTTCAAACAATTAAGCAAATCATCTTTAACAGAGATATAGACAGACAGTGATGTTCACATTTCAATATGAGACAGCAAATACTACAGCAGTTTTGAAATTAAACACTGATAATTTATATACTGGAATACGCAGAAGGGATCTTTACAGTAGCACTTAGTCTTTTATATTCGCCCATGATAAAATTTCTATGCATTAGTTATCAAATCAAAACCTCTACTGTGTTCCTGTAAGCCTCAAAACCCATAATTCATCAAAATCACTGAAGTCTGACAGGAACACTGGAAATTAAGATTTATATTTAGAAACTCCAAAGATCTTGAAACCTGAGTTTTCAGAAGACGCCTTCGTATCTTTTTTCATCCAAAATATAAAAGCAGTTAACATTTTTGCTTCAGACTAACCTCCCTATAATAAAATCTGTGGACTGAGATGTAAGCTACAGGTAAATTATTATAAATTAAAAGGGAAAGAAATATAAATTCTTTTGAAAAGAAATATGCTTCAAATATATAATTCAAGCCTCCTGCCCCAACATCTGGCAATAAAAGATACTTATAAAAATACATACCTGGCTATCTAAAAGTTTACATAGACACAATTAATATCTTGAAATTTCTTTTTCAAACTGGATGATAATATCTTCTAATCCCACCTAATACAAAAGCAATGCAACAGAAAAAAAAGACGTATCTTTCTGTATCTTTTCCAGGAGTTAATACCCAAACACATCCTTATTTTAAGACTATTTCCCCCTTCAACAAAATCCCACAGCAAAAATTTTGTGGCAGTTTCAGGAGCATGCCAGTGTACTAATGCTCCAGTCTCATTTACTATACTGTGTAAGTACAAAAGTTCTAAAAAGATTAGTTTCACTTTTCCCTAGATATATTTAGTACATTAACTAGCATAGTTGGGATATTATTTTTCTCTGGTTTTGTCAGTAGCATGTTTGATATAAATTTTATTAAGTGGTAGTGTATGTAACATTGCATTGTGGGTAGTAGTTTCCTGCTTTTGCCTAGCCACATCCTCAGCTGTCATATGAGCATGTTTCCCATATTTTCTGCAAGTTCTCGCCTTTTTTTTTCTGCTTACGGAAATGACAGCATTAGAAGATGAATTGTTCCAATAATTATAAGAAACATAAATTACGTACACTAAACAAGCAGGGATCACTCAAAGTGCACACGAAGAAAAAATAAAAACTAATGCTTAAAATTAAATCTTAATGACACATGAAACAGTGTGTTAAAAATAACATGAAGAAAGGATTCGAGGAACAACTGACAATAATTCAAAGAAAGAATCTTCAGTCAGTTGTCAGGCCACTGCCTATAGATGCCTAACAAATAAGGTATATCAGATGATTCGCAAGGAATAATAAAAGTTTCTAATTTGCTTTTATGAAGGATTAATGTCAATATCATTTACTAGAATTTTAAAAGTCTACTTTAGAATCTTATAAAAATGTCAAGCAGAGAAAGAAACTAAAAAGGGAGTAGGGAGACTGAATTATAATACAGAGAGGAAATTAAGTGTAGTAATTTCTTCTTTGACATCCAATTGTCACATAATGTCACATTTAAACAGATAGTTGATAATATTAACCAAGACAAGTTGTTCAAACAAAGAAATGATGCCTTGGTTTTTAAATTTAAGTGGAACAAATTTAAAAACAATTCTCATTATTAAAAAACACCAGAAAATATTAACCTTTATGTAAATATTACCATACATAAGTGTACACAGATACATACTGGTATTTACGTCATTAGAGTAAAATGGAATTACTCTCATAATCATAATCTAAAATAGTAATGAAATGATACGTTTTAATATAGCAAAATATTTCACATAAAAAAATATAAAGCCTAGTAAGTGTCATTCACATTCAAGTAGCTATATATCAAATAAATAAATAGTCACAGGCCAACCTAAAACAATAAATTTTTAGAAGTCTTTAACTCAAACCTCATCATCAGTGAGAACATTTTAAGTCAAATTAGAACTTTTGCAGTTTATAAAATAACCTCTTCAGAAGAGTGGCTCCTACTGTTTTCAATAAAAGAAAAATTGACTACAGACAAGCAAAACTATAAAGCTACCCCAAAAGGTATATTAAAATTAAATAAAAAATAAAAGCCTAGAAATGATGATGATAATAATATTGGTAAATTAAGGTAGCACATTAAAATGTTATCATTAGTTCTGGGCAAAGAAATCATTGGTGACAATAAAGATATTTTAAAATACTGCTCATGCAATTAAATCACTTGTAGATGTTTTGGTATCTTAAAGTTCAACCAATTCTAACCAATTTCATTAAAATATGCAACAGGGAAGTAATATACTAACTAGTTGACTTCATACAACTGGATTCAGGTTCAAAGCTTTATTTCCATGATATTACAGGATATAATTTATAGGAGACTTAATCCTGCTACTTACTTAAACATAGCAAATACTAAGTTATTGCCAACAAGAAGAAGTTTTGTGGTCTTCAAAAACAAGCAAACAAACAAACAAAAATGCCCTGAGGCTTTCATCTGTGATTATAAGAATGGTATAAGTAGATAATCAAGAGTTTAATTTGCACAGACTTTTGTGAATCAATCTCTTTTCATCACATGTAATAAGCTATTTTGAAAGAAACAAACTGGCAATTACCAAATGTGTACTATCATGTTGTTTTTAAAAAATTACCACAAAGTAATATTTGCTTTAAATATATATATATACACACACACACACACACACACACACACAGATTTTCCATTTAGGGGGGAAAACAAGTGTGGATAATAAATCTGCAACTTTAAAGTATATTATTTCGCTTTCCCCTGCCAGAATGCAAAATAAAAATCTCAGGCAAGATGGAAAGAAAAGGATATACTAAACAAAGTCTACTAAACACTTGTGCAGATAGAGTGAGGAATCCGACCCAAACATTACATGCAAGCGAGTAACCTGCAATAAGAGAACAAGCAATTAGGAAACACAAAGACGATGAAAATTACTCCAATTTAATATAAGGTCAGTTTCAGGAGCCAAAATATATACAAAACAGAAAGGGTAAAGGAGAAAATACTCCACAAAGAATTAGGGTTGACTGAATGTCTGAGAAGCCTGACGCAAACAAAAAATTCATCCTGAAAGAAGAAAGCCATTCACTTACCAACCTATAGCAGCTATACAAATGTTTCAACTGCCTCATTCTACTGTTATATATGTACATGAAAGAGCTTAAACTTTCATAAATAATATGAACAAAGCCCTTTTTTAAATTTTATTTCAAGAATTAAGTAGGTATATGGATTACATAAATACCTTATCCAACTGAATTTTTTTTCTCTCCCTTTTACATGAATAAGTGAGCATTAAAGGAAAATGTTAACTTTTTAATTCAAAACCTGTTTATATGCAAAATAAGCATGATAAATATGGGCTTAAAGCATAAAATATTAAAATTATGAAAAAGTTCTAGACCTTTGAATAACAGATTAAAATAGTTTCTATGTCCACCCAGTGTGTACTGGACAAATAAAAATTTTTGGCAAAGAAATTTATGAACCTTTTTGTACACTTATCTAATATAAAGCAGTAGCAGATAATGAACTATGCTAGGAACACCACAAACAGGCATATTTTGGTTGTAACATCCTTCAGAATACTTCCCTAGCGTTTACTCCATTACATACCTAAAAAAATGTTTTGTAATTCACTGTCTCCGCCCACCCTCCCAGTCATTCACTTCCCGCCACTCCTAGTTACTATCACACTAGGAAGAAGTCTAACAACTGAGCACATGCAAATTCAGAGTGGCGTGGATAAATGGCAAAAAATGCCTAGAAAATTGGTCTGCTCAGTTTTGTAATTTTTGTTGAAAAATACTCCATCGCTCCCAACTGATGAAAACAGGAAACCCTATTCATAAATATAAATTTCACTGCCTATGATATACAATCATCCTAATAAGAAAATGAGTTCTATACATTCATGTCTAAAGGGGCAAAAAAGGAGATAGTTTCCCAAAGATGTTTCCAATTTTCTTCTGAATCAGAATTAGCAAATCGAGACGACTAGCATACTCTGTGTGCATTATTCCTCACTACACACAGCATTTTGTAATTTATTTCAAAGCTTCCATTATAAACAAAAAAATACAGCTTCTGTTAACCCACTCCATCCTGAGTTTATAAGGTCTAATACTGAATAGTGAAGTTACAACATAAGAATTTCACTTTATGTAAAGAAATATTATCAAAGACTTAAAATTAATGGCCAAATAAACCAAATAATTATACAAAAAGAACATATTTCCTTAAAAGACAAAATTATACTTCAAGTATAAAGAAAACTTAGACTTGGTCAATAAAATATACTACAATTTTTGCCCTTCATTTTTATAAGACCCTAAGACTGGTCATGACATGAAAGTATGTTTTACATTTAATCTTTATTACAGAGGCTGTCATCTAATATTGATATCCCATAAACTATACAAACATGATTTAATATTTGTAAAGGAATCTCCAGACTAACACTTTCATGACAGCCAGTCTCAACCCAGTCCAGCAAGCAGTTTGCAATCAGACCTTCAGAAAGGTAAACTTTTTTTTATCCAATGAGTTACAGATTCACAAGTTTAAGAAGAAAAAGAAAAACAGAAGGAATCCAGCCACCCAGCAAATATAAAGCAGACCCCAGAATGTGATACAATCCAAAGATGTAAATTACTGTAAATCATCACTGTTGTTCAGAATTTCACACAGTTACTTGAGCCAATTTTGCTCACTTTTCCACAGACACAATAAAGAACTAAAAGGAGGAGGCAAAAGGAGGGGAGAGGTATCAGGAGGGATAAGAAGGAAAGAACTGAGTTCTACTCTACAAATGCTTAACCTTACAGGAGTTTGGGCTCCTGCAGCATTTGTATTCTTTCCAAATCCTTATGAGTCACAAAAAAATTAAAAAGCTATATCCTTCTGGATGCCAGGAAGGGCCTTACCACAAGCCTTTTGTCAGAGAGAGGGAGAGGGAGAGAGAGACAGAGCAAGAGTAAGAGCAAAAGCAAAGGAGAAAAAGCCACAGTGGTAGGCAGTCCCACTTTACTTTGAGTACTGTGAGGTCACAAACCACATGATTCTGTCTCTCCAGTAATAGTGCTTGCAAAAAAAAGGAGTTTTAAAGCTTTTGCTTTTTTGGATTGTGTGAATGCTTCATTCGCCTCACAAACAACCACAGAACCACAAGTGCGGTGCAAACTTTCTCCAGGAGGACAGCAAGAAGTCTCTGGTTTTTAAATGGTTAATCTCCGCAGGTCACTACCAGCCACCGAGACCAACAGAGTCAGTGAGTGCTCTCTAACCACAGTCTATGCAGTAATAGTAGGTCCTTCAAATATTTGCTCATTCTCTTTTTGTTTTGTTTCCCTGCTTTTCACATGTTACCAGCTACATAATTTTGTGACAGAAAAAAATAAATAGAAAGTCTATGTACTCCAGGCATACTGTAAAACTAAAACAAGGTTTGGGTATGGTTTGTATTTTCAGTTTAAGGCTGCAAGCAGTATTTACAACAGAGGGTACAAGTTCTATCTGAAAAAAATAAAAGGAGGGACTATGGCATCAAACAGCCTCTTCAGCACAGTGACACCATGTCAGCAAAACTTCTTTTGGGGTAAGTGTTATATATTTTAAATTACTCTAAGAGATGAACCTGTTAAACATAAAAGTATGTGTCTTGGATGAACTGCTAGTGCTTCAAGATAACAGTGCATGAAAGGGCATACTAATGCTGTACTGTTGCAGTAAAATATTGAAAGATGAGAATGCTATGCATATTCGCATTTGGCAATTGCCACTTGCCTAATTCTCAGAGTAATGACTTGAAATGTGTAAAAATAAAACAGCCTGCTTTAATAGAAAAGTTTTCTAAAGTTAGAAAAATGAGAATGTTAACATAGTATAAAGAGACAGCTTAGACTTCTGTTTAACCTTCTCTGGATAAAATGAGACAGTAAGTTAATCAAAGTATTAATTATCAACTCCAGCGGCACCCAATATTTGAGAAAACTTCAAAAAGGAAGCAATTTTACAAAATAACAGACCTCAGAATTATCCCAACATTATGTATGCTCTACCATGCAAAACAGAAATAAACCTACAGTACAGTTAACATTTGAACCAGCTCAACTAAAAGAAAGCTATTTATAATTTTAAACTGCTTTATAAAATATCTGCACAAGTCTGTTTCTAAACAGCTTGGTAAAATTGGAGCATATATTCCACTGAAATAAAAGTACATGTATAAAACAGTCATTTAAAAAAGATCTTTACATACTAAAAAATTCACAGAAGTCTTTAAAAACTTGCATGCAATGTTATTCCCTATATCATTTTATTTTTTTACACCTAGACACTATATCCTTATGTACAGACTTGTTATAAACACACAGCAACACTGAAATGTCTAAGATGCTTTTAATCATATTCTTCAATCTACCAAAATGAGTATCATTTAGTCTCAGGACAAATAAAGTTCCATAAGGATATTCCGTATGATTTAAGAGCCATATCTATTAAATCAAGCTGGATTTGAAAAGAAAATGTACTTAATTCTAGTTTCTTAATATTTAATTTCAAGTCAGTGTCAATACAGATATATAAACTAACATTCATCAGCTGCTCCTGTATTATAATCAAAGTGTAAAAACTTACAAGATTTTCTTTATGATGTCCAACATGTTCCAACTATAAGGCAAGTTTTAAACTTTTAATCTTTAGAATAAGTTCTTTTGCTGTGTATATCAATATTAACACTGCTTTGTAACTTAGAACTAATGACTGGAGTTTCTTTACTCCTCCTACTTCACACATTTTAACTGGCTACTACTTGAGGATCAGATTTAGTTTAAGTCAAAGAGAAAAAAAAATTAAACCTGAAGGAAAGAAAAGGGTTTTCCTTAAAGTGTGAGGAAACACACTTTGTATTTCACCAAAATAAAAAAAAGTAAAGTTGCTGTGGTGACTCCTTCAATAGCTGTATGTGGACCTCTCATTATAATGTATGTAATAGCACAGTTTTGTAATGTAATAGAGGGTTTTAATCATTAATCTAAAAGGTTCTGTATTAAGGAAGGAGAACATAAATACAACTACACTGTATTATACCCCAAATTAAAATTACAGCCTTTACACAGGAACTCTTGCTCTGACTTCCACAAGGTAAAATGGGAGGAAAATAGTTTAAATTGTTATTTAGAGACATAATGTAAAAGAGAAATACCTAGCAGTTCATTTACTCTTCAACAATAGTACTTCACTCTGTGTGTGTGTAGAAATTTTTTTTCTAATCAGATTGGGACAAACAGAAGTATGAGAGAATATCTCAATATTGACAGTAAAACTATTAAGATAAACAAAAAAATGTTAAATGGTAAAAAAAAAAGTTAAAATGTTCTTACTTTATCATATTAAGTATCTTTTATTTCCCTCAAATTCTGAATAATAATTTCTAGGCCAAGTTTCTAAACAAGGTATAGCAGAGAATTTGATAGATTAAGATCATCTTCAACTACATACTATACTTTTTATTAAACACTAAAATGAAACTTTCTTCTGAAAAAAGTGGTTTTTTTACTCACTCCTTGGCCACCACAGTGCCTTAAGAGCCAGGAGAGAAAACTTAACATGAATCCACGAAACTGAATTGATGGGTAATAGATATTTTGTATAGGTGATCATCATATTTGTAAATATTTCCCAAATCTATAACCTATTTGACAGCTAAAAACTTCACTTCAGGTTATAAATTCTTAGAAGATGATAATAACTATCAGCAGTGAGCTCTCAAATATATGTGCTCCAATTCTGTGAAACAGTTAAAAAGAAGTCTAGGTTTTTCGTGGGTGAGGGACAAAGCATGTGTCGATCAAATGCTTCTCCTGAAATATAATGGAAAGAGAGAGAGGAAGAAAGACTAATTCTCAGTGTCCTTGCTCCTTCAGAATACCATTTCCTTTGAATAAATCAAAAATTTTCATGACCTGTACCATCAAAATTAATCATTTATTATAAATAAAACTTGCTATATGTTGCTTTATGTTGACTCCTGGAATTCTGCTACATAAAAACTTTGTAACTGATCAAAGTAACTAAAAATATGCATGAATACTGATTTCTAAGACTGATGTCCATATTAATAATATCAACTTCATACCATTAAGATTTAATAGTGATAAAGTATTCTAGGGTAAGGGTGTTAGATTCCAAAGTTCAAGGAAAAAAATTTAAAAGTCAAGAGCATACTGCAAAGGCCACTTTAATATATTAAAGGTTAGCACTATCAATCAATGCACTTCTCAAAAATCTGTACTATTTATAATCATTCCAATTTTATAAGAAAATTGCTAAAGATTTCATTTTTTAATACGTGTAAAATTTTTGAAGAAAGCATATAAAGATAAAACCTTGTTAGTCTGTGTGAACCTCCTAAAACTCTTTAAATCACAAGGAAGGCATGAAATATACATCACTGCATTAAGACATGTTAGAGCTCTTTAAAATGGACAAAAATTACTCTTTTCAATTACACCCTTCAAGCTAATCACTGATAGTCTGACTAGTTTAAATCAGTCATGTGAAAGTTAAATCCAGTAAGATAGAAATGTTCCAGTTTGTTAAAAGAACACTGAAATATTTGATGGTTAAATAAACTGCAGAGGAGAGAAAAAAACTAACTCATTGAAGGCACTAAGACTTTATCAAACACACAGGATTAATCTTTATTCAATAGAACCATTCACAAATCAAAACTCACTGTACTTCAATACTTCCAAGCAGCGCTAATCAATTACAAACCTTTTCTAGTGCTTCAAAACTCATGTGCTTTCAATTTTATATACTGGTGGTCCTGAAGTATTGTATAGGGGTTGAGTTAAGAGATTCTGTATCACAACTTTTTCCCCCAATCAACATTCATCTCAAGAGTAACTCTCACACACACCCCTAAAGCTGCTCACATGAAAATTGTGGTAATATTTTTATACTGTACTTCTTTGTTGAAGCAAAAGGTTAAGGGTTACCTAAACACCTCGACTGTATATACAAAAAAAAAAAAGGAAAAGGTAAGTATTCATACAAAAAAATCCGATGGGACTGGATTATTTATTTTTGCATTTCCTATGATTAATGATGCACCCTTAATGGCTAAACAGGGTTCCATCTTAAAGTCCTCTCTCCAAAGTATACAAATAACCCTCCATAACTTTTGTTAGAAGATACTAAGATGTAACAACTCTAATAAAGTAATATAAAAACTTTTTAAAAGCATTAAGATTGCAAATGCTTAATCTAGTGAAAGCTTTTAGAAATATTTTTAAATAAAAGATTCAATGGGAGGCCTTTTCTCCTTATCTCCTTTCCAGGAGGAAGGCCCATCCTTTGAGGATATAACGTTCTAATAAATCTATCATTACAATTTACCCTGTGTGTATGGGGGGGGGGGACCAAAACAGGTTAAATGGAACAGCCCTCTGCAGTCTTTTAAAAACTATACATATAGTCAAATATTAATTCATGATAAGAAAAATCTTTTCCTAGCAATACAAAAATGATAAAGATGACAGAGTAAAACTATTTCTTATAGTCTAATTAGCAAAACCAATGCTAATTTAAGCAGACCCACCCTAAGAGGTAACTTTAATGCACTGTTTTTCTTCCTATACCAAGAAATTCAACCACTGAAAACACTGTGCCCTCCCTCAACAAAAATTTGTCATTAAATAAACACCAATATTAGCAATAAATGTCTTATTTTTTTTAAATGGAAAATATGCTAAGTTGACTGTCTAAAATATTCATGTCTGTAAAATTTTATATCTTAACAAAAATCTTGAGAAAAGGAGGTCTCATACAATGAAAATCTGTAATTCCATACACATACTACCATTTCCAAAGATTATGGAATGCAGTCAGCCAGAATTATTTCATATGTATTTTGACTAATGTGTTAAACTTAAAATATAACCAGGAAATTCTATAACTTATTCAAAGGGTATTTCCTTACTATATTAACCAGAGTTGACCACAAGCTTTCGTCCATTCAAGAGCAAACACACATAAAACAGACCATACATTTCTAGTTCACTGGTTAAGACCTGTATTGTAATTGAGAGTAAATATGCTATTGTATATCTTTACCTGATGTCAAATTCTTGGAAATTTTCTTCCCCTTATGCTACTCACATAAATTCTTGTAAATGTTCTCCCCTTTATGCTACTTACTACTCTGGTGGTAAAGTGAATAAAACAACTGGCTGTAACAAGAAGGTGATTTAAGGCCCACTAGCTAATCAGCAGGATGAAGATGAAGTGT
Organism: Elephantulus edwardii; assembly: GCF_000299155.1. Lineage (NCBI taxonomy): Eukaryota > Metazoa > Chordata > Mammalia > Macroscelidea > Macroscelididae > Elephantulus > Elephantulus edwardii. Next base: position 11,126,944 of record NW_006399767.1, on the reverse strand, counting down.
TTGCTCTCATAAAGCCTTAGAAATCCTCTGAAGCAATTCTATTTTGCCCTGTAAGGTAACAATGAGTTACAACTGTCTTGGTGGCAATGAGGTTGGTTTGAGTTTACACTGTTTACTAAGGATATAAATCAGGATTTGGAGTAGGATCACTTGAAGTGTTTTTGTTATTGCTGAACAATAGTGTAAACCTAAAACATTTTATGAAAAGTGAGTATGTCTACTTCTACAAACAGAAACTTTATCATTTAACAGGAGATAAAAATTCTCAAGTAAGACAAGCTGTAGGATTAAAGAATCTTCTAAAGGATAAGTGTTGAATAAGCATTTAACACTACCAGTATTTTTTTTAATACTGCTATATTTAGAAGAAAAATTTTAAGACTTTTTAAAAAATATATTTCATTGGCATGCTCCATATTCATGTAAAAGTCAAAACTCCGGCATCCAATGTATTTATTTAGCCAAGGATAAAAATCAAGTATGACTGGAGCTCTTACAAAAAGATAATACATGTTAATTTACCATTATTTAAATTTTCCTCTTTAAAATTAGTAGTGCACAAAACAAGAAATTCTGTAGCATATAGATAAGCTAAGTGAATGGGATTTTAATTTTAAAATTACTAACTGATAAATTTATTTAAGATTTTGACAAATTGTTATCTACACTAGCTGTATTGTCATCTTTTTAAAAACTATACATAATTAAGTATAACGTACATCTCATGCAAAATAATTTTTTAATCACAAAATCAAAGTAATTTTACTTGATTTTTCAATTAGTTTAGGTATTTTTACATCAATGGTCTCTACTGGGATTATCACATCATCAAGTATAAAAATACACTTACATAAAAGACTAAGTTAAAAATTAAAGAATTTAAATGTACAATTATGAGTTCCCAAAAACTTTTATGAACTGCGGGTGCAACAACTTTTATATATTCCTGATAGTTAGATATCTTACAACTAAACACGTTTCATGATTCGGTGAAAAGGAAAGAAACTAGTCAAACTGCAATAACAATCATCATTAACATTTTAAAAACATTAGTTTTTCTTTGCAAAACAATAATGACTGTGGTATTTCATAAAACATTACATGGACACACAAACCATTTTATACTTATCACATATATTCAACTTAAATTTCTTTTCACTTCTCCATGTAGATTAAAATCTTTATACAATGCATATACATATGCATGTTCGGATGGGGGGTACATACATACTTATCAGTGAGTACAGAACTTGGTTTAAGGATTGCAAACCAGAGAGAAAATGTAAATTAACTAAGGGACAGCTGGTAGCTCTTTTGTAAAGGATAATCAATTATTCTATATATACACTAACAGAAATGCTAATTTATACAACCATTAAATAGAGTTCAGGCATTCTCTAGGATATTCAAGATAAAATAATCAAATACTAGCAAAAGCCAAGGGTATTATTTCCTAATTATAAACTTATGTAGGGTTAATTAAAAATTAACATCAGAGGAGATAAACAATTACAGTTTACAAAGGCAAATATAAATGTAATTAATTTACTATCAGATTTACTATCAGATGCTATAACGGATATTTGAAAGACTATCTCCAGTTGATACCTAAACATACCATTGCTCATGTAAACAGGGAATAAACTTAAAGTAAGCATCTTGAATTTTAGTATGATTATTTTGTTTCCAGTATAATTATTATATTTTTAAATCTTTACTTCTCAACTTAAAACATTTAGTATTTCCAGAATAATCTGTAAGTGGCAATGTATCATTCTTTCTACAAGTGAATAAAAACTATTTAAACTAAGAAATTCAGACATATACATTTCATTTTACTATTTAATAAAATGTTATATATTATAATGAACATTTTAATCCATTACTTTTATTCTATCATTGGAACTGTAACTTGATACCAGAAAATATGTAACTATCCCCAAGTTCAGATTGCATATTCCTTTAGTCAGAAATAATCTTATTACAGTGCAAACAAAGCTTGCTTTGAAAATATTTTCGAGGAAAAGTAAACTATCATTTTACTACATATACTTAAACAGCATATACCTGCAACATCACATCATAACAGACAAAAAGTTACGCTAATGAGTTATACATTATATCAACTACAATTTCCCAGAAAACTGCTAAGTATAAAAGTATACAAGCATGTCATTTTCAGTAGTTAAACACTTAATTCAATACAATAAGATATTATAAGAAACTGTGTATAGGAGAGAGACCTTCCATCAAGACAGGAGCATCCTTAAGTAAGGTAACTGGTTATAAAAAGTAATCTGAAAGAGTTAATTGTTACCTTTTAGTAAAAACTGATAAAGATCATAGGTAATTTAGCTTTTGCGCGCGCACGCACACACACACACACACACACACTCCTACTGCTCTTTAAAGTTCAATACAGAAATTAATCTATTTAAGAAGGTAATCAATAAAACTATATCATTTACAAAGACAATGTAAACATAAAACAATATAATCAAATCTTTAATCATTTAATCTGCCTTTTCTCCATAGTATAAGCTTCTCTTTTCCTTATTACTATAAACTCTAGTGTTTTGGAGTTTTGTACATCCTCCAAGTCATTAAAACTAAACATATATACATACACTGTCTTCTTAATTTTGAATGAAAATGAAAGTTTTCAAACTTTTTGCCACTAGAATTCACTTCATTTTAAAGAAACTTTGTTACATACAATCACTATTGTCTGAACAATTTCACTTTTTTCAGTAATAACAATTTATTACTTTAACAATATATTCCTTTAAATATTCATAAGCATATATGCAGAATATTTTCATGTACCAATATGACTAGAGAAAACACAGGAAAGTATTTTTAGGTTATCATTCACAAGTCTAAAGAAGGAAAATTTAGAATCATATGCTAATTAGTAAGTTTAGTTTAAATCTCAGTTTCATTCTCTTAATGTAATGCTAAATATCAAAACACAATGGATACATTAAAAATAATTTTGTTTTTTTAATAAATTGCTTTAGTTGCTAAACTATTTTATTGCTAAATAACTCTATTCCCCCCCGCTTAGAAATAAAATCATGTGTTCCAACAAAAACAAAATATTTTAATAAAGTATTTCTTTAGAACATAATTATATATATGTACAAAATTATTTTCTAATGAAGCTATATTAGTATATGTAACTAATAAAAGTCCTACTTTAGCTTAAATCTTATTCAGACAAATTCAGTCAACTCACTCTGCTGCCATAATCCAAAAATACCTAAGCCCTTCACTGCTGTTTCACAGAACTTTTAAGAAAAATCATCTACTCATTATTCTAAGCTGACAGTTATTTTTGGAAAAATAGCTGTGAAAACAACATGATGTGAAAATTACACATGAACTTAAAACTATCACATTAAAAAAATATGAAGTAAACAACAGCAAATAAATGCACAAAACTGAACTCTACCTAGCAACAACATTCTGAGAAGGCACATTTGAGCACAGAAAAATGCTTTATAAAATAAACATTCAAATTGCAGCTTGCCTTTTGGACTACTAAAATCAACAGAACAGCATCCCAGTAACTACAGAATTTTCTCCTATACTGGCAAGCATGAAAAGAATCACAGGTAACTCCTAATCTTGCAATCAAAGAGTGACACTTTCCTTAATAGTAAAACCATTTCTTTTAAACTGGTTGGAAAGGCCTGCCCCCTTGCCTTTTGTTCTGTACATACCTGTTCCTTATCAATTAAGATGTATATCTTCAGTATTCGGAGAAAAAAGGTTCAAAACTTTAGCTGAGTATAAAAGTTATTAAACCAATGTATACACAAGACTACTTTAGAAAGACTCATTTCTAAAAGGCCAGAAAATGTTACTTTTTTTAAGCTGATGCATCTACACATAGAAAGTAACTTTTAGTAAGTTCTTTTGCTGCGCCATAATGATCTGCTCCAGAAACTCAAGGGTACCTAAAACAACGAACTACCTGTTCTAGCCTTGCTGAGGAATGTGTCCAAATCATTTTTATTGATTTAACCTTTAGAGGAATGCTACATATCCTCAGAGCAAAACATTTTGAATGTATTTATAATATGATACACTTCTGAGAAGCCCATGAATAAAAAAGGCAAAAACAAAATATAGGCACTCCTCTACCCTCAGTTGTTACAGGTTTATTTTTGATTATTTTAAACACTATCAACTGACTGAACACTAAGTATTCCTATTTGGGGAAAATTACTTTGGCACCACTGAAAGGAGAAGTCTTTTTTTTTTAAAAAAAAAAAAAAAGGCAGAAACAAAAAAGTCCATTTTAACACATTTTAACTTTAAGAAATAAAACTCCTGACTTGATAATGATGTCACACCTACAAATGTTTAAAGGATTCTAAATACTCCTTTCATAGTCTAGTTACACATTAATCATGGAACCTACACACATATCAAACTTACAACTTACAGAATTTAGCCCTTATTGAATAAACTAAGCTGTCCTCTAGTTTACATTCTAAGAATTTACAGAGAACGTTCTGTTATACTATCTCTCTAGCTTTCTGCAAGTGGTACTTTATAAATGGCTTCAGCAGCTAATGCCTGCATTAGTTACGCTTGCCAAATAATAATTCATAATATTATGCTTCCTCACATTATGCTTCATCATTAGTTAAGTTAAACCTCACCTCTAAAGAAGCTATACTTTCACTGCAGACTGGTCTCCTAAAGAGGCAAGCAACTTTTGAGCATTTCCAGATGTAGATCTCGAAAAGGGAAAGTCTTAGCAAATCTTAGCGATATTGAAATTATTAAACAAAAGTACAGTAAAACTGGAGACCCTACTTATAACTTCAATTATCAATGAATTTAAATTAGGAGCTGAATGTACTGTATTTCATATTAAGAAACTTATAATAGGTACCACAGCATTGATTTCGGGTAGTTATCAGTAAATGAAACAACTAAGCATATTTAAATGAGACAAATAATACTGAAATGTCTTAAGCTGCAACAATTACTGGGCAGAAGACAATAAAATCCACTGCTATCTTTTTTGAATCATTCTTTTTATTCCAGATAATATATAAAGATCGGTTCTGGGTATGCAGTTTTTATCTTGCCATCAGTTTTTTTTTTTCCCTGAAACATTCAAGAATGCATGTGATTATGCTAAAGTAAAATAAAAATAATTTCTATTCACTCTATTTCTCTAAAGCACATCCAGGAGTAGGTGAGACAAGTGCAGTAGCTAAGGACAGTATCTAAAATCAAACTTCCTTAAATTTACAGCCTAGGCACTTTGCATACTAGCATGAATCATCAAAACTGTATGGGACATGTACTAAGCAATGTGTCACAAATATAAAAATGAGATAATAGAAAATTAAAAAAAATAAATGTACAGTATGAAGTGCATACTATTAAATGTTTAAATCAGGAATATGATCTATAATGTAAAAAAAAAAATTTCACCCATATGTAAATGAGCATTAAACAATTCTTAGTGCTAAGCAGGACTTGTTATATATATAGTCCAATGGTGTCTAAATCTGACTAATGAACAGAATTATCTGGGTAATGGGTCTGAGTGGGAGCTTTGGGAGATACAAATATACAAAAATCAGGTTATTTAACCAAGTCTGACCATTAGATTAACTTTACAATATGCTAAAAAAATAAAAGGAAAAAATCTCTAAAATAAATTTCCATGTTGCCTATCCACTAAACAACTGTCAAGTTTACTTATAAAAATTAAAACATCAGTTCCTTTCTTCCCTTCCTTCCTTTTCTCCTAATAAAGACGTTAGTGTATGGTGACATGTCCAGCAACTAATATTAATAAAGAAAAAAGTCACAAGTATAGAAAATTCAATAAAATGAAGATAATTTAAAAATTAAAATTTTTTTAAATTTTTCCATTAAAAATAATTGGCAATTTTAAAAGCATACATACTGAAAAAGAAAAATGCCCACCAAAGTCCCCAAATTTTTACACAAAACTTTTTAGTTGTATATTTCTAACCTCTGTTAGCTTTTGAGTTTTTCTGTATAAAGAATTAAAGGTCTTTGACTACCAGAAGAATTGTCTAAAGAACTATTTAGTAATTACCTTTTTACTCCTATGGACAAATACAGGCTTATATGCTACCATCTAGCACATAGGAGAAACTCAGAAAAGTCTCATGAGTATATGATCAAATGAACCTGATATTTTACTTCTGAAGCTAAACAAATTTAGTACATTGTGTTTTATAGCTGCAAACACAGTAGGAAAATGTACTATTTTTGAGGATTTACTGTGCCAGCCACTATATTAATTCCTTTATAAACATAGGTGAGAACACTAAGGATGAAGTATTAAAATCTTCACAAGGTCACACAGTTGAAGAACTAGGCTTCTAACACAAGTCTTCTAACTCTTAGTAACTATCTTACATATGATTGTAGTGAAAATATTTTCTAGTCCTCAAATTTCACCTACAAAGATGTTAGTTCTAAAAAACATTAATTGCTCTAAAAAGTTACAAAATACAAAAAGGGAGAATATCTTTGAGTTTTCAAGTTATCCCAAAGCATACAACTCTTTAGTGAAAGTCAAATAGATGCTGATTTTAAAAAATAAATAAAAATTTAAAAAAAATAAGGGTGTAGCAAAGGACAAGGTTTTAGAGAATGGAAATTTTGAGGTAGTAGATAATTCTTAGGGAGCTCTAGTAGCTTAGTAGGTAAACTGGTGCACTGCCATCACAAAGCAAGTGTTTTCAAATCCACAAGCTACTACACAGGAGAAAGATGAGCAATCTCTTTCCACACCATTCACAGCATCTGAAAACCTGCTGGACAGTCAGCTATGAGTCAGTTCCTACTCAAAAGCAATGAGAGAGTGAAAAACAATTCTTAAGCAATAATTATAATAAATTATCTTAATTAAAGACTATAGCATACCATAAGCTTTTTTTTTCTCACTTTAGGAGTTAAAAATTAAACTGCTATGAACACAAAGAATCTACAAACCTAGTAGATAAAAATAAAGCAATACTGGTTTACACTATGGGCTTGGGTATCAGTCAGATCTAATGTCAAATCCTAGCTCCTGTACTCACCTGAAACAGTCCCTATAGCACAGACTCTGTTCCACTTTTAAAGACCTATACTCACATACTTCTGCTCAGTAAACAAGATAATCTTAATCTCTAAATCAACTCCTAATTATATTTTTTTTAAATTCCTATTCACACAAATCTTTGCTATCTCCAAAAGTCCATTAGCAAAGCCAACTTTTTCCTTCATTGACCAAATAGGTAACATACAAGATTTTAGAGAGTAAACTTTTAACATATACTATTCACTATCATTTTTTCCCACCTTTTCTCCAATAAAGAAAAAAAGTTTTGGAGAAGTTACAAAAGAGTTCTAGTTGCCCTGCCCACCTCATAATCCTGGCAGAAAGTAGGAAAAAAGCTAAGGGGCTCCATTTCTCACTTTATATGGACACAGAAGCCATGGATAATGGCAACAAGTGATGACACACTATTTGAGGAGCAAAGAACTGAAAAGAGAGTGTTTGAAGATGTAGAAACAGCAACAGAAATGTCCAATCATTCAACAATGGCATTTAATTTGATACATGTTTAAATGAACAAACCAACAACTTGAACAAGTCTGAACTAAAATAGTGTATCAAACAAAAATAAACACAAATACAAAATCTTAGGCACCTGTCTTTTAGAAAAGGAAGTTATACATCTTTATGTCCACTTACTGGAAGCAGGAGTGGCATTCACTTTCTAAACCACATGCCTATGGAAACTATGAACTTGGAGAAACAACTATAGTTATAAAAAGGCATTCGGTCTTTTGTTCATGGAGTCACTATGAGTCAAGCTTGACTGGAGGGCAATCAACAACGACAAAAATGTCCATTTATAATTACAAAGATTCAGTGAAAAAGATGGAAAATGAGTTTGCCTTCTTAGCAGAGTAAAACTCTTTCAGGAGGAAGGCACAGAACTGAAGTAAAGCAAGCAATGAAATGGGCAAAATCTGCAAAAATCACTACCAAATATAAAGCTGACAATCTTCAGTGGTTGTGATGTAATTACAGGTTCTCTGATTCTGGGACCCTAGCTGCCAAAGGAGGCAAGAATGTATAAAAAGATGCGGCTAGAAATAAAACCTGATAGGGTGAGATAAAGCACTGTCTTTAGTTTAAACTCTGTAAGTGGTCACATTTGTTTCATCAGAAGCCACTTAAAAGGATGGTGAGGAGAGAGAGACAAAGAGTTATGTCTGCAGTCAAAATAGTCAACCAATGAAGGACAGAATAAACAGAGAGAACCACCTGGTGATTCAGTAGTCACTGATCAAGTACAGAAAAACCGAACAAACTCTAGGAAAGAATAGTGATATTACTAATGATTAGGAGGAAAACAGGAAGGGGTTTAAGTAGAAAGAGTTCTGTCTTTGTCAATAAGTTTCACGTACTGAAGAAAAAAGGGATATCATCACTTATATATGATACAAATTTCATTTTTTTCATCTTATATAAGAATATATGTATAAGAATGTATGTGAGTACATATATCTTTATATAAGGGTATGTACAGGAAAGAACTCAAAATTCAATAATAATTAGGGTTAGCTAGAATTACAAATTACAAAGTATCTTTTGCTTTTTATACTGCAAGGTGGAATGCTAACTCAAAGATCATACACTTTTGGTGATTCAAATCAACCAACAGCTCTGAAGGAGTAAAAAGGAGCTGTCTCCTGTGAAATTCACAGCCTTGGAAGCCCAATGGGGGTTACTGAATCAGAACAGACTCAACAACAGGAAGAATGAGTTAATAATATGTTCTAATGTTGAAAAGGAGTTGGGGTTTGTCCCCCCACACACTACTTAACCCACACACTAAATGATACAGGAATGAAGTTCCTCCAATTAGAAATTCTTTTTAAGTAGGAAGATTATTTCCAAAACAGGACAGTATCTCTCAGAGATATGAGAAAAATAGCATAGGATAGACAACCCTGAACTTTGAGCAAGTTATTTAAGCTCCATGTGTCTCAACTTCCTCATCTGTAAAAGTATCTATAAAAGTTATATACAAGATAAACTAGGTCAGACGAAATAATGTCAGTTTTAAATAGTCATCCTCAAATATCCAAAGGATCTAAGTAAACTACTCATAGTGTAGTCCATAGATAAACAGAATAAGTAGTAAGAAGCTTCTTAAAAATTTCAAATCTTAGGACCCTTCTCCAAACCTTTACAATGAGAATTTCTATTTTAACAAGATTCCCAGGAAAAACAGTCTGTGAATGTTGTTGTTGTTGTTATGTGCCGTAGAGTCGCTTGCAACTCATAGCGACCCTATATACAACAGCCCTAAACTCTGCTGTCTTGTGCCAATCGCACTGTCTCTCACACTCCCATTCCGATTATCCCAGTCACTGAATCAATCCACCTCATACCGGGCCTTCCCTTCCGGCGCTGTCCCTCCACCCTCCCAAGCATGATGTCCTTCTCCAAGGAACGGTCTCTCCTCACAACACGTCCAAAGTATGTTAGACAGAGCCTCAGAATCCTTGCCTCCAAGGAGCCACCTGGTTTAACCCTTTCCAGGATGAATTGGTTTGTTTTCCTAGCAGTCCATGGTATTCTCAATACTCTTCTCCAGCACCACAGCTCAAAGGCATCAATTCTCCTTCTATCCTTCTTGGTCACTGTCCAACTCTCTGATGCATAACAAGTGACTGTGAAGACCATGGCCTGTATCAAACGCACCTTAGTCTCCAGAGAGACACCATTGCTCT
>NW_006399767.1:11069107-11117040 GCF_000299155.1 Elephantulus edwardii | reverse complement strand
GTGAAGACCATGGCCTGTATCAAACGCACCTTAGTCTCCAGAGAGACACCATTGCTCTTCAGTACTTTGGAGAGGTCCCTAACAGCAGACTTTCCCATGGCAATGCGCCATTTAATTTCGTGGCTATCTAAGAGGATATCTACCTTATGTATTTCTGGCTCCCTGAAGTTGCTCACTGCATTTCCATTTGTGTTCATTATGAACAAAAAGGGAGTTCCCTTTTAGTATATGCCTAATATATAAATTTTAGGGACTTGAGAGAAAGATTAATCTAACTCTACTTCCAAAAAGCAACTTCTAGAACGTGCAATTACCTCTCATGGTCAAGCCTCGATTTCGACACAAGAACTGGAAGAGATGGTTACTACCGTGCATAATTTTGTAAACATTATGTTTTCAATATTTGAAAGGTTCTACACACTATTATGCAGAACAACTCTATTAATTAGCTACTGGTAGTCTATATTCCTCCATGTTGTCAAATGATGCCTTACCAGTCTTGTCAAATACCTAAATGTTTAAAAACCAAAAATAGTCATCCCATGGTCTTCAGACAGCTAGCTAAGTACCCTGACATCACAAAGGGCTTGTGAGTCATTATTACAGAGTAAAATTACTGTTTCTAGTGTTTACTTGCTAGGTATGTATTTTAACAAATAACTCATACTAGAATCTTAATGAGCAGAGACCACAAGGTGACAGGTCTACAGATTCATTCTGCAAAGATTATTTGTTATTTTATACTATTTCTCTACGGGCAAAAATCGTACAATCACAGGTGCCTATTCTTCACGTTTTTCCTCCCTAAGACAACTGACAAAAAATGAGATATGGAAGTTAATCTCAGTATATCAACTATTATGAGGTCAAACAGATAATCTAATTTCCTTAATTATTTTATTTAAGTGAAAGGTAACAACAATAAAAACAATCTGTGTTAAAAAAAAGTAAAAAATAGTATGAAGATACTAAAGAAAAGGAAGTTCTAGCTTCAGTAGGATACTAGGACCATTATAAAGTTCCAAGAAGTTCTCTTCTGAAGGGATATCTTAATTGCTTTAAGGAGAGCTTGCTTTTACGTCTTATATTTTCTTTTTATTCTAGAAACATCCTTACCTTAAACTTAGTGTTACTCCACCCTCAAAACAGAAGTGTCATTCAGTCCATTCATTCTCTTATCTGCTTCTCATTCAAGTTCTTAAGAACACTGCCTTAGACTCTAAGCTTTCTGTGAAGAGCACCCACCTCCAGACTACACTGAATATTACCCTAGAATTGTGGCACATTCTATTACGCATAACTCGTAATAAGCATTTAATAACTGATATAGACACATCAATAACAAGAGCCAGCAGAAAATATACCTACCATAAATTTAAAATCCTTTTAATGTTCCAAAAATTAAGAACATAGAAAAAATACTAATTTGGGGGACAAGAAACTAGCATTCCACTCTCAGCTGACAAGTGTGCCTTGAAGACAAAAAAGAATATACTGAGTGGCAGGAGGCCATTTCAGAGACAAAAAATAAGTCAGCCAAGTTACAGCAATATGGAAAACACAGGTGGGGAAAAAAATGCCTGAAACACAAGGATCATTTAACAGCCGAGTGATTCAGTCATTACAATATACTGTTCCCTGAAGCTGAGTTCTCATTCTTGAGTTGAGAAATGTCTTTATTTCACTTGATTGAATCAAAATCTTGCAAAAAAATGGATTATTAAAAGTTCCTTAAGGTCAGTATCTGTTTGTCAGTATCACTGCTGCTGTGTGCCCTTGAGTAGGAACAAACTCATAGTTGACCATCCAGTGGCTTTTCAGAGGATTTAAATAATAAAGTACAGAATTGCCCATCTTTCTCCTGTGAAGCAGCTGGTGGATCAACCTGCCTGCCTTTGGGATGGCAGCACAATTCCTCACTATCCATGGATCACTGACCTAGTAGGTAGTCTGACATAGGAAACAAAAAGTTTAACAGTGTCGTCTTCTTGTTGTTGTTATGTACCAAGGTGACTATGACTCATAGTGATCCTATGAACTAAAAGCTCTGAATCTTTCCCTACTATGAGCCAACTTCACTGTCTCGCACACCAGACTCCACTGCCAGATACTGTCAATCCATCTCATTTAGGCTCTTCCTTTCTTGCTCTGACGTAATTAAGCATAATGTCCTTCAGAACCCAGAAAGTAAAAATTAAATACATATATTAATTCTACTCATAAAATCCCAATATATTTTCCCCTTGACTTTTTAAAACTTTATTTCATTTTCTCCAAGATCTCTAAAACATATCCATTCTTTCTGATAGAGTATTACATTTAGAAGACTAAGCCAGAAGCTAGAGTGACAAAGATCTTTTTTACTGAATTATCACAATGTGACAAAGCATCAGGTTTTATCATCTATTAGTACAAAACTACAAACTAATGTTTTTTCAAATTCTTGTGTTTCTGTTTTATCTATCCTACTCTGGATGTGTGATTATATCCAGTGACACGTCCTTAGATAGGCTAAGACCACATTTAACAGCCATTATTATACATTGCATTTTTCCCAATGAGGCCTTACAGAACTATCTCAACTTAGGTCCTCAAGAAACCATCAAATAGGAATTTTAAGACAAGATGAAAGGCTTTTAATATCCCATAGCCTGGGGTTTATATTTTCAGTATCAATGAACACCATTACCTTTATCTTTCCAAACATCTTTTAAAAGTTTATTGCCTGTGGAAAGCTCCTTTGTCTGTCATTCTGATACAGATCAAGAATCTGTATTCCTATAATCACATTTCTCTCAAGATAAATTAAACTATCTGTCCTGTATCCTTATACATCTAGGAGCATAGTGGGTTTTTTTATTTACAATGTTTCCAACTTACCCGTACTACCACAGGCCTCACACTTCTGAAGTTCCAAAAACTGCCCATCTTTAAAAGCTTCTAAACGTAATATGAGTGTGGCCATCATCTTCCAAACTGACAAATCATCTCATCTATCCCTACATTTCCAAAACATTATCTCTTTTCAGGTATTTATCAGCATCAACAACTTGACATTCTATCTCAGCTTCTTTGTAGACTGTGTAGACTTTGAAGACTGTGTGTCTTTGTGTGCATGTGTATATCTCTCTATCAGACTCCAGACTCTCCATATCTCCTTAGAACTATGAAATTCATTTTTCCTATTAAACGTTATGAGAAAATACAATGAATGAAATGGGTTTGTAAAGAAGCCCCTCGACACAAAAGAGAGCAATGCTGAGAATGTAGCTAGACTCTCACCCCTATTGGGAGCAGCCTCTTAAAGCACAGTCACAATACACTAAACTACATATGTCTATGAACAAGACTACTCACTGCTGTCTCTCATCTAGGAGTGCAAAATTCAGTTATCACTGAGTCAGCTCTACTTTCTCTCTTACAAACTATATTCTCCACATAGCAAGGAAGTATTACACAAAACGTATTGCTGAGGTCAACCTCTAGCTCTGCCACTTGAACTATGTTCTCTGTGCAATTCTCTATGCAGATCCTTCATCTTGCTAAAAAAAATCTTTGTCTGTAAAATGGAATGGCAAAAACCTACCTCACATGATGATCACACAAGATTAAATATCAAGCCTATACTACATAGTACTGATAACACAGATACAAATAAGAATTCCCACTTCCTCTCTCTCCCACTTTCTTTCTTCCCATATTACCCAGCTAAACACTAGTCATACAGTAAGGGAACAATAAATCTTTCTTGAATAAATGAATGAATGGGGGGGAAAAAGCTGTCTAGAAGAAAAACTAAAAAGATTTTTTTAAGTTTTATAACCTGAACACATTATAAAAGACACACTAATGAAATAATATTTAAAAAAGAGAACATTCTTAAAAATAACTTTCAATGGACAGAAAATAAGTGATACTCCATATTAACTAAACAAGACATTTTAAATTAAAAAAAAAATCACCTATTAGCTAAGGAAGAAGCTACAGCTAAATAACTATTGACATCTACCATATTAAGACATAAATGCTAACATTATGGTATCTGGCTACTATCTAAACTCCATTTATACTGAGCAGCTCAGAAATAAATGTTACAATAATTTAAACTACAGTGAACAATAACCATGTTCTTTTAAAATGAATTTAACTTCACCAATTTATGTATGACTTATGGAACTGTATTTTTATTTCCCCCCCTCCCCCCCGATGTGTTTCCTTATTTCTCAGGTTACAAATGTAAAGTTCTACAAGTGTATTTAAAAGCTTTTGGTTGTAAAAGTTCACAAATACTTCAACACAAATCACTATGACGCATAATGAATCCAGGAAAAATAGACATATATCATTTAAAACAAAACGTTGTTCTGTGTCCATTCCAATACATGGCAACCCCAAATATACCAGAATAGGGCTGTTTGCTCATAGGCTGTCCACTAGCTGCGATTTTTCAGAAGCAGTTTGTCAGATGTTTCATCTGAGGCACCTCTGGGTGAATCCAAACTTCCAACCCTTTAGTTAATAGTCAAGTAACCCACAGGACATCATATGTCTAATGCATAGATCCTAAACTGAAAGCCGGCAGTGGTGTAGAATTGAGAGAAAAAAATAATAAAGAACGGTGACTATTTCATAATTAAAAATATATTTCCAAGTTTCCCTAATATAACATAATTATTAAAAGCTTGACTCTGAAATTAAGAAGTCCAGATGAAATCTTAGTCCTATTATTCATTAACCAATTAAGTTTGGTCTCTCAGTTTATCTAAAATTTGGGAATAATATTTATTATCCAACTAACGGTGCTATTAAATGAAATAATATATGTGAAAATATTAGTGCACTGTACACATTTAATGATGATAATAGTATTTCCTCTTACAGCAACTCTGTGTGGCTAATATTCCTAATATTTTCCAGAATTCGGCTTCAATGATTTACTTTAGAGAAGTTCCTAAATTAAGTTCCCTTACAACACTATAATATCCTGTTCTTTTTGCTTCACGGTCTTTACCACAGTTCATCCTTTTTTTCTTTTTTTTTTTTTAAGTGTATATACAGTACATGGTACATCTTAAACTTGGAATATTAATATTTATGAATAGTTTTATATTTTTTGCTTGTCATCATAAAATTCAGTCTCTATATAATCACTGAGGTACTGATAATAAATGTTATTCTTTGAAATATGATTGGAGTATCCATTCATGAATTTAGTATTTCTGGGGACAAGCACACTGAGAAAGGGGAAAAAATTAAAATTAAAAACAAAGCAGCAAAGTATTTCAATCTAGTTCTACATATTTAAAGTCACAATGATGGAATCACAGTAATTTTCTATCTTTTTCTCCCTGAATCAGTCTACTGAAATAAATATTAAGAAAAATGTTTAGCATCTTTCTTGGGCTTTACTTGACCTGATAAGTTCTCTTTAAAATCGCAATCTGCTTCATTTAATTTCAATCCACCTTTCATTGCTTAAAGGAGCACTGGCAGTATATTGTGTTACATACTACACCACTCACCAAAAGATCAGCAGTGGTAATGCATCAACTGGCCTGAGAGAGAAAAATGACCATAGTCCCCTCCATAAAGAACCACAGCCTCAGAAACCCAACAGAGAGGTTTCTGAGTCAAAATGAACTCCATGGCAGTGGTTTGGCTTTCTGTTTGTTTTTGTGTTTTGTTTTTTACATTTAGGTTTACTGTTAAATCCAAAGCACAATGTTCAGTAAGGTTAGTGCATTAATTTACCAAGTGTGATCTCTGAACCCACAGTATCAGCTTCACCTGGGTATTCGTTACAATGCAAATTACTGAAATCACCTCAGACTTAAGGCATCAGAAAGCCTAGGGGCACAGCCTTCAATGTCTGAGTGTAGAGCACAGTAAAGTGTGAGATCTGTGCTAAATTAGATAATATATTCTATAAATTACAGGTTGTTTCATTGGTTCACCAATTTAATTTGCCAGTTTTCTATTTTATTATTAAATACTGTATTTTAGCATCACTGTATGTTAGAAATATGAGGAAGCCAGCCAAAGGATGGCTAATGTACCGTTCCACCTGCATGTGCTGCATAATCAACTCTTGCTACTGAAATTAACTCCTCCTAAATCTCCTGCTGAAATAAAAAATTTTGGCTTCAGAAACACTAATTGTTGGTGGCTACACAATATGATTAATCCAATGGTCTCACTAAATTGTACATGAGAAAAATGCTTAACTGGAAAATGTGTTCTTTTTTTTACTGTCATTTAAAAAAATCTCACACACTAATTTCAAGGAAAATTATTCAAAACCATAATTACTGTTTTTAAAAGGTGTTATAAGTCAAAGGGAAAAAATATTATCTAAGTTAGAAATTTAACTAAAAGTACAACCACCACTACATGTAAACCATGCATACTATTAAGTAAAAACTTCTAGTCTGTAAGACCACAAACCATAAACACAGTTTACTTTAAAAAAAAAAGAGAGAAAAAGAAGAGGGGGGAAAGCCACTTCTAATACAGTAAGACCAAATTTTTTATCAAAGTAGCTCTAGATGCCACAACATAGAAAAGCGATTAACCAGCCTGGCTAGGCCAGGAAAGACTTCCTGGAGGATAAATTATTCAAGTTAACACTTTTACTACATCATCTATTCCACCAGCTCTCTTAATTAATTCTCTACCAGTTTACATTTCACTAAGATCTCTAATTCTTTCTCTCACCCCAATTTTTCTCCTAATTGAGGAAAATTTTACACACTTCTCTACATTCCTTCTGACCAGCCTGGGCTCAGTTACCAGAACCTCCAACACATTAAACTTCAATATCCTCATGACACATATGCCATTCAACTATGTTAATCAATCCAATCAACTTTCTTTTCTAGCCTTATATTCTAGCAACTGAGCTCCACTGTAGAAAAGTAACAGCCTTGTCTGCCTTAGTCTTTATAAAGAAAGCTGACTAAATTCAGATGAGCCCTTAATAGTACAAGGCAATATTAGGCATTCCTAGTTCGCTTTCTTTCCCTGATTCCATAGTTGTCCATATAAACCTTCACGAATCTCCTTAAGCTTTCATATCCCATCATCCCTACCACCTCAAGCCAGTGGCCTTCAAAATATCTTTAAAATGTTATAGATAGTAATTAGGTATTAACTGAAAACAACTATTACATCATACCTTTTTGTCTGTTTATAAAATCCTAACATCTCATAACGAGAAAAGGCGAAGCCTCAAAGGGATGAATAAATAAGTTCTGAAAATGTCAGAACAAAGAATTGAGCACTAAACTCTCAAAATTGGTATCATTAAGTTTATACATGGGATACTCAGTGAATTTCTCAGGTAAAAGTATGTCAGGTTTTCCTAGCTTAGGTATTCTTTCAAATTTTAGCCTTTAGTATGTAGAATAGAAAATGGCAATGAAGAGGAGAGGTGAATCACTGCCAAAGTCTGGCACAAGGGCAGCAGAGAAATTAGCAGCTACAAAGGAGGGAGAAAAGATTTAAAACAAACAAAAACCCCTACATTAATTGAGTACATAAATTCAACAGTATAACAAAGTAGACCTCTTTTTCATAAAAGCAAACTATACTTTATGCCTTCATAGTGCCCAAATTTTATTGTATGTAAACCCTGCATATAATTCAATTTAGTCAGAACACAACATTAGATATATCTATAAAGAAAAATTCAGTTAGTCTTCTGTTTCTGGCCATCTTTGTCCATTTTTTCTAAAATGGAAAGGATAGTGTGGCTGATTTTTACATACTGCAAGCACAGCACAACTCTATATTCAATAAGAAAAACAAATATTAAAGAAAACTGAGAAGTTCTTCAGAGTCTCTAATCATACACTAGTTAACCAACCCCCTCATTAGACAGTTGTTTTTGGTATTTCTACCCAATGTTGTTTCAAATAAACCTTCTAACTCTAACATTATTTCATTAATCAGCTTTAAAAGTAAAATGAATTGCACAGACCAATGTTTGAAATCGGAGAATGCAGAAAAAAAAGCATAAAAAGGAAAGAAAAATGAAACTACTTAAAATTTGCACTTAGAATTTGTTTTGGAACTTGATAAAATGATTCCTAAAAATTCAACTGGAAGAATAAAAATAGGAAGAGTCAAGAAACATTTTAAAAAGAGTTAAGAGTATGAATTTGAACTATAATATCAAATATTAGAATATATTAAGAAGCTGCAATAACTAAAATAATGCAGTACTGGCAAAGTAGAAGACAATTTAATGCAACAGAGTGGGGAAGAAAATAATTTCTTATCTGATAAAGGCATTATTTGAATTCTGAGAGGAATAGAAGACTTATTTAATTTTTTGTGGTAAGACCATTGGCAAGTCAATTTGAAATAAAACCATTTTAGTGTAGTTAAATTTTAAATAATCCTTCATACCCCAGAACAAAATAAATTACTCAACTGTAGAAACAAAATGCCTAAGATACACAAAAGTTAAGGTAATATATAGAGTAACTGAAGAAAAGACTTTCATACAAGGTAGAAGCCATTAAGGAAAAGACTAATTACATGAAAATGAAGTCTCCTTTTTACAAAAAATGTAATTATAAACAAGCATTAAGAAAATGAAATATGGAGCAGTGGAGAAAGAATGCTAAAGATTATCAATAAAGAACCAATGCGTTTAACATATTAAAAGCTGTTACTAAATGTTGTGGTTGCTATGTGCAGTCGAGTCGCCTGCGACTCATAGCGACCCTATGCACAACAGCCTTAAACCCTGCTCCATCCTGCACCAACCGCACTGCCTCTGACACGCCCATCCCGATTACCCCAGTCACCGAATCAATCCATCTCATAGAGGGTCTTCCCCTCCAAACTATGAATACACCTAAAAGAAGAAGTGTAAATGGCCAAAATGTTTTTCAAATAAGTTAAAAAAAAACAAACCTAAAACACTAGTATGTTTGTACTGTTAAGCAGATTTGTCAAATAGAGATGGAAATGTTCTAACAACCACTGATGGAAATATAAATCAGCTCAACTTTCCTTATGTCAAAACTAGGTAACATCAAAAAGTCCTAGATTCAAATAATTCTCCCACTGAAACACTAATATATACTATCAGATACCAAGATTTCATGCTAGCATTTTCAGTAAGAGTGGAAAACAATAAATAATCTTAAAAAAATAAATGATCAAAGGTATAACAGAGAACTGACAATATGACAAGCCATCTAACAAGAGGAAAGTGATCTGTCATATATTAAAGAGAGCAGCACCAGAGTGGTTACTAAAGGCTAAACATAAGAACTTAAAAAATTTACATAAGTCACACACTCAGACAGTATGCTCTTCTTTTTGCTTCATCTGTAATGACCAAGATGTTCTTACTTCTTCTCCCTTAGAAGTAAGCCATAGAAAGGTGCTTCAATTTTCTCTGAATGAGGTTTCCAAGAGTTTGTTTCAATCCCTGGGTGGCACAAACAGCTTGCACTTGGCTGGTTGCAAAGAGGTCAATGGTTTGGATGCCCCTCCATCAGCTACATGGAAGAAAAGATCTGACTGTATGGATTATTGTTGTTGTGAACTGTCAAGTTGGCATTGGCCCATAGCTGATCCTTCAGGGGGTTTTCAGAGGCACTTAACTGCACAGAAGGACAGTGCTTATTCTTCTCCTCTGTAGCAGCTGGTGAATTTGAAAGGTGTGTCTCCGAGATTATAGCACAGTTTCTTACCACTAGGCCACATGGAAGAAAAAGCCTGACTGTACAGATTACAGCTAAAAAAAAACAGTACAGAGTAATTACATTCTGTAATACATGTTGTCTCCATGAATTGGAATTTACTTAATAACACAGTGTTTAGTAAGTCTTTCTGAAATAATCAAATAGTAAGTTAACTAAAAAACATTAAGACTTTAAAACACCTACACACACACACACACACACACACACACACACACACACACACACGAAGTAACTCTTCTATTGATACAGTAACTTGGACAATGGGAGTTGGTGTGTGGAAATTAGTAAGACTGACTCAGGACAGGGAAGGGTTCAGAGCTGTTATACAGAAGGTCTCTGGGTCACAGGAGACTCGAAGGCACATAAAAACAACAATATATGCTCCTATGGAGAGGTAACTAGATATAGTATTTATGGAAAAAAAAGCAATAAACAAAAGAATGTCCATAGCATGGTATACGGCGCACAGAAATGAAAGAAAAAAATATATTTATTATCTTAAAAACAGAAAAGGAAACTGGAAAAATACACAAGAAACAATAAAGTTTTAGAAGGCAACCCAGTCAACAAAGGTCTAAAAAAAAAACCTTTTTTTCCTGTATACCCTAAACAGGGAGCTCTAGTGGCTTAGGTATAAGGAGTTGGGCTACCAACCCATAAGCACAAGGTTTGACTCCACCAGATGCACCACAGAGAAAGATGAGCAATCTCCTCCATGCAATTTACTGTCTCTGAAAATCTGCTGGAGGGTCAGTTATGAGTTGGTTTCAACTCCACAGTACATGACAACAATAATATTTTTAAATGTATAAATGTATTTATTACCTATCAATAACTAAACTGAACATATTTTTCATATCTACACACGCATATTGCATCACTCACTACTGGCAATATCAGTGAGATCATATATATAATAACTGAAGACATGTTTTAGAACAGAAAATCGTCCGTAATAAAGCATCATCCAAATCTTAAAATTAAGCAGGAATCCCATTAAAATTAATCTTAATAAAATTGTCAAGCACATTCTCCAATGTATAAAAAAAGAAAAGTACATAACAATGTTACCTATAACATAAAAACTTAGAACAATCTAATATATTTAAGAATGGTAAAGCACATTTTTATGAAATACAATTACTCCAGTTACAAAGATAATCCTGAGGAAGTACATTTATTAGCATGACTTAAAACGTATTAAGTGAAAACCCAACTTATATAACAGTAATTAATTAAAATGAGTTTTTGGTCTAACTTTTATACATGTCAGAAAGGATCTGGAAAGAAAATTCAAACATTAATAGTAACTTAATTCAGTGGGTTTAAAGTGTTCTTTACACTTTTTCTGAATTTCTTTTCAAAAAAGAACATGAACGCCTTCTTTAATAAAATTTAAAAAACATTTCATTTTTAAATAAAATGTTGATAAACAACAATGTACTTGCCCATGGCATTTTCACACTGTTTCTGTTTAGCTGAGGGTGAGGTGTTCTATTTTGTTCTCACACATAAAATTCACCCACACAGAAATGCACCAAAAGCTTCTGGCTCCAGAACCACAGTCCGTTCATGACAGTTTAATACACTAATCATGTACTTACTTTTGGCATTATAATTCTTTATACCAACTTTTCCTTTAAAATATTTATATTTTATAATAAATTCCACACAAGTTTACTGTACTTAAAAATAAAAATCATTCCTGTTCACATACTTGTAACTGACAAAACAAAATAATTATTAGTAAACCCAAATACAAGATCGTAAGAGGCAGAATAAAAAAATATTACCACTGCTTGCTTCAAAAATAGATTATTCCTCTAAGTGTGGCAGTTTGTAAAATAATTCCACACGGAACAAATATTCCGCTCGTCAAATAATAATTTCTAGGACTTCCCATAAAGTTTAATTTATGGCACAAAAAAATATAACTATATTGTTACTTCTTTTAAATGCACATTACCAGTCAGTGTAATACAATAATAGCATAAGAGCCCAAAAGGCTAAAATCAGGACTTTACCAGCAGTGGTAAAAACCAGTCTGAAGGTAGCTGCATTATGACAAAAATCTATGAAAAAATACACCAATTAAAACAACTTTCTAAAAATATGGCAACCTTTTTTTAAAGCAGGTACATAATGTTTAATGTAGCAAAATATCTGTGGCCAAAAATATCTGAAAAAGTAGTAAAACATTTATACAAGAATATGCATTGTGTCATCTATAATATATTAAACACGTGTGAATGCACATAAGATACAAAAGAAATTTTAATGTATCAGAATAATTCAATTCCCATGTAGTGTAAAATTATAAAACTATATACAAATCTCACATCTAGAAAAAATTCAAATCTATGCCTTAGCAAACTTAAAAACTATCACAGGTCTTTAAAACCAACAAATAGTTAAAATCAAAGTAATTCATTTCTCTTTATTAAGAATACACTGATATTGTTTTTCGATTTTTAATCTCTGTTCCACATTTTTTTAAATTTATTAATTTCAATGAAAATTTACAGACTTTGGATTTCCATTCATTCATTGTTGCACTTTTCTCCCCTTCCAACCCTCCCCCCCAGTACACTATTCTCTTCGAAAAGTAAAAGAAAAATTCTTTCACTGTTTTACAATCCCTCCCCCCAAGGTCCACTTCATTATGCAGCCTTCATTCTGGACTCCTGTCATGACAATAATACCTAATCACATATCCCTTTTAAACAGTTCTTTCCTTTATCTGTTTCAATGCAGTATATATTATTTAACCCATCTTTCTCAGTCTGCCCATAACCCCAATGTCAGTCCTGTTTTACAACAGTGGCACCATGCAGTATTTGTCCTTCTGTGACTGAAATACTTCACTCAGCATAATGTCCTCCAAGGTCACCCTTTTTGAATAATACTGCATAAGTTCCTTGTTTTTCAACGCAGCGTAGTATTCCATTCTGTGAACATAACACAGTCTCCCTATCCATTCGTTTCTTGATGGGCACATAGGTTGTTTCCAACTCTTTGCTCTTGTGAACAAAGCCACAATAATACTGATTTTTTTTCTGTAGTAAAATTGTTTTCTTTATGTTACATACTCTTAATTGTTTTTTGGGCTTTTTAATTTTATTTTATTAATTTTAATAAACATTCACAGAGATTTTGAATTTTCATTCATTCATTCATTGTTACACTAACACTGATTTTTTTTAATTATACATTCTTGAGAAGTTCTTCACATTCTATATAAAAACTTATTATATGGTGCTATCAACACATAATTTGATATTAAATCTATCAACACATAATTTGATATTAAATTTCAATTTCCTTCCAAAAATTACCAATAACTTTCAGTACTGAATCCATTTTAATCAAGTACCTTTTTTAATAAAGATTTGTGAACTTGGTATAAGTGAAACTTAAAATCTGTCAAAAATTTCAGCACAGTAATAAAAAAGACAGAAATAAGGAACTGACAAAATACTAAAAACATATTGGTAACTCTACAGCTAACAGAACTTTTGCAAATCTGTTGTTGTTGCTATATGCCATCGAGTCACTTAAGACTCATAGTGACCCTATGTACAACAGCCCTAAACTCTGCTCTGTCTTGTGCCAATCACACTGTCTCCGATACAATCATCCCTATTACCCCAGTCACTGAATTAATCTACCTCATAGAGGGCCTTCCCCTCCTGCGCTGTCCCTCCAACCTCCCAAGTATGATGTCCCTCTCCAAAGACCAGTCCCTCCTTATAACATGTCCAAAGAATGTCAGATGAAGCCTCAGAATCCTTGCCTCCAAGGAGCAGCCAGGTTTAATCCTCTCCAGGATGAATGTGTTTGTAGCTATACAAAAAGGAGTACCCAATGCAAGCTCTGGTGGCCTAGTGGTAAGAAGCTGCACTGCAATGCCAGAGGTGCATGGTTTAAATCCACCAGATGCTCTGCTGAAGAAGGAGACAATCTCCTCATGTACCAGTCAGATCTGATTTGACAGTACACACATTTAAAAAAAAAAAAAATTAAAAAGATTCCAAGGCTGTCAGTCTTCAGGAGAGGGCAGCCTTTAAAAAAAAAAATAAATATAAAAAATAAAAAAATGAGTACCCAAAACTCACAAGACTATTACTGCACATACAGCCATAATAATCAAATACATCCAAAGCTATTGTCAAGATTTTTCTACCAACCAAGTATAAACATGTATATTCACAAAAGAAAATTCTTCATACTTTCTATAAAATGGAGTCCCTGGGTGGTACAAATAAAGAACATAATTAAAATACTATATTTTCCAATCAATCAAATTGGACTTGCCAAAACAGCCAAAATTTAGCATCACCAAACCGATATAAAACCTGAGACAATGCCAAGTTTAAAAAGGAAAAGGAACATAAAAATGTACCTCTAGGACATAAAATACAAAATCAAGGTCACACAGCATATAAAATTCAATCAACAAAATAACAACATAAATCAACCAGAAGAGACAGAGTCAACCTATATGTTCTGTATTTCCCATATACTGTCCAATATGGTGGCCACTTGTTACCAATGGTGGTGGTTGTGTGCTGTTGCAATCACTGTTGTGACCCTATGCACTGTATGTAAGTAACTCTCAACTCTGTTCTACTCTAAACCAATTTCACTGGCTCCAACACATTCATTCCCATTATTCCAGTTACTGTGCAAATTCATCTCATCCTGGGTCTTCCTCTCTTGCACTGTTCCTCCACCCTTCCAAGGAAGATATCTTTTCTCCAAAGGGCTGGTCCCTCCTGGCCACATGCCCGAAGTATTTCAGTTACTTACATTTAGTTGATTCCAGCTAAATAAAATTTGAAAGTCACTTATGTGGTTGCCTAGCTCATTTTCCACAATGAATAGCTACATGAGGCAAGTAGCTTTCATACTGAACAGCAAAAACAGAAATTTCATATCAGAAAGTTCTACTGGACACAGATCATAATGTAAATTTTTGTTCTCTAACATAATTAAATTCTTCCCACAAAAGTAAAATAATTTCCCCCTACACTTGAAGTACTTTTCATAAACTTTCTAATTGCATATTGATAATAAAATTTCTAGTTACATATTGATAATTTTAAAAAGATGGTTAACACCATTGTGTTTCCCATGAACAAGGGTTTTCACTCTTATCTCATTTACTGCATATTCATTCAGTGATTAGAATGGTGGGTTCAAGTACATCAGGGATGATGGGGATGACGCAGGTTAGGGCAAGGTTCAGAACTGCTAGCAGTTCATAGGATTGCTACTTAGTCGTAGCAGACCTACTGGCACCTAACAGCATCCCTGTGAAGTAGTCAAGTCCATAATCTCTTACCTCTTAGCTATTTCAGAATTCAGAAGTTACATCTATATCAGTATTTTTAGAAATTTCTATTTTCCCAAATTTCCTAAATAACTTAAATGAGCTTGGAAGACAATATTTACAGATATTCTACCTGACTTTGTCTCACATACTTATGGCATGTTGTCAGGAGTGGCTAGTCTTTGGAAAAATTCTACTAGGAAGGTAGAGGGGTTAAAGAAGAGAGGAAGACCCTCAATGAAATGAACTGGCACAGAGACTGCAACAATGGGCTTGACGGAGTATGTTCTAGGATAGGGCAGGGTTCAGATCCATTATTCACAGAATCGCTGATTCCTATTCAACTTGATCATATATAACAACAACCTATATGATTCAAAAGTTCGAATCTACCAGATGCTTGGCAAGATAGGCAATCTCTTTGTGTGTAATTTACAAGATCAGCTATGAGTCTCCTGCAACTCTACAGCAATTAGAGAATGACTCAAATATTATTAGGTCTCTTTAAAGATGTACTAAAGTGAGAATAAAACTAGGAATATAAGTCTTTCACAGATCATAACTTCATAATACTTAATGTCAGTTAATGGGATCATTTTACATCTACAATAATGTTTCTAGGTCTAGTGCAGCAAGGATCATATGTATATGGATTCTAAATTTAAATACCCAAAGTACTTTAGATATAGATTGAAAGATTTCCTTTCTAATTTATAAATTGCTTAGGTTCAACAATGTAACATTAAAAATTACTGGACCTTTCCGATACATGTTATTCAAAGAGCTACAATAAGAAGCAAATTTGCTCAGTTATATGACAGCCACTATCATTTCCAACTCACTATTATTTGACTACTAATCCTTTAAGTTAAAACTTGTAGAAGCATTTCTCAACTTAAGATATTGTTAGTACTATCAAAGTCTACACAACTATACCAGAATAGACTTGCTGTCAGTTCTATTATTTAGTAGCAGATCATGGACATTTCATTGTGCTTGACAACTAGAAACTTTCCAGTGAAATTTCTTCCTGACACTACAAGGTTATCACTGATTTAGAGAGCAAGGAGTCAAGAGAAAACAACTCATTAGTGGTGAATGGGCTAGACCAGAAGCAGTAGAAGACTGAAATGCAGCAATACAAACAGGCTTAGAACTGAACTAGCTTCAGTAAAACAAGATTCATGGAATAAAATTCCTAGAACACAATCACAAAGGCATAAAGTCAGCATCTTCTCATTCAAAGCAAGAATACACACAAGGATCTAATGTACTATGATTCTAATTTTACACAACTAAAACCCTGCATATTTTATACAAATAGAAAATGCTGATGGTTAAAAGGTTTTCCTTCCATTTTAGTCTTTCTTCTCTATTCTTTGAAGCGATTCATAAAGAGGGAAAGAAAAAAAATACCTTCAGACTATAATGATGAATGCAACTCTTAGGAATGGCCTCTCTATAAGGTCTGAAATAGAAGGAAAATGTACAGTTCTTCCAGAGTTGTAGCCAAAAACAACTTCTGCATTCTGAATCTAGCTTAGGCACATTAGCTGGGAAGATGTTTGCAAAAGTATTTAATAAGAAAGTGCTGATTTTAGCTTTTTTCCCTCAGTTCTCCTAAATGGCCTGCAGTCTATCAAATTCACTAAGTCGAACCTCTCCTAAATATACATGACAAAAGGGAAAACAACTCCACTCGGGTTTTTTCTTACAGAGAACTACTACTTCATCGGCTCCGAAATCATTAAACATTTTAATTTTAAAAAATGGCTAGACAGTAAATATTTGGACCATATCTCTTTCTCACAAATAACTATGCTATGAAGGATGCACAAACCATATGTTGTTGTTAGGTGCTGCTGAGTCAGAAGCAACTCATACCTAACTTTCACAGATTTTCAGCAGCAGTAAATTGCACAGGAAGAGAATGCTCGTCTCCCGCAGAGCAGCTAGTGAATTTGAACCATTTGTGCTTGTGTTAGCAGCGTAGCTCCTTACCACTCAACTATCAGAGCTCCCTACAAAGCCACAAGTATTAGGTCAATGAGTGTGAAGGCTCGGGATTAATAAAACTCTTACTTTAAAAAATAGGAGTGAGACTATGGACCCATGGCCACATATACATTCCTTGCTAAAAATAATTTAGTTTTTTACCATTTTACTTCAAAATTATTTTTAAAATATGACAAGATTTGAAATACGATGTCTGAGGTTTTTTGGTGTGGTTTGGTTTGGTTTTTTTTTTTTTGTAATACGGTATATAAAAGTTGTTGTTATAAACCATGGAGTCATGGACGATCCTCTAGAGGATTTTCAGAAGCAGTAAATCCCATGGAAAGAGGCTGCCCATCTTTCTCCCAGAACAGCTGGTGGATCTGACCTGTGTGCCTTTAGGCTGGCAGTAAGTTTTACCACTAAGCCACCAGAGCTCTCATTTAAAAAGTATAGTTATTATGAACAGTTGGAGAATTGTTACATGGAGTTCATGTTACTATTTTCTGTAACTTTGTGAGTTTTAAAAAAATTAAAAACTTGGGAATCTAGGACCTAAATATTTTTAGCACTGTTTAAAGTATGCTCACCAAACAACTCTTAGGTATACACTCAAATTCATTTTACCTTTGAAAACTGTTATTAAAGAGTAGTCATCAATATACAGGCATCACACATGAAAACTATCTATCCATCCATGAGGGAGAAGACACTGAAAGCTTAAAGAGAAACACTCCTTTCAAAATGCTGTGTAAGTCATGAATAACAGATCCAGGGGAAAACAGCTCTAACACATTAGCACTCTGCTGCAGTTAACTGTCTCCAAAACCATTAATACTATAGTATGAGATGTAGGTGTGCCTGACCCAAGCCATGATATTTTCAATTCTAACCATGTGAAAGTTGAACAATGAATTAAAAGAACTGATGTCTCTGAATTGTGGGGTTGGGGAAAAATACTAAATATACCATGGACTGCCAAAATCACAAACAAACCTAAACCTATCTTGGAAGAAGTGCAGTCAGGATGCTCCTTGGAGGCAAGGATGGAAGACTGTCATGCATTCTTTGGGTATCAGGTCCCCAAGGATCAAGAGGGGAGGGACCAATTCCTCATGCTGGGGAAAGCAGAAGAGCAGTAAAATGAGGACAACCCTCAGCAGGATGGACTCACACATTGGCTTCAAGAGTGAGCTCAAACAGGGTAATGACTGTGAGGACAGTATCTGTTGTACACAGCATTGTCATGAGTCAGAACCAACCCAGGGCCCTTAAGAACAGCATGGCCCAGCAAACATAAGTTTTACTTAACATGCTACATTCCATTATATCATAGTATACAGTCCTAGTCACTGCAAGAAAACAAAAATTAAGAAGACCAAAGCCTTGAACAAGAAATCTTAATGACCATATAATTTCTCAAAAGACTAAACAAATGTCTTTTAACAGTTGTTAATTTTTCTCCAAACTCTGGAATATAATATTTTCAAATATTATGAAAACTGAAGACTAGTCTTTTTAATCTTTAATTTTTAAAGATAAGATTTTTAAATTTGAGAATGCCTCTGTGAAAACAGTTCAATCATTTAAATATATAATCAAATCAGTCCTAAAATTTTTCTGATTCTAGAACTAACATAAGTAAAACAAATATGTTTATTCATTCATTCTACCTTTTATGAAGATGACCCAATAAACATTTTTATCAAATGCAGTATGACTATGAAATTTTTAACTAATTTTGTCTCTTCTGCACGGAGCCACTTTAAAATATTGTAAAGATCATGTCAAATAATTCCAAATTATGTTTTAAAATTTTGTTCTTCTCTTTTCAACAAGAATACATTTTATTTAAATAGAAATTAGTAAGATTCAGAAATATACTTACATCATACTCTGTAATTCAACTGCAAAGCTTACAGACTTCCCTGAACTTCTTCCACTACTTGAAGGAGCAGCAGACATTGGGCTCGCTGCAGTACTATTCATCTAAACAATGAAAGAGAAATAAAGCTTACAAAACTTTCTTTAAACACAAATAAATACATGGAATGGGGGGAAAATTCTAAACTATTTCGAACAGTATCTGGATTATTTTAATGTAAAACTGGTTTATTCATACATAATGTACTTTATTAAATGAAATAGTAATGTAGGAAAAAACTGTTTAGTCAATCAGGACACCAAACATGCACTTGAATGATAAACATGTCAGTACCTATTTTCAACAAGAAATAGAAGAAACATACTTACTAAAATGTTTTAGTAGAGCTCTATGGTTTTAAAAACACATTCTAGGAAGCTGGAGATACTTCAGAGATAATATACTAGCCCCCAAACACACACATCCCCAGTTTCCTATAGAACACCAGGGAATTCTGATTTTTCTTATATACACTAAGATACCACGTTAAGATTCCAACGAAAGAAAAAGTTCCATTCTTATAAAGGCAAAGTAGAAATATATGCTATAATCAAATTCTACTCTTAAATCAAAGCATATAAATAAAAAATAATCATTAAATAAAAAGGTTTAAGACACAAGCTCTGTAATGTTTTATAATCTTATAGATAAGTAACCTATTCAATTTAAAATCTGATAATTGTTAATAAAACGAAGCTGCATAATAGAAAAACAGGATGACAATCCTATTCACTGTTTTACATAATTCATGTGTCAGTTTCATAAACATCACATAGCAAATACTCAATAAAATGTTAATTTATGTTTATGTAAACTGCAAAATTATACTTTTTTTCAAAACAAAAATATTCTGCAGATTCTAAAGAAGAAAATAAAAAATTAAGAACTAGCAAATTATTTTTTAAAGCTGAACAGAGATCTTTTAAGAAGTACAGAAAACTAAGAGGGCAAGTTCTGGAATCAGACTGTACACCAAACATAGTTGTGCTACTTCACTAGAACCATGGGCAAGTTATGTCATTTCTGTGCCTCAGTCACCTAATTGGTAAAATGGGAATGCTTACAATTTCGGGGTAGTTATGACAATAACATGAACTATTTAGTTTTCAGATCTGTACTTGGTAAACAATAAATGTTAGCTATTAAAATAATTATTTGATAAGCTGGATTCTATGAAGAAGAATATGCCATCAGGGTCAGAGGAAGACTCCACAACTTGTTATGTAGATGAAACAACCTTGCTCGGTAAACATGAAGAGCATGTGAAACGCTTGCTGCTGAAGATCAAAGACTACAGTCTTCAATATGGATTACATTTAAATATCAAGAAAATGAAAATTCTCATCACTGGACCAACAGGGAACATCATGATAGACGAAGACTGAAATTGTCAATGACTTGGATCAATAATTAACACCCTTGGTACCAGCTGTCAGGAGATCAGAAGATGCATTGCCATCAGAAAAGGCTGCAATCAGAGACCCCTCGAAATTACTGAGCAGCAATAATGTTGGTCTGAGGATTAAGGTGCACCTGATTCAGACCATGGTGTTTTCAATCACTTGCTATGCATTTAGAGCTGGTCAATGAATTAACGATGACAAAAGCAGCATTGATGCCTTTGAGATTTGGTGTTGGAGAAGAGTACTAAAGATGCCATGGACTGCTAGAAGAACAAATAGGTATATACATCTTGGGCAAAGTGCAGCCAGAATGCTCCTTGGGGCAAGGATGACAATGCTTTGTCTCATACTTTGGGCATGTTGTTAGAAGAGGATATTCCTTGGAGAGGAATGCTTGGAAGTGTGGAAGGCTAACTAAAGGGCGGAAATCCTCAAACAAACGGACTGACACAGAGACTGCTGCAAAAGGGCTCGAGTATGTTAGAAATTATTAGCTTGGCAAAGGACAGGACAGGGTTCAGATCTGTTATTCAGAGATTCGCTGTACTCAACTCTATAGCACATACAACATTATTATGAAAAGAAACATGTTAAGAACTCTCCCTTTTTAATCTGCTAAAAAAGAGCTTAACAGCTGAGAAAGAAAAATAAGGTGAAAAAAAAGTTCCACTCGAATTGAAGCTGGGTAGAAAAACCAAAGAACAAGAAGGAACTAATCCTAAGGAAGGCCATCCTTTTTTTTTATTATTGCCTAAATCTGCCCTATCTTTTTAAAAATTGGGTTTTAGTAGTACTGCGTTTTACAAATGGTATAGGGATAAAAATACTGCCATTTAAAACTCAGATTCAAAACTAGGAGAACTGAAATCACAAGTCCAAGATGGTGGGAGGAAAGATAACGGAAGCCAAAGGCTCTGAACCTGTAATCATGCAGAATCAAGAAAAAATGCTAAGAAAGGAACCTAGGTTTCTCAATGCTCACAGACAAGGCTTTGTCCCAATCAATAGAAGGCTGACGGAGTCATCCTCGGAAAAGCATCAAACCTTCTTTAACTTTCTCAGCAACAGACACTGCAGAAAGAAAATTCACATAAAACCACAGCTCTCCTCAGTTGTCTCCCTAGTGCAAACGTTTCACATCAAAAGTATTTACTGGTAAGAGGAAAAAGGTTCTAATCCTAGTTTATTATAGCCACGATCATCCTTTCACAGTCAAGTTACTTAATTTTTAAATCAAACAGGTGAATAGCATTTTTCTTGACATGATGAGCTGATAGCTTATTAGGCTCTTTAAAATAATTATTTCCCGTGCCCACATTTTGTTTGATGATTTAGATAATTAACTTCTTTAGACATTAACTTCTTTACACATCAAAGTCCTATCATTCCAATGCTTTATTTCCTTTCTTCCAGACATTAAAAAAAAAAAAAAAAGTCGGTTAAAAGCAGAAGCACTCAAGTCAATTTTCTCTAATAAATACAGTTAACATGGAACCAAAAACCTACTGTAATCTTCTCAATGGGTTAATGTCCTGCAGTTGTTTTAGCTTTCAATCGAAATGCAGCTGTTTGCCATATTTTATAAAATGAATTCAGATGTGCAGATTGGAGTCTAGATTATTTCAACATGCCACAATTTAAATATGAACCCAAGGAATAAGTTCACTTCTGATTAATACTATTTAAAACTTATTACTGAGCCAATAACCAATACTTACGTCACATCTGTAAAATTCTATTTCAGAGAAAAAATTCTGACATATATGTTTTAAGACAACAGAACTTCACAAGGTACCCGTTTCTTCAGAAAACAATGTCACAAAAATAAATTTTCAATTGTATTAAAGTTAGAAAAATCTTAATTAAGCAAAAATATATATAATGTTGCTGAATTTCTACTTGAGTGCATCTTTAGTGACTAAATGACCAAAGAAAAATATCCTAGAGCATCCTTTATCCTAAAATATCATAAAAATTGTTATAATACCCTCAAAAGAGATTAAAAAAATTACAGCACCCTCAAAAAAACAAAATTCTGGATTGCAAAAATATACTGGTCTGCTCCTTTATCAAAAAATCATAGTATGATAATGTCATTTTTCCTGTCATAGCTGAGGAAAATTAATTTAGACCTATGCCCTGATTCTGAGGATCTACAGTGTCCCAATTCTAATCATTCATAATCTGAACATCCCACATAACAGAAACAGAAAACTGTTATAATCAGAATATTTTAATTTTCATAAAACTCCAAAAGGCAGGAAGCAATTATGGTTAAGCCAACATTATTATGCACTGCATTATAGTTATTAAAAACTCAAATTACATCATGATCTCAATTTCTCCTGCTGTGAAAAATAATACCAAATGGCTATTCAATCACTTAGGATGACCAAAAAAAAAAGTTTGTTTTAATCAAAACATACAAAATTCTAAAACATCTATACCTAGTAACTGGAATACAACATTAATACCAATGTGTTGATATATGTCACATTTCAGTATACTTTGGAATAGTATACACCACTGAATTAATCTGCTGTGAGAAATAACATGAATATTTTAAGAAACAGATGACTTAACGTTTCATTTTATCTATTTTTAAATCTATAGCAATTTTTCTGAAATTACTAATTCTACTTTTCCTAACTTAAAAAGAATCCTTTTTATTCAGAGGAAATAGCATTCTATAGAAAAGCACTGTCAATCAGTTATTATGAAGTAAATTCTCACTAATGCCAGCTCCCTGTGTACAAGAGCAAAACTGTGCTCCACAAGGATTTTCAATAATAGAATTACTTTTTGTAAAGTGGATTACCAGGCCTTTCTTCTGAGGTGATGCTGGGTTGACTTGCTGTTAGGTGTTATCAAGTTGAGTACAATTCGCAGCAACCCTACAAACAATGAATCTGAACCCTGTCCTATCCTGTGTTGTCCTCATCCTCTCTAGCATACTTGAGCCCACCTGCCACAGTCACTGTGTCAATCCATCTCATCGGAGTCGTCTTCTCTTTCACTACCCCTCCTCCTTTCCAAACATGGTATTCCTTTCCAAGAAACAGCCCCTAACACACAGAGTAGCCCTTATAGGCAAGGATGGTGAAACTTCATTCATCTCACATACTTTGGATTCACTATTCTCCAATTTTTTTGGTTGGCAGCCAACAGGATTACCATTTGTAACACTCAAGAACTCTTACTACAATATATACTGTAGCATAATGGCTTATTTCCTCATCTTCAGACACCATTTAAGAACTGTGACACTGTTTTATCTATAAAACATATACCTACTACCTGACATGGATGATACTCAGTAAATGTTGCCTTACTAAACTACTGAATTGCAAGAATACAAAGATTAAAGCAAAAACACAAAACAAAACCTAAACCTATACCCTACATCCCAACCACTTAGTAGATGCTAATCTACGGGTGGTCTGGTGGCCTTCAGGCAAGAAGCTGCTCTGCAATCTCCAAAGCATGTGGTTGGAAGCAAACAGCTGCCCATGTGATTAACTCCCTCTGAAAATCTGACAGAGGGTCAGCTACGGGTCTGTTGCAATTCAATGGTATTCAACAGCAATCTACTGGTACAGGGAGCTCTGGTAGCCTAGTGGCAAAAAGATGCACTGCAATCCAAAAGGCAGTGGTTCAAATCCACCACCAGGAAAAAGATGGTGACTACTGCCTCTGAAAACCTGCTAGAGGATCAGCTATGGGTCAGTTCGGACTCGATAATACACAACAACAATCTGGTGATCCTGGAGAAGACTGCTCAGTATCTCATGAACTGCTAAAAGAACAAACAGAGGGATCTTGAGAAAAGTGCAGCCAGAGTGCGCCTTGGAGGCAAAGATGGTGATGCTTCACCATTCATACTTTTCCTGAGAGAAGGACATGCTTAGAAAGATGGAGGGTCAGTCCTGAGCTTGGATCACTCTGCCTAGGGGAGGGGATATGGTGTTGTCACCCCTCAGTGCCCCTCCTTCCTCTTGACTCTCCCCTACCATATTGTGCAATAAAGTTATCTGCTCTTACAAAACAAAAAAAAGAAAGATGGAGGGTCAGTAAAGTAGAGAAGACTCCGCATGAGACAGACTGACACAGTGACTTGAGCAATGGGCTCCAGTGTATCAGAGATAACAAGGATGGCACAGGACAGGGCAGGGTTCAGGTCAGCTATTCATGAGGTTGCTATGAGTTGTGGTCGACTCAATAGCACCTAACAACAACAATCTAGTGAGGTTAACATACATAACTAACTGGAGTTAAAAGACTGTACACAAAACATAGGAAGAACATCAGACACAGCCAACTATTATGAGAAAACTGTAATGACATTTAAAATGTGTTATAATTCTCAAAGAGAAAAAAAAAGGAAAGTAACAATCATTTGTCATATTTAAGCCTTATTTAACTGCAGTTAAAAAACAAAATACTTAAACAGCAAACCCAAACTCCCCATATGACATTGAATTATTAAAATGAAATAAAATGAAGAATGTACAGAAGTTAAAGGACCCTGAAAATTATCAAACACTATAAGAATAATATATGAAACACAATGTAAATAAAGGATAGTATGAAACACAATGGATACAAACTTTGTAAGTAAAGCAACATAAAATATTTTTTAAAAGAGTAAAATATGATCTAGAAAAAATATTCTCCTACCATTCATTGTTTATCTTTCTTAAAAACCTACAAATTTAATATTTCAAAAAGAAAAAGTACTTCCTAGCCAGTCACAATTTAGCTCTGTAACCTGGACATGAATCTGTATTTATAAATTGGTGGCACACATAACAGATACTTAACACTGCTAATCCAAAAGTGGTAGTCTCCAGCAGCTGTAATCCCCAGCTGTTCTGAAGGAGAGAAATGGGCAGTCTTCTCCCTTTCTGTTTTACAACCTTGGGAACATGATGGAAGTGTCACTATGAGTGAGAAATAAATCCAACACAGTGGGTGTTTGTTTTTTCTAAGTAGTTACACTTTAGTATTACAAAGATCTTGTTTATTTCTTGGTACATTTCTCTCCGAAGCAGGAGTGGCATCCATATCCTAAACGACATGCCTCTGGAAACTCTCTGAACTTTGATAAATGGTAATAGTTAAAGAAAAGCTTCAGGTCTTTTGTTCACAGGGTCACTATGAGTCGTGCTTGATTTGATGGAAAACAACACATTTCTCTCAATCATATCTGCTTCTCTGTCCAACATTTCTGGTTCTCAAACCTATTGCCATTGAGGTGATTCTGACACATAGTGACCGTAGGACAGAGGAGAGCCGCCCCACAAGACACCAAGGCTGTGAATCAGAAACAGAAACAGATCCACCTCATCCTTCTCCTGCACCATGGCTGGAAGTTTAAATCACCAATAGTTCTAGTTAGCAGTCAAGTGCTTGAGCACCGTGCCACAGGACAAACTTCTTCTCTAATAGCAACTACATATCAATTCTCTTTTTTTAAATCTTAACCAATATCCTTATTCCAATTATCTTCCAACCTATCCTCCATCGTTTTAATTCAGTCTAGATATTACTTCAGTAATCATGCTAAACACCTGTTACTTCTCTGCTCTAAAACATCTAGTGGTTCACCTTTGCCCTGAAATCAAAATCCGTCTAAAATTCAGTCCTACCTGACCTCTCCAACTTCCTTTTGTGTAACAGTCCAATCAAATATTCAGTATACCCTAAAACACTTCATACTGTTGGATCTTGATTCCTACAATTTTTCTTATTTGTAACATTTTCTTGTATCATCTACCCAAATTCTCCTGTATATCATACCCTAAACTCAGTATCCTCAAAGCCTCCCTGATATGCAACCACAAGAATTCTCTTTTCTCTGATGTCCAATTATTTTTGTTTATACTTTTATCTCTAACTTAATGTTAGGATTTTGCAGTGAACTCAAAGACACATGGTTCAAATCTACCATCTAGTGTTCTGGAGAATGATGAGCAATCTCCTCCCATGAGATCTGCTGCCTCAGAAAATCTGGTAGATGGTCAGGTGCAACTCGATGGTACCTAACAGCAATCCCTGAGTGGTGCACAAGGTGAAGTTCTCAACTATTAGCCAAGAGGTTGGTGGCTTGAATTCACCCAGAGTTACCTCCCAACATGGGCCTGGTGATCTATTTCTTCAAGGTCTATCTAGTAACTCTTATGGAACATAGTTTACTCTTCACAAATGGAGTCATCATGTGTTACTATCAACTTGATGGCAACTAACAACAACTGCACATCCCACTCCAAACTACTTCACTGAAGAGTAGCCATTATTATTAACTCCCTCCACTCTATCAAAACCACTGCATCTTCTCTTTATTCTCTTAGAATAAAACCAATCAAAGCGAACTCATGCCCGAAGAGGAAACTCCAACTAACAGCAAACCTTCAGGTTTCCAATGCTATAAATGTTTTTAATTTTTCTTTTTATATTGGTTTGCATATAAAGTCCATATACTTTGTCCTTCACACTTTCCTTCCCACACTGTGTTTCACATAATCATTCCCACACACTGTGTGTTATAAAATTAATCACAATTGAACCATGCCTATCATTACCCCATCTTCCCAGGTCCCAGATGGATCTTTCCCATTTCCTTTACCCCCTCCCTCCACCTACAAACTGTGCAACCACATGATTTCCCCTCTGCCCATCCTCACCACTCTGCTCCCATCCCTTCCTCTTTTGGGTCCCTATACACACTTCACTAGTTCCTAGGCTTTAAGTCTTTATGAGAGAAGACTATCCATCCTTCTCCTACACAGCAGCTGACAAATTTGAGTGCAAGTCTTCTGACTAGCAGACCAACACATACATAATGCACCACACAACCGAGGATCCTTCTTATGATAAAACATCTTACTTCAAGCCAATGCTCTACTTGTGCTTTGAATTATTCATACTTAACTATTTACTAGAAAACCATTATAGGACAATATACTAAGAGTTTCAGAAAGAGTAGCAACTAAACCAAACATAAATAAATACATTATAATGCAGCAGAAGATAAGCACATAACTTTAGTGACAAATGCTATTAAAAATAAAAATACAAGTTGACTCCAAATAGGAGGTGACAATTAGTGTAATAACTGAACAAAATCTTGGAAGGAGCCCTGGAGAGAACTTGAAAGTAAAATGAACAGCAAATACAAAGACCCTGAGACCAGTGTGGAAGAAGGAAGTGAGCAAAGAGACTACACAGTAGCAGGTAGAAGGTAGGAAGTGACAAGAGGCTGGGTTATTTGGAGCTTTGCAGGGCATGGTAACCCACAGCCGCCAAGTCAATTCCAACTCACAGGGACCCTCCATCAGGTTTTCAGGGTCGTATTCTCTACAGGAGGAAACTGTTCATTTTCTCCAACAAAGCGCCTGGTAAATTCGAACCACCAACCTTCTAGTTAGGAGCCTAATGTATTATCATAGTATTTTCTTATCATGTGGCAACCTAACAAAGAATAGGAAAACCAAAGAAGAGTTCATGCCTTTAGATTGTGGTATTGGTGAATACTGAAGATAAGATGGTCTGCAAAAAGAATAAGAAAAATCTTGAAAGATATGTAGCTGGAAAGATTCTAGGAGCAAGAATGGAGCGACTTCATCTCACACTCTTGGAGCCATGTCATCAGAAGAGGAAAAGGACATCACACTTGGAAAAGTGGAGGATCAGTAAAAGACACAGATGTGCTGACACAGTGACTACAAGAGGCTAAAGTACAGAAGATACTGTGAGGATGGCTCAAGATGAAGCAAGGCTTTGTTCTGTGCACATAGGTCTCCAGTTGGAGCAGAATAGATGGCAACTAACAATGGGCCATGCAAGGTTATATTGTAGTTTAAAATAATATGAAGTTAAGAGAATTATGAAAAGTGCTTTGAAATATTTGTTTTTTAAAAGGTTCCCTATGATTGCTATGAGAAAAAATACAAAAATACAGCTAAGGACATAAACAAGGAGACCATCTGTGTAGTTAATGATAGATCGTGCTTCAAATTAGTGTAACACCTGGAAATGAGAGGTCATCAAACTTCTGAAGTATATCTGGAAGGACAATCATTGCTGTAAAATCAGAACCAACTCATAAATGTGACTCTCCAGTGGGTTTTCTGAAGCTGTAAGTCATATGAGCGAAGACTACCCATCTTACACACTTAGAGCAGCAGGTATATTCAAATCACCTGGGAGGTGTGGCCTTTTGGATGACAGCACACTATGCCAACAGAGCTCCCTATTTCGAAGGTAAAGATGATTTAAGAAAACCTGGTAATGTAAACAGCTGAACCAGCTGAAAAGTTTACAGTTCAAGCCCACTTAGCCACTCTAGCGCAGAAAGACCAGGAGACCTGCTCCCGTAAACATTACAGCACAGAAAGCCCTATGTGGCAGTTCTACTCTGTCAAATAAGATCACCATGGGTCATAATCAACTTGTCACCTGAGGCGACTTGTTGCAGATTTGACATGGGCTGTGAGACAAGAGCAATCAAGGATGACTTGATTACTTGGGCCTAGTCAACTGGCTCCACAGTGGTGCCATTTACTGAGATCAGAAAAAGAAAGGATCGAAGAAGGAATAAAAAATAAAGAGCTTAATTTAGGCTAATGTTAAATTTGTGATATATATTTGAGTAATGGAGTTAGAGAAGCGTGTTAAATAAACCATGAACTGCAGAAAGAACAAACATACACAGTCCTAGAGAAAACGCAGCCATAGTGTTCCTTGGAGGCAAAGACACTGAAGCTTTATCTCACATATTTTGGGCATGTTGTTAGGAGAGGTTATTCCTTAAAAAGAGACATCCTGCTTGTAAGCAGAAGGGTCAAGGAAAAAGACAACCTTCAACAAGAGGGAATGCTATAGTGTCTGCAGCAATGTACTTAAATGTGTCAAGAATGATAAGGATGGCACAGGGCAAGATAGAGTACAGCTCTATTGTTCTTAGGATGGCTAGGAGCTATCCTCAACTCATCAGCACTTCACAGCAGCAACAGTAAACATTCAGGTGGAGATTAAAATATGCAGAAGCTTTTGACAGCAGATGTAAAACAAAAATTGGAAATTAAACTCTTAACAGAGTTAAGAAACAACATCGGTGATCTCTGGTGGCCTGGTGGCAGGAAGCTGTACTGTAATCCCAGAAGTTTGTCGTTCAAATCCACTGTATGCTGTGCTGGAGAAGGAGGGACGGTTTCCTCCTGTACCAGTCAGGTCCAATTTGATGATAAACACACACACACACACACACACAAAATAATAATTAAAAAAAAAGATTTAAATAAATAAAGAAAGAAAGAAACAATATCAATATAGAGCCAGACAATAAGCCTCGATTAATTTACCAGGCTCAATTTCTCGGTCAGGAATAATTTGTACAACTGTCACAGATGTGTTAGAAAGAACTATTTCATGTTTTAAGTGTCACTGAGTCAACCAACTTCAACTCACAGAGATAACCTTAGGAACAACAGAGAGAAACCCTGACCTATTTGCACCATTCTCACAATCTCTGCCATGCTCATGATCTTTGCTGCCAACATGCCAATCTGTCTTGTGGAGGATCTTACTCTCTTACTGAGCCTCCAAGCATGATGTTTTTCCTAAGGATCGAAGCCTCCTGAAAACATGCCTAAAGGGTCACATAACAGGCACTAAAAAACTATGCATTTGAATTGTAAAGAACACCTTATGAACTATCAATATTTTTCTTTCCCGCGGTTCCACTCACTGTCACTGATTCTGACTCACGGTGATTCTCCATCAGGTGTCAGAGGCTGCAAATCTTTATAGGGGGAAATGACCTAAACTTCGTCAGAGTAGCTGGTGGGTTTTAAACTGCTGACTTTCACATACTCTCTTCAGGTACATGGCATACTGCTTAGAGACACCAGGTTCTAGTATCATATTTTTACTCCTTTGTTGTATCAGTTTAATATTGGTTTCTATTTCATCCACTGTTACAACCAGTATTCTTTAATAGAAATACTGTTTATTCTTACAAAAAAATAAGTTTTTTCACAGGATCCAAAATACACTGCAAACGTTCATAATAGATCACTCTAAAACAGCATCTAAACCCACTCAAATCTTATTTAAAACATTAAAACGCTGCTGCTTTTAGACAAAATATAAGTGGATTAATATTTATAACTTCACAAGTGTACTGAAAATATTTTAATCAATTTTACTCCTAACAGCACAAGGGTACTTTACAAAAATATATACCTATAGAGATCAGACAGACAGAAAGATAGATTTTAAGCAGGCAGAACAATACATCCTAAGTTTCTTAAACATCAAGATTCTATCCCAATCTATAGTTACATTTTGGAAATATTCAGCCTTACAAAACTTCCGTATCAACCACAAGCAAGTTAATAATCTGATAAGCTTAAAACTGTTCATTTTAAAAGAAAGGAAACTGAAGATTTATTGTAGGCATGTAGAAACATAGTTTTTAATATATGTATTTTAGAGTTTATTGGAGTTATTCACTTACTATCTCACACTTTGTCAAAAATCACCTTACCAAGCAAGTATTTACACTCTATCAATGAAGAAGCTAAGGAAAAAAATATTGGCTGAAAGTCACCAATCTAACAAATAGGCTTTTATGTCAGATTACTAGTAACCTGAATAGTCA
Source organism: Elephantulus edwardii (assembly GCF_000299155.1). Classification (NCBI taxonomy): domain Eukaryota; kingdom Metazoa; phylum Chordata; class Mammalia; order Macroscelidea; family Macroscelididae; genus Elephantulus; species Elephantulus edwardii. Next base: position 11,086,001 of record NW_006399767.1, on the reverse strand, counting down.
ATCAAGCAAGTTATTTTATCCAAAATTCACCAGCCTATTTTCATTTGTTACTCTTTTTTTTAGATCTGTAACGTATCTCCCTTTAACTAAAATAATGTTGAATTCTTGAGAAGTTACAATCATAATTCTCAGAGGATTTATACTGTCATTATATTGAAAACTGATGACTTGAAAAATTAAGTTTAAGAATTCTTTGTTTAAAAGACGACCATGGGCTGACAGATAAACAATTAAAACAGACAAAATTATAACTATGCAAATTGGAGGGGGTGGGGAGTCCAAAGACATCTGAGCAGATTTTAAGTGCAGTTCGAAAAACATCACTAATCTCCTACAAATCCCTCATTTTTTCAGGTGAGGAAACTGAAGTCCAGAGGGGTTTTCTTGACCTGCCCAAGGACACATCACTATTTAGTGATTCAGCTGGGACTAAAACTGAGGTCCCCTGACTTCTGGTCCAGAGTTCTTTCTACTACACCACAAGGAACACTCAAATAAAAGCTGATCATAACTAACTCACAAGACCTCCACAATGTGTCTGTCATGATGAACTTGTTGTGCTTAATCTGCCCACGCTGAACTACAGTGTAGCAATAAAGAGCTGGGCTCTGAACTTCAAATACAGGCTCCAATACTTACCAAGTGACTTGGGCAAGTCACGGCACCTCCCTGCCTCAATTCCCTCATTTCTAAAAATGGAGATTTTAAAAAAGTCCTTTCATAGGGTACATGAAATAACATGTCAAATGGTGCCTGTTGAAATAGAAAGATCATGTTAAAGATTATGGTGAATCCAGCCAAAAATATAACTACTTGAAAATATAGTACATAAGATTATCATGGCATCTGTTGTATATTCTCAAAGAACAAATGTTATAATTAGGAATAGTCAATTAATTCATCGATAAATTACATGAAATAAATTAAAGATATGATTGACTCATAAAACTTCTTTAGCATTTAAAATTATAAAAGCACACCATCTTTAACATGGGGGGGTTATGTATTTATATTCATATTGTATCCTTCTGTTCATAAAGTAAATTTACATAATTTAATCCAATTTTTATCCTTTTAATTTAGTGAATATAACTTTTTTTCTGGTGGTCTAGTGGGTAGGAAGTTGTACTGCCAACTCAAAAGCCTAGTTCAAAACCACCAGGCAATCTTCTTTGTGATTTACAGCCTCTGAAAACCTGCTGGATGGTCAACTATGAGTTGATTCTAACTCAACAGCACTGAAGTGAGTTGTTGCTTACCATATGCCAGATAGCATGATATTTTCATATTCATTTTCTTATTTACCCATTCATGAACTCTCAAGACTATATTATCTGAGGCAGTAGTGTAATATCAATATAAAAACAAACAAATTAAAAAAATCCACCTTACAGGCTCATTCTTGAAACTAAGAGCCCTATCAGCCTAAATTGTAAAGTGGGAATGATCTCTTAGGATAACTAAATGAAATACAGTAATTACTACAGTGGGTAGAACACATTAAGTGTTCAAGAAAATGTAGATTCCTTCTTATCACTAGTGTGGAGTTGTTGTCGGTAGAGAAATGCATGCAAACAGAACAATAAAGCATTATCCCGTGACCTTTAAATAAATTTGTCAAAAAGAATAGATTTTGGTAATAGTGCTTATTATACACTATCCATGCTAGTTTATAAATTAAAATATACACTAATTCTGAACAGACTTAAGAGTTGGTCTTTACTGGAACTAGTAAATAAAGAGCTGATGTTCCAATGGTGAAGCACTCAGCTGCTAACCAAATGGTCAGCAGTTCGAACTTACCAGCAGTTCTGCAGAAGGTGTGACAACCTATATCCATAAAGATTACAAGCCTGGAAGCCTTACATGGGAATCCTACTCCATCCAATACAGCAGCTAGGAGTTGAAATCAAGTAGATGACATACAACCATAGCAGCCAGACAAACAAGACAAATTCACTGAAACATAAAAAATGTTTCTAAAAAGACGACTGCAACTTGTAAATATAATTTTCATGTAATGTCCACCAAGAATCATGGGATGAAGTAGAATGAGGTTAGACAGTGATCTTTACTGGCAGGAAACTAGGGCTCAGAAAAGGTAAATCCCCTAAATAGCATCTCAAAACAATATGTAAAGGAGGATTTCAGAATAGATTTAAGTGTTCTCTATACCTGCCCACAATGCTATCTCAGAGCATACATCTTTCAGATCTTTTTTTTTTAATACACATAAGCTACAGTAGCTAATATTCATGGAGCACTTCTGCAATATCAAACTAGACCAGGGAAATCGCCAATTCCCTTCGCTGGCCTATTCAGCTGGCAGTTGCTCCACTCTGTCCTTACTCTCATCCCCATTCACATGGAGGTAGGTCAAGAACTACTTGTCCCTTCTTTACTTCCGAGGTCCATAACCCAATAGAGTAACTCAAAACTGCAGGAAAGGGGCTCTTTTTAATACAGAAAGAAAAGTGATATAAACACAAAGGAGAGATCCATCGAGTTTTGGCCAAAAGCTTCCATGACTCCCAAGAACAGAAAAGAGCAGGATGTTCACTCTCCAGTCTGGAAGCTCCAATCAACCTTCATCTTCAAAGTCTTTTTTGCCCTCCCCACATGGTCTCCTGAGGCTCAGTGATCATCAGTACCCAGGTGATCCTGATCCATCCCTCTGAGGCTTCTGGTGTCTCCAGTTCTCGGAAATGAAAGACCAAAATACAATCTGTTTATTGCAAAAGGTTCTACAACTCGATGTTTTTCACTATGCTATTCACACACATGATTATATCATTTAACCCTCATAATCCTAAAAACATTCAAAACTCACTGCCATCCAGTCAGAACTGACTCAAAACTGACACTACAGCAAGTTTTCAGAGGCTTTAAATCGCACAGAGGAGACTGCCCATCTTTCTCTTGCAAAGCAATTAGTGGATTCAGACCCCTGACTTTGGGTTAGCAGTGCAATTCTCTATCCATTAGCCTACCAGAGCTCTCTCACAACCTTAAAGTATATGTTATAACTATTTGCAGTCATTGTACAAATGAGAGAACTGAGGCTTTACAGGAAGATGAAATAACTTGGCTTAAATAACATGATTAGTAAAAATCAGAGTGATGATTAGTAAAAATCAGAGTGATGACTCTAAGTATGTTTAACTTAGAATACTGTAATTACTTTGGTATAAATTCAATTAACAAAGTAATGCAGGTGGTGGAATTAGCTCTCATTATTTCTGTGCAAAATCATTCAACATTCTAATACAGAACAAAGAGATTTCTAACCAACTAAACTTTTTAACCTCATCATAAACTGGCTGTTATTTTTACCAAGAATAATTGTTCTTTTAATATTCTTGACCAGACCTCATTTTCTCTGGAGCTTCCTATACTAAAATGTTTTTGTTTTGTTTTATATGAAGAGGTGTTATTTAAACTTCTTGTTGTACGTGTGGTCGAGTCGCCTGTGACCCATAAAGATACTATGTACAACAGCCCTAAACCCTGCTCTGTCCTATGCCAATCTCACTGTCTCCGACACAACCACCCCCATTATACCAGTCACTTAATCAATCGACTTCAAAGAGGATCTTCCTCTCCTGTGCTGTACCTCCACCCTCCCAAGCATGACATCCTTCTCCAAGGACTGACCCCTCCTTCCAACATGTCCAAAGTATGTCAGACGAAGCTTCAGAATCCTTGCCTCCAAGGAGCAGCCTGGTTTAACCTTATCCGTACTCTTCTCCAGCACCACAGCTCAAAGGCATCAATTCTCTTTCTATCCTCCCTAGTCATTGTCCAGCTCTCTGACGCAGAGCAAGTGATTGCAAAGACTGTTATCAGGCACACCTTAGTCTCCAGAGTGACACCACTGCTCTTCAGTACTTTGGAGCGGTCCTTAAAAGCAGACTTTCCCATTGCAATATGTCTTTTAATTTCCTGGCTGCTGGTGCCAAGAGTGTTGACTGTGGAGCCAAGCAAACTAAAGCTGTTAACAATCTCAATCTCTTCTCTTCACCATCCATCCTGATGCTACCAATTGGCCCAGTGGTGAGAATCTTTGTCTTCTTGATATTGAGCCTCAATCCATATTGAAGGCTGCAGTCCCTGACTTTCTGCAGAAAATGCTTCAGGTCCTCCTCAGTTTCAGCAAGCAGGGTTGTGCCATCTGCATAACGCAGACTGTTGATGAATCTTCCACCAAAAAATAAAGTCCAAGATTTCCATCCAATTATAAGGAAAAAAAGCAAGTACTTTTGAATTACAGGTGGTTTAAACAGACAAGTCACTTGCAGGCCTTTTTCTAGGTATCTCATCTCTTAAGTACAAAAGCAGTGACTGTCAGTATGTCAAAGCAAGGTATTTCTGGGATTGTAATATTGTTATTCTTTCTAAATATTATGGCAACACTGTATATAGATAGCCCCTTGTAACATTTCAACAAGCTAAAAAGAGAGTGATCACATTATCTATTGTATGATCTCATTAGGATTACTTTTTAACTTGAACAAACAGACATTAAATCACAAGTGTCCAGAAGAACTGGAGCATACAGTCACCCTATGTAAGAACAGGCCATGTTATGGGCTTTATTTAATTTACATTATGTGCTTCTCTATGTATATGACTTCATAAATTTTAAGTTATTGTTCCAGATTTGAAGATGTCTTGAGGTTTAGGCCACCATTTTACAGGCATCAAGTCAGAGTTAGAGGTGCTAGCCAAATAAGTTTTCCAAAATCTATTTTCAAATTTAACTGTACACATAGATTTACTAAGTTAAAGAATCTTGGAAAAGACTGTTCCAACAAATTTGAGACTTACACCTCTTTTAAAATTTTGAATACTGACAAACCACAAAACTAGTTCCAAATTGGCCCAGGGCCCAAAGGTTACTATTATAATTTATCAAATTGCTTTATTACATTAAAAGTTTCAGGTATGGGGAAAGCAACATCTTTCAAATGGAAGGAAAAAACCTTGAGAAATGAATGAGTTTCAGTTTTCACTGAAAACTGAAATCACAGTGATAAAAGGATAGTGGCAAACCATGATCACAATATTCACAGTATTTAAGGAAAACTTCTGTATGTATGGTGTTGGCTCTCCAAATAGATATGACATTAACTGTACAATTTCAGAATCAGAAGAATGCTTTAACTTTTCAAGCTATAAAGTGCTAACAGACTTGTTTTGAGCTACAGAATTTCAATGAGAGGCATTATTTGACCATAATTATGATACCCCAAGGCAATAAATGTTCCATGAGCTGACTTCTCTGATTTCAACCCCATCAAATCAAGAACTGGGAGGAGTCTCACAGTAGTTTGCAGATTTATACTGCCCAGTACAGTAGCCACTAGCCACATGCACTATTTCAAACTAATTAAAAACCAAGTGGCTCAGTCACACTAGCCACATTTTAAGTGCCCAAGAGCCACATGTGGCTAATAGTTATTATAGTGGCCAACAGAAATTAGTGAACATTTCCATCACGGCAGGAGCCTAGCACACTTTGCACCATTAACCCAGAAACAAAAACTTGGCAACAGCACAAAGAAGTGCATCTTTTATTTGCCAAGTACTATCTAGACTCTCTAGTACCAGAAATTCTATCAGTCTGCCCTCCAATGAGTCGTCAAGTAAATCTGCACATACCTATTTGAATATCTCTTCCAAGCAAACGTAATCCTCTTATCTCCAAAGATCCCCATGCCTGCCCTTTCAGACCCATATATGCTCATTCTTTCGTAGGAAATGGTTCGTTTCCACTAGCTTCAAGGAGATAAGCTATTTTTTTGCCCATGGGTACATTAACCATAGTTATGTTCCCGCAAATTCACTCTCTCTTGTCAGATTAAGTCTCCTGGATTTTTAGTCTCGAAAAAAAAACTTCTTACAAGTATGGCAAGCAAAAGGAATTACAGCCTGACACCGTTCGAAGCGTTCAGCATGTAGTACATATCACAATATGCTCACAATTCTTGGTTAGGCTACTTGCAATCCCCATTTTACAGACCAGAGCACAGAGGCAAAGACACATCATTTCCCCAGGGTCAGAGATGTGAGCTCACCCAGGTGGAACACAGTCGATCTTTTTCTTTTTTGTTTTGGTTGGGTTGTGGTGTTTTTTGTGTTTGTTTGTTTTGTTTTGTTTTTTCCTGGATCCTATGCCTGTACCTAAATAGCTTTTTGGAAGGAACGACTTCCTCCTGGAAAGACAGTTCCCCCCCCCCCCCAAAAAAAAAAAACGGAGCCTGGATGACTTCTTTGCTGTGCTTAGCACATCCCGACACCTGGGAGCTCGGTCGCCTCCCCCACCCACGACGGGGAGGAGTCACTCGTCCACCCCACGCGCCACGGCGGACGCGCGCGCCATCCGCCCGCCAACCCTCCAGAGTAAACGCCAATTACTCCCCGGCGGCCGCCCTCGGGCCGAGGCGGGGCCGCGGTGCTGACGGGCTCAGGACGCGACCCGCACACGCGGGGCCCTCCGCTAGGCGCCCTTCCCCACACCTCGGCCCTTTCCCGCGCCTCCCCCATCCCCCCTTTCCACGCTCCCTACAACCTCTGCTTTAAGAACACTTGTAGGCACGGCTGCGGGTCCCGCGTGGAGAATGTGGGGGTGGAGAATGCGGTGGCGGCGGCGGCGGCCCCGGACGTGGTTGCAAAGGGGCAGGGTAGGAGTGGGGAGTGGGGGAAGATTGAGTGTGGAAAGGGAAAAAGGTGACTTTGTTGAGCACGGGGTAGAAAGGCAAAGGGCGGGGGCGGGGGGTTCGCAAGATGGCGTGAGCCAGGCTCTCCGTGTGGGGCGGAGGTAGTGGAGGAGGAGGAGGAGGAAGGGATGCCACCCCGCCACTAGCACCGCGAGCACTGACGCATGCGCGCTCAGCTAGGTGGCGCTAGGTCTTCCCCGAGAGCGAACTACTTCCGCCACGCTCGGCGGGGGCGGGGCGTCCTGGGCGCATCGAACCTGGGGTCCGGGTTTTGCGGGGCTAGCTCCCGATTGGCACTAGGAGGGCCATGCAGAAAGAGGAAAACCGAAAGGTGCTCGTGCGTGGTCTAAGCTTTGAGTTCTTTCGAAATGGCCCTGAAAGGTCTACGGTTTTGCATAAGATGTGGTGACCAAGGCAGAAAGTTTGTTTGCAAACTCCTGACCAGAGAGATTGACTAAATCATGTTCTTAAGGAATTGGAGTGGACGATGCATTGTGCATTTATTATGATGAGAAAAAATAAATCAGACCAGCTCACAGAGTGATTGCAGCCAATGAACGAACCGGGGTGTGAATGCAAATTTTTATGGAACTGTCAAATACCAGCTCTTCCGCAAGCCCTCTGTACACCACTATTTCCAATCCTGACCCTGCACAAAATCATTCTAAAAAGTGGTAGATGGTGTGAGATGAGCATTTTTTTAGTGACAAATACCCTTTATTTTTTTAAAAACATTGAGAGTATCTTAATTCCCCCCCCCCACTGTTGCACATTTTCTTCCACTGAACACATTTTTTAAATGACTTTTTTTTTCTATTTGAAGGCTTTTTTATGGATGATTATCAATTTTTGTTTGTGTTGGTTTTTTTTCCTTTAATATACTGGCTTGTTCTTCATATGAAAACCCTGTACCCCTATCTGTACACTTGTCCTATCACGTCATTGTATTTAAAGAATACAGTCGTAAAACAATTACTTCACTTAGATTGCTTTCATTTCAAAATTTTCTTGGTATTTGTGACATTATTTTGGCTCTTTAATAAAGAAAACTGATTAAACTATAGTCACGAGCATTTCTACCCTGTCAAATTCTTTTAAGTAGCTTTTAGTAAGAATTCTATTAATCTTCATCGGTGTTTTTGTTTGTTTTGGTGGATATATATGCAACAAAGTATACACCCATTCAACAGTTTTCACATACAGTTTATCAATAATGGCTACATACTTAACACTATGACACCATTCTTCTTTGTTTGCTCATGTTGCTTTGCAATCTTAACCTAAAGTCTCTGCTCCTTAAAACTCTTTTCTGTGCCTGATGATGCAATGATTAAGCTTTCAGCTGCTAACCCAAAAGGTGAATTCAAACCTATGAGGCACTCTGTACTGTAGAAGAAAGATAAGGCAATTGGCTTCCTACAACCTTGGAAATTTTGTCTGGTAGTTCTAGTCTGGCCTATTGGGGTCACTGTGAGTGAAATAAAATCCACAGAAATGGATTTGGTTCTTCCTTCTGCTGCTCCCTAGTGTCTTTCTTTGTAGAGAGCTGCCTTGTTAAATCAAAGACCACATCCTTCTCTTTGGAGGTTGAAATCCAGCAGCTGTTTCGTGGGAGAAATATGGTGGACAGTGTTGCAAACCCACTATAGGGTCAGCTATGAATTTGACCCACCTTGATGGCAATGAGTTTGTTGTTAGGTGCCATGAAGTTGACTACATCTCTGACACCCTATGAACAGTAGATCTGAACCTTGCCCTATCTTATGCCATCCTCATCATCCCTGACACGCTTGAACCAATTGTTACAGTCACTGTGTCAGTCTGTTTGAGGGTCTTCTTTTCAGAACCAGCCCACAGTTGACCCTGCAGCAGTTTTCAGAGGCTGGGGACTGCACAGGAAGAAAAGGGCCCATCTTTCTCCTGTGGAGCAGTTCATGAATTCAAACTAGTGTCAGGGTAATTCCTTAACACTTGTCCACCAGAACCTAGTAATCTTACATAGATAATTCTTTAAAAGTGCACAGTACTCAAGGCAGACATTCTTTATTAAATGAGCTAAATTATATCATTTAAACAGGTCTTCACGGTATAGTTTCACTCCCAGACTTTGAAGTTGTTTCCAGGCAATAGCTGAGTTTCTCTTTTCTCAGCGCATCCTGTAAATCCACCAGTCTTTTAAATATTCTCTCATCTATTGCTGTCAAGTGAGAACCAACTCATAGCTTACTCTCCAGTGTGTTTTCAACGACTGTAAATTGCACAAAAGGAGATTGCCCACCTTTGTTATGAGGAGCAGATGGTGAATTTTAACTGCCCTTCCATTAGGCTGGCAGTGAAACTTCTTACTACTTGGTCACCAGAGCTTCTTTTTAAGCATTACTATTTCATGTATGGGTTCTAAATCAATTCCTTCCTTTCTCTCTTTGCTTGTAATGTTTGATCAACTAACTTGATCATTTCTTGTAATTTCCCCAATACTTTATATCAACCCAACACTTAACCTTCCAAAACCGTAAACATATTTAGGATGTGAAAGCTCACCATAATATGACAGTAAACCAGGATTCAGCTTAAATTGGGCAAAGTGTGTCATACAGAAAAGAGTAACAGCATTGTCATCATTCCTTTTCAGGAAGACTATTTTCTACAATAGCTAAAAATCTTATTTTAAATGCTAAGAGAAAACCAAGAACTATAGGTTGATTTCAACTCAAAGTGTTTACACTGTGAGTTGAAGCAGCACAAGGTAAACTATCCCATGGACTGAAGAAAAAAAAAATTTAAAAAAACCCACCACCAAACAATTAAGACTTTAGCTTAAGAAAGTGCTGCCATATTGCTCCTAGGAGGCAAAGATGATAAAGTTTCATCTCTCATACTTTGAGCATGTTACCAGGAGACACTAGTCCTTGGAGAGGGACATCATACTTGGGTAGGTGGAGAGAGAACAAAAGAGGAAAACCTTCAACCATGTGGATTGGCACAGTGACTGCAGCAATGGGCTCTAGTGGGTCAGATATTGTGGGGATGACACAAGATAGGACAGGGTTCAGATCTGCGCATACAATTGCTATGGGTTATACACACACAATGGTACTTAGCAGGCAAGTAGCAAGCATGGTGTTCCCATGTATGTTTGTGTAGAACTGTATTTCATAAGGTTTCCAATAGCTGATTTTTTCAAATGTCAATTTCCAGCCCCTTCTTCTGAAATACCTCTGGGTAAACTTGGTGGCTTAGTGGTTAGGAGTTGTTCTACCAACCCAAAGACACACTGTTTAAACCCACCAGTTGCTCTGCAGGAGAAAGATAAGCAGTCTCTTCCCATGCAATTTAACTACCTCTGGAAACCCACTGGAGAGTCAGCTATAAAATCAGTTCTGACTCCACAGTACATAACAACAACAACAACCTTATCATTAGCACCTGAACACCTAACCACATGTACCACTCAGAGATTACAAGTCTCAGGATTACATTTCTCAAGCACATTAAAAGAAATATTGTTAAGAGGAAAAGTGACAATCAATATTCTTATCTAAAGAAACTAGTCCATAGAAGAGAATTTCAGTTAACATTGCTTTCTTTTAATGTTACTATGGGATCCCTGACTAGTGCCAACAGTGAGGAAAGTTCAGCTGCTAATCAAATGGCAATACACAATAAGGGGTAGGTGGTGGTGGTGGCGGTGTTGTATAGCATCTAGTCAAAACTGATCTATCAGTTCATAACTGACTCTCTATTGAGTTTTCAGAAGCAGTTAATCACATGGGAGATTGCCCATCCTTGTCCTGCAAAACAGCTGGTGGATTCAAACTGCATGCCTTTCAGGTTACAGCACAGTTTCTTGCCAGTAGGCCACCAGAGCTCCATAGGGCGTTGGCGGTGGTGGTGGTGGTTGTTGTTGTTATTTGCCATCGAGTTGCCTGGAACTCGTGGCAACCCGATGTACACTAGCTATGAACCCTGCCATGTCCTGAGCCAATCTCACTTCTCCAAACATTGTAATTAATTAATTGCATTAATAATTAATGCTAATTAGTGGTGATTAATGTTATAAAACACAATGTCTATTAATGATTGCATGAAAAAATTAATATGATTTGCTAACCTTCACTGAAATTAAAAAATAATTCATTAATTTTTTAAAAAAAACATTGGAGGTTTAAGTCCACTCCAAAATGTCTTGGAAGAATTGCTTGGCAATCTATTTCTGAAAAATGAGCCTTAGAGAACTCTAAGCCAGTTCTATTCTGACACCTACACCCTCCATGGGTCAATTTTGATGGCAACTTGTTCTTAGCATGGTCATTCTTGGTATACAGTAGTTTCAATTGCCTCGACAGAGGTCAGATGAGCCCCGCTTTTCAGAATAGAACCTCAGTTGGAACTCAGATCTCACTGTCATGCTACTGTCATCTTCTTCATTGTGTCAAGTTGAGTCAGACTTATGGCTACTGTCTGTGCAGAGAGCTCCATAGGATTGTCAAGACTGGGACTGGAAGCAGATCACCACGCCTGCCTTAACTGCCACCTTTTCAACTAACCATCTAGTACTTACTCATTGTGCCACCCCAACACTCCACTTATCCACACAAAGACAACAGGAATTAGTGAAAGTGAGACATAAAGAAAATGAGTTAAACAGGCACTGGTAGGTTATTACTATTGTTATTATCTGCCATCTAGTCACCTGCGACTCATAGTAACACTATGCACAATAGCTCTGAACTTTGTCCAATCCTGAGCCAGTCTGTTTCTAACACACCTCATTATTCCAGTTACCATATCAATCCATCTCATCCAGGGTCTTCCTCTCCTGTGCTGTTTCTCCACACTTCCAAGCACTTCTCCGAGGACTGGTCCATCCTGACCATATACCCAAAATATATGAGACAGAGCTTCAAATTCCTTACCTCCAAGGAGCAATTTGGTTTCACCCTCTCCAAAACAAACTTTGTTCGCTCTCTTGGCTATCTATGGAAAGTTCAATACTCTTCTCCAATACCACGATTCAAAGGCATTGATCCTTCTTCTATCAGTTATTATCCAGCTCTCTGATGCCATGGTTTTGATCTGGTTCACCTTAGTCTCCAGACCAACATTATTGCTCTCTAGCACTCTAAAGAGGTCCCTGACAGCAGATTTCCCCAATGCCGTTTGCCATTTTATTGCATGGCTGCTGGTGCCAAGAGTGTTGACTGTGGAGCTAAGAAAGCTGAAGTTGTTAACAATCTCAATTTCCTCTCCATCTGTCATGGTGTTGCCAGTCAACCCAGTGGTGAGAATCTTGGTCTTCTTGATACTGAGCTTTCAATCCATACTGAAGATTGCTACCTTCTATAGCAAATACCTCAGGTCTTCCTCAGTTTTGGCAAGCAAGGTTGTGTTATCTGCATAATGCAGGTTGTTGATTAATCTTTCTCCAATTTTGATTCCACATTCCTCCTCATAAAGTCCAGCTTCTCAAATGATCTGTTCTGCATATAGATTGAAAAGGTGTGGAGACAGGATGCATCCCTGAAGCACTCCTTTCCTGATCTTGAACCATGCAGTGTTTGCTTGCTCTGTTCTGATTGCTTCCTAGTCCAAGTATAGGTTTTACATGAGCGCAATCAGGTGTTCTGGGATTCCCATTCTTCTCAGAGTTAGCCACAATTTGTTGTGATTCACATCGTCAAATGCATTTGCATAGTCAATGAAGCACAGATATTCTTCTAGTATTCTCTGCTCTCAGCCAAGATCCATCTGACATTGGCTATGATGTCCCTAGTACCATGGCTTCTTCTAAACCCAGCTTGCATTTCTGATAGTTCTCTGTTAATCAGTCATTTTTAGATCATCTTCAACAGGATTTTGTTTTAATGTTATATTAGTGATACTGTTTGATAACTTTCATACTCTGCTGGATCACCCTTTTTTTTGGAATGGGAGTAAATATGGATCTCTTCCAACAAGTAGAAAATCCTCTGTAAGAAAGTGTGAATTATACTACTAGCAAAGATCTTGGCTTTGAAGTCATATGAGCTATTAATTCTTGCTATTTATTATAATTCACTTTTAAAATTTAGAGTTGATCATCTGTTGTTTGTAGTTAGACAACACTGTACACAAAAGACCAAAAAAAAAGTTTTCCATTAGATACATAACTTTTTTTTTTCTTGTGTACCATCGAGTCAGATCCGACTTGTACAGGAGGAGATTGTCCCACCTTCTCTGGCAGAGCATCTGGTGGATCCGAACGGCATGCCTTTAGGATTGCAGCACAGCTTCTTGCCACTAGGCCACCAGAGCTCCCTTCATAACAAATATCTTAAACTGTCAATGGTTCTAGGGTAGCTTTTAATTATAGCAAAGAACAAGCACTAACACTGCTGCTAAAAGTAATGCATTGATGCCCACTGCCTCTCAGGGGGAAAAAAATCAATAATAATAAACAAATTCTTTCCAATGCATGTGGGAAAATACATCAGAAACCAAGTGAATTCATCATGCCATAAAAATGTCTCTATCCTCTGGACAAACTGTAAGTGAAAAGGACATTAGCGTAGACATTTACATTCCTCTGGCATATTAAGCTTCATATAGATTCACCAGTGTGGCTTAGAAGCAAGGAGGGTGAGGTGAAGTGTCATTTCATACACTTAGGCATTTTGTCAGGAGAGACCATTCCCTAGAAAAGACATGCTGGGAAAGGTGAAGGGTCAGCACAAGAGAGGAAGACTCTCAGCAAAATTGATTGACATAGTGGCTATACTAACGAGCTCCAGCATATGGTAAGGACGGTGCAGGATAGGGCAAGGATCAGATCTATTGCTCACAGGGCTGTGAAGTTGTAAACCCAACAACACCCCACCACCAACAGTGAGATGAAAAATATCACCAAAGTAAAAAAAAAAAAATCCTATTGGCATCTTTTAAAAAAGAATTACCAAATTATTCAATAAAAGTAGTCCACATTTTCTAAAGAACAGCAGAAACTATAATTTCTATGAACGCATCTCTCTGATAAAGAAGTTTTTTTTGCTTGTGGAGATTTGCTTTTCCTTATTTATCAGTCATTTTGTCCTTTGCTATTTGCTTGAGATTGCTACTGTTTTGAAATAGTCATCCTGGAAATAAACTGGAAAGATTTGAGTATTTAAAAATTATTCTTTCTCTCCTGTGCTGTCCCTCAACCTTTCCAAGCATGTTGTCCTTCTCCAAGGACTGGTCCCTCCTAGCAATATGCCCAAAGTATAAGATGGAGCTTCAAAATCCTTGCCTCCAAGAAGCATCTTTTTTTCACCCTCTCAGGACAGATCTGTATGTTAAATACTCTTCCCCAGCACCACAACTCAAAGGCATTGATTCTTCTTCTTACTAACATCATTGCTTTTTAGCACTTCAGAGAGGTCCCTGACAGCAGATTTTCCTAATACAATTTATCTTTTTATTTCCTGTCTGCTGGTGCCAAGAATGTTGATTATCAATCTAAGCAAGATAGATGAAACTGTTAACCTCAAACTCTTCTCCATCTATCATGATGCTACCAATTGGCCCAGTACTCAGAATCTTTGCTTTCTTGATGTTGATCTTCAATCTATATTAAAGACTATAGTACTTGACATTTTGCAGCAAATGCTTCAGGTCTTCCTCATTTTTGGCAAGCAAGTTTGTGTCATCAGCAGGCTGTTGGTGAGTCTTCATCCAGTCCTGTTGCCACATTCCTCCTCATAAAGTCCAGGCTCTTGAATGATCTGTTCCACATCTAGATTGAAAAGGTATGGTGATAGGATGCATTCCTTGTGTACTCCTTTCCTGATTTTGAATCATGCAATATTTCCTTACTGTGTTCTGAGGACTGCTTCCTGGACCAACTATAGGTTTCACATGAGCACAAACAAGTGTTCTAGGATGCTGTTGTTAGATCCTCTTAAATTAGTTCAGATTCATAGTGATCCCACATACAACAGGACGACACACTAGGCAGTCCTGTGCTGTTGTCACAGTAATTTTGTATGAGTTTATTTATTATGTTTGAGCCCATCATTGTAGCCACTGTGTTAATCCATCTCCAGGGTCTTCCCCTTGTTTGCAGATCCTCTACTAAAAATGATCTCCTTACTAGGAAATGTTGGAATCAGGAGTGGCATCCACTTCCTAAACAACATGCCCCTGGAAACTCTATGAACTTTGATAAATGTCGATAGTTATAGAGGGGCTTCCGGTCTTTTGTTCATAGGGTCGCTATGAGTCGTGCTCGACTTGAAGGCAGTCAACAACAACTAGGAAATGCTCTTTCTGGATCACATGTCCAAAGTAAGCTGAAGTCTTGCTATCTTTGATCCTAAGAAGCATTTTGGCTGGACTTCTTCCAAGACTAATTTGTTTATTCTTCTGGCTGTTTTATGGTATATTCAATGTTCTTTGCCAACATCATGATTTAAATGCATCCCTTTTGCCTCACTTTTCCTTGTTCCTTGTTCAGTTTTTGCATGTTTGTGAGGTGATTGAAATTCCATGACTTGTATGAGGTTCACCTTAGTCTTGAAAGTGACATCTTTGTTTTTTAAAACTTTAAAGAAATCTTTGACAGAAGATTTCTAGGCACATGGAAATTTAGTTGCTCTCATTCCCATGAACTCAAATAGCTAACACATCTTGTACTGTTAAAAAAAATATCACAATGAATGAATGGAATTCCAAAATCTCTGTAGATGTTCATTGAAATGAAAAATAAATGATATTTCTTCTGTGAAGAGAAACTCTGTTAAGTGATACAGGTGTTAATTATTTCATTCACCATATATTTTTTATTGACCACATATCATGTGCTTGATACTATTTTAGATGTTAAGATGTAGCAATGAACAAAACAGATAAAAATTCATTCTGTAATAGAATTACATTCTAATAGGATACAGACAATGAACAAAATGAATACTTAAATGTATTAGTATGTTAGAAGGCTATGGTGTTAAAAAGTAGGGAAATGATATGGCATTAAGGTTAACCACAAACAAGAGCAGTGGGGGAGGTGTGATTATTGAATTGGGCAATCAGGGTAAACATGAGTGCTGTCATTATCTCAGTTATATGTTGTTGTTGTTGTTGAGCTCCATAAGTTGGAAATGACCAAAGGTAGCTGACCTCCAGCAGGTTTTCAGACACAGTGTTTTGGTTTTTATTTGTTTTGTTTTGTTTTTTTAAAACTCTATATGTATTATTTTAAAACTGCTGTTTGATTCCTATTCTAAATGAAAGTGTTTTCTTTTTTCCCCCTACTTTTTTTTGATTGATAGCTTAACAAAAGTTTACAGAAAACTTGGATTTCCATTCATTCATTGTTGCACTTTTTTTCTCCCTTCCCCTCCCCCAGTTCCTTTTTCTCTTTAAAAAGATGCTTGCATTGTTGCACAATTTCCTCCCTCCCCCACCCCATTGTCATGCAAATAATAAGAAAAGAGGGGATAAAAAATGAGACCATTCTGATCACCCAGGAGATTGCCCTGGGAGCAACATTTCTTTGAGATTGCAGGGCAGCTTCTTACCACTAAGGCACCAGTGCTCCCTCTGATCTAGTTATCTAGAGCTACTATAACAATTGGAGCTCTGGTGGCCTAGTGGTAAAGAGGACTGGCTACAATCCCAAAGGCAATGGTTTGAATCAATGTGGGAGAAAGAGAGGCATGCCCCCTTCCATAGGATTTGTTGTTATAGTTGCTGATTGCTGTTGAGTATGACTCATAGCAAACGACCTAATTTCTTTGCATAGCTATCCAAGTTTGTAAAGTTTCCTTAGGCATGTGGTTTAGAAAGTGGATGCCACTCCTGCTTCCAACCCTGTTTTACAAGTGGAAGGTCCACCAAGCACTGTCCACACTGGGATTAACCACCTCTGGTAGGAGTTTGTTCCAACTCCATGGTCCTCAACAGCAACTATAACAGAAATACCCCAGGTGAATGACTTTAACAAATAGATAATATTAACTTTACAAAACCTCTCTAAAGTACTCAGGAGCAACAGTGTCTCTCTGGAGACTAAGGTGCGCCTGATACAGGCCATGATCTTTGCAATCACTTGTTATGCATCAGAGAGTTGGACAATGACGAGGGAGGACAGAAGAAGAGTTGATGCTTCTGAGCTGTGGTGCTGGAGAAGGGTACTGAATGTACCCTGGACTGCCAGGAAA
>NW_006399767.1:11057733-11068907 GCF_000299155.1 Elephantulus edwardii | reverse complement strand
GACTGGGGTAATTGGGGTGGGTGTGTCAGAGGCGGTGCGGTTGGCGCAGGATAGAGCAGGGTTTAGGGCTGTTGTGCATAGGGTCGCTATGAGTCACAAACGACTCGACAGCACATAACAACAACAACAATTTCAAACAGCAACACCTCAAAGTCATTGCTGTCAAGCCAGAACTGGTTCATAGCTGAAACCACCACTGAGTTTTTTTTCTGAGGCTATAAATGACAGGGGAAGAGATTGTCAGTCTTTCTCCTAGAGACCCTCTAGTAGACTTGAACCACTAAAAAGGCTCAGCTTTTGAGTTTGCAACCCAACTCCCTGTCAAATTGCTTCTGGAGCTCCATGCTCACAATTTGAGAGAGATTCATTGCTGTTGAGTAAGAACTCATACTAACTGACCAGTAAATTTTCAGAAGCTCTAAATCACACAGGAGGATTTTGCCCATTTTGCTCCCATGGAGCAGCTGGCTGGATTCAAACTACTTGACTTTGAGTTGGCCGCACAACTCCTAACCCTGGCCATCAGAGCCTTTCTGGAAGCAGCTCTCCAGCTCTTTGCAACTTCTGATTCCTTGGCTGTCTTCCCCAATTTCTACTTTGCTTGTTTCTTTGTTCTTTTATATCTCAAAAGAGATTGATTTTAAGATACACCCTACACTAGTACCAATTTATTACCATAAATCCATTCCCAGGTGAGATTATAACCATAGACATAAACCAAACCAAATGTGCTTTCATTAAGTAGCAATCAAATATGACAAAGTAGATCTACTCCGAATGGACTTCAAGGCTGTAAACCACCACAGAGGTAGAACACAGTATCTTTCTCCCCACAAAATCACTGACACTTCGGTTAACATTGAGTGCTTTAACAGCCGTGCCTCCTCCAGCATTCCTTAAGACCAAAGAGATGAGATTTCAGATTTACAATATATATTTTGAAAGAATACAGTTTAATCCATTAAAAAGATCAAAGAGTTATTGACATATACATGGAGGTGGGAGTGGGGGATTTCTAGACAATAAGAAATGTCACTGCCTAGGTCCTCAGATAGACATAGGCCTGGTAAATTGGAGAAATAGCCAGGAGGTTATTTAAGCAAAAGGAGTTGTTGTTAAATGCCATCAGGTCGACTATGATTCGCAGCAACCCTGTGAACAGATAAGATCCTTGCTCCCTCTTCTAAAGGATAGTAATCCAGGAAGAAAACAGTGTGATGTGAGCTTCGAGAGACATTAGGGAACCATATGATAGAATATCTTGAGCATCATTTGTAAAGATATTGGCTTTCTCTTTTTCCTTAGAATTTTTTAGGTGTTTTTTAAAAATACAATTTTTATCTTATACTGGTTGAAGTATTGCTGGGAACCCCTAAGTGACTGTTGTGAGGATTGACAGGCTGTGATTTTAAGGATTGTCACTCTGGCTTTTGGGATGAGAATAGTCTAGAGGATACTGGGTCTCATTGTAGCAACTCAGCAAGAAACAACAGAAGTTGTACCAGGGTGGCTACAATATAGGCAATAACTGTTGTACCCCCTGTATACTGTGAAAAACAAATGTCATTTTCTAGATTTGACTTGAAGCTTGATGGGTCAAGGATATCTCTAAAGGTTTTGCTCTAAGACACTAAAAAAAATATGGATTTGCTATTAACTAAAATAGGGAAGAAAGCAATGGTGTATTAGATGAGTAGGAGAGATCAAGAATTCAATTTTGAACATAAATAAATAATACAGTGTTTCTATTATATTATATATTTGTAGTTCTGTTAGATAATAATGTTGTTGTTGTAGTATACCATTGAGTTGGAACCATCTCATAGCTGACCCTCCAGCAGATTTTCAGAGGCTGTAAATCTCATGGGAGGAGATTGGCCATCTTTCTCCTGCAGAGCAGTTGACGGATTCAAACCATGCCTTTGAGACAGCAGCACACCTCCCTATCACTAGCCCACCAGATGTTCCTTAGATTATAATGGGGTTGTTAGGTACCTTTGCATCATAACTGACTTGTAGCTGACCCTCTAATGGTTTTTCAAAGGCAGTTTAATCTCACAGAAGGAGATTGTCCATCTCTCTCCAGTGGAGCAGTTGGTGGATTCAAACTGTGCACCTTTAAGGTGGCAGAGCAGCTCCTTACCACTAGGCCACCAGAGCTCCCTTACATTACAGTGTTGTTGTTGTTGGCTACTGTAGAGTCAGAGCTGACCCACAGTTGAACCAGTGGTGGGTTAGTTTACCCTCCAGCAGGTTTTCAGAGGCAGTTAAATGCAAAGGAGGTGGGAGATTGCACATCCTTCAAAAATGAAATCTTGAGGCGAGATAGATATAACTAAACCAGCAGCTTATCTTTGGAAACATATATATTATTCCATGACTCTTATATACAAAGTGAACGCACAACCTACCGGGTGTGTGATGGAACATTACATATGTAACCTATATGCATGTCTACTGTGAGCAAGGCCTGGAACTTTAATGAACATGGTAGAAACAGGTAGAAGATGTTTTCTTCCATTGCCACTGCTTGCTCTCTCTCTGTGCCTTTGAAGTCACAATAAATGCCTTTTATTGGCTTATATACATACTATAATGCACTCCCTAATAAAAAGTTTAGGATTTTGAAGCTCCTTCTCACATACTTTGGGCATGTGGCCAGGAGGGACCTTCGAGAAAAAAGAGTGGAGGGACAGTGCAGGAGAGGAAGACCCCGGATGAGATGAATTGATATAGTAAGTAGGGCAATGGGGGTAGGTGTATCGGTGTATAGAATTCAGTAAGACTGGCTCAGGACAGGGCAGGCTTCAGAGCTATTATACATAGGATTGGTATGCATCGCAGGCTACTTGATGGCACATTATAACAACAACAACTGAAAAAATTTACCATATAATATTGCATGCTTCAGTTCATAGACAATAGTACCCAATCTCAAATATCAGGCACGCATCTCTCTCTTGAGTGCTTCTGTTTCAATTATTTTTGAAAAATATTGTTGGAAAGTATATCATGGCAAATCCAGCAAAACCAGAGCTAGTAATAGCAGCATCAAAAGGTAAAGAAAAGTATCATTTGAAAGTGAAGGGAAAATTATCAAACAACATGAAGGCAGGAAAATCAGAAATCATTATTGCTCAGATTAAAAAAAAATCCTCGGATTGTTTAAGGAGCAGCTCTGCCAAAATCAACAAAGCAAACCTAGAAAGCCTTACATAGGATATGGAGATTAAAGACCAAACACAAACATGAATCCCTCCTAGCATGTCAACAGGGAGCTTGTTTGAGATGTGTAATATAAAAGCTGTTCAGACAATACTCAAATCACATAACGTGTATCTTAAATGTTTAATGAGCTCTGGTGGCCTCATGGTAAGAAGTTGAGCTGCAATACCAAAGGCACAAGTTTTGAATCCATCAGCTGCTCTGTAGTACAAGGATGGGCAAGTTCCTTCCGTGCTATTTACCGCCTCTGAAAATTGCCTGGAGGATCAGCTGGTTCTAACTTGATAGCACACAACAACAACCAACAACAACTTGTGGCCTAGTGGTAAGGAGCTGCATTGCCAACCTGAATACAAAGAGTTCGAATCCATCAACTGTTCAATGAGAGAAAGATGGACAATCTCCTTCCATGCAATTGATTAAACTGCCCCTGAAAATCCACTGGAGGGTCAGCTATGGATCAGGTCCAACCACATGGTATGTAACAATAGCAACAACACATACAGAGTAATAATAATGGTCCAGGTGGAACAATCTTACTTGTGTCGAGAATGTTTTCATTTTAAGAAAACGTAAGAAACTTTCTCCCACCGACCTTGGCACAGTTCCCAAGAAGTTGAAGGCTGGCCAGAACAGCAGCAGTTAGGTAGCTCAGCCTGGAGAAGGCGCTCAATGCTCCCTGGCCCATGGGCAGCATATGCCTTCCAAGAGGAAAGTCCAGTGAAGGAGGAGCCCAAGGGGAGATCAACACATCTACACCTGTTTCTGCAAAACTGGAAGACAAAAGGCAGCAAAAAAAGAGAGACATTTTCAGGGTAGGGGGCCAGGAGGCAAATGAAAGGAGAGCAGCTTGAAAACAGGTTGAAGTGGCTAACCAAAAAACTAAAGATTTGCCTATAATAAATGGAAAAACTGGTATGAAGGGAGTGCAGCCTTTGATGAAACAGCAGAGAAAGCTCAAGGTCTCATCAAAGCTTTTCTCTTGCTTCTTATATACTCCAGAGGAAAATAGTTTTATCACCTATTTTGTAAATGCAAAAGGATAGGAGAAGGATAGGCAATCTTCTCTCGTGTGATTAACTGCCTGTGAAAACCTGCCAGAGGGTCAGTTGTGGGTTGGTTCTGAGTCCATGATACATAACAACATTGTGTAAATACAAGTTTTTTAGCAGCCCTCCACCCTTTCCCTTTTACCACCCCTTTTCCTTCCCCTCTTGCCTTGTTGGACATTTATACACAATTTACCAGTTATCCTTCTATTTTTACAATAATGTTCTTATGTAGTATCTTTTATAAAAATTTTTTTCAAATCTTATTATTTTTTTGTGTACCACCAAGTTGGATCTTACTGGTACAGGAGGAGATTGTCCCTCCTTCTCCAGCAGAGAATCTGGTGGATTTGAACCACATACCTCTGGGATTGCAGTGCAGCTTCTTGCCATTAAGCCACCAGCACTCCCTTGTAGTATCTGTCTTTAATGAGACTGAATTAGTTCACTCAGCATAACGCTCTCTAGACACACCCATGTTTCATAGTGTTTTAAAAATGAGACCTCCTAAAGAGTAAGTCCCTGTGGTCATAAAAAACTTTTTCTGATAGAGTATAAAGAAAACCTACAGACTGGGGAAAAAACACTGGGCAGTGACATCTCAGACAACGGGCTCATAACAAAAGTTTACAGAATACTACAGATCTTCCTTCACAAGAAAAAGATTAATAACCTGATAATAATATGGTGAGAAGACATGAAAAGGCTTTTCACAAAGGAAGACATTCAGATGGCAGGGGAGGAGAGGGGTGTCTTCTTTATATCTGAACACAAGAAGGAGAATTCAGTTAAGACAAATATGTAATTCTAAGTCCCCAAAGTATTTTCACTGAAATATGTAGATGTAAATCTAGAACTGTTTCAGTGAATTGTTTAACTCATTTCCTCCATTTTCAATTTCAAATTACATGTGGAAACAGGGCCAAAATTAATTGCTGCCAAATTAATCAGTGCCATGAGTGAAATAAACCACAGTGTGGCTAATGTAATTGCTCTACCTCGTTCACACTCTGAAGCTGGAAGCAATA
Source organism: Elephantulus edwardii (assembly GCF_000299155.1). Classification (NCBI taxonomy): domain Eukaryota; kingdom Metazoa; phylum Chordata; class Mammalia; order Macroscelidea; family Macroscelididae; genus Elephantulus; species Elephantulus edwardii. The sequence continues at coordinate 11,063,605 of NW_006399767.1, read as the reverse complement.
AAGCTATTTTGACTAAAGCAATGCTCAGATCAATTGTTAAACAGTGTTTAGGTAACTACCAGCAGGTTTCCTGAAATTACTATGCTTTAATTTTAACCTTTTATAGATGCAGCATAAGCCATATTTTAAAAATATAAAAATAGTGAAAAATAATATATACAAACTGTGTCAGTAAAACAGTATAAAAGTAATAAGGATTTTATTTAAAAATATAGAAATATATATTTCAAAATGTATTTAAAATAGCCTCATTAACTCAGTGATGTATAGTACAAAAATACAGACTTTGGGGCCACTTATCAGCCATAATAATCCTGGATGAATTTTTCAAACTCTGTGAAAATAAATATCCTTCCACGTAACATACAGACAAAAATACCTATTCTTTAAATTTGCTTTAAAAATTAAAATGAGGACCTAGGATCCCATGATTAGTCTCTTCTAATCAGAAACAAAATAGAGAAGAAGAAACAAAAATGAAAATGATAATCTGGGATCCAATAGTTGATCACATTTTAAAATGTGTTTCTCCTGTTTAAATAGTTCATAAATATTAATCATTTTTGAGGTACTGTTTTTTTCACTCAACTGAATGTAATTAATGAATAATTGTATCTTTGAACAATTTTGTAAACTTTTCAGATTTTTGGTGCTTTATATGCAAAATCACATTCAGCTTGTATATTTTGACATTTTAAATACTTTCCTTGATTCTGTAAATTAAAAAGCAGTTGTTTTACAGGTCCCAGGATTATGAAATGTTTTCTTTTTTTAAAGTAAAGAAATAAACACTCTTTTAAAAAATGTGTTTCTCATCAGAAACAAATGAGAAAGAAGGAAGCAAAAGTCTCAGAGGAAAAAAAACCCCAACTAGTCTAGAGGTAACCTGCATGAACCATGGCCCATCCGCACAGAGGCCAGATCTGTGTGGCACCCAGCTACCACTTCCATCCATTCCATTCAGGACCATACTGATGGATTTTGCTAGAATGAAAAAAACTATAACACGAAACTCAAAGTCTTAGAATGTTCAGAATCCCTAGATCAGTTGAGATGACAGAACTGAAAATATGGTCCAGAGTTATTATTAGGTTTCATTGAATTGACTACGACTCATAGTGACCCTATAAATAACCAATCTAAATCTTGCTATATCTCATGCCATCCTTCTGTCTTCACCATGTTGAAGCTCTCTATCAATTAATCTTGTTAAGTGTCTTCCTCTTTCTTACTGACCCTCTACCTTTGCCAGCATGACTGACTTCTGACAATATCCCTAAGATATGTGAGACAAAGTTTCGCCATCCTTGCCTCTACGGAACACCCTTTTTACACTTCCTCCAAGACAGATTAGTGTGAATGTACACCCCCCCCCACACACACAATGAATATAGATAACTGCAGAAGAATTGATGCCTTTGAGGTAGGGTATTGAGAAGAGTACTGTATATCCCATGGACTGCCAAAAGAACAGACAGCTATGTCTTAGAGAAGGTGCAGCCAGAATAATCCTTGAAGGCAAAGATGAAAAAGATTTGTTTCACACACTTTGGGCATGTTGCTAGAAGAAGCTATTCATTGGAGAGGGGCATCATGCTTGGGAAGGTGGAGGGACAGCGAAAGAGAGGAAGACCTTCAACAAGATGGACTGACACGGTAACTACAGCAATGGGTTCAAGTGTGTCAGAGATTATGAGTATGATACAGGATAGGACAGGGTTCACATCTGTTGTTCATAGGGTTGATATGAGTCATACTTGGTTTGGCAGAACCTAACAACAATCAAACTATGTCTATCTATCTATCTATCTATCTATCTATCTATCTATCTATCTATCTATCATTTATCTATCTATCTATGAAGATACCCATGGAGAACCTGTAAATCAATGAAGAAGGCACTTACTGTATTGACTGGTGTGATTAATCCCAAATTTCAAGAAGTTCGTCTCAGGTTTTATTGCGGAGGTAAAGAAAAGTATGCCTGGAATATGGGAGATTCCTTAGGGCATGCCCTGGTACTACCATGTTCTGTGATTAAAGTCACTGAAAAATACAGCAACCCAGTTCTTACATGACTATAAAGATATCTGAAACTTCGGAAACAAGGGTTTCAGTGATCCACCAGACAAAGAACCATAGAAGGCTGAGGTGCTTGTGGAGGTAAAGGAAATACAAAACGTCTCAATGTGAGAAGGTAACTCTAAATATCAGATAGAGCCACATGATAAGTTGTAGAAATGAGAGCTATCATTAGTTGGCATGCCTATTTTTTCCCTGTTTTTATTTTTCCTTATCTGTTTTCTTGCTTCTTTTCCCTATTACTTATTATAAAATACAAGAAGTAAAATGGGTTAGTGTGTTTTTGGTTATAAGTCTATTAATTTTATCTTGTTAATTTCAAGCATGGTTTTATAATTGCCTTCTCTTAGAGTGAGTATATTTTAAAGAAATGTGTATGGACAAAGTTTGGAACAGGTAAACTGGTTAATGATACATGTCAAGTTGGCTGGGCAATGATTCTCAGTGTCTGATGCCATGTGATGGAGTCTGTTTCCATAAAGATGTACAGTCTTGAAAACTCTATGAGGCAGTACTGTTCTTCAGACCACTCTGTTGTTTTTGTCATATGCTGTCAAGTTTCTTGCAATCCATAGCCACCCTATGTACAACAGCTCTGAAGCCTGCCCTGCCTGTCCTGAGCCTGTCTCACTGACTCCACATACCTACCCCTGTTACCCCAGTTACTGTATCAGTCCATCTCATCCAGAGTCGTCTTCTCTGGTGCTGTCCCTCCACCCATCTGAGAATGATGTCCTTCTCCAAAGACCGGTCCCTCCTGGCCATATGCCCAAAGTATATAAGGGGGGGAGTTCAAAATTCTAGCCTCCAAGGAGAAACATGTTTTCACCCTCTCCAAGACAAATCTATTTGTTTTCTTGACAACCCATGGCTCGTTCAAGACTCTTCTCCAGCACCACAACTCAAAGGCATCAATTCTTCTGTCATCTTTAGTCATTGTCTAGCTCTGATACACAACAAGAAATTGCGAAGACCAGGGACTGGATCAGGCATATCTTAGACTAGAAATATTTATGGGAAGGGGCACTAGTGGCCCAGTGGTTAAACATTTATTTTATTGCTAACCAAAATATTTTAAAAAATCAAACCTATTGCCTTGGGATTGAATTCCAATTCGTAGTGGCCTTATAGCATTACCCCACGGGACTTCCAAAGCTGTAAATCTTATGAGAGGAGTAGACAAGCTAATCACTGCGATGCCAGGGTTCCTCCTCTTAGCAAGATGTTAGAATAAAAGGATCATCATTAACATTTTAAAGACTGTAATAATTAGAGAAGCAAGCCATTACATCTTTCTCCCACAGCAAAATTGGTAGGTTCAAACTGCCAGCCATTTATTTGGTCACCAAGCACATAATCACTGTACCACCAAGACCTCTTGGTGTATAATAAGCACTTCATAAACGTTTTACATTGTTTTTATGATTGAGACGATAACTCAAAAACTTGGAAAGTGAGTGATGATTGAACAAACTAGGGGCGAGTATTTAGGAAGAAAGGACAGCATGAACAAAGTCATGGTGTGTTAAAGGGAATTGAAAGTTGCCCAGCAGGAAAGGACCACATAATTTAAGAAGGGAAGCCAGAAATTTAGCAAGATTCAGATCAAAGAAATGTCTTGTATACTCTGTGAAGGAATTTGTATTTTAATGAAAAATGGAGAGCCTTGGGATGAATTTTTTTAGAGGTAATAACATGATTAAATATGCTTGTCAGAAAGTTCAAGCTGGCATTAATGTGGAAGAAAGGATGAAAGATTTAAAGGAGCCAACAGCTTATAAAAGTGATTATATGGGCTGGTGCTGAATCGATGGAATAGAAAAGGATGTTTTGATTGGTGTTGTTGAGTAGGTTCTCCAACTCTGGTGACACTATATGTTGCAGATGATAAGGAAAGTTATTTAAGTAGTCATATGGGGTCCCTAAGACACCCCGGTGACGTAGTACACAGCATATTAGGCTACTAACCAGAAGGGAGCTCTGGTGGCCTGCAAGGTGCTGCACTGAAATCCCAAAGGCACATGGATCAAGGCCACCAGCTGCTCTCTGGTAGAAGGATGGACAATCTCCTTCCTTGCGACTAACTGCCTATAAACATCCACCTGAAGGTCAGATATGGATCAGTTCCGACTCTACGGTACACAACGACAACCTAAAGGTCGCAATACAAATCCATGAGTCACTTTCAGAAAAAGCTGAGCCATCTTCTCTTGTAAAGATTTATCATCTGAGAGAGGGCCAGAACCTAGTAGTCGTAGGTTTTTTTTTATTAAAGAGACCTTGGGTGGTTGAAATGGTTAGCATGCTCTCAGTTAAATGAAAAGTTGATGTTTCAGTCAATCTAAGAGTTGCCTCAGAAGAAAGGCCACAAAACTTGTGTCTGTACTATCAATCATTGACAACCCAGCATAGCCTTTATACTTTACACAAATAGGGTCGCTATGAGTTGCAATTTACTTGATTGCAGCATTTTTGGTTTGGCATTGAACAACTATGAGGATTGAAGTAAGGTTAAAAAAAGTCACTCGAGGATGAAGCCAAGAATTCTTAACTTTCTGAGTGGATGTTAATACAAGATAAGGTAGTGGAAGTAATAGGTTTCACACTGGTTGTATTTGAGATGAATGTACAAAAATCCAGATGGGTGTAATTAATTGCCAACTGGACAACTCAAGCACAATGGTAGAGATAGAAACTAGGATAAAGTTTGGAGCTTAGGAGAGTAGCTGGACATTTAGATGGAGGAGCTAACAACCAAAGATTATAATTAAAGGCAAGGGAGATAATGAGATGTCCAAGAGAGAGTGTATAGAACAAAGACCAGATTCTAGAAAACTCTAGAAGTTCTAGAGTTGCCCCCATCAACAGTATCCACAGTACAAAACCAATTCCTAGAAGGTCAGACATGCCTCCACACTCCTGCACTACTTTCTACTAATTCCAGCACCAAGCCTACTGTCCTACGGGGTCCAAAATCTGTTCCAATAGCTTTGCAGATTGCACAGAAACATACAATTATGAGGTTTAGTAGGATAGTTAACAGGTTACAATTTAAACTCAAAACAGTCAGTCAGGACAGCTTCCAAAGTTGCTCACAGTATCCTTAGCCTTGGTCCTGTTGCTTTAGGCCAGTATTACACAGCTCTCAAGCAGAAAGAACTGAGAAATAAATTCAAGCCTCGAGTTACAATACTTAGAGATGCTATGGGCAAAATCTTGAATGATCCAGAAAACATTTAAAAAGATGGAAGGAATACACAGGATCACTACTCTTAATGAGATCCCCTGAATTTCTGCTGCTGGACCTGCTTAATTTAAACCTAGAGAAGTGATGAAATTAGCCAATCCATTCTCGATAGACTAATGCACTCTATTTGCATGTTTTTGCCTAACCAGGTGAGAAATCAAGGCCAATGGCTTAGGAAAGCCATTTTGAACAATAGACCCACTGCACTGCAGGGTTCCTAGATGGTAATATATACAAGAGCACATGGTCAGGTCTTTTCTCCCAAAAAGCAGCTGACGGATTTGAACAGTTGATCAAAAGACTACCAGTGAAATGCTTAACCATTGTATTATCAGAACTCAACCACACTAGATTAAAATAGTAAGAAGAACAAAAAATTGGAATGAATAAATTTTTTCTTTTATTACATTTTACAAAACAAGTATAAAAATGTTCTCTAATGCAAATTCAAGCTGAAGCTGAGGAAAATTAAACCAAATCCACAGGAGCCAAAATATGACTTTGATTTGATACCACCTGAATTTCAGAATCATCTCAGGAACA
>NW_006399767.1:11027005-11055933 GCF_000299155.1 Elephantulus edwardii | reverse complement strand
AGACCCTCTATGAGATGGATTGATTCGGTGACTGGGGTAATCGGGATGGGTGCGTCAGAGGCGGTGCGGTTGGCGCAGGATAGAGCAGGGTTTAGAGCTGTTGTGCATAGATAGGGTTGCTATGAGTTGGAAACGACTCGATGGCACATAACAACAACAACAATAATGAATTTCTACATTCATAGTGTTATTGTTGTGTACCACTGAGTCGGAACCTACATGGCTTTCAGAGGCAGTTAATCAAATGGGAGGAGACTGCCCATACAGAAATAATAAAATTATTCAATATATTAAAATTTACAGTAGCGTTTATCAAATTATGCTTCTGTGTTGCATCAGATTACAATTATAAAGCATTTCAGTTAATTTTTAACTTGTGAGGGGAAATGATTAACATTTATTTCAATGTTAAGTTCATACATTTCCTTAATCCTTTGGCCCTTGAAGCTGCCTTTCTTGTGGAAAATGCTAATAAGCAACAAAATAAGTGAACAAGTAGTAAATAAATGTGAATGGTAGCTTTTAACCATTCATGTTTAGTGCAATGCAATGCAAAAAAAAAACAAACAAAACCACAACCAAAAACCCACAATGGATGTCATTTCCAAGGCTGTAAATCTCAAAGGGAACTGACTTCTTTATCTTTCTCCCTTGGAGACACTATTGGACTCAAACTGTCAATGCTTGGTTCAATAAACTCAACTCATTTTCATTCAACTCAATTCAACTCAACTCAACTCAACTCAACTTAACTCATTGCCATTGAGTCAAAACAGACTCTTAGCTGACTTCCCTGGGGTTTTCAAAGGCTGTACATTGCAAAGGAGGAGATTACCCATCTTTCTCCCACTTCTCTGGTGACTTGAAACTGCCAGAAAAGTATGAGTCATAATTGACTCATAACTGGCCCCTTATTAGATTTTCAAAGGCTGTAAAACACAAGGGAGGAGATTGCCCATCTTTCTCCCTCAGAGCAGCTAGTGAATTTAAATCACCTGACTCTGGATAGATTGGCAACACAACTCCTTATCTGCTACAGCTCCCATACCAATGAGTTACTCATTTTATTCTCCGATTGTTCAGACAATTTTGTCTTTGCTTAAATCATTGGAACCTAACTTTTCAGAGCTACTTACATGATTTGGGGAGATACTCTTTTGGATATCCTAAACCATGAAAAAATTAACAGATTCTTGATGTAGTAAGATCTTAAAGAATTATTTTCTAGAATTTGATTTTTAAAAATGGCTATAGATCACTTGGAAATATCGTTAGCAAAAAACATGTGCTGTGCCTTGCATGTCATATGGCCTTAATTCAAAACCGACTCATAATTGATTCTCCAGAGTGCTTTTTCTTAGAGGCTGTCAATCCCTTAGAAAGAAGTTTCCCATATTTCTCTCAGAGCAGCTTGTGGATTTGAACTGCTTCCTTTGGGTTAGCAGCACAACTCCTTACGATGCCACCAGAGTTCATCTAAGGATATAACAATATGTGGAAACCTTGTATTTTTAAAGGAGAGATGTACACAGTAGAAAATGATGTGCTATTTCCCAAGAGCTTAAAAACAAGACGGATTTCTGAAAGTTAATTTTTTTTACATAAGCAATTGGCAGCGTCAGGATGGATGGTGAAGAGACTGAGATTGTTCACAGCTTTAGTCTGCTTGGCTTCACAGTCAACACTCTTGGCAACAGCACCCAGGAAATTAAAAGATGAATTGCACTGGGAAAGTCTGCTGTCAGAGACCTCTCCAAAGTCCTAAAGATCAATGATGTCAGGCTACAGACTAAGGTGCATCTGATACAGGCCATGGTCTTTGCAATCACTTGTTATGCATCAGAGAGTTGGACAATGACCAAGGAGGATAGAAGAAGAATTAATGCCTTTGAGCTGTGGTGCTGAAGAGTATTGAATGGACTGCTAAGAAAACAAACTGTTTCATCCTGGAGAGGGTTAAACCTCCTTGGAGGCTAGGATTCTGAGGCTCTGTCTGACAGACTTTGGACATGTTGTAAAGAGGAACCAGTCCTTGGAATGGAACATCATGCTTGGGAGGGTGGAGGGACAGCGCAGGAAAGGAAGGGCCTCTATGAGGTGGATTGATTTAGTGACTGGGATAATCGGGATGGGTGTATTGGAGACAGTGCAATTGGAACAGGACAGAGCAGAGTTTAGGGCTGTTGCACATAGGGTCACTATGAGTCGCAAGCCACTCGACGGCACATAACAACAACAACAACAACAACAAATGATAGATCACAATACTGCTTAACTGTAACCTCATTAAAATATTGTGTGAATAAAAATTGAGGTTAGCTAGTATGACACACAGAAAATGACACCTTGTTTTAACCTCGAATCTAGAAAAAACTGGCATAGCATACTCTAATACGGAAATCAGGCTATTCGTGACCTCATTGTTTTTGAGGCTGTCTTTCTCTATGGGAGTGGCTGATGCCACCAATGCTTCTTTTTGTTCATAAATCCAAGTGAAATTGTTGTGGAGTCAGAACCAACTCATAGCTGATCCTCCAGTGGGTTTTCCATGGCTCTAAATCACACAGGAGGGCAATTATCTGTCTTTCTTCCATGGAGCTGCTGGTGGATTTCAACTGCCTTTGGACTAAAAAAATAACTTCCTACTAACTATGCTTAGAAACTATGCCACCAGAGCTCCAAGTGCAGATCTCTTGCCATTACAAACTTCAAACTATGTTCTGTTGTGACCAAGTTGTCTTTAGATATTTTACTTCTGTGGAACGTCATACATCATCAGATAAATGAGGAAAATTCCACACAATTACAGTTCCTCAGTGCCAATCAAAAACCTGAGGGTTTTGGCTTTTGTCTCAGTCTTAACGAGTCCTGGAAGTTCTGATGGCGTAATTGTACAAAGCTGTGCGAAGTTGCGCGGCTAACCTACCCACAGATGGCGCCTCTCTGAGGTTCAAATCCAAAACACCCCTGTGAGAAAAAGATTGGCAATCTCTTCAGAAGCGATTTGCAGCCTCCGAAACCCGCTGGTGATCGGTTGGACTAAGTGGCCATGAGTCAAGACGAGTTTGGGAGTTAAAAGGCGCCCCAGTGGCACGTGAAGTGTGGGGCGCATGCTGATCAAAAAGCCAACAGTCTCAATCCTGCAGCTGCTCCCCCAGGGAAAAGATTTACATTGAGGATCACTGTGGGTCTTTGGCAATGAGTTTGGTTTTATGAACAAGAGAGTGAGCGAGCGCTTGTTTAGTTGTTGATTGCCGTTGAGTCGAGCACGACTGAAGCCTTTCTAGAACTATCAGTATTTGTTAAAGTTCACAGAATTTCCAGAGGCATGTTGTTTAGGAAGTGGATATCACGCTCTGGGTAATGGTAATGGGAGAGGGTAGGGGGACCAAGCCCCAAACATCGACTCTGCTCAGAAGTTCAGGCAGCCTTCCTTGGCAGCACCCGAAACTGGAAACCTGCCTTCTTTTCCCCTCCAGGAAACAGCTAAATTAGTATGTGCTTATTCACTTCATAAAAGTGTTTTAGGAGAAGTTGTGTTTTTATTTTTTTTAAAAAAATTGCTTTATGACAAGATTTTGAAACTTAGGGATGTTAAAGAGGAACTGAGAAACTATCTTTGTGTTCAGTCAGAAATTCCAGAACACTGGCATACTAGTCTTGATTCTACCGGTCCTAATGTATTGAACAAATTGCTTGTTTGAGAAACTAAGAGGAAAAGTGTAAAGGGTAGTTGGATAAAGGAAAAAAATATTCTCTCCCTCCCCCCACTCCTCCCACTAAAAGGAACCTAGGATGGGAGAAAAGAGACCCAATAGAAAGATGTGAGAATCTTTGAGGACAGAAACTGAGTGGAGAGCAAGTTTCCTTAGGAAGACTGGGCTTTTGGGCAAGAGAATACATCTCTTCTGGAATAAAAGTGCTTTAAAATTACTCCATTAGGTATTTCCTTCAAATGTGTAACTAACTTGATTACCATCTGTACTCTTCCCTTGCAGTAGGCATCTATAGCCTTTATGTTCATTTATTTATTTATCAAATATGTATTCAAGTGCCTCTCCTAAAGAAAAGAGCAAGTATAAAGCTAACCTAGAAAAGTTTATAGTGTAACAGGAAGCATGGATGTGTAAACAAATCACTGCAGTTCTTATGTGTACTATGGTAGCTCAGAAAAAATGAGTTATGATTTTAAAATATTTAAATATTTCAAGACCATTTAATCAATTTTATTGCTGGCCTTCTCCAGGTTCCTATCTTAATCCTTAGGCTCGGATGCAGTTGTACTTTTATACTTGTTTGCAATCCAGTTAAGCCGATGTGCTTTGAAGAGTACTACAGTCTCTAGGGAATCCAGAATTATATCACAATCCTTCTGTCCAAAAAATACTGTAGTCCATTTGTGAAGTGTAAAACTAGTAGTTTGTTTCTTGGTTTAAATTTACTATTTCTATTTTAACATAAGTTGTTCTCAATGGCAGAATGACACACTATTTTATGCTCACCTCTGTTTGTTAAATCTCCTGGTGCTAGATTATTTTACCTGAATCATCTACTCATCGATAAAATTCTTCAACAGTCAGAAGAATGATAATGCCATTGGGTCATTCGGTTTTTTGTTTGGTTTGTTTTTTTAAAATTGTGATTTTAATGAAAGTTTACAGAAAAGTTAGGTTTTCATTCATCTGTTGTAGCACATTTTCCATCCTTCCCCCATCATTTCCCACAGTTCACTTTCTTTGCCCCCCCCCCAAATATTCATTCATTGTTGCAAAATTTCCTCCCTCCACCTCCTTCCCTAGTCCACTGTGCATCTCTTATTCTGGACTGCTGTCATGCAAATAATGCCTAATCATATAATATTCCTTTTAAACAGTTTTTTCCTTCATCTGTTCCAATGCAGTATTCATTATCTATCACCTCTTTTCCTAGTTTCCTCCCAAACCCTGATTTCAATCCTGTTTTATAACAGTGATGTTATTCAGAGTTTGCCCTTTTGTGCCTGAGATGTTTCATTCACCATACTGTCCTCCAGGATCACCCATGTTGTGTAATGTTTTATGAGTTCTTTGCTTTTCAGTGCTGTGTAATACTCCATTGTGTGACTGACTGTACGATTCATTTGTTGATGGGCACTTGGGTTGTTCCTGTATCTTTTGCTATTGTGAGTAATGCAGCAATAAACATGGATGTGCATACATCTCTTTGGGTGGTGCTGCTTTAGTATATATTCTCAATAGTGGAGTTGATGGATCAAATGGTATTTCTATTTCCCACCTTTTTAGAAAGAGCCAGATCACTTTTTGTAGTGTTTTCACAGTTTTACACTCCCACCAGCAACAGATAAGGGTTCTAATCTCTCCACAACCTCACCAGCATTTGTAGTTTGCTGTTCTGTTGAACTTGGCTATTGTTGCTGGGATGAGATAATATCTCATTTTTGTTTGTATTTGCATCTCTCTGATAGCAAGGGATTTTGAACATTTTTTTCATCTATTTGTTTGCCCTCTGAATATCTTCTTTGGTGGAATGTCTGTTCATATCTTGTGCCCATTTTGCAATTGGGTTGTTACATTTTTCTTATTGAGGTGCCGGAGCATTCTATAAATTTTAGATATGAGACTCTTATCCTGGATATGTCATTACTAAATTTTTTCCCCAGTCTGTGGGTTTTCTTCTTACCCTGTTGGAGAAGGTTTTTGATGTGCATAGGGATATGATTCTTAGAAAGTACCATTCATCTATTTTATTCTCTCCTGGTTGTTGGGTTTTCATGATGCTTGGAAGACTGTTCATGTTGTGGATTAGGGCTTCTCGAGTTCTTCCAAGCTTTTCTCTGATGAAGTTTATAGTCTTCGGTTTTACTCCCAGATCCTCAATCCACCTTGAGTTGGTATTTGTGAATGGTTTTATGGTTGATGTGAGGTGTGGGTCTTCCTTAAGTTTTCTATTGATGATTTTCCAATTTTGCCATCACCATTTGTTAAAGAGGCTATAATTTCCCCACTTCTGATGTGGTCTCCTTGTCAAAAATCAGTTGACCATAGGTAGATGAGCTGATTTCTGAGCTCTCAATTCTATTCCAGTGGTCTATGTGTCTGTCACTATACCAGTGTCATGCTGTCTTGACCACCAAGGCTGTGTAGTAGGATTTTAGATCCATGAGTTAGATGCTTCCTACCTTGTTTCTTTTTTAAGGAGTGCTTTACTTATTTGAGGTCTCTTTCCATTTCAGATGAAATTGGAAATTGCCTTTTTCATTTTGTTGAAGAATAAAATTGGTACCTATATTGAGATAGCATTAAACTTGTAGATTGCCTTTGGTAGATTTGTCATTTTTAACATACTGAGTCCTCCTATCCATGTTTTTGTTGTGTGCTGTCAAATATCTTATGACTTATCATAGCAACCCTATGTACAACAGTTCTGAAGCCTGCCCTATCCTGAGCCAGTCTCACTGTCTCCAACATACCTACCCCCACTACCCTAATTACTGTATCAATCATCTAGGGTCTTCCTCTCCTGTGCTGTCCCTCCACCCTTCCAAGCATGATTCCTTTTCCAAGGACTGGTCTTTCCTGGCCACAAGCCCAATGTATGTGAGACGGAGCTTCAAAATGCTAGCCTCCAAGGATAAACTTGATTTCATCCTCTCCAAGACTGACCTATATGTTTTCTTGGCAGTCTATGGTATGTTCAAGACCCTTCTCCAGCACCACAACTCAAAGATACCAATTCTTCTGCCATCCTTAGTCATTGTCCAGCTCTCTGATGAGCTTGGTATATTCTTTCATTTCTCCAGGTCTTTTTTTGTTTGTTGTAGTAATATTTTGTAATTTTCTTTGTGTAGGTCTTTTATATCTTTAATTAGATTTAACCAACCATTAACGCATTTGACACATCCGTGTCACAGTGTTCAGCCTCACAGCAACCACAAGTGACCGCAGGACGGCAACTTGTACACCAGAGCTCTACGACCTAGAGGAATGTCTGAACAAAAACAATGAAAGACTGGCCGGAGGGCCACAAACAAAAGTAATCCACCTTTGCCTTGGTCACATCGTTTTCTCTTCACTGGGCCAGCTGATCTCTCTCTCTCTCTCTCTGTTGATGTTACTGTTGTTAAGTGCCATTGAGTCGCAGGGGACTTGCCATCCCACGGTCACTTGTGGTTACTGTGAGGCTGAACACTGTGACACGGATGTGTCAAATGTGCTAGTGGTTGGCTATCCAGTGTGGACTGAGAGTGGGGTGGAGCTCCCCGGTTAAACAAGTGTGGAAGGAGCAGTGGCATCCACTTCCATAATAGCTTGCCTCCGGAAACCCTATGAACCTGGAGGGAGGATGAAAGGCACCCAAGTGTCGAGGACTCTCCTTCATAGGGTCGCTATGAGTCGCCTGCGGCTCGATGGCACTTAACAACAACAACAACAATTAGATTTACTCCCAAGTATTTAATCTTTTGATTAGCTATTGTGATGGGTATTCTTTTTCTTAGTGCCATTTCTGTATTCTCTTTGTCACTATAGAGAAGTCCAATTGGTTTTTGTATGTTGATCTTGTATCATGCCACTTTGCTGAATTGGTCGACTATGTCCTGTTTCCAACAGAATGAACCTTGACCCTTCATTCCTACACCATCCTCACAAGCACTGCTTTGCTTAAACTCCTGTATTGCAGTCACTGTGTCAGTTCCTTTTCTGAGTTTGCCTGTTTTCCATGGGCCCTTGGCTATACCAAGCATCATATCATTCTCCAGTGCCTGGTCCCCCCTGAAAACAGGCCCATCCTCTTTCCTAAGGAGCACTCTGGCTGCACATCTTCCGAAAGAGAGTTGTTTGTCCTTTTGACAGCACATGTTATGTTCAGTGTTCTTTGCCAGTACCACCATTCAAAGGCATAAAGTATGTGGCCTTCCTTATTCATTGTCCATTTTTCATACACACATGAGGTGAAAAATACTTGAAAGTATTGGAAAAATACTTTCTGTATCTATAAAATTAACATACTATACCAACATTGAACATTGACAGTTAACATTGAATACTATAAAATAAATATAATTTTTTTGTATCTGACTTCTTTTTCTTGGCATAATGCTTTCAAGTTTTATTGATATTATGGCTGTACCAACACTTCCTTTTAGTGCCAAATAAGATTTTTCCCCCTATTCTCCAACTGATGGACATTTAGACATTCTATTTTGAGCTATTATGAATAATGCTGCTATGAATAATTTTTTATGCATTCCTATAAAAGATTTTGTGTTAGTGTATTCTAAATGTCTCTTAGGTTTAAACTAGAAATGAAATTTCCAAATTGTGTAGTAAATTTATGTTCGGCTTTTTAAGAACTCACCAAACTGTTTTCCTAGTTGTTTGCATCATACTATAGTTCCTATCCTTAATGATATAAGAGTTCCAGTTTCTTCACATCATCAACATTTGCTGGGTTTTGTCTGGTTTGTTTTGCTTTGGTCCCCACCCCATTTGTTTGTTTTAATAATAACTATAGAACTTGCATGAATGAGTATATTATTGTGGTTTTAATTTTGCATTTCCCTAGCGACTAGTAAAACACAGTGCCAGGAATCAGTTCCAGCCCATAGCATCCCTCTGTTAAGTTTCTGAGGCTATAAATCTTTCTGAGAGATGAACTATCTTTCTCCCATGTAGCAGCTTCCAGTTGCTTAGTGCATTCCACGTAGCACTAGTAATGCAAAGATTGATGGTATGATCTCCACAGAAGAAGGAGGAGCAGTCTCCTCCCAGTAAGATTTACCATCTTGGAAACACAATGGAGGGTCACCATGGTTCAGAATTGACTCAGCTGCCAATGAGTTAATAACAAGTAATGTGATAGCCTGGTGCTAAGAAGCTGTGCTGCAATCCGCCAGACACAGAATCTACCAGATTATCCATAGAAAAAGCGTAGACTTCTCCCTTGAGATTTATTTCCTCTGATGGTCAGCTACAGGTCAGTTCTGAGTCAAAGGTGCGCAACAACAAAAATTTAAATTTTGGTGAAATGGTACTTGTTAATATTTCAAAAATTGCGTTTAGTCATTTATATACATCTCTAGTGAAACATATTCAAATCTCTTGTCATATATTAAGGAACAAAAATTCATTAAGAATTAGAGATACATTATTTCAATTCAATTATATTTATTTATTTATTCAATAATTGCACATATATATTTACTATAGAATACAATATAGAGCTGTCTTTAATGTATGGCATTAAACAAAAGCAATATAACAGAGTATCAATATTGACTTGTTGCTGTCCTCAGAGAAAAGGACACAACCTTATTTGAGTATTCTCTATACATTCTTGAATAATAGATATCCGTGCTCTACAGAGCTGTAGTGAAGCACACTTAAATTGTACATAAGGCATTAGTTGTATGTCTCTTAGTACAGTGCTTAAGCATGCCACAGTTGTTTGTGATAATGTGCCATGAAGTCAACTGCAACTCATAGCGACTCTATGTATAAATACCTCTGAATCTTGCCCTGTCCTGAGCCAATCTCACTGCTTCTGACACACCTACCTCCAGTATTCCAGTTACTGTGTCAATCCATCTCATCCAGGGTCTTCCTCTCCTGTTCTGTCCCTCCATCCTTCCAGGCATGATGTCCTTCTCTAAGGACTGGTCCTTCCTGGCAACATGTCCAAAGTGTGTGAGATGGAGCTTCCAAATCCTTTCCTTCAAGGGACAATTTGGTTTCGTCCTCTCCAGGATAGACCTAGTAGTAAGAAGCTGCTTTGCAATCAGTAAGGTATGCAGCTAAAGTCCACCAGCTGCTCTGCAAGAGGAAGATGGGCAACCTCTTCCCATGCCTCTGAAAACCTGCTGGGGGGTTAGCTAAGGGTTGTTTCGACTCAAAGGTGTACAGCAACAACAACAGGAGAGATGTGTTAGTGCTCTTGGATGTCCATGATATATTCAGTACTCCTTCTAGCACCACATCTCAAAGTCATTGATTCTTCTTCTGTCATTCTTAGTCATTGTCCAGCCCTCTGATGCATAGCAAGTAATTGCAAAGACCATGGCCTAGAACAGGCGCACCTTAGTCTCTAGACTGACATCATTACTCCTCAGTACTCTGGAGAGGTCCCTCATAGCAGACTTTTCCAATGCAATTAATCTTTTGATTTTCTGACTGTTGGTGCCAAAAGTGTTGATTGTGGAGCTGAGGAAGCCAAAATTGTTAACCACCTCATTCTCTTCTTCATCTATGATGGTACTGTCAATTGACCCAGTTGGGAGAATATTTTTCTTGCCCAAAGTATACTCTTAAGAGAGAAGGAAAATCAAGCAAGATGAGCACTGAATGCAAAGAGAAGTGCTCAGATGCCTAAGTGGTTTTCTTCTCTTTCCTTTTTCCCTTTCTCTTTTCTGATATCCATTTTCCTTCTCCTTTCTTTAGTCTTCCATTTCCTCTCTCTCTTTTTAAAAAAATTTTATGTTGATTTGCTCACAAAGTTCATATACATTGTGTTTCACTCTATCTTTCATTCACATTGTGTTTCTTATTTTTAATAGCAGTTCTTAATTGTGATTTTAATGAAAGTTTACAGAAAAGTTAGCTTTTCATTCATTCATTGATGCACATTTTACCTCTTCTTCCTCCCTCTCCCCTCCCCTTTCATACTTCAAAGAAAGTTGAGGAGACAAAGAGAGGGATGGAGGAGATAAAATGCGATAGAAGGGAGCCTGGTAGTGGCTTGGTATGTGGCAAAAGTCAGGGTTGGTCCCCTTTCCACACCATCTCTAACTCTTTGTTGCTTTCGATCACAAGTATTGCACCTCTGTTGTTGTTGTTAGATGCCATCGAGTCAACTACAACTCATAATTGCATGAACAGCAGTTAACGAAATTTGCCCTCTCCTGCATCGTCCTCTTTCTTGGTCTCTGCCCTGATCAAGTGCATAGTTGCAATCACTGTGTCGATCCATCTTGCTGAGGCTTCTCTCTCTCCCATTAACTTTTTACTCTTCCTTCATGCCTTTTTACAAAGACTGGCCCTCTTGACAACATACTCAACGTGAGATGGAGTTTTTCTATCTTTGTCTCTTGGGAGCATCTTCCTTACATGTCCTCTAACATGGATTTGTTTGTTCTTTTGAAAGTCCAGGGGATATATAATAATTTTCACCCATGCCACAATTCAAAGGAATTCCTTATTCTCCCATCTTTCTTATTCATTATCAAGACTTCAGATGCCTAGGAAGCAATGGAAAATACCGTAGCATGGGCCGATCAGGTACACCCAGTCTTTAAACTTATGTTGGAGAAGACCTTGACAGCAACTTTGCCCAATGGACCACATACAATAGTAACAATAGAATAATAGAGCGGCATGAACAACCTAAAATGGAATAGGATTTCTGTTCTAAAAATCCTTTCACCAGTAATAATCCTACAGTTTACTTTGATATTTTTTTAAAATAAAGACAAATTGATACATTCATTGGTGGCTAGGTAGTTGTGATTAAGCAAGTACATATTCAAGTCAAACCTGTCTGATAAGTAGATGATTGTTCACTATAAAGTCTTCCAACTCTTCTGTTTGAAAATTTTTGTAGTTAAATGTTAGGGATGGGACCGAAAACATAACAGATACTAGGGTTGGGAGCTTGGCATGGAACAAGGGAAGTGGTTGGAAGAGGTTTAGCTTCCCATATTAGAAAAACATGCTGGCATTTGAATGCCTGTTGTTCGTTAGCCAGGAAGGCAGGGACCCCCAACAGCCACACAGCCCAGCCACATAAACAGGTTTTATCCGCCTTTCATTCTCCAATTAATGGACATAACTTTTAAAAGCCCACCTTACCTAATTTAATTCTCATGGCAATCCTGTGATCTAGGCAGTCCCCCACCCCCAGATTAGGAAATTTGGAAATGGAGTCAGATGGTTTATGAAGCCAATCCAAGGTCACACATTAGTGAGAGTATCAAGACTTGAACGAAATATTCTCTCCTTTGGTGGGTTTTTTTTTCCCACAGTAAGGAAACCGACTCCAAGTCCTGGAGGGAGCCCTCATGTGATCAGAGTCCACCTATATGGAATATGGTTTTTAGGAGTTTAACTTGACTTCTGTAGGTAAATCATTAGGCCTTTTTCCAAGAGACCTCTGCTTGGATTTGAACCCCTAACCGTTAACTAACAGCTGGCTGATCATTTCTGCATCACCCAGGGACTTTTCAAGGTGGGAACCAGTGACAAATTTCTATAATTTCTAGTGGAGAATGGTTTAACTTTATTTCCATTCTCTCCTATTTTCACTGTCTTTTCTATCCAAGTTGCTTGTTTGTTGTTGTTGTTAGATGTCGTCTGCGACTCATAGTGACCCTATGTACAATAGCTCTGAACTCTGCCCTATCCTGAGCCAGTCTCACTGTCTCTGACACATCTACTCTCATTGCCCCAGTTACTGTGAAAAATATGGAATGCTTCACAAATTTGTGTGTCATCCTTGCATAGAGGCCATGCTAATCTTGGTGTCGTTGAAGTTTTATATAATATATATGCTGCTGAAGTGAGCACATACAAGTTGCTTAAGATCTCTTAAACAAAAAAAAATCCTCCTTCAGAATCCACAGTCAACACTCTTGGCACCAGCAGTCAGGAAATCAAAAAGCTTATCGCGATGGGAAACTCTGCTGTTAGGGACCTCGCTAAAGTACTCAGGAGCAACGGTGTCTCTCTGGAGACTAAGGTGCACCTGATACAGGCCATGGTATTTGCAATCACTTGTTATGCATCAGAGAGTTGGACAATGACTAGGGAGGACAGAAGTAGAGTGGATGCTTTTGAGCTGTGGTGCTGGAGAAGGGTACTGAATGTACCATGGACTGCCAGGAAAACAAACAGATTCATCTTGGAGAGGATTAAACCAAGCTACTCCTTGGAGGCAAGGATTCTGGGGCTTCGTCTGACATACTTTGGACATGTTGCCAGAAGGGACGGGTCCTTGGAGAGGGACATCATGCTTGGGAGGGTGGAGGGACAGCGCAGGAGGGGAAGACCCTCTATGAGATGGATTGATTCTGTGACTGGGGTAATCGGGATGGGTGTGTCAGAGGCAGTGCGGTTGGCACAGGATAGAGCAGGGTTTAGGACTGTTGTTCATAGGGTCGCTATGAGTCGCAAACGACTCGACGGCACATAACAACAACTGTCAAATCAGATCTGACTGGTACAGGAGGAGATTGTTCCTCCTTCTCCACCAAAGCATCTGGTGGATTTGAACCATACACCTCTGAGACTGCAGTACACCTTCTTGCCACTAGGCCACCAAAGCTCGCCCAGAATTCTTTAAGAACAAGAACTACTTTGGCTGCTAACCAAAAGGTATGTAGTTCAAACGCACCAGCTGCTCTAAAGGAAAATAATGTGATACTAATTCTTAAAACATTTTTTAAGCCGGACAAGGCAGTTCCATATCCCCTAGGGTTAAAATGAGTTGGGACTGATTGAATGGCAATGTTGTTGTTGTTACGTATCGTTGAGTTGCTTGCGAATCATAGCGACCCTATGTACAACAGCCCTAAACTCTGCTCTGTCTTGTGCCAATCGCACTATCTCTGACACACCAATCCCGATTACCCCTGTCACTGAATCAATCCACTTCATAGAGGGCCTCCCCCCCCATCCCGCCCGTGCTGTCCCTCCACCTTCCCAAGCATAATGTCCCTCTCCAAGGACCTGTCCCTCCTTACAACATGTCCAAAGTATGTTAGTTGGAGTCTCAGAATCCTTGCCTCCAAGGAGTCGCCCGTTTTAACCCTCTCCAAGATGAATCTGTTTGTTTTCCTAGCAGTCCATGGCAATGCTTTTGATTTTTTATCTTTCCTCAAGTAAATGCTTAATATATATTTGTAGCTTTATTTAAGATGGAATAGGTTAAGGGAGGTGAAACTTAAAAAAGAGTTTGGTTAAGTCCTGATTCTCTCAGTCTGATGTTGAACTCTGAATGAATTTCCAAGGTTTCTAATCTGGGAAGGAATTATTTTTTAAAAATCCCACTTCACAGGATTGCCATGTGAATGAAATTGGATAAGGTGGGATTTTAAAAATTATAACCAACAATTGAATAATTGGATAACAAAAAGAGGGTAAGATCTGTTTATATGGCTGAGCTGTGTGACTGACTGTTGGGGGGGTGGTGTCTCTGCCCTTTCTGGCTAATGAACAACAGGCATTCAAATACCACATATTCGCTTAATGTGGGTAACTGCTTCCATCTCTCCTCTCCAGTCCCCAGCTCCCAACCCTAATAATTCATTGAATTGAACCCATTGAATCAATTCAGACCCATAATGACCTTATAGGACACAGAAGAACCCCCTAGAGGGTTTCCAGGGCGGTAAAATCATTACAGAAGCAGAGACTGTCACATCTCTTTCCTGCAGAGGGGCTGGTGGGTTAGAACTGCTAAGCTCAGCCAGATGCCTTATGTGCAGGACCACCAGAAGGCCAGCCTTCTTAGTGGCCCTCTTATGGGCTGTCAGGATGGTTCCGGTGCTGTTACTTTGTACAGTATCCCTCTGTCTCTGCTGCTCAAAGCCCTCCAACCTCCCTACAACCTGCTCATTGCTGACCTTCAGTGATTCTGCTCCTTCTCCTCCTTGTTCTCGGTAATGTAAATAGTTTTCTGCTTCTTGTTGTCCTTAGAGGCCATCAAATTGAGTACAATTCATAGCGATCCTAGGAACAAAAGACCTGAACTCTATTCTATTCTGTGCCGTCCTCATACTTCCAGACACACAGGAACTCATTGTAGCAGTCACCATGTCAATCCACCTGGCTGAGGGTTTTCCTCTTCTTTGCAGACCCTCTTCCCTTCCCAGCATCATGTCCAGCTTTCTCTGGCTCTCCAAGACATATCTGTTTGTTCTCCTGGCCGTCCATGGGATGTTCAGTGCTCTTCTCCAACATCACAACTCAAAGGCATTAATTCTTCTGTCATCCTTATTCATTGTCCAGCTTTCAGATGCATAGTGAGTGATCAGAAAGAATGTGGCCTGAATCAGAAACACCTTAGTCCTCAAACTGACATGATTACTCCTAATTTGGAAAGGTGCCTAACTGCAGATTTTCCCATTGCAATGCATTTGTTTATTTCTTGACTGTTGGTACCAAGTGTGTTAACTGTGGATCCAAGCAAGATGAAGCTGTTGACAGTTTCAATATCCTCTCCACCCATCATAATGTTTGATGTTGCCTATCGATCCAGTGGTAAGAATCTTTGTTTTCTTGACATTGAGATGCAATCCATAATGCATACCCATACATATCCTCTAATAGTCCATCTGCGCCTTTTGATAGTGTTACTGTCATTTGGTATTTCTCAACTGAGTCTATTTTAAAAATTTTAGAATCCATGTTATTGAATAGAAGGTACAATTCTTAGGGTATCTGTCAACAATTTATTAGACATCAACATTATGTATCAACCTGATGGTTGTTTGGTGCCATCGTGTCTGCTCCAGCTCACAATGACCGTGTGTATGACAGAGTGAAACCCTGCCTGA
This sequence comes from Elephantulus edwardii, assembly GCF_000299155.1. Classification (NCBI taxonomy): domain Eukaryota; kingdom Metazoa; phylum Chordata; class Mammalia; order Macroscelidea; family Macroscelididae; genus Elephantulus; species Elephantulus edwardii. The sequence goes on along the minus strand of NW_006399767.1, from coordinate 11,040,389 downwards.
TCCTGTGTCATTCTCAGAAACTCTTCTGTGCTCAAGCTGGTTTGTTTTGGGAAATAGAGTTTTAAAAAAATGAGAAAATAATATTTTAGCTAGTCAAAAAGCCTCATCATTTAAGTATTGTAGCATTCTGTTGTGGGGGTTTTTTAATATTTAAATGTAGGCTTATTCATTTGTCACTCATAGAAAATTCTACTTCTGACTGGATTCACATTTGGAGGTAGAAGCTCTCAGAGAGGGCAGTTTCCATCTCTTGGTGATCTGCTCCTGGTGTTTTTCTTTGGCCTCCTTCGTTCTCATGGCCAAAAGCTTAGCATACTCTGCAGCCTCCTTATTCTTCCAAGTTAGCTGTTTCTTCAGAGAAATGTGCTGGCACTTGGGCAGCAGGACACGTGGAGTAACAAGATGCTGACTCTTGGGCACTTCGGTCCTGGGTTTCTTGCCTTCTTTGTTCAGTGGCTTTCTCACAACATACTGATAGATATCACCTTCCTTAGAGAGATTGAAGAGTTTGGGAATTCTGCAGGCTCTTTGGGCCCCAGATGATGAGGCACAGTAGATCAGTCAGTCCTGGGATAGCCTTCAAACCCTTTCTTCACAATAACCGAGTTGAGAACACTCAGATTGGCATCTACAATGTGACCCTGGACAGATTTGTGCCTCCTTTCTCCAGTTCTCTGGAATCTATAACAGGAGTGCCCCTTACCCAGCAGCAGGCGAACACAGTCATGGGTCCAGGCACCCTGCTTCCTGGGAAAACCTTGTTTGCCATTTCCACCACTGATCCAGACAACAAACAATCCCTTCCACTTGTCACCAAGAGAGTCAGCAGCAACTTCTGTGGCCATACACTTATCATAAAATGTACTTGTACTCATCATCCACTTCAATGAGTTTTTGGCAGCCAGTTGGCTGAAAAGGAAATGTTCAGCTTCATGGTGAAGCAGCTCATGAGAAACATTCTGTTTTAAAGACAAGTGTATTATATTTCAGTGCACTCTTCATGAATGCATTTCTAGGAAGATGGGAACATAGATGTAAAATCAGAAAGGTTAATAAGTTAGAACTTTGAGAACTAGTAGACTTGGAAAGATGTTTCAAAAAGGTTATCTGGTGCATCCTCCAGTTTCTTGGCAGAGCAGTGGTGAACAGATTCAAGTCACTTTTTCACGTTTCCAACGAGAAAAAAAAAAGTCTACAGTTCTCTTTGTAATCTGACTCGTGATTGGATTTCAGAAAATATTCACTCACTTCAATAACACATTTTGTTCATGTCCTTACTTTTGTTTAGATTGTCTGTCTTCCTCTCTACTCATGCAAACTATACAAGGATTTCATCATTAATCTTTGCTTCTCCACAAAGTTTAGTTGCCAGTAAAAGCCACTGTAATTTTTCATCTCTAAACTAATAACCCATAACACTTACTTGGCAATTAATGAGAACTATAGTTACTCTTATAAAGTTTTACACACACCACACACACAGACACCCCCCCCACACACACACACTGTTATTTCATGACTAAGTATGCACTCAGACTATCAAATATCAGACTATTTTATCATTATGACAAAATCTGGAGTATAAACATCTTTTTTGCCTTAGCTTAGTAATGTTGTTGACTGCCATCGAGTTGAGCATTACTCATAGCAACCCTATGAACAAAAGGCATGAAGCCTTTTCTCTGACTATTGACCTTTATAAAAATTCATAGAGTTTCCAGAGGTGTGTTGTTTAGGAAGTGAATGTCACTCCTGCTTTCAATAGCTTAATATGAGCTGGTGGTTCTAATGAACCACTGAACAAAGATTAATGAAATGCATATTTTATACAAAATATACTGCTCAGGGGAGCTCTGGTGGCCTAGTGGCAAGGAGCTGCAACTACAATCCCAGAGGCGCATGGTTCGAATCCACCAGATGCTCTGCCGGGGAAGGAGGGACAATCTCCTTCTGTACCAGTCAGATCTGATTTGACGGTACACGCACACAAAAATTAATATATATATACTGCTCATAGCAGGTGGCAAGACCCAATTATAAATTTACTTTTTAACTCAGTGTTTCGTGACCTGATGTTGATGACTTGGAATTAGTCCAATAGCGTCGTGCATAGGGAGTTGTGTGGCCAACTCAAAGGTGATGTCTCTGGTGGTTTGAATCCACCAGCAGCTCTGTGAGAGAAAGCTGGGCAATCTCCACCTACATCATCTCAGAAAACCCACTGGAAGATCAACAATGAGTAGGTTCCTCCTTCATGGCAATGCCTTGAGTTGGGAGGTGTTTATGCCACAATGAGAAGCAAATGCTACAAATCAGTACTATGCATTCAAATCTCTTTTCCCATTTACTAGTTATGAGACATTTTTGGAGATACCTCTCTGTTACTTCATCTGAAAATGGGGATCATTTATCTATTTTATAAGGCTGTGAGGGGTATATAAATTAATACATGTAAGCTACTTGGAAAAATCACCAGTACATGTTGTTGTTGTTAGATGCTGTCCCGTCAGCCATGATTCATAGTGACCCTGTAGACAACAGGTCTGAACCTTGCCCTAGCCTGTCCCAGCCTCACCATCTCTGAAATGGTCAAGCCTACTGTTAACATTCATTGTGCCAATCCATCTTGTTTATGGATTTCTCTTTCTCTGACCCTCCACCTTCCCCAGCATGATGTATTATTCTAAGGATTGGACCCTCCTAGCAACACGCATATGTGAGAGGAAGTGACAATAGCTAGGAAGAAAATACATTTACATAATATTCAGGAAATGGCACTAATACAGTTAAGTGATAGAAAGATAGATGTAAGAAGTGATAAGGAGGGGAAGGCCCTCTAATGAGGTGGATTGATTCAGTGACTGGGATAATCGGGATGGGAGTGTCGGAGACAGTGCAATTGGCACAGGACAGAGCAGAGTTTAGGGCTGTTGTACATAGGGTCGCTATGAGTCACAAGCGACTCGACGGCACATAACAACAACAACAATGATGATAAGTTTTTGGCTGTGGGGCTATCCTTATTTAATATGTCTTTATCAGTTGCTCCTTGGAGGCAAGGATTTTGAAGCTCCATCTCACATACATTGGACATGTTGCAATGAGAGAACAGTCTTGGAGAAGGATATCATGCTTGGAAGGGTGGAGAGACAGCGCACGAGAGGAAGACCCTGGCTGAGATGGATTGGAACAGTAACTGGGGTAATGGTGTTAGGTGTGTTGGAGATGGTGAGAATGGCTCAGAATAGGACAAGGTTCAGAGCTATTCTGTATAGAGTCACTATGAGTTGCAGGCAACTCATCAGCACATAACAACAACAATAACATAGTGACTGCAAGGAAAAGGACCTCCTTGTCAGATGACTCCAGCAGACACTGTTTACATTGTACATAAATGGAATATAGTAGGAATGGTGTTTCCTGAACTTCTTCAATAATACAGTTCAAAATGATTTCTGGACCAAACACAATTATTACTATTAAGGAACTCGTAATCCTGCATACAACAAGAACTATTAATGAAGATGGAGAAAAACAGGGGTAGGAACTGTCTTAGAAATATAAATGTTGTTTTTTGTGTCTCTCTTTCTGCCCAAAACAATGAGTTTGGCATGCAGTTCAGGCACAGTGGGTATACTGAGCTTGAGGGGGTCTGTAGAGTCTTGAGATGGAAATTTCCACAAGGCCTTGGGACAAGCTGATCTGGAATCCTTGTTAAGGTTTTATAGTGAGCTAGTTGAAAAGGTTTCCCAGTACGCTTCCCATTTTGCAGCTCTACCCACTTTTTCTAGGATGTGGTGAGAAGAAATACAGTTCACATGTGGTCCTGTTGCTCTGCCTTTGGAATGCAGTTCAAAGAGAAGAGACTGAGTTTCTATTCCAATATAAACCTGAAAGTTTTTTCTATCGTTGGCTCCAAGTTGAATACTCTCCAACTAAGAATTTTAGAAAATTAAGCAACCAGAATTAAAATTATCAAGGCCACATAGGTTTTTCCACTTCACAGACTAATTATAAAGATGAAGTGAATTGATTCAACGAATTGATTTCCTTTCCATAGATATTTAACAGAAATTACTATTGGGTTGTTTGAGAGCTTCCCAATGACAGTAACTACTCTTCTTTCAGCATCTAGTACAAAGCAACTTTGCAAAAATTTTTCTTCCAATTTTATCATTTTAACACTGACAGTAAGAAACAGTCTACAGACAATTTGGTTTTGATCTGAAATAGTTTTGACAGATATCTGCCTGGAAGACTTTTTATGATTGAGTTTGCAAATTCTTGCAAAACAAATGTGAACATGGGAAGGCTAACAAGGTTTAAGATTATCAGATGGGTTTGTGTGTCTTACATGTCACATTGCTGTTGTTGATATTGTTGTTAGGTCCTGCTGAGTTGACCACAACTCTTCGTGGCCCTATGAACAATGTATTTGAACCCTGCCATATCTCACAGCATCCTCAGCATCTCTGATATGCATAAACCAGTTGTTATAGTCATTGTGTCAATCCGTCTCACTGATGGTCATCCTCTCTTTTACTGATTCATTGCCTTGCTTGACATGATGGGTTTTTTCCAAGGATTGGTCTCTCCTGACAATATTCCCAAAGCATGTGAGAAGAAGTTTCACCATCATTGCCTTTAAGGAGCATCCTGCTTGGACTTCCTCCAAAACAGACTTCTTTGTTCTTTTGGCAGTCTGTGAGATATTCAGTACTCTTTGCCAACACCACAATTCAAAGGCATTAATACTTCTCTCATCTATATTCACTGTCTACCTTTAAGATTCACACAAAACAACCGAAAATAACTAAAGAGCTAAAGGCAGTACTGTCAGAAGTAAACTAGGTTATATTTACACCTCATACTTCTAGTAATTATTCATTTTTTATAGTTCAAGTTTTATCATAAATATCTTTGAACAACTCTCTTCCCCGAATATCTTTATATGAATGAATACTGTCAACATCAGGGAAGTCATGTTCAATGTTGATTGTTGGTATAAGAAATTGTATTCAACCAATTTCGACAGTTAGAGTTATGCACACACAATAATGACACCCTTCAAGAAGGCTAAATAGCAGTGAAGCAAGTTTTAAAGAGCAAAACTATACTGAATACAATTACTAGACCCAACCCACATATTTAACAATCTTTGAGAAGAATTATCTCTAAGCGAAATAAACCAGATAAGCGTCTGTATGGTTTCATTAGTTTCACTTACCGTAGGATTTATTGAAAATAATGGGACTAATGTCACACAAGAGAACCTTAGATACCTTGATTAGCCATGTACACATAAATCTAGCCTAAATGTTGGGGTTAAAATCCTAATTAAAAACTTTCTAAGACCCACGCAGAGAAGATGATCCTCAACAAGATGGCTCGACATGGTAACTGCAGCAATGCATGAAGTGTGTCCGAGATGATGAGGATGGTACAGAACAGGGGAGGGTCAGATATGTTGTCCCTATGAGTCCTATTAGTCATACTCGATACTGAGGCACCTAACAACAACAATGACTCTAGTGTACATTTGTACATATGTGAAGTCAAATAAGGTGCTTGATTTTCAACATACATGAAAAAGGACTGCTTAAAAAATCCTTTGATCAAATCAAAGGATCAAAATCAGTGTGTCAGAATATGACTCAGACTCACTCTATAAAACCTATAGAGAGATTTGAGTTCCTTTTAGGAAATAGAAAGAAATATATTTGTTGTCAAAGATGTGACTCAAAGAGAAAAAAAATGTAGATGGAACAATATTAGCAAAGTTTTTTGTGCCAGTCTTTCTTCTTTTTTGTTAATGCCTTACTTTTTTCCACTATTGTGGAAGTCTACTTTTGCAATGGCCTCCATGAGAATTATAAAACCCTTGTAAACATTTGATAATGGAATTGGCTTCATTTATTAAAAGAAGAATCTAATTAATTTAACATCAAAGACATACTTAAGGAAATGAAAGATTCTAACTGGCTGTAAAAGTGTATTCCATTAATGATAAATTCTACTGAAATAAAATTGCAGACAGTTCTGAGAGGGATGAAAACAACAAAGGAGAAGCATCTGCCTTTCTTAAATTATATAACTACAATCATTGATGTGCATTTCTTTTGCAAAAGAGTAACAATCAGGTGATTGGTTAAAATCCTAATTAAAACTTAAGGTGATTGCAATATGCATTGCACATGCATGTTTGCGTGCACACACACACACACACACACACACACACACACACACACACACACTTACTTCCTTCTACATATTAAAGGTTAAGGGCACTCTGGTGGCCTAATGATAAGAAGCTGCACTGCAATACTGAAGGCATGTGGTTTGAATCAACCGCTGCTCCAAGGCAGAAGGATGGGCAATCTCCTCCCTTGCACTTAACCCTCTGAAAACCCACTGGAAGGTCAGCTATGGGTCGGTTCCAGTTCTGTCCTATCTGCTATTCAAACCTCCCTTAGGTAATAAAGGTTATGAGTTATTTTGTGAGATAGTACAAAATTTTTGCCATTTAGATATTAGCAGTCCTTGGATTATGGACATCTGAAAAAAAAACCAAAAAAACCAAAACACCACAACAAAACCCAAAAAGCTCTGTGCTATCGGGTCAGAACCAATTCACAGCTGACCCTCCAGCAGGTTTTCAGAGACTGTAAATTGCACTGGTGGAGAGTGCAGGTCTTTTTCCCCCGAAGAGCGGCTGGTGAAATCGACCTGCCTACCTTTGGGTCGGAGGTGCACTTACCCACTAGGTCACTTACCTTGAGGAAAACTTTGATTTGTCCTTTAACGTTGTGTAAATTTCACCTCACCTTGAAATAATTGAACCAATTCCTACTTATAAGTAATTCTTCATCACAATCACCTTCCCTTGCTGCACGTGGACCTTTTAAGTAACTGAAAAAAATACTTTAAGCCTTTTATTACAGTAGCCAAACCAAAACACAAACCATTACCATCAAGTCAGTTCTGATTTAGAATGACCCTGTAGGACGGAGTAGAAATGCCCGGCACAGTTTCCGAGGCTATACGTCTTTACTGGAGGAGATTACACCATCTTTTTTTTTTGTGGATCAGCTGGTGAGTTCCAATCATCCCAGTTGGCATCCCTGTAGTTAAAGTACTGTGCCACCACCAGTGTCCTTTTCTTGCCCTAGATTAAAATAACTCTTTACCATCGAATTGGGACTGACTCTTAGCTGACCCTTGGAGACTGCCCATTTTTCTCTCACACATGGGTTTGAACCCCCAGAGAAGCATGGCTTTTGGGTTAGCAGTGCAATTCCCTGTGGTTACGCTACCAGCGCCCCCCCATAGTGCACTAAAATAAGTGTGAATCAAGACTACTTGTACCTGGCCCAACTTATCTACAAATTCTTTTTTTCTTTTCAAAAAACTTTTCACTGTACTCTGAATGAAAATTTACAGAGCAAATTGGTTTCACTTCAAGAATTCATAGATTTTGTTTACTAATAATAATCTTCACAATGCATCTCTCCTAGCTTCCTCCCTATGCTTAAAATATTCTTGTTATGTGCCATTGAGTTGCCTGCGACTCATAGCAATCCTATGTGCACTCTCTCTGAAACCTGCCTTCTCAGGAGTCAATCTCACCATCACCAACCAAACTAATTCCATTTCTCTACTCACTGAGTCAATCCATCTCATACTGCATCTTGTTCTCCTGTCCTGTTCCTCCACCCTTCCAAGCTTGATGTTCTTCTCCAAGGACTGGTCCCTCCTGGCCACATGCCCAAAGTATGTGAGAGGGAGCCTCAAAAATCCTTTCCTCCAAGAAGCAGCCTGGTTTCACTCTCTCTAGGATAGACCTGTTTGTTCTCCGGACAGTCCATACTATGTTCAACACTCTTCTCCAGTACCACAACTCAAGGACATCGATCCTTCTTCTATTATCCTTAGTTATTGTCCAGCTCTCAGATGCATAGCAAGTAATTGTGAAGACCATGGCCTGGATAATTTTTCTTTTTCTAACATATTTATTTTAGATAAAGTTTACAGAAAGGATGGGTTTTAATACATTCATTGATAAGAACTTTCCCCCTCCTCATCTTCTAATTCACTTTGTAATGCATCTTTGTTCTGGATATCAACTGTCATATATATAATGTCTACTCACCTATTTTTTTAAGATAGTCTTTCCTTTCACCTATTCCAGTTCAATATCTATCCATTTTGAAAGTCCTATGAACTACAAAGGAATATAGATAAATATAGTATTAGAGATAGAGCCCAGTGAAAGTCAATTAAAATGATGAGAAACAGTGGCAAACATATTTCAATAGTTGGAACATGGAATGTACTAAGTATGAATGTTGGAAAACTAGAAGTTGTGAAACATTAAATGGAATGCATGAACATTGACATTCTAGGCACTAGTCAGCTGAGACGGACTGCCTTTGACAATTTTGAATCAAACATGGTATACTATGCTGAAAATGAAAAACAAAGTAAGAAGGTGGTGTATTAATAGTTAAAAAGACAGTTTCAAGTTCTATCCTTAAGTACAGTGTTGTGACTGATAGGATATTATCCATATTTATACAAAGAACTATTAAGAAGACTATTATTTAAATATATGCACCAAAGCTAAAACCAAAGAGGAGGAAATTGAAGATTTTTTATAAAAGTTTGCAGTCCAAAATTGGCAACGCATGCAATCAAGATGCACTAGTAATAACTGGTGATTGGAATGTAAAAGTTAGAAACAATGAAGAAGGAAGGGTAGTTGGAAAGTACTGACTCGGTGATAGAAATAAGGCTGAAAATAGAATAACCTAATTTTGTATGTTTTATGTTTAATTCATCACAATTTTTTTAAAGTTTTATTTTATTATTTTGTGTGTGTGTGTGTACCGTCAAATCGGATCTGACTGGAACAGGACGGGGAGATTGCCCCTCCTTCTCCAGTGGAGCATCTGGTGGATTAAAACTGTGTACCTCTAGCATTGCAGTACAGCTTCTTGCCACTAGGCCACCAGAGCTCCCTACAGATATCTTTTTAAATAAACACGAACGGCAACTTTATACATGAACTTCACCCAGATGGACTGCAGAGGAATCAGATTGACTATATCTGTGGAAGAAATTGTTGGAGAAGATCAATATCAGCAGTCAAAACCAGTCGAGGTGCTGACCTTGGAAAACAGATTGTCAATTACTCATGTGCCAGTTCAAATTGAAGCTGAAGAAAATTTTTAAAAGTCCACAAGAACCAAATATAATCTTTAGTTTATCTCACCTGAATTAAAAAACCATCTTGAGAATAGGTGTGAAGCATTGAATATCGAAGACCAGATGAACTGTGGGAATGACATTAAGGATATCATCAATGAAGAGAGCAAAAGGTCACTACAAAGACAGAGGAAAAAATGAAAAAAATCAAAATGGATGTCAAAGAGACCCTGAAAATTGTACATGAGCATTGAGAAGCCAAGACAAAGGGAAGAGATACTTAAATAAATGAAGTGAACAGATTTCAAAAGGCAGCTCTGGGGAAAAAAAGTGAACTTTGTATAAGAAATGTAAAGAGGCCTATAATTAGAGAATAAAAAGGAAGAACTTGCTCACCATTTCTCACGCTGAAAGAACTGAAAAACAAACTCAAGCCTCAAGACACAATACTTGGAGATGCAAAGATCAAAGTCTTGAATTGTTTAAGAAACATAAAAAGAAAGTGGAAGGAAAACACAAAATCACTGTACCAAAAATAGTTGGCTGACATGGAAATATTTCAAGAAGTACCATATGATCAAATGCCAATGGTAATAAAGGAAAAACTTCAAGCTGTGTGGAAAGCATTGGCAAAAAAATAAGGTCCCAGAAATCTATAGGATATCAACTGATATGTTTCAAAAGACAGATGCAATCCTGGAAGTGCTCATCAGTCTATACCAGAAATTTTGAGGGACAGCTGCGTGGCTGACTGACTGGAAGAATCAGATACATGTTTGTTCCCATTTCCAAGAAAGGTGATCCAACAGAATGTAGAAATTATTGAACAATATCACATGCGATCAAAAAATAACTAGTATAGTACATTGGCAGGGAACTGCCAGACATTTAGGGTGGATTTAGTAGAGGCCTTGGCACCAAGGTTATCATTTCTGATATCAGATGAATCTATTGACTATGCAAAGGCATTTGACTGTGTGGATCATAACAAATTATGGCTAATATTGATAAGAATGAGAATCCCAGGACACTTAATTTTATTTCTGTGAAACCTACTTAGACCAAGAGACTGTTCTGTGAACAGAGCAAGGAAACACTAGATGGTTTAAAATTAAGAAAGATGTGCATAAAGGTTGTTAGAGAGACATGCCTATTTAATCTGCATGTTGAAGAAATCATTCCAGAAGCTTGACTCTATGAAGAAGAATGTGGTAGCAGCTTTGGAGGAAGACTCTTCAATAACCTTCATTATGCAGATGTCACAGCTGTAAATGCCGAAAATTAGGAGGACTTGAAGCACTTTCTGTAGAAGGTTAAACACTGCAGTCTTCAATATGGACTACATTTCAATGTTAAGAAAACAAAAATTCTCAGCGCTGGACTGATAGCATCATGATTACTGTTGTTAGGTGCCATCAAGTTGAGTATGACTCATAATGACCCTATGACTTCATCTTACTTTGATCTACAATCAATACGTGGTACCACCAATCAGGAGATCAGGAGACTTATTGCACTGGGAAAGCCTGCAGTCAAGAACATATCTAAATCATTGAAGAAAATTATGTCAGTTTGAGGAGTAAGGTGTGCCGGATCCAGGCCATAGTCTTTTCAGTCACTTGCTATGTTCAAGGATGAACCGGGCAGTAAACTGGATAGATGAACTGGATGGTGAGTGAACAAGGATGACAAAAAAAAAATAATAATTGATTTATCTGAACTGTGGTGTTGGAGAAGAGTATTGAATATCTCATGGACTGCCAAAAGAACAAACAGTATGTCTTGGAGAAAATGCTCCTTGGAAGCAAAGATGATAAAGTTTTGTCTCATTCACTGTGGAGCATTTTACTAGGAGACGTACATCATGCTTGCAAAGGTACGGGAAAGGTGAAGTAGTGGAATACCCTCAACTAGGTGAATTGACACAGAGACTACAGCAATGGACTTGAATGTGTCAGACATTGTGAGGATTGTACAGGCTAGGACAAAGTTTAGATCTGTTTTTCAAAGGGTTTGCTATGAGTCATACTTGACAATACCTAACTATAACAATTTAGTCCATTCAGATAGTCATTCTTTTCACCTATTCCAGTGAACTGTTCATTATCTATCCTTTCTTTACCTGCTCTCTTCCTGCCTGTGTCCATCCTACTTTTATAACAATGGTTTTATGCAGTTTTTGTCCTTTTGAAGTTGAGATATTTCATTCAGCATTATGTCTTCCAGACTCATCCATGTTGTGTGGTGTTTTATATATTTTTTCAATGCTATGTAATATTCCATTGTATGAATGTACATGTACCACAGTTTTTCCTATCCATTCATGTGTTGGCAGGCACTTAGGATGCTTCCATCTCTTTGCTATTGTAAATAATATGGAAATGAACTTGGATGTGCACATATGTGTTTGTGTCACAGCTCTGGATTTTTTATGGGATAATCCTAGTGGGATAGCTAGGTTACCTGATAGTTCTGTTTCCATATTTTTAAGAGTGCCAGACTGCCTTCCATAGCGGTTGTACCATTTTACATACCCACCAGCAGGGAATGAAATTTTCAATCTCTCCGTATCCTTGCCAGCATTTGTTGTTTGCTCTCCTGTTGAATTTTGCTATAGTTGTGAAAGTGAGACAATATAAGAAAAACAATACCATTTACAATAGCTAACCACAAGATGAAATAACTAGGAATAAATCTAACTAGAAGCACAAAAGACCTATATAAAGAAAATTACAGGGCAGTGATAGAACATCATACTGCTAATGCCAGGGTATGTGGTTTGAATTCACCAGCTGCTCAATGGGAGAAAGATGGACAATTAATTCCCATGTAATTGACTGCCTCTGAAAACCTGCTGGAGAGTCAATTGTGGGTTGGTTCCCAGTCAATGGCACATAGCAACAACTGCAAAAAAGAAAAAGAGACCTATAGAATTGGCAAGATATACCATATCCATGCATAGGAAGAAAAAAAATTTGTGAAAATTATAATTGTACAAAAAACAATCTGCACATTCAAGAAAACCCAACTACAGATACCAATTCCACTTTTTTTTAAGGTGATTTTAACAAGTTTACAGAAAAGTTAGATTTTCATTCATTCATTGTTGCGACCAATTCCATTCTTTAACAAAGTGGAATAAGCAATTTCCAAATTTGTCTGAAAAGGAAAGAGACTCCAAATAAGCAAAGCATTACTGAAAACAAAACAACCAAAAACCCAAGGTAGAACGCATGACAATCTCTGATCTCAAATTCAACTATAGTAATCAAGATAGCATCGTACTGATACAGCAACAGACACATAATGGAATAGAACCAAGAATCCAGAAACCAATCCATCTACTTAGGATCAACTGATTTTTCACAAGGAGCTACAACCACTAGGAAATGACAGCCTCTTTAACAAATTATGCTGGCAAAATTGGAAAACCATCTGCAGGAAACGAAAGAAAAATCCACACCTCACACCATTCATAAAAAACAACTCAAGGTGCATCAGGGACTGAGGAGTAAAACCAAAGTCTATTAAGTTCATCAGAGAAAAACAAGGAAACACCCTAGAGGACCTGGTCTCTGGCATGAATAGATTTCCAAGCACAATGAAAAACCTACAATCAAGAGAAGATAAAAGAGAAAAGTGGGACATTCTAAAAATCAAATCTCTATGCACATTTAAAAATTTTCCCAACAAGGTAAAAAGGGAGACAAAAGACTGGGAAAAATATTTGGCAATGACAAATCTGATATGAGGCTTATATCTAAAATTTATAGAATACTCCAGCACTTCAACAAGAAAAAAACAAACAAACCAATCACAAAACGGGCACAAGATATGAATAGACGCTTCACCAAAGTAGAAAATCCAATGAGCAACAAACTCTCTAAACAATGTTCAAAATTCCTAGCAATCAGAGAGACGCAAATCAATATCTACAAATTCCAAGAGACACAGTTAGAAATGGATCTGGCCCTTAACCTGAGTACTACCTGTATATACCAAATACCAAACCAGACTTGCTGCTGGCCAGTCAATTCTGACTCACTGTCCATATAAGACAGAGAAGGCCCGCCCTATAGAATTGCCAAGGCTGCAAGTCTTTATGGAAGCAGACTGCCACATCTTTCTCCCATGGATGGTCTGGGGAGTTTGGTCCACTCACCTTTTTTTTTTTTTTTTT
>NW_006399767.1:10976793-11026905 GCF_000299155.1 Elephantulus edwardii | reverse complement strand
CTTCACGAATTTGCGTGTCATCCTTGCGCAGGGGCCATGCTAATCTTCTCTGTATCGTTCCAATTTTAGTATATGTGCTGCCGAAGCGAGCACTGGTCCACTCACCTTTTTGTTAGCATCTAACTTTCACTAGCATACTACCAGAGTTCTTTTGCATTCATTCAGTAGTATATAAAAGAGAGAAAAATGTTGGTAATGAAGCAGAGTTTTCCAGAATTACTCTGTAAGTCTGTGTACATACAAAGCAAGGACCAAGATTATGGAGGATTTGAGTGAACCATTTCATTGGGGCACAAAATTTAGGAAGCTAGTAAAAAAACCCTAGTAAACAATATAAAGTATATTTTGAAATTTTCATTATAGTGAAAATATACACAACAGTACGTACATCTTTACATCAATTTCTACTATTGGTACTACTATCCTACTAATATTATTATTTCGATGTACTATTCAGTAACACTGGTTACATTCCTCACATTATGCCACTGTTCGCACTATCTCTGCACATATTGTTTCACCACCTGTAACCTAGACTCCCCTCCCGTAAACTTCCCATGCATACTTTAGAGTTACTGTTGACAACTGAATCTCATATAGACAATGTTTTAAAAGGCTACAATGCTTGCAGTGACACGTCCCTACTCATTTAGTTAAAATGACTTCAGGGCACAAGTTTGGTTGCTGGTTTGAGAATTTTCTATTTTTGAAAAACAATACCTTATTTTATTTTGTTGGCGAAAAGCATACACAGCAAAACTCATTCCCAATCACCAGTTACTCGACATGATGATTGGTGACACTGGTTAAATTCTTCACATTGTGTCAACATTCTTGTTATTTCTGTTCCAGTTGTTCATTTCTATTGACTTAAATTCCCTGTCCCTCCTCAATGTTCTCAGCTATGCTTTAGAATAGCTGTTATCCATTTGGTTTTAATATTGATTACTCTTTTTTGAGTGGCACACAAAGGTCACAAACTTTACTTTCGTAATTAAGGATATTTTCCTTAAGGACTTTCCATTTTAAGGAGACATCTTTTAAAAATCCGAATTAATACCAAAAGTTTCATCAAGAGTGGGGAGAATCAACATTTCAGTTGAAGACAGCCTACAACTCGGCCCTTGAATGACTCATCTGCCTCTCCCTAGTGCTGGCCTTGCTCCCTCCTGCTCTATGCACTTTTTATCAGTGGTAGGCATGGAACACTCTGGAACTTTCACATGAGGTTTTATTCAATGGGGAAAAAAATCCAGCAGCAGCAACAAAATCTCAAATTATTTCCACAGTGTCAGAACCAAGTCATAACTGACCCTACACTGGATTCCCAAGCTGTCAATTGCACAGGAGATGATTGCCATCTTCCGCTGCAGAGTCACTGGCAGCTTCGGGTCATCAGAGAAGCAAGGCCCTTGGGTTAGCACTGCCACGCCCTGAAGACTGTGTCATGAATTAGAAATGTTTTTTGGAAGCAGGAGTGTCATCTTCTTCCTAAACAACATGCCTCCGGAAACTCTATGAACTTTGATAAACGTCGATAGTTTGTAGAGGGGCTTCAGGCCTTTTGTTCACAGGGTCACTATGAGTCATGCTCAACTCCGCGGCAATCAACAACATAATTTAGTCATCTTATAATTTATAACTGTGCCTTTCCAGTGATATTAGTTATTTATTATATCCACCTTGTTGTGTAAACATCACTACTATCAATTTTCAAATTTCTCATCATTCCAAACAGAAACTTAGTACCTCTTTAGCAAGAACTCCCAGTTCCCTCTCTCCTCAGCCTTTTGCCTTTGTGTATTTTTCTAATCTAGATTTGTCATGAAAGGGGGATCATACTATATTTTTGTTTGTTTCTGGTTTATTTTCCTCAACATAAAGTTGTCAAGGTTTGTCCATGTTGTATGTAGCATGTATCAAAAAATAATTTCTCTTTATGCTGAGTAATATTCCATTGGCTGTATATATCCCATTCTATTTATCCATTCATCTGTTGGTAACTCTTGGATTCTTCCCACATACACTGAATAATGTTACAATGAACATTGGTGCTAAGGATCAGTCATGCCCTGCTTTCAGTTCTTTGGAGTTTATACTTAGGAGTAGAATTATTAGTGACATTTCATTTTGGGGAAAATTCAACGATTTTTCTACAAAAGCCACGTAGTGTGTAAGGAGTTGGGCTGCCAACCCAAAAGCAGGTGGTTTGAATCCACCAGCTGCTGGCTTACATGCTTTCACTAGTATAAGCTTTTGCAATGTAATTAATTAGTAAGATGATTGATTCTAAGGGAGAAAACCCCAAAATATACATGAATGAAATAGAAATCAAAGTGTGTATAAAACACAGTGTACATGCAAGATACACAATGCATGAATGATAAAAAATATTTAATTAAATAAAAGAAAGTCTCTTCATGTGTGATTTACAGCCTCTGAAAACCTGCTAGATGGCCAGTTATGAGTCAGTTCTGACTTGACAGCAATGAGATACAGAGGCCATAAAGGCTCCAATTTTTCCACATCCTTGCCAATACCTATCTTTTCCCATTTCTAATACGGGGACTGTAGCCTTCAATAGGTATTGAAGCTCAACATCAAGAAGACAAAGATTCTCACCCCTGGGCCAACCGGCAGCACCAGGATAGATGGAGAAGAGACTGAGGTTGTTAGCAATTACAGCTTGCTCAGCTCCACAATTAACACTCTTAACATAAGCAGTCAGGAAATCAAAAGATGAATTGCATTGAGAAAATCTGATGTCAGGGACATCTCCAGAGTGCTGAAAAGTCAGTCTAGAGACTAAGGTGTGCCTAATCCAGGTTATGGTCTTCTCAATTACTTATTATGCTTCAGAGAGCTGGACAATAGCTAAAGATGACAGAAGAAGAATTGATGCCTTTGAGTTGTGGTGTTGGAGGAGTCTTGAACATACCATGGACTGCAAGAAAACGAATAGATCTGTTTTGGAGAGGGTGAAACCATGTTTCTCCGTGGAGGATAGCATTGTGAAGCTCCGTCTCACATACTTTGGGCGTATGGCCAGGAGAGACTGGTCCTTGGAGAAGGACATCATGCACGGAAGGGTGACTAGGAAGATCGCGGATGAGATGGATTGATAAAGTAACTGGGACAATGAGGGTTGGTGTGTCAGAATTAGTGAGACTGGCTCAGGACAGGGAAGGGTTCAGACCTGTACATACGGGTCACTGTGGGTCACAGATGACTCAATGGCACACAACAACAACAACAACAACAACAACAACAACAGTCATCCTAGTGGGACTAAATCTATCAACTACTCTTGGGAGAAAGATAAAGTCACATTTGCATAGTCAATAAAGCATAAATAGGCATTCTTTTAGTACCTCTATATTTAGCCATGATCCATCTGACATTAGTAATGATATCCCTAGTGCCACAGCTTCTTCTAAATCCAGCTTGCATTTCTGGAAATTCTGTCACTGTACTGTTCTAGTAATTTTTTTTTAAAATCTTCAGCAAGATTTTGCTTACATGTGGCATTAGTGATAATTTTTGATAGTTTCCATGTTCTGTTGGATCACTTTTTTAAAAAAAATGATTAAAGGTATGGATCTCTTCCAATCAGTTGACCAGATAGCTGTCCTTCAGATTCCTTGTTACAACCTAGTGAGTATATCCAGGGTTGCATCTGTATGTTGAAATATGTTAATTGATATTCTATTAATTCCTGGGATCTTATTTTTTGCCAATTCCTTCAGAGCAGCTTGAATTTCTTCCTATATTACCATTTGTTCTTGATCATATATCACTTCTTTAAATATTTCAGCATTAGTCAATTTTTGGTACAGTGACTATATATTCCTTCCATCTTCTTTTAATTCATCCTGGACCATTCATGATTTTGCTCAAAGCATCTTTTATTGTTGGAACTCAAGGCTTGAATTTGTTCTTTAGTCACTTGAAATGATATTCCCATTTACTTCCTATGCATCTGAAAGTTGGACAATGAATAGGGAAAACCAAAGAAGAATTGATGTCTTTGAAGAATTAATAAGGAAGGCCAAAGAAGAATTGATGTGTTAGAAAAGAGTATTAACTATCATGTGAACTTCTAAAAGAGCAAACAAATCTATTTTGGGAGGAATTGCAGCCAGAGTTGTGCTTACAGGCAGCGATGGAGAAACTTTGTCTCACTTTGGGCAAACTTTGAGGAGGAACCAGTCCTTGAAAAAAGACATCACAATGGGAAAGGTAGAGAGGGTGAGAGAAAGAAAAGATGAGACATTGACTAACACAGTGACTACCACAGTGGGCTTGAACAAGACAAAAATTATGAAGAGGTTGCAAGGATAGGACAAGGTCCAGATCTGTTGTTCATAGACTTACCATTAGTCATAGTTGAGTCAATAGCACCTAACTGTAAGAGTATTCTTCCACATTTTATTGTTTCACTCCTTACATTTAAGCCACTGGCTCATTTTCAGTAACTTTTTTTTTTTCACTTCTTTTTCTTACTCCATTGAATAGACTTAATATCCTTTTAAAAAATCAACAGTCCATAGAGATACAGGGTTATTCCTGGATTCTCAATTCTATTGTATTGGTCAAGTGGCCTAACTTTATACTAGTACTATATTATTTTCATTACTGTAAGTTTACAGTTGTTGATTGCCACCAAGTCAAGCAGGACTCACAGCGGTCCTATGAACAAAAGACCGGAAGCCTTTCCATAACTACTGTCATTTTTTTAAGTTCATAGATTTTCCAGAGGCATGTTGTTTAGGAATTGGATGTTTTAAAGTTGAGAAATGTGTGTCCTCCTACTTTATTCTTCTAAAAGATTATTTTGGCTATTTAAGGCTCCTTGGAATTCCATATATTTTGGGTATTGGTTTTCTTTTCATTTTCTATAAAGCAAACAAATCAACCAACCAACCTTGGAATTGTAATAGGAGTTTCATGAAATTGTTATATTACCTACTGTCATATTGATATCTTACCAATAACCATGTTTTCCAGTTCATGATCAAAGGATGTGTTTCCATTTATTTAGTTGTCATTTATTGTCTTTCAGCAATGGTTTATAGCTAAGTGGATATGTCTTTCACTTCACTAGTTAAATTTATTCTTAGGTATTTCACTGTGTTAGATGCTATTGTAATGGGATTGTTTACTTAATTCCTTTTAAAAAACTTGTTCATTACTGATTTATTACTGACTAGAAACACAATAAATTTTTGTGTGTTGCTCTTGGATCCTGAGATTTCACTTATTAGCACTGGTAGCTATCTTGTATATCTTTTGATATTCTTTATAGAATTATGTCTGCTGTGACTAATCATACTTGTTCTTTTCCATGTTGGATGTACTTTATTTCTTTTTTCTTGTGTAACTGCTAGGATTTCTAGTCTTAGGCTTGTATTGACTTGAAGGTTTCTAATACTACTTCAATCTCTTCAATTGTTATACACCCATATAGATTTCCTATTTCCTACGGTGGCCTAGAGAAGAGTGCTGCTAACCCAGGGACCAGTAGGAACTCTGGTGACCTAATGGCAAGAAACTGTGCTGCAATCCAGAAGGCACATGGTTCAAATCCACCAGTTTCTCCACAGGAGAAGGATAGGCTCTTTCCTCCCCTACCAGGGGGTCAGCTATGGGTCAGTTCCCACTTGACAGTACCCAACAACAAGAAGAAATGGCTCTGCAGGGATATCTGGTACCCTAATGGCAGGAAGCTGTCCTGCAATCCCAAAGGAACATGGTTTGAATCCACTGTCTGCTCTGCAGGACAAGGATAGGCAATCTCTTCCTGTGCAATTAACTGCCTCTTAATACCTGCCAGAGGATCAGCTATATATATGGGTTGGTTCCAACTTGATGATATGCAACAACAACAACTCAAGTGGCTCTGTAGGTGAAAAATGGACAGTCTTTTGTGTGATTTACAGCCTTGGAAACCCAATGGAGGGTCAGCTTTGAATCAATTCATACTCAGTGGCAGTGAGACTATCCTTGATTCAGTTTAGAGAATTTGTGTGTTTCCCAGCATTTATCTATATCATCTAGGTGAACAAATTCGGTTGAGTGCTATGATCCCCACAACAATAGAGAACACAGAGGGGAACATGGTGCTTGTATCTTTCAGGTTAGCCCTGTTTTCAGAAAAAAAAACACCCCAAAAACCAACAACAAAAAACAAACACAACCAAACCAACCAATTCTGTTATTTTTATGGCATAATATATGATGGCACAATTGTACTTCTCCTTTAAAATGCCATTATTTTTTCACTTGATAAAAATCACTTCTTGTATCAGACACTTGCCGGCAACCTGAAACTCTGGCAATCAATGGTTCTCATTTTGCAAACTGGCTTCCAAGCTTTGAAAAGTTTAAGCCGGTTTAACAAAAAGCAAGGAACATGGCATATTCTAGAAATGAGAAGATGAGTATTTCTGAACAGAAAGATACTAGATTATTTGCTCTGAGTATTTTAGAGGTAGAAGAAAATCTCAATCCAAGGGTGAGATAATATAAACTATAGCACAGAATACACAGAGGTAAAATTTCATGGTTTTCCTATGTGACTACTATTACCAAGAGAGGTTCTATTTAGGGTCTATAAATTTTTTTTTCTTCCTTTAAAATAACACTTTGAGCCAAGACATCATCAGTTCCAGGCTCAGTCAGTTCCAGTTGAAAGTGTGAATGTTCAGCAGGAGGATATTTTTGAAAGGAGACTGAAAATCTGCTTTGCCAGATACCTGAAATTTTGTTAGGGTATCCAGTGGAAAATTTCATTTCCACATTATAAATAACTGTAGGATATTTTAAGAGAACTGAGTAACTTCCAAGAGCTGCTTATGTTCCTTCCACTGAAATGTGAAATGGAGGAAGGATGCTGAGTGAGGCTATAAAACTAAATTACCGGATGCGATTAATTAAAATAAATAATCTCCCCATTGATTAAGTCACCTTGAAAACTCCTCATCAGTGTAAACGCCCATTGAGGCCTGCGTATTTTGCAATCTAAAACAACAGGCCTCTTGCAGTAAGACAAAGAAAGAATAAAATACTTAAAGCAAAAGAGAGAAAAGGTCCTCATGAGTATTATCAAATAATCAAACTATTTGATAATTTCTTATTTTAAAAAGTCCCTCTGGCATCCATATTGGAAATATTGTTATTCTTAACATCTTCAAATTTTCTGAATGTTCTCCGCTCTGTGTTCTTCTTGGGAGGGCAAGGATAACCCCAGAGAAGGCCACAAGGGTATGTCACCCACTATGATAGTTACAGAATCTCTATCTTCCTTTGGAGGAGTATATAACCCTTTCCAGTACCTCTTCTCCTCAGTAGCTCCCAGATTAAAAAAACACCACCAAAGGCAATTACAAGCCAGAGAATGAAATAAGGTGTCTCAAATAAAAGTGTTCTCTCAAAAGGCAAAGTAAAACAACAACAAAAATCCTCGCGTGTAAACTGTGTATCTGTGTTTTAAAGGTGCCAGTATGTGGATGTGTGTCTCAATGACTACACAAGGTAGGAGAGGTTTTGGGGTTTTTTTGATGAGGAAGCTTGGCTTCCCGACTTGGGTCTGCCGCCTGCGGCTGAGGAAGCAAGACCTGCGTGCACGCGTTTGATGAGACCGTGCCCGAGGTTAGAGCTCTCTCCTGTGACCAAAAAGATAATTAAAAATTGCACGCGCCGCAGACGGGGCTCAGCTCTTGCTGCGCGTTCAAGTTCATCGCGTTGAAGTGGGTCTTAAATATTTGGCGGCTCCAGGGCTGGTGTCTGCCAGGGAGGATGATTTGGGGAAGGGGTGTGAAGACTTGCTTCTTGGCTTCATTTGAGAGTGCAGTGGCCAGAGAGGCCTTGGGAAAGCGAGTGGGTGGGAAAGAAGGTCATTGTGAAGAGGCTCATATATGCAGGGGGATTTTAGGGATAGGAGGGAAAGTGGAGAGAAAAATAGGAAAGAGAAAGACAAGCAAAGGACAGGCAAGTTGAGTGAATGGGAGGAAAAGGCATGGTAAAAATAATATCCTACAGAGGAAGAATATAGAACTCCATCCTTTGCTGCGTGGGAGCGCACATCCTCCAGCCCCCGCGAAGCTCCAGTGGTCCCCAGCGCATCTCTCCACGGGGGCAGTCCTGCAGAGAAAAGTTCAAGACGCAAACACAGCCTGTCAAGTAATCTTTTATTTGAAGTCCGCTACAGGCAGCAGACACTCCTCTTGGGCACTCCCCTCCCCGCTTCCACACCCTCGAAGCCCTTCTAGGCCCCTTCAAAATGCGCGCGCTCCATGAGGGGTAGCCTACTTTAAAAACCGAAAGGAAGGGTCATCCCAGGATTCGACCGGGGGGGGGGGGAGATATTTGCACTGAGCTATAAAACACCTATTAATGGGTATGTGAGCGGTCTTAAATAAAAGGGGGCCGGTGAATGATGGCACAATTGTACTTCTCCTTTAAAATGCCATTATTTTTTCACTTGATAAAAATCACTTCTTGTATCAGATACTTGCCGGCAACCTGAAACTCTGGCAATCAATGGTTCTCATTTTGCAAACTGGCTTCCAAGCTTTGAAAAGTTTAAGCCGGTTTAACAAAAAGCAAGGAACAAGCCACGCAGCGGGAGAAACGGCCTCGTGCCCCCTTCTTGGGGGTACATACAATAGCCTCAAGCGGATTTCCCCGGCTTCTGCGGGCGCCGCACATTGTTTGATTTGTTTTGAAGGCTCAGAGTTTGAGGCTGGTCGGAGACACCCACGTGCTTCTGACTCTCATCAGCGTAATGATCGCCCTCGCCAGAGTCGTGTATATATAAACCACAAAAACCTAATCATTAGAAATCCCTGCCTCCAAAAACCACATTTTAGGTAAAATCTGCCGCTTTTTTTCGCGCTCCTTCATCCTCTCAACCGCAACTTTTTGGGGGATCCAAAGTCGCTTTTAAAACCCACATTGGGAAATAAATACATAAATAAACAGCCACTGAAGCAGTTTAAGGTTTTTTTTATTTAAATTTTCCCCCCTAGGAGCGGTGGGAAGATAGTTAAGGCACTAGAGGTAGTTTTAGATGCAGAATAGACTAAATAAAATCTAGAAATCCATAGAAAACGCGGAGTTTTATCCCAGCAAGAGTTTTTGCAACTTTTTTAGTCACCAAGCTAACAGTTTTAAAAACTCATCCTTTTTCTCTAGCGAGGGCATGCTAAAAAAGAAGTGTTCAGTCTCCCATTTGTGTATCTAAAACCCATTCTGACAAATGCTCCCTCCCCCACCCCCCGAGTTTTTGTGCCACTTAAGAAAAAAAAAAAAGTCCAAACTCAAACTCTGCAAGATTTGTCTTTCTCCCCCCGAGCTGCTCCGGCAGAAGTGGGGGTGGGGTGGGGTGGGGAGGGTGAAGAGAAGTCAGCACAGACGCTCAAGAATTTTCTTTCCTCCTCTCCTGAAGTTACAACGAAAAATAACGACAGGCAGATCAGCTCTCTGGAGTCTAAACTTCAATTTCGTCTGGCCAAGAGGGGTCCCTAGTCTCAGGGGCGGGGGCAAAAGGCCACAAGCAGGCAAGATCCCTCTAGAGTGGGGCCGCCTCCGTCTTAAGCTTCGGAAGCTGCGTGCAGCGTCCAGGGGGCTCCTTCTCGCGGCCGGCGGGCGGCGGCAGCGACTGCGATTCGCAGCCTTAAGATCCGCTGTCCTGAGTCCCGCTGCTCGCGACTTACCTCCGGACAGACACCTTGAAGCGCGAGGGGCCCTGGAGCCTTGCAAACAGCAGGAAGGGAGTGGATGCGAGAAGGTGGCGGTGAGAGAGCGAGAGGAAAGAAGGGACAGGAAGGAGCGGAGCCGGGGAGCCGGGCCGGCAGCCGCCGCGGGAGGAATCTGAGCGAGCAGCCCGCGCAGGGCGAGCGGCGGCCGCCGGGGAGGGGGGGGAGGCGGCGGCGAGGGCGGGCGGCGGCGCGGCCGCCTACAGCTGGGCAGCTGCGAGGCGGTGGAGGACGGCGCGCTGCTATGTGGGCTCCGGGGCTGCACTTCTGAATCCACTCACTGCACTCCAGCCACCGCCGGACTCGAACTGGGAGGGGGCGTCTGCGCACCCAGGACACGGTGCCCTAGGGGACCCCACTGCAACTCAAGCTTCTCCCGCCTCTCCGGGCCAACGCATCCCCACGCCCGTCCGCAGCTGCCACCTGGGAGTTTCAAAGGCTCTGGCAAAGACCTGTGCCTTTTGGGTCTCCCTCCCTGCTCGCCAAGCCGACTGCTACGCTACGACTTTGTCCCCGTCAAACTCGGGCCGCCAGTCGGCTCCATCGAACTTGATCTCTCACCTCCTCAGCCCCATCACCTCCATCCCTTTTCCCCCATCTCGCCTCCACCCCCCCAATTTCCTCCTCCTCGCCCCTCATTTCCACCCTCCTCCCCCTCCCTCGGCCACTTCGCTAACTTGTGGCTGTTGTGATGCGTATTCCCGTAGATCCGAGCACCAGCCGGCGCTTCAGCCCCCCCTCCAGCAGCCTGCAGCCCGGCAAGATGAGCGACGTGAGCCCGGTGGTGTCTGCGCAACAGCAGCAGCAGCAGCAACAGCAGCAACAGCAGCAGCAACAGCAGCAGCAGCAGCAGGAGGCGGCGGCGGCGGCGGCGGCGGCGGCGGCAGCGGCAGCAGCGGCGGCAGCCGCGGTCCCTCGGTTGCGGCCACCGCACGACAACCGCACCATGGTGGAGATTATCGCCGACCACCCAGCCGAACTCGTCCGCACCGACAGCCCCAACTTCCTGTGCTCCGTGCTGCCCTCGCACTGGCGCTGCAACAAGACGCTGCCCGTGGCCTTCAAGGTAAGAGGCTCTAGCCATCACCCCCGCTCCCGGCCCTTCGCCGCGGGGACCTACTCGCGGTGCTCCAAACTCGCCTGGGCAGGGGCTCTGATGACACCCCCAACCCCGGCCTCCTGTCTTGGCGGGTCTCACTCGAGGCACCCCGGCTGACTCTGATTCCCGTGGCGTGCACGGGGTGCAGATCTGGCTTCACGCTGCACAAACCTGGCTTCCTTCACCCACCTGTGACTGCAGCCTAACTCTAGCCACTGTCCCCTTTTGCCTAAATGGTACCCCTCAAGCGTCCTGGCCTCTGTTCCACCCCACTCCCCTGAGCCGTCTCCCGTCTCTTTTGGAGCCCCCAGATGCCCACTCTGCGCCTTCACCCTGATTTGCTCACCCCGCCCCCTTCACCGGGGGCCAGATCCTGACACTTTGCCTCTGGACCCCCTTACCCCTTTCTGGGTAACCCAGCCGACCTTTCACAGCAAGTTGTGCGCGCTGTTTCTCCGCGGGATCCCATGCTCTCGCATTCCCATCCCTTCTTATCCTATTCCCTCGTTCCTCCCCTGGTTTCTGTGTTCCCTCTAACTTTCTGGAGCCCTAGCGTCCCCGGTCCCTCTCGGGCTCGGGGCTGGTATTCGCGGGGCATTTGCCCTGAGTTAACGCCTGGGGCGGGGTGCGGGTAGCCAGTGAAGGCGCGCAGGCCCCAGCCGCGGTGTCCTGAAGGGTCTGGGGGCAAAGCTGGAGATCTGGGGAGTCAAGGGATTGCCAGACCCGGGCATTTGCTCAGTTCGCTGACCCAGGCGGGATCCGTTACCGGTGAGGAAGGCGGGGCCGCCCCTGGCCCCAAGGCGGGAGCTCCGGGTCCCGGTGCGGGACCCCGAGTGCCAGCGGTCGCGGGTCGGGGGCGGGGGCGGGAGCTCAGGCCGCCTCTTCCCGCCTGGGCTGCACTCCCCGCCTCGCCCCTCTTGGAAGGGTTGAGGGAAACCTGTGCAACTTCTTTGGTTTGCCAGGCTTGAAAACGGAGGTGACATTTTGCAGATATGCTTTATTACTAAGTTCTGAAATGCCAGCAAGTCATTCCGCCCCTCCCTCCAGCTTCTCAAAGATAGTGGTTGGCTCCTGGCCGTGGTGGCGTGGGCGCCGAGCGAGCGACCCCGGGGGGCCTAAGAGTGGCCGCTGGGCGCCTTGCGGCCTCCTCAAGCCCAGATGGCCCGTTAGTTTGAGGTTGGTGTCAGGGATGGAATTGCGGGCGCAGCTGGCTAGGCAGGTTGAGCGTGTAGGGTCCGCAGCCTCACGCAGAGTCCTAAGAGTCTCCACTATAAAGTCCCAACTTCCCTGGGCAGCTCTCGCCAGGGGGAGACGCGGAGCCCCCAAGGCCAGGCGCTCACAGAGCTGAAAGGGAAAAGGGTTATCGGATTGTCCAAACGCCCAAGACTGGACTCCAGGGATGGAGCAGGAGTTTAGACCTGAGAAAAAGCATTTTTTTTTTTTTTTTTAAAGATGCTGCTGACCCTCTTTCAGTAAGTGTGAGGAGGTGGACTTGGGTCCCTTGAGCACTAGGTCTATGGAGAAAGAGATAAGCAGGGCCTTGGGGGAAGGCAAAAATAAGAAAAAAGGAATTGTGCCAACTCCTTCATTGTGGACCTTGGGGCCAAACTCCCACGGGCCACTGGCGGTTCTTAGTTGTTGATCACACATCCCCCCCACACCCCCCACGCACCCATTCCGATTCGGTGTGTGGGAGGGGTGGAAAGAAAGAGGAGCTGGGGCAATTAGAGCTGGTTATCTCGCTAGTTCTTCTATCAGAACAGAAATCTGAATGAATTGTTATGGAAAGGGGATGTTGCATTCTGGGGCAAGTTTCATTTTGCAGTTTGGCTAACAATTATGTATATGTGTGTGCATGAATGTGTGTGTGTGTGTGTGTGCGCGCGCGCGCTTGGGAGTGTGCCTTTTAACCGTCACATTTCTCCTTTCATAAGTCGACCATTTTTTAGGTTGATGTTTTCTGCCTTGAAATAGGAAAAGCTCAGAATACGTTTCAATTTACCCGCAAGAGGGTATTTTTTGCAATGTTTATTGTCCAAGGACCCCCAAATTTCTAAATGAGACTTGTATGGAAGGATGGAAATTTGGTTTTCCCATACATAAAAGAAAACATCTGGGTAAAACAAAGACTTCAGATAAAGTTATTTTGTTAAGACAATGAAATGACACAGTCAGGTTATAAGGATACAAATCCGCCTTTTTAAAGTTATAATTTAGATGTCTGCTGCTCGGAATACTGTTTTGCCTGCTAAATATGTTTAAAATATAACTTTCCTGAACTATTCTCTTAAACTTAAATGGTACAGAATTGATATTGAGCAAGAGCATTTTAAATGTAAAGATTTTTTGTTTCTTCTCCTTTTGATAAGAGGATAAAATGAAGTTTAATTTGAGATGTTTTGTCCTCAGATATTTTGGCTATTCAGGTTTTCTCACTGTCATCCTATTAAATTACTTGAAAAAAAATTGCTTTGTTTACTGTTAGTCATACTGACTATTAATTACCCAGTGTACTTTTACGCCATAAATAAAACCATCGAGAATGAGTAGCTATATTAAATGGTGTATTTTCGTTCATATTAATGGAATTAACTTAAAACTTGACCTTTCCCTGCTCTCACATAAGTTTTTAAATGAAATAGTGAATGAAAACTAGGGTCCACTCAATATAGAAGTTTTTTTCTCTCTGCTGAAAAAAAAAAGGTATAGATACTTGGGTCATCCAGAGTTTGACAACAGTTTTTATTGTTTTCATCTGAATGTTGGAAAACAACCTCTCTTTACCTTGCATTCCGGGTAATTGCCTGAGAGCAGTAGACTGCACTGTTACTGCATAATCAAATACATCTGTAATAAAAAAAATAATATAAAGAAGTCTCAGTTTCAAAAGTGGTGACAGCGATTTGGCCATCATATTTAGAGCGATGTATGAAAGACATTTTAGTGCTGTTGAGTAGATAACAGGTACATTTTAAAACAAACAAACACAACATACAGAACTTCAATGTTGAAAAGTTTGGCATTTAAATCAATATGATAGCTACTGAACCCATATTTTATGCCTGTGACACTGAGCTATAGTGATTGGTAATGAATTCATTAGTTGGTATGTTTTGAGAAATTAATTTGAGATAGGGTTTCACTATGATAGGGACAATGTCTTGTATTAAGACATAAGTAGATTAGAATTACTCATCTGACCTTGTTTTGAGATTTCATAAAAAGACTTAATTCATTTTTACTGACTTGAATTGCATTATACTGATGTAAAATACTACACCAACTCATACAGTTTAAAAATATGTAAACTAGTTTATTAGTGTTGTATTTTTAACAAGATCTGGTCTATAGTTTTGAGATACTCAGTTCCCCCAGGTGTCAAGGAAATAGAAATAGATATTTTTAACATTTTTTTTTCAGGTGTAACTCAGTGACAGCTTAAAATAGTTAAGGTACACTATTAGAGGATCCCAGATCCTAGATGATCCTAGTGACAAACAAGCAATTTGCAAATTCAGTTCATTGGTTGATGGTCAAATAGTAATAGTGGCGAAAACATGTTAACCCAGCATCCAGAAGCACCACAAGAGTCTGTCAGTATTTCCACTCTGAAGCCTGGTGTTCAGGATGCACAACCCAGTTGCTTTAAATAGCTTCAAGCTGAAACACTGTGCAGAAATTTTAAGTCCAGATGTACATTTTAAAACTAAAAGTAGTGCAAGTCTGTTGTGCTGTTTTAAGTTATAAAACAGTGAGTTAATACACACACACACACACACACACACACACACACACACACTCACACACACTCTCACACACCAGTATCATGTGTTTTTCTGGCAATGTTAAAAAAGAAACCCCACTTTTAAATATGTATTAAACTTACTGAGGATATATGTATAAATATATATATATATATACACCTTAGTGACACAATTTTTAAGTGATTGACTACTAACCAAGGGGTAAGCAGTTAGAATCCACAATAATTTTGCTGGAGACAGCTGTGCCAGTTTGCTTCTCTGATGTCTTGCAGACTTAGACACCCTATGGGTTTTTATACTCTGTTGAATAAGGTATCAGTGAGTTGAAATATGTCTGAAGGAAATGGCTTTGGACTTTCCAAAAAATTATTCAACTTGATAAAATCTTATTAAACTAATATGAATTGTTATGTCAAATGATGAAAATGATAAAAAGTTATGCAAATGATAATAGATTTCATGTTTTACAAAGGCAAATTTTTATGTTACACTTCTAATAAAAAATTTAAGATTGAGTAGGGATAACTGACAAATATGTTTACATGGGAAATATTTAACATTTTTAATACAAAATATGTATTTGAAGACAACTAGAATATATATTGCTCAGTTTACCCCCTAGGAATTGGTATTTGTATTCTTTAAAAATTCTACTGTGAGATTATCTAAATCAGCTCCATAATTGGAATAAACTATCAAAATTTACTTCTTTGATACACATTTTGAACTTCATAAAAAATACATTTTATTCCCCCCGCGTGTATTTTTATTAAATTTTCCTAAACTTGGGGTAAAAGTTTAAAAATTACATGTACTATTTGTTGAAATTTTAAAAAAAGAACATTTATGAGTTGAAAATTATTTTAAAATCATTACTATAGAATAGAATATTTGCCTTTTTTGCAATCACGATCTCACCTTTCTAGTGAATACGAGGATTTGGTTTGATTCTGTCTTTAAAAGTAATTATATTTCAATTATACTCTAAGTACAAAGTGCCCAATGACATTGGCCTGCAAGAGTTATTGATTAGTTAAGACTAGCATTCTGTCCATGGCAATGCCATAGACATTTTAACTTCTGTATTCTAAGACTACAGAACATTTTAAGGGTCTAAGTTAATTCTCCATTGCTTCTCTTTTACAGTACTTCCCAGTTACACTCATAAGGAGTCTCATACAAAATTTCAATAGAGCTTCTAGAGTTAAAGATCCTTTTAGTTTATTTTATACAAGCTGTCGTGTGGTCCAGATACTGGTTATAGTGAGTTGTACTGAGTTAAGCACCTTCTTTCTCTATTCTTAGGTGTCAGGACAGGAAATGATTTCCCATTCACCTGATGTGTCTTGAATTTGTAGATTTAATATTTTAAGAACACCTAGAAATTTAATTGTTCGGTTTCATCACATATTACTCTATAGAATAATATAGTATTTTTTTACTAGGTGATACAAATTTCAGTTTTAATTCATGCTTATTCCTAATAGTTAAACAGGTTCCCCTCCTCCCCTCCACCTTAACTATTGTTTTCTAAATTGTAAAACTTTCCCCCCACCTCTCCCCCCATTGATTTCTTGGGTTTGGTGCAGATGAAATGTGAAAAATTTGTTGGTTTTTTTTTTTAACTTTTTAGATAAACACAGTTGAGGATATTCAAGGGAAACATTTTTAGCCTCAGAGATTTTTTTAAAAAATTAATCTTCAAACATATAATTATACTTTAGAATTACATAAAGGAAAATGCAGTACAACTGTGTCCCTTTTTATTTTCTTCAGGAAAATATTGAGCAGTCTCACTTGACAGAGTAAATAGAAGGGGAAAATCTTATATACTTAGCAATTAAAATAAAGTTCAGCCATAACAGAAGAGACAACATGGTGTTAGTTAGCAGTTTTTTTAAAAAGGCCATCTTTTAAGCTTCATGGAAGGCTCATACAATTTGTGATTGTCTACTTCTTTTGTTATTAAATGTAATACGTAAAACATACCAGTATTTAATATAGCCATTATTATACTGCTTAAGCAAAATAAAATGAATTTATGTATTTTACTCTTAGGGACTCTTTCCTTTCATATTTTCCCATATTGAACCAATTTTCCTTTTCTTCGAACTGAAAAATATCCATTATGTTAAAAATATGCAGTAAAATAATAATAATGTCCCAGAGCTCTTGAAAACTTTTATAATAGGACGAATTTCTTTGTTTTTTTTCTGAATTCTAGCCATACTCGAGTGAAACCCAGCAATCATCCTGGATCTGTCTAGCACCACCAGAGAACATCTCAGGACATGAAGTGAACAATTACATGTCAAACTGAAACCTTTGGCAGGGATTAAAAATAAAATTCCATGCTTAAAATGAGTGAAAGCGCAGGCAATACATAATAAAGCATGACCAGGAGAACACTAAATAAAGGGGGAAGATACAGAGAGGTAAAAATAAAGGAAAAAGAGTCTGTGTTTAATATACAGCCAACTTTGAGCTGAATAAACACTATTTGGCTTCCTGGTCTTAAAAAGTACACCATTCCATTTATACTCTTCCATTATGAAGTATCTTATACATTTTAAAGATTTTTTAAAGTAGTATTATTTCTAATATATGTTGTAAAACTTGTTTCTAGAGAGGAAGTTTCTTATACAAGTTCATAGTAGATACCTAATAGAAGCAAAGAAGTGGTAAAAAAAGAGAATAAAAAAGTAGGCCCTTAAATTTTTTTCATTTATTGTCTTTTAAAAGGCGCAAATTTTCTTCTGCTTTCGTTGTTATGCTTATTGGTTACTTATTCAGTTTGACACAGAACGCCACACAGCAGGTGTTAGAATACAATATGCAGAGTGTACAAAATGCCAAAGTTTCAAATGAATACTGGCAAGCATAGTTATTTTGGCATTTCCAAATGTTCACATTTTTTGTAAATATGCAATTGAAATACTGTCCTAAAAGGCACATTGCTTCCATTAGGAATACCCATACCCCATTGCCATCAAATCAAAGTCTGGCTCAGGGTGACTCTGTAGAACAGAAGAGAATTATGCCGTAGGGTTTCCAAGGCTGTACATCTTTGTGGAAGCTTATGGCCCCATCTTTCTCCTCTGAAAGGGCTGATGGGTTTGAACTGCTTGTCCATTTGATTAGCATTTGAGCACTTAGTAATTGCAACACGTGGGCTTCTTATCTGGAGTGTATCATTACTAATATTTAGTTCTCATTTGAGGTATTAATTAGTTCAAGTATTCAGGGTTGTTGGACTCTTGGGAGGAAGGCATGTTCTCAAGGGTTTATCTTTGATCTAGGAGACTTCTTGGATTGGAAAGAATAATTATACTACAGAAAAAGGATAGTTGGCATGATTCTTTCAACTGGAAAATTATCAGAAAAGTAATTTGAAGCCAGGACGCATTGTTATAGGAGATGCTAATTTAAACATAGCTAGTTTCTTCAGAGTTCTGGCTGGTAGACCCTAACTGCTGGGTGTGGTCTTTATGGATCTCTTCTATTTATTTATTTAGAAAGTATTTCTCAAGAACTTTGGGCTAGGCACTCTTCTGGGAGCGAGGGACATATCAGTGAGCAAGACAGATGAAGACCCTTCCCTTCATAGGAAATCGTTGTCTCTACATTGTTATTGTTGCTGTGTGCTACGAAGTTGGAATCTACACACAGCTGCCCCTCCAGCAGTTTTTCAGAGGCAGTAAATCTCCAGGAAGCAAAATTGCTCATCCATCTCCCAAGAAGCCACTGGTGGATTAGAAAGGCATACCTTTGGGATTGCAGTGAAGCTTCTTACCACTAGGGCACCGGAGTCTCTCATCTGAACTCCTAGAAGTGAGTGCCTGGTCGGTCTAGCTGATAGTGTGTCGGAAGGTGTTTACGTTGTTATGTGCTGTGGAGTCAGAACCAACTCACAGCTGACGTGCTTTGGGTTTTCAGAGGCTGTAAAATGCACGGAAGGAGATTGGCTTATCTTTCTCTTGCGAAGCAACTGATGAATCAAAATTGCACACCTTGAATTGGCCACACAGTTCCTTAACTTTGAGGGCAAAAGAGCTCCCTAAAAAGTGTATGTAGATCATGAATATATGTACACTGAGATGAGGATACTGTAGAAGATGAGTGCTAGACTAATTCAAGGAATGCGTTATGATGTCTAGCTAAATGACAGAGTGCCAGAGGAAGGGATGAACTCACAAAACAGCCCAAAAGGAAAACAAAAGTGAAGAATTAACAAGCTTCTTGTTTGTTTGGTTGTTCTCCTGGCTACCGCAGAGGATTTAGTTGAGGGTACTGTTTAAGGTAGGTTGGTTTTATGGATGAGGGAAGCTCAGCCCTAAAATAAAACTATATAGTTGTATGTCATCAGTCAAATTAATTCTGACTCTGAGTGACCAGATGACAGAGCATTGCCCAATAGGGTTTTCTGCTGTGGAAGTAGAACATCCCTGGGCTGATGGTAGGTTTTAACTACACACCTTTCAGTTAGCAGCTGAGTGCATAACCATTGCATTACCAGGTTTCCTTAAAGTATTATGATCTTAGTATTGTTTTTTATTACACTGTAAAAAATTGCTTTAATGAGAGTATGTACAACATTTATTGGGAGCAGGGGATTAATGTTTAGGTTTACGTTTCTGAAAGTCTTGTCAGAGGAAGGAGCAGCTCTATTGAGGCAAGAAGGCTAGGTGGGTGTTTGCCATCCCCACAAGCAAACACAGGTGATGTCACAAAGCTGTGGGATATTCCAGCCGGCACCATTGCTTAGTTATTGTGAGAGCAGAGCATCTCTGAGGTGGAAGAGTTGGAAACAATCTGAATATATGTGAGCCTGGAAATGCATTGAGAGACAAAGTTGTTTTTAAGGGCCTTGGTAATGAATAGAAAATGGTAGGCTTCTATATGACAGTAAGGAGTTCAGGTGGCCCAGTGGCAAGAAGCTGCAGTGCAATCCTGAAGGCACACGGTTCGAGGCCTCCAGCTGCTCTGCGAGAGAAGGATGGGCAGTTTCCTCCCCTGCGATTAACAGCCTCTGAAAACCCGCAGGAGGGTCCGCTATGGGTCAGTTCTGACTTGATGGTACAGAACAACAGCCACAAAGATGACAGTGAAGGATCTTTGCCAACATTCCTTTTTTTGGGCACAAGTTGGCTACTGCTCTGAGTCCTGGTGACTCTCCATTAGGTTTCCAAGGCTGGAAATTGTAACAGGAGGAGATTGCCCTTCTTTGTTCTACAGAAATCTGGTGGGTTAGGGCCACAGCAGACACTTAGCCTTGGGGTTAGTAGTGCAACATGTTTTAGAGTAGGACACCAGAGTCCCTTGGGTTAAAATTGTAGTCCATATCTTTAGGATGATAATAAGAGCTTATTTCCCCTCAAGGATAAATTAATTGTACTCGTTACTTGATTGAATTAATCTGCTTCAGACTATTATATTAAAAAGGTAAAAAGATTGTGGGATAGCTAGATGTACAGTTACATACTTTCTATCAATATCACTCATTGATTATTTTCAGCTTGGTAGAGATATATCCTTACTCTGCCCCTAGACTTTAACCTTCTTGATAGCTTTGGATATTCCACTGGTCCTACTGCTGAGTAATTTGTAGTAAGATTACAGCTGAATATCGAGCTGAAAGTGTAGACAGATGCTAGTTCCACACACCACACTGTGTCTGGAGCTCCATGTTGTCAGGGACTTGACCAAGTCTCCTTACAAGTCTCCTTCCATACAACTGACCAGACTTTCTATCCTTTGGCCTGGATTTGGAGGAGACCACACTTCAGGGCTCTCCAGGCTGCAGATACACAATGCCTTAATACGTAGGATGCAATCTGCAGTTTTCCTTCTGTGGTCTGATTCCTATGGAAAACTCAACATGGGGATTTAATAAAAATGTACATGCATTCTATGAAGAATCTAACAACAAATGAAGGAAACATTCACCTGCTTTTGAAATGGGTGGACCCTAAAATGTTGGCCTGTTTGAAGTGGCATCATAGCCTATAAACAGATGCTTCATTTCTGACTGCCATTACTGGACTGGAACACTGAGTCCTGATAAGATACATTTTCATTGAGAATGTATTCTCAATTTATAAGCCTTTCTGATGTGCCATGTTTCTGATTGCTGCTGTGATTCCTGTCTTATGTAGGTGGTAGCCCTCGGAGAGGTACCAGATGGGACTGTGGTTACTGTCATGGCGGGTAATGATGAAAATTATTCTGCTGAGCTCCGAAATGCCTCTGCTGTCATGAAAAACCAAGTAGCAAGGTTCAACGATCTGAGATTTGTGGGCCGAAGTGGACGAGGTAGGTCTCTGATTTTAATATTGACAACAGTGTAAACAAATTTGGATCCTCTGATGAGATGTAGATTCGTTTATATACAAATCAGCATATTCTTTTTGGAGTAGAATTAGGAAAGATTTTATTTAAATATGCACAGATGAAAGTTGAATGTTTTTAAAAGTATTTAAGGTTTCCCCCCCACATGTTTTATGATGTTGAATATTAAAACAGGGTTTTAGAAAATCTAGTTTCTAATTTCATTAGATATGTTTGAATGAGGTAGAAGAAAAAGAGAAGTTGTGAGGAATATGTTATGAAATAACATAACTTGAATGGGAAAAATTATGAATGCTTTGGACCATGTTCCTGATAATATTAATTTATGTGAAGTTGTTGCAGGAACAATTAGCATGATGATCTTAATGGGCTCTTGTGTGTTGGGAAGTATGAGGATGACACAGGGTAGAACAGGGTTCAGATCTTTTATTCGTAGGATTGCTGAGTCATACTGAACTCAGCGACACCTAACAAAAACAACAACAACAACAACAACAATAACAACAACAACATTGCCTCCATATGTTAAGTTTACTCTCACAATAACAATTACTAAAATATCTTTTATGGACATTTTTAATGTGAATAAGTAGATAATATATTTCTTATGTTAGAAAGATTATTAGAGTTGCCTAGACAGATGAATGGTAGAACTCTTAAATATTTCTGCATGGTTAAGGTTTCTACCATCTGAAACCATGTTCAGATATTAGGAACACTTAAAAGGATCATAAAATAGAAAATAACCCCTTTTAGAGTTTCTCCAGGTGTTTTATCCATGGGATTAAGTTTTTTAAAAGTCTCTAAGGAAATAAATATTTTCATTTTTATCTACTTAATCTACAGAAGAAATATTAGTAATCATATATCTAATAGAAATATATTAACTTACTTACTGAATCTGTTGCTTCCATTTTAACTTATTCTCTAATTGGTGCCTTTGAATTGTGATATTGGAGAAGAGCACTGAATATCCCATGGACTGCTGAAAGAACAAACAGATATGTCTTGGGGAAAATGAAGCAAGAGTGCTTCTTGGAGGCAAAGATGGTGAAGCTTCATCTCACAGACTTGGGCATGTTTCTAGGAGAGGCAATTCTTTGCAAAGGGCCATCATGCTAGGAAAAGTGGAGGGTCAGTGAAGGAGAGGACGACCCTCAATGAGGTAGACTGACAAGGTGACAACAGCAATGGGCTCACACGTGTCAGAGATGATGAGGACAGTACAGAGTAGAACAAGGTTCAGACTCATTGCTTATTGGGTTGCTATGAGTCATATTAGACTTGATGACACCCATCAATGACAGCAAGTAAAAGATCCCAGGTTTCACAATGGTTAAGCACTTGACAGCTAGCCCCAAGTTTGGTAGTTTGAACCCACCAACTACTCCAAGTAAGAAAGAGCTAGCAGCCAGATTCTATAAAGATTACAACTTTGAAAGCCGTATGGGGCAATTCTGCTCTGTCTTATAGGATCTCTCAATATGTCAGAAGTGATGGCAATAAGTTCGGTGGGTTTGTTTTTTCCCCCCTTAAGAGAAAGACTATTGTAGGACTGAAGTGAAATACCTAAAAATATATAATTATGAGACATAATTATAAAATCCTATGGAATCACTACAACTCCCAGGTTTGCTTAGGAAATGAAAAACACTAGTTTTTAAAACAGGTCCAAATAATTGTTCTTGAGTTTGTATCAGATGTCAAATTATTACCATTGTAAAAAACTGATAAGGGGAATTCAAGCAAGCCTGTTTCCGATGAGTAGTTTTAGTTTACTTTCTAGGAACAGGGCCAAGAAGTTGTTCTTTTTAGCTTAAAAAAAATGCATGCTAATGAGCTACTGTCACTGAAAAGTGGTTTGAAATAAAATGAGGCCCAGAGCCTTTGATAGAATGAAAACTAAGGAGATAGCACAGAAATTAGATGCACTTTGCTTTCAGGAAAAGAAAAAAAACAAAAAACAAAAATCCCCAACATATCCTATCTTATTATTGATTAATTGGGCTTTAGATATGTGTGTACATTAATTATATTTTCCCCCTCAGTAATTGGTGGGGGTCTACAGTACACTTGAAAGTTTTTCTTCTTTTTAGTGTCACTGAAGAAGAAAATTTAAACATAATGATTTACCTGTTGATCTGAATTCCAGCTATCCTCTTAATTACTATGATTTTATTTTTTTACTAGAATAATGACTGTTATTTTACTTTTGATTTGAGCAATATTTCAAGGATCAGGTACTTTTTTACTTTACAGATTCCAGCTAGTGTTTTCATTTATCTTGCTTTTATATTATATAGATGTTGCATACATTTTCTCTGATCAATCTGAGTAGAAGCTATGGCAAAGTGATAGTGTACTTTGTAAACCCTCAACATATTTATTTAAGAAACTTCAAAGAGAAACAAAGGGTGTGCACTGTTTTACTATATTGGCTTTCTGAGTTTTGGCTGGTTTCCCAAATAGCAATTTTTATATTTAAAAAAAAAAAAAAGACAGACTTAACTGCTTGCAGACTTTTCACGCA
The DNA here is from genome assembly GCF_000299155.1 of Elephantulus edwardii. Classification (NCBI taxonomy): domain Eukaryota; kingdom Metazoa; phylum Chordata; class Mammalia; order Macroscelidea; family Macroscelididae; genus Elephantulus; species Elephantulus edwardii. The sequence goes on along the minus strand of NW_006399767.1, from coordinate 11,003,406 downwards.
TGGAAGATGAAGAAAGCTTCTTTTGATGAAGTGTAATTATGTCCAAACAGAGCTGACCCCCTCCCCCTATATTTCTTATGATCTTAACTGAAGAAAGTAGGATTTTTCCTTTGAAGCAGCTGGGACTTGGTGGAGGATCTGAAATGCTACAGTCTGCTGCCAGAGGCAGGATGGAGAAATTGGTCCAGACTTGTCTTCGAGACCTGAGTGGGGGTGGGGGCTAGAGAGAGGGTGGAGAGAGAAAGAAAAAATTGATTTATCACTAATGATAGACTTTTCTATTACTAATATAACCTTGCGTGAAAGGGAATGATAATGATATCAAGTTGAAATGAAGAGGAAAAAGGGACTGAGAACATTGATAAGAGATACCACCTGGGCGGGGCGGGGGGAGGGGGAGAGAAGGGGTCAGTATTTCAGTGGCAGGAAACTCTTTAACCTGCTTGTGTACCTGACCTGTTTTATAACAGATTCTTTCCAGCTTCCTCTTTGATTTTCACACTTCTACATTTCTCTTACATTATTAAGTCTGGATCAACATGCTGCTGCCATCATATTGCTTTCAGCTCTGGGTTTTTTTTCCCCTTTGTATTTTCAGTAGCATTTTAAAAAAAATGCCAAGTTCCACAAATGTTATGATTTTTTTCTTTTGATGGTAAAACTATATAAGCCCTTAGAAATAAAAAAAAATAGTCATATATGTAAAGGAGTCACATCCTCCTCACTTTGACTTTATGAGTTGTTTGATGAGTGAGCACAACTTGAAATGCTTTGGAACAAAAGGAGAGCATCAATGAAAATTGCATTAAGAGTAACTTAGGGTTTTTAATTGTCTTCTTTTTTCTTTATATTTTAAACAGAAATATTTAAAATTACTTGGCCTTTAGTTCTCTTGGTATGCTTGCTTTCTTTTGACATATATACTACTTCTCCCCCTTACAGAGCAGAACATAAAGCAATTCAACAGTTTATACATAAGTGATTTAGTGACATTAATTACATTATTTATATTGTGGAAATATTCTCACTCTCTTTTTGTGAACTTTCTCCTTCATTAATATAAACTCACTTCCCTCTAAGATTTCTAGTTTAATCTTTTGAGTTGCTCTTGTCAATTTGTTAAAAGAGTGTAATGCTCAAGGCAGACTTTTTTTACTAATTAAGTGAAACTGTTACTGTTTAGTTTTAAGAAGACTTCAGGAGATTTTTGTTTGCTTGTTGAAGATTTAAAAATTATTTCAGAACAATATATTTTAGAAGCTTATTCATTTTATGGCTGCAGAATGTCTATAGTCCATGACAATTAAAAATTCTGTTCTGTATGTTCCCTCTTTTGATCATGATCTATGCATGCTACTTTTAATTTACAGTCAGTCAGTTTAGGATATAATTCTTGTTTACCCCTCTGTCTCTTCCTAGAAACTCCTTAGAACAAGTTGGAATGACTACTAATGACAGTTCCCTATATCTAGATTAGAAAGTATATGACTTGCAAACATTCCATAAAATGAATTCCTAAGCAAAGCCATATATAATGCTGTTATCTATTGAGTGCTAGTTCCCCAAGTGAGAACATTCATTTTTAAGATTTAGAGACTATTATTATCATTTATGGATATTGATTTAAAAATTGAGAGTTGAAAAACGTCATTTTTTTTTTGTTTGACTTTTTTTGCTTGACAAAGCCATGGACACTCAAAGAGACATTTGAATTAGGAAATTCATTGTGATCATAAAGTAGAACCAATTACCCAGTTGTCTGATAGTCTCTGAGTGTTCCTCCAATATTACATTCATGTGTTTTTTCTAAAAGGGGGGGAAGGAGGGGAAGGAACATTTTGATTTTTTTAAAATATTGTTTAAAAATATCTTGATCATTAGGATTTTCTTTTTATAATACTTAATATTTAAATACTTGTTTCCTCCTCTTAAAAACCCCCCTCTTTACAAAGTATTTATAGAAAAACTGGTTCTGCAGTGAATATTTGGATGCTTTCTATTTGAAAGATCAACTTGTAATTATTTGCTCTTTGTTCCTACATCAAGTATCTCCTTGAGCTTAGAAGAAGCACAGATGACTTTTGAACATTCTAGTTAAATTATAAAGGGTTAAAATGAAAATATCTCCAGAGTAAGTTTAGATAAATTTATAGTCAAGCTTCAGAAGTTATTTAGAAATTCTAAAGATACTGGGACTCAGATCATTACTGTTGTTGCTATGTACTGTTAAGTTGGAATCTGCCAGTGTTAACCCTCCAGTGGGTTTTTAAAGGTCGTAAATTGCACAGGAGACAGCCTGTCTTTCTCCTTCAGAGCAGGTGGGGGATTTGAACTACCTGACTTGGGGGTGGCAGTACAACTCCTGATCCACTAGGCCACCAGAGCTCGCACAAAGTCACTTAGAAGTCCAAGTCCACTCACCATCCCCTACCAAGGATATTGCTAAAGGAACAGTGGATGTTCATTGGAAGGAGTCTTGCCTTCCATGCAGGAGACCTAGGTTCAATTCCTAGGTAATGCATCTCAAGCACCTCCTCCCACTGGAAGCTGTAGTCTTAGGGGGAGGCTAAACAGGTTTTAGTGGAGCTTCCAGACTAAGACAGACTAGAAAGACAGACCTGGAGATCTGTGCCCACGAAACCTCATGTTCTCCACCAGAGTTCAGTTGCTTAAACCAATCCAATATGTAATAGATGAAATATGATCCTTTAAAGATAAGATGTTTTAATGATCCTGCCCTATATATTACTGCTATACATCTAGAAATAAATCAACTACTAATTAAAAATAAAAGTCTAGGTTTAGATCCTGATTTTATCCTTGTTATTAAAGTGACCTTGAGTAAACGGCTAAGCCTTTCTGGGCTTGTTTCCTCATTTATAAAATTGGTCATGGTGGTGGAGTGGGGGGAAGAACGTGGGAAATTATAAACTCACAGAGGAGGAGTAAATGAGATTTGCCTAAGAAGTAGTTTTCACAGAATAGATTTCTAATCAGTAGAAACCATCTCTACTCCATCCCCCTTTTTTACTTCTGTCTTTTCCTACCCTCGTGTTTTTTTTTGGGGTTGTTGTTGTTGTTGGGGTGTGTGATGTGTGTGTGTTAAAGTTCTGTGGCCATGGGAAAGTATAGCCAACGAGACTTAAAACTATATATACTCAGTAACAAATGATGTGTGTCTTAAACAGATTTTAGGAACTTCCATGGTCTAGGTTGAAAAGAAAACTCACTCACTAGACTTGACAGCCAAAGACCTGTTCTACATTAAGCCTTGTATATAACCTGTTCCATATTAAGCTTTGAAAAGATTGCATTAAACTTTGTATTGCTACATACTGTCTAAGATTTGTGTTTTGATTTAATACCCTCGGCTTTCAGTAAGGGGTGGGGGGGAATATGTCTGATCAGAAAACATAGCAAAACAGAATGAGCTTTCTAAAAGGTCTCTTAGAAGAGCAGACCAAATGAGTGCTCTGGCCCGAGATTGCTGAATGTTTTATTGAGTCACTGTTTCACGCCCACCTTTTCCTGTCTTGTAACAGTTTGCAGTTTTGACTATCTGACATGACTAACCCTTGCAAATCTAACTGATTGCAACTGTCAGTGAGTCTGTGTAGCAGTCTGCTATCTTCTGGGGAAAGCAAGCACCCCAATCTGCTATTCAACTTTCCCCTGTCTTTCTCCCCCCTCCCATATTCATCGCCTGTAGATCATTAGTTTGCAGTATCAGTGCTATGACTCCAGAGAAGCTCACCCTTCTGTTAGCAGTGAAAATTCACATTTATATTGGGAGATGCCGTGTATGTTTAGCCAGAAATAAGTCCCTGTCAGGGAGTGCTTTCAAGATTTACCGGCAGGGATGTATGTCAGACGAGGGGTGAGCGGGGAGGAGAAAAACTTTGTTCCAGTAATGATGAAATCATCATCATACCACAGGCACATTAAGGCCAGGACAGGAGACACTGGCTCCTGTTAAAATGATTCCCATAAGAACTTTCCTCTTTCATCTTCTCATTGTAGTGCAGTTAAGCAAATGAAATGCTAAAGCCATGTGAAGTAAATAACATAATCAACAGTGATTTACTATTGTTCCCTCATGGGGTCGTGACCTAATCCTAAATAAAGGCTTCTAAAATTGTGGTTGGATGTGTTCCTGATGTGGGATAACACTGAAAGGCGGGGCTTCGAACCGGTTCATTCAGTTCAGCTCACTGCTGAGAATTTGCCTTTTCACCCCGCATATACAGAACCAAAACCTACATTTTAACAAGATTCCCAGGGTATTATTATTAATTTTTTTTTCCTGTCCTCACTCTCCTCCTACATTTTGAGTTTTATTCTTGGGCATTTGCTGCCCTGTGATCCTGCGTGGTTGGTGGGTTAAGGTCTGAGCATCTTCCTGGTGCTGGAGTTTACCTTATAGATCTGTTGTTTGACAGTAAATTGTACCACAGGGAGAAATTCAGTCTCAGGCTCAAAGGACACGTAAGGGTTGTAATCTCAGCAGTCCCACCATCTCCTTCTGACCAGTAAGACTGGCCGTTACTGCAGTCTTTAGTTCTGTCCTTGCTTTCTCACGTCCTTATATAGGACCCCTCTAGTGGGATCCCTTTCCAGTGGTGAGCAGTAGCCAGGCACCATCTAGTTCATCTGGTTTCAGGATCATGTGTCCTGGGAGGTGCACAGGCTGCGTTCTGTGGATGAACTGCTTTGTTCATCTGTCTTAGCTGGACTTCTTTCTTCTTTGTTCTAAAACAGCAGATACCAGTGATTCTTGTGTGTACTTGAGAATTACCTGGGACTCCAGAAGACTCATCTGGGGAATCTTGTTAAAATATTGATTCTGATTCTGTCTGTATGGAATCCTCACCTGGGGATGAATCTGGGAGACTTTAGAGAATCTGTTTAGAGTATAGATACTAATTCAGTTTGTTTAGGGTGCAATTGCAAATTATTGACAGGGCAGTGCACCTACCTTTGAGTTTAATAATTATCTAAACAGATTCCCAAAGTTTCCAATTAGAATAAGGAGTTCTGTGTCTATTTCATATGCTGTTATGTAATCACCAATACTAACACTATATGTGTAATAGACAATGCAGTGTTCTTTCATATTCACAATGGATTTCCCCCATTTTACATTTACAGGCAAGAGTTTCACCTTGACCATAACCGTCTTCACAAATCCTCCCCAAGTAGCCACCTATCACAGAGCTATTAAAGTAACCGTGGATGGACCTCGGGAACCCAGAAGTAAGTCTTTGCCTTCTTACTGTAAATGCCAATAGAATTTGCGGAGTCAGTGTTACTGCCATAGAAGTAATTGTTTTGCCAAGTTTGCTATTTACATATAACTGTGGTGAGAGCCTCATAATAGGAAAGAAAATTCCAGGCAGTCCCAGTTAATAAACAAGATGTGCTCTTAAGTGTGTGTTTAAGTTACATTTGTAGGTAAGTTGGAACAGGTGCATAAAGGTCTTACTTAGCCTTAATTAAGTACAAGAAAAGGCTCAAAGTCTTTACAGCGATTTAAAAGTGGCACATGCACCTACACTGGTGACTGAAGAATTTGTTGCAAGGAGGGTTAGGTTGAGGCATTTCAAACTAATGGTAAATTTACATAACATTAAAGAGCAAGTATGTGTTGAACTTTCTCTGTAATTTTGACCTTTACCACAAGCTTGCTAAGGCCGCCATAACTTTGGGAAACCAGTGGATGGTGATTCAGTCACTCTTAACTCTTTAGAAGAAATTCTGCTCATCAACTATTCACAGTAGGGCTGAAGAGGCCCATGAGAGCTGAGGAGGAAAACAATAAACGTAAAAATCTTGAGCTTAGTCAAAAAGCATTTGCCTGTGTTTCCCATGGCCTAAGAATGTGTTTTAACTCTTTAACTCGCCCACTCAGTTCCCTTTATAAAGAAAGAGCACACTGCTTAATTACAAAGAATTTATTTGCAAATGATAACTTGCTTGATTGTTACAACACTGTTGTTTGGTCATGTTCCAGTAATTGTTATAGATCGTTTCTTTTAACAGATACAAGCAAACCGGGCTTGGTTGGCTTGTCTGTCTGGCCATCCAGGAAGTTTAAATTGCAGTCAGTTTAAAGTAGTGCACACCATCCTTTAGACTCAATGTGCATGTTCCTCTTCAATCTAAACTAAAAGTTTTGTTCCTAACCCTTGGCCCTTCATCCCAGAAAAAAAAAAATAGGACTAACCTCACCATAATAGCATTTAGATATCTTTAGAGCCTAAAGATTATTCAGTATATAAACCACATTTTAAAAATTGTGCCAATGGCTTTTTTGAAAGATTTTTTTTTTGAAGAAGCAAGCTTGGGTCTCTAGCCATTTTATAAATAGAAATATTTTCAGAATAAAAGTAAATTTGACTAGAAAAAAAACGATACCAATGGAAGTGTCACCTAGAATTCTGTCCTTTGATGAGTATACCTTGGAGTCCTGTCCGTTATATTAAAGGAATTTGGTTTGTAGTGGAAGTAGAACCAGCTGACGCATTTGTCATAGAACAGCAGGCTTGTCTAGGCAGTGAGAGTGGCATGATTTTTCTTCCTTGAAACTGAGAGACCAGGTCTGATACAACTTTGTTTCGGCTTAAGTAGCATCATTGCTCTTAGCAGTGGGAGCATATGGACGCTCCTGGTCCTCCGGCTGCTGCGTCTTTTCACAAAGACGACACTGCTTTGGTGAACTGGGGAGGCTTCCTGTCTCAAGAGCAAGCCTTTGAGGTTTTTTTTTTTTGTTTTCTCCTCCTTTTATGTGGATGGCATTCTTCCAGGTTCATTGCTGGGTTATTCATCTGTCTGTTGTATGTGGAGATGTCCTGTTAGGTGGCTGTTACAGCACCCGTCTGTGGGAGCCCCTGGGCTCCAGTTCTCAGGGAGAATGGCTGTGCAGTGCAGGCCAGCAGAAGTCAGCAGGCTCATTTTTCAGAACAGGGATGATGTTTTTTGAGGGAAGGCATCTTCTAATGTTTTATCTTTAATTCTTGAGTTCCTGAAAAGCAGGGACATTCATTTTAGTAGTACTTACAGCATAGTATTAACTGTAGTGTTTAACACCACAAAATACTTATCTCTTAAAGGTGTTTCCTGCTTTTCTCAGTTCTTGGAAAAACCATTATGGTGGTGGTGGGGTGTGTACATGCATGTGTATGCTCAAGAGTTGATGCTTGAAAATTAATGTGTGGGAAAAGAAAGAGAAGGGTGGTGTTGCTCCATCTCAATAGATGTGACAGAATGAGGAGGCCAGGAAGCTTTGGGAAAATTGCTTCTGTTTCACATGAAAGTAGGGGGAAAGTTTGTGGCAGGGTTTTTGATTAGGTGTGTGCTTGTAGTTAAATGAGCAAGCGTTTAGGTATGTTATGGTTCTGTACCATCAAGTCGGAAATGAATCCTATACCTGACCTTCTAGTGGGTTTTCCAAGGCTGTAAACGGCACAGGAGAAGATTGTCCATCTTTTTCTTGCAGTTGATGGATTCGACCTACATGCCTTTGCGTTCATTGACAGCCCATCTCCTTACCAGTAGGCCATTAGAGCTCCTCCCACTCTTTAGGCTTAGGAAAACTTTTTCTATAAAGTATCTGAAAGTAAATAGTCTAGGCTCGGCAGGCCGTACAGCCTCTGCCTCAATGACTCTGCAAAAGCACTCATAGACAATACATAAACAAATGATCTTGACTCTGTTCCAACAAAATCTTATTTACAAAGGCAGATGGCAGCTCAGATTTAGTCTGCAAACCTTAGTTTGTTAACCCTTGCACTAGAATTCAAAGTGACTTGTTTTGCTGAACTTTAACAGAGAAAAACTTTAATAAAAGGCTTTCCCCCTCTACCCCTAAGGGCAGAAAAAGAAGATTAGTGCAATTGTTTCAGTCCCCTTTACTTCAAATTGTAATTTCTTAAATGGTGGTTATTTGTCATAGAAATAGTAGAATTCTGTTTATTGTTGTAGAGAGCTCTCATGACCTCCTCTATAGGGAGCCTGCTGCAAACCCAAAGGTGGTGCTTTCTCCCCGCCACTTCTCAGGAGGAAGATGGACAATCTCCCTCACGTGATTCACGGCCTTGGAACCTTGCTAGAGAGTCAGCTGTGTAGTGGTTCTGACTGTATAGCAATGGATGAACGAATAAGTTTATTACTGCAGTTACTTGAAGGAGTTGAAGATTTGTGTACTATCCAGTCCTGTAAGTGGAATTTCATTCTTTCCTTCAAAGGTCTACTTCCATACTGGAAAAGCTGCATGGATCAGCTGTTTGAACAAGGACAAGTCCAGGGCTTAACTGGTTGGTTTTAATTTAGCATTCCTGTGGTGGTTCAGAGTGCGGGCTTTGGTGTCAGGCTGCCCAGGTTGAAATCTCAGCTCCACCAGGTGATTGCTGTGCACTGCTAGATGAGTTACATAACTTCTCTTGATCTAAATATCCTCATGTGTTAAAGCAGGAGTAATAATAGTGTTTTTCTTACCAGTTGCTACAAGGCAGTTAAATAATGTAAGTAAAAATGTGTAGTGACTGACATGTACTGAAGTGCTCACTAAGTGTTGGTTGTTACTAGTAATAAAAGTTTTTCCAGTGTCAACAACTTGTTGTGGAGCTTTGCTTGATATTATGCTTGTAGATGGTATCTCTGGTGGCCTAATGGTAAGGAGTTGCACTGCCAAACCCAAAGGCAGGAGGTTCAAATCCACCAGCAGCTCAGAGAGAGAAAGATGTCTCGTGTGATTTTACAGCATTTGAAAACCTGCTGGAGGGTCAGCTGTGAGTTGGTTCTGACCCAGTGGCACATAACAGTAACAAGCTTCCAGAAAAAGATACTAAGTCTTTTCCTCTTGTGTTGTTCTCCCCTTAGATAATTTTACGAATTTTTACTTATTAATAAATTACACTAATCACTTTTATAAAATTGTGCCTAGAGTAGGTATTCCTGCTTACTGGGGACAGATCTGCAGCATCGATGATAATGACACTTAATAGGAGGATATCCATGGGAGGATGCTGTGGCATTAGTGCCCTGCTCTGAGGACCGGCCTGTGAACGCATCTGCCATGACTTGCTTTTCACTCAAATATCTGAAAGGTTTTCATCCTTCTATGTTTTCTGTCTCTGGCAGCTGAACCAGTGCTGTCACATCACAAACAACTTCTTTTCTTAATATACACATCTGGCGCTGGCAGTTGGACTCACTTCATAAGAGCACATGATCATCACTCATTACAAGATTAAAAAGTACCCCATGGCATCATTGATGTTTTTTAACTTTGATCTTTTGCAGTTGTGATTCATCTCAGTTATAAAACTTCCCTTTAAAGGAACATAGCCGATGACTTATTAGGACCTTCATCTTAAGTAGTGTAAACATGAAAACGGTGCACATCTTTACAAAAATGCCATTTATTTTCTTTGCCAGCTTATCATTTTAAGACGTGACATCATACTTAAGATCCCAAATTTGTATGCCTTGTGTTTAGGCAAGGCATTTTGACCTTCTGTTGGCAAATTAGCTCTTCAGAGCGACTGCCGTATGTTCACCAGCAGGAGAAGTCAGTGCTCCCGACGCTGCAGCAACAGTAACGCTTAGCTCTTCTAACCATGAGCTTCTATTAGGATCTTTTATTCCATGTATGCACTTGGTTCCAATGCTTGTGCAATGCAAAGAATTTCTATGGAAGGTGAAAAGCTGGTTAGTGAGGTCATATGTTTGAGTCATGTTTCTGATTTAAGGAGGAGAGTAATAGAAAATGGTACCATCAGCTGTGAAAGAGAGAGAGAGAGAGAGAGAGAGAGAGAAAAGGTCACCTTACTCACACTGCACTGCAGTCCCGAAGGCATATGGTTTGGATCCACCAGCTAGCTGCTCCATGGGAGAAGGACAGGCAGTCTCCTCCAGGGCGAGTTACTGCCTCTGAAAACCTGCTGGAGGGTCAGCTATGGGTCATTTCTGACTCGATGGCAAACAGCAGCAGTCACCACAAACTGAAATCATTACCACTGAGTTGATTTCGGCTTATGATGACCCTGTAGCATTGAGGAGGATGGCCTGTGGAATTTCCACGGCTGAGATATGTAATGTGAAACAGATTGCTACATCTTTCTCCTCTCCAGTGGCTGGTGAGTTCAAACCACTGACCTTTCGATTATAGCCAGGTTTACCACTGAACTACCAGGCTTCTAAAGTCACCTTCTATGTAGTCAGATTTCTTTTCATTATCTTACTGCTTTTTTCAGTTGTGTTTTTTTTTTTTTTCTCAGTAGCAGGACTCACCACAACAAAATGGCTTGTAACAAGAACCTAATTATTATCTCTTGAGTCTGTGGGTTGCCTGGGGTTCATCTGGATGGGGTTTCTGCTGATGTTGCTTGTGGTCTGTCATGTGCTGCATCAGGTGGCAGTTGGTACTGGGGCATCCAAGATGGCTTCATTCATAGGTCTGTGGCTTGAATGGGGATAGTTAGTTGCCAGTGGGACCGCTGGGCCTTTCTCTCTCCACGTAGTTTTGGGGCTTCTCCTTTTCCACATGACCTCATCATGCGGTCCTTGAAGGGTAGCTTAACTTCTTATACCACAACTCCGTGCTCCTGAAACACCAGCGTGGTAGCAATCAGATCTGCCAAATTAAGGTTTCGGCTCAGGACTGTGGTTGTTAGCAGCTGTCAGATTGGCCCCGAGCTCATGCCAACCTCATGTACATTGTGATCCATAGACTATCCAGTGACTTATTATTTGGAAGTGAATTTCAATACCTGTCTTAATCTGGAAGCTCTACAGAATCCTGCTCAGTGTCATAACAATAATGCCAAGTCTTCACAGTTAGTTACGTGGTGGCTGTGTATGAGGACCCTTAACTGGGAATTGAACTTGGGTCTCTTGAATGGAAAGCGAAAATTCTACCATGAGACCACGACCCCCCTAGGCAAAGAACTAGCATATGTTACTTCATATTTTCTTGGTTAAACAAGCCACAGGGGCAGCCTGAACTGAAGGAATCACACAAAGATGCGAATAATGGAGGAAGTGGTTCATTGAGACCACCAGCATTGTTAATTCCCACAGCTGCTTAGACAGTAAATGTCATTGTTGCAACAGAACAAATAATTTCATCAAGGTACTATTTTCTGAACTGTCTCTTAGCTTTTCGCTCTGCAAAGTTTAAAGTAATACTGTTGTTGTTATATGGTGTTGGGCTGATCACAACTCATAGTGACTCTATAAACAACATATTTAAATGGGTGCATTATCCTGCCCTATCAGAGAAAGAGAAGAAGGCCCGCTAGCAAGATGGAATGACACGGTGATGGTCAGAGTGACTTTGAATATGGCAGAAGTTTTTACTACCTGACTTGAAGTTCGATTTAGTAGTAGCTTCAGGGAACTCTGGCGGCCTTGTGGTAAGAAGCTGCACTGCAATCCTGAAGGCACGCAGGTCAAATCCAGTAGCTGCTCTCTGAGAGAAGGATGGACAGTCTCCTCCCATGTGGTTAACTGCCTCTGTGAACCTCCTGGAGGGTCAGCTGTGGGTCAGTTCTGACTTGGAGGTGCATAGCAAAAACAACAACATTGTGATTGAATAAATATACTAAACAAGTGGCAAGGAATTGTGCTGCCAACACAAAAGTATGCAATTTGAATCCACTCTGCTGGAGAAAGGCAGACAGTCTCCTCTTGTGTGATTTACTGCCTCTGAAAACCCACTGGAGGGTTAACTGGGGATTGGTTCTGACTTGACAGCACACAACAACAACAACAACAACAAACACTACCTGGTGGAATCCTGTTGTTGGTTAAATGCTCAGTTGCTAACTGAAAGGTCAGTGGTTCGAACCCATGAGGCATTATATGGGAGAAAGATGTGGCTGTTTGGGTCCATAAAGATATTTACAGCTTTGGAAACTATGAGTTGGAGTCAACTCAATGGTGAGATTGTTGAGTTGGTTGTTGGGTTTGTTTGTTTTTTGTTTTGTTTTGTTTTAACTTACTGAGATTCCTTGACGGGTGTAATTAGATAAGCTGAGAAGTTGATCATTTGAACCTGTTCAGAGATGTCTTGTAAGACCTACCTCAGCACCTGCTTCTGAAAGGTCATAGCTTTGCAAGCCCTGTAGGGCAGCTCTACTGTGTATGTGTGGGGTCACCATGAGTCAGGATTGTCTGGACAGTAGCAAACAGCAGCAACAACAGCAGAAATGAACTTGGGGAGTCCCTGGATGATGGGAATTTATCTGGTAACAGAAAGGTTGTAGTTAGTGATGCTTTGAAGAATCTACTTCTGAAAAAAAGGCACACATTGAAAAACCTGTGGAGTACATTTCTATTCTCACATACATAAGGTCGGCTTGTAACTAAGGGTCTATTTATTAATGGGGTATCATATACCTTAAGGGTTCCCCATGGTGGACAGTGTTTGGTGGAGCTCCCAGTTTTAAGATAGGTTTGGAAGCAGGAGTGGCATCCACTTCCTAAACCACATGCGTCTGGAAACTCTATGAACTTGGAGAAATGACGATTCAGAAAGGCTTCAGGTCTTTTGTTCATAGGGTTGCTATGAGTCGTACTCGACTGGACAGTAGTCAACAACAACAACATGCTTGATATTAGTAAATCAATACTGTCTCAAGTCAGATTAATATGTGTACAAAAGAATATTAGCTGTTTGAGCAGCAACAATAACAACAAAACAGACGATTCTTACCTGGCAACATGGAAAATCTGTAGCAGCAATATCTTGTGAATCCTCAAATGGACAGGCCAGAAAGTTTTATACTTTATGTTATCTGGTTCAGAAAATTCTCACTTGCCAGTGTGCTTGCCAGCCTGGTACCTGACACATGTGAATGGGTTTCTAAGGGGTTTGTGTATTGTGCCTCAAGGAAATAAACCATAATTACTCTTAAGGCAAAAACAAAACCTTCATCTGTGGCTCTCTTGCCGTGGTCACCGCTGACCAGCCCCTGCCTCCCATAAAGATTTAGTAGGAGAAAGGACAGCTCTGCCTTTTTCTTTCTCAGTGATGTAACAACCCCCTTTCCCTCAGGATTAGAGCACCTGGCTGCAAGATTTCTTGTTTGGCTCTGTTCATGACTTCAGGAAGGGGCTGGGGCATAGGTGAGTGAGAGGTTATTTGGGAGTGTAGGGAAATGTTTATGTTCCCAGGGCTGCTTAACACCCTGATCCACCCACCCTGCTTGGTAGGCTTCCATCCTGCAGCCAGACTCTTCCTGCTTGCTCATTCTCACCTGTGCTCAGTTCATCAGGTTTAGAAATCGCCTGAGAACATTTTGTTTCTCCATATTCTTGAAGCCCTTCCAGTTGTTATCTTTTTTACTTTTAAGAAATGTAGAGGAACAGATTTAAACAGGACAGCGGGGTCTGGGCAGAGCAGCATCTCACTTTCCTTTCATGCTGTTCCATCCACCTCTGAGATTCTGTTCCAGTCTGGTGAGAAAGGGTGGAGAGTCTGGAGGGCTTGGTGTTTCTCTTCCTCATTCCACATGATGCCAGTGGCAATTCACATTGATCCCCTATTCATTTTCATCCCAGTCAGCTGAAAGAAGTGGCTTTTCATGGTATCTGGCCCATAGCCTTTGCTTTTTTATCAGTAAGCTAAAAAAGGACGTAGTGTTGTCGATTCCAATTAAGAGCAGCTCTTTAGGAAGCCTGTTAGGGCTTCCAGGGCTCTGTCATTAAGGATGCAGTTTACCTTATTTTTCTCTCCTAGAACAGCTAGTTTGTTCAAACTGCTGATGTTGCAGTTAGTGATTGAATACTTTAACTACTGTCCTACCAAAGCCAAGCTCAAAATCCCACTGTTGTCAAATTGTTGCTGTTTTGACTCTTGATTACCCTCCAGTGGGTTTCTGAGTCTGCAAGTCTCTTTGGGAACAGACTGTCTCGTCTTGTTCCCCTGTAGATCTGAGAATTCAAACTTTTCCTTGCTGTCAATCCAAAAGCAGGCCGTTCGAATTCACCAACTGCTCCATGGGAGAAAAATGGGGACTCTCCTCTTGGGTAGTTTATAACCTCAGAAAACATCCTGAAGGGTTAGCTAGGAGTCGATTTTGACTCGAAGACACATAACAACTACTACACCTTTTGATAGACAGCTCAAATAGCACATTACATCACCAAGGGTCCTTACTTAGAAGCTTGTCACAGGTGATTGAAAGTAGAGACTGTGGAACTTTTCTTCAGTGGAGGGGCAGCAGTATAATTTCTAAAGAGCTCTGGTGGCCTAGTGGCAAGAAGCTGCTCTGCAATCCTGAAGGCACACAGTTTGAGGCCACCAGCTGCTCTGTGGGAGAATGATGGGCAGTCTCCTCCTGTGTGATTAATTGCCTCTGAAAACCCAGTATAGGGTCAACTAAGGGTCAGTTCCAACTCTATGGTATGTAACAGCAATATCTGATATCTCTAAATATAAGATTTACATTCAAATTCTTATTCTCTGTGAAGAGAATTTCTTAAATTTTTTTCATGCGTCAGAGAGCTGGACAATGACTACGGATGATAGAAGGAGAATTGATGCCTTTGAGCTGTGGTGCTGGAGAAGAGTATTGAATATACCATAGACTGCTAGGAGAATAAACAAGTTCATCCCGGAGAGGGTGAAACCAGGCTGCTCCTTGGAGGCAAGGATACTGAGGTTTCGTCTGACATACTTTGGGTATGTTGTAAGGAGGGGACCAGTCCTTGGAGAGGGACATCATATTTGGAAGAGTGGAAGTATGGAGAAAGAGGGGGAGACCATCGATGAGATGGATTGATTTGGTGACTGAGGTGATGAGGGTATCAGAGACAGTAAAGTTGGCACAGGATAAAGCAGGTTTCAAGGTGGCTGTACAGAGGGTTATTATGAGTTGCAAGTGACTTGACGACACATAACAACAACAACATTACTGATTTATTTAAAAAGATAAAATATGTTGTTTTTATGAAGATAATTTGAGAACACCTTAATAAGTCTTGAACAGATGCCTGATGCCAAAGGCCTGAGTGTGAGTCCTCAGCACCAAGCGTTAGTAGAAACTTCTTGGCTTGCAGACCTTCTACTTCGTAGGGCACTGTTTCTAAAATGCCCAAGGGATTGAAGTCATGGGGTAAGTGCCATGCTTTCCTACTGACAAGTCAGCAAATCCAAGCAGGAGTTTGATTGCCATGTAAATTAATCATCTGGCCTCTAGGATATAAAACATTGTTCCAAGACTTTAAGAGAATAACAGTTTAAAAAATTGTTCTCATTTTCCCCTTTCTTCAAGGAGAATGAAGGAGGGAGGGAAGTGATAAGAAACACCAGTGGAGAGTCTGGCTGGTGGCTGGTGGAATGTGCTCTTGAGAAGAGCAGTTTTAAATCTCTTTCAGTACTTTTTTTTTGTTGTTGACTGACTGTCAGGAGCTGGGAAGATGGCCAAGAAGGAAATGACACATCGAGAGGCATTTTGTGTTGTGCAACATTCTGTGGAACTGATGCAAGGATATATGGCCTGTTTACACATTCCTTCACTAGCAGACTGCATGGCAGTAATTTAATTCAGCAGCACATGGCATGCTGCAGCAAGGAGCTATGGCCTTAACATCCTTTCATGGCAAATTATCACAGCCGTTAAAACATGCTTGTGTCCCTCCTTTGCACTCTTCCCTGGCTCCCCAGTTCTGAATGTGCTTTCTCATCGTGTTGGACTTGTGTTAACAAGGTCCCATAGCTTTCACAACTAGAGCACATTTTCCGCATGCATATGCTCCGCTTGATATATTGCTTCTCAGTAAATATAGCAGGTTTTCGAGGGATATGGGCTCTAAAGACACGCGTGAACTTGATCCAAATGTGTCAGTGGTTTATAGACTTCAGTGTAAGTCCGAAATCATATTCTTAAGACAGTGCAGGAATTGAAAGTTTTCTTTTTTAAAAAGAAAATAGCTTTTTCTTTTCAAACGAGATAGTTCATCATCAATTACTGAAATAATCTTCTTCTAGTCTGTTCATATTGCAGCATTTTTCAAGGGAGGCTGAATCAAAGAAAAATAGGATATACTTAAAAGTAATGGAGAAGAAAAGAGTTACTAAAAAAAAAATTTAAAAAAAGAAAAAATTTACTGAGAAAATGATATATTTGTACTTGTCCTTCCTTCCTTAGTGTCTATACATTGGTGGTCTGGTGGTTGAGTGCCTACCTGCTAACTAAAATGTCAGCAGTTCAAACCCACCGGGAGAGACAGCCTACTTCTGTAAGATTATAGTCTTGAAAATCCTAGGAGAAGTTTTACCCTGTTCCCTTGGGTCTCTCTGAGTTGGAATTGACTTAATGACAATGACTTTAGCATATTTACATAATAACCTTGTAATTTAAATAAAGCATATCTTTTGGCCTCAGAAAAATTCACAAACATTTTAATTAGGGAGATATAGAGAATAATTGCTCCTGTTTTCCTAGCAATTTTTGGAAACTAAGAAATGACACCAAAATACTTATGCAATGATTAAATTAAAATAAGAGACTGTTTGTTGCATGGTGTTTAAAATAGCATATTCCTTGTTCCTTTCTGTTACTGTCACTTGTGACTTAAATGTATTTACTAGTAGACATAAGCCTTTCATTAAATATTAGCATTAAGGCTTAAATTCAAGTACCTCTGGGAAAGGTACCTCCTACTTATATTGAGTCTTTTATTGGGAACAGGTTTTTTGGTAGTGATAAAGGGATAGGTATCAATGAGGTTCTGTGTACTAGAGAGTAAATAACGAGTCACAGTATGCACACAGTGCCTCGACCCACTTTGAAGGTGTTGTCAGCTTCAGGTATTATAGTTTGCCCTATAGTATATATTTCTGATGTGTTTCAGGTCTGATGTACTACTAAGGGTAGAAGACTTTGGGAATTTAACAGTGAGATTTTAGATTCTGCATTTCCCTTTCATTGAGTAGTCTTAGAAAGTTTTTTCTTCTCCTCCCTCTATGTATATGATAGCTTTCGTCTTTTGTTGTTGTTGTTTGGTGCCATAGAGTCAAGCATGACTCATAGTGACCCTTTAAACAAAAAATCTGAACCTTGTTCTATCCTGCGTTATCTTCACACTTCCTGACACACAAGAACCCATTGCAACAGTCACTGTGTCAGTTCACCTGGCTGAGGGTCTTCGTTTCTCGCCAAGGAATAACCCTTTCTAGCAACATGCCCATAGTATGTGAGGCAAAGCTTCATCATTACTCTTTTACTGACTTGAAAATGGCCACATAGTATCTTTTCTTTTAATGGTTTGCCTTATCATTTCTATATGCATATTTGTTTTCATGAATTGAGTCATTGTCTGTACCCACCTCTTGAATAACGTAAACGTATTATATTTTAAATTGTAATTCCATTTTCTCGTCTAAAATGTTTGTCTGATATTTTAGCTTAGACTCATTTTATACCCCCTCAATTAATCATCATCTATGTTTTAAACTTATTTTATAGTCTCTTGTTGTTAGTTTCTGGTAAGCCATTTCCAACTCTTAGCAACCCCATGTATGCAGCATAGAACTGTGCTCTGTGAGGTTTTCAAGACAGTGACCTTTTAGAAGCAGGTCACTAGGTGATTGCTTCTTAGTTGGTGTGGGTGGGTAGGTGAGAACTGCTAACCTTTAGGTTAGCAGTTCAACGTTTAACCACTTCTGCCACTTAGGCCCTCCCATTGTTTTGGTTTGCCCACGTGTGTATGGATTTATTTGCTCACTGTTCTGTCTTGCCACTCACTGGACAGCCAGAGCAGCATTCCCAAGACGCTGGTGTACACACCTTTTGCTTTGGCGGAACTCTCAATGATAAGGTGCTTCTTTTATTTGGCTGATGAGCCGTTGAACAAAGTGGGGCGGGGGGGGGCGAGAAATCAATATAAACAAGGTCTGGGGGAGCTGGGAGACCATGATCTGGGGGTAAAACTCTCTGCAAGCAGGGTAGATGGGTGATTGCAGTGTAGACTTTGTGTCCGTGTCATTAGAATAGCTCAGAGTTGGGAAGAGTTCACTGACCTTGAAGAAAAATGGTACTTCTTGTGCTTACACCATCTGTGGGACTGTTGCATCAGCCCTGTGACTGCTGTACCTTCTGCAGTATGCATCCTCCAATCACCTTCTCACTTGGTGCCTGCTAGTGTTAATATTCATGAGCTCACACCTGGGTAAACATGATTGCAGGTATTTTGGCTGGGGGTTACTCAGCATAGTTTAACCTCTACCTTTCCTCCTTAAAATTAGTCCTGAAAATGATTTGTATAATAATATCTATTCTTCAAGAAGATTATGCAGCTACAAAAACACAGACAATTATAAAGGAAGTGAAGGAAATATGTTGTTGCTGTGGCTTAGTGCCGCCAAGTCGACAGTGACTCAAAGCGACCTCCTGAACAATACCATGTTCACGATCTCTCTCATATAAATGAGTGAAAAGAGCTTTAGTCTCTTTAGAGATTTAGCTTTCATTCAGTTTACACATCTTCCTATTTCATCTCTTTACTGTTCACTCCATCCTGGCGAAATGAGTAGCAATGCTTTTATACTGGAAGGTCGATTTCAAAGTCATTTAACAGAAGATTAATCTGTGAGGGTAGTTTGTATTTGAAGTGAGTCTAGTTATGATGAAGGGAACTGGGGGACTTGGACATTCCTCTTTTCAGAACTTGGTGCTCTGACCGACCATAAGCAAATCATTCAATGTCTAAGTCGGTTTCATCATCGTTCAGGTGGAAATGGCCGTGAAAACACTTCACAGAGCTGGGAGGAATAACTCCTAAGGAATGATCGTAAAGTCTTTGGCACACATGAAGGGCAACTTAAATACCAAACAGTAATTATATAGCGCCTTTCTGCCAAGGAGTTCCAAACACTTAGACATTACCTCACTAATTCTGATTCTCTTTACATCCCTTTGAGGAAAGCATTTTTTCATTTTACAGGTAGATAAACTGAGGCATAGACACTTGAAAACTCATTTTTCCTGTGTCACTGTGCAAGTCAGCAGATGATTTATGGAAATGGGCAAGGAGCCCAGGTCTCTTCCTGTTCAATTATTCACTGCTAAATCTTCCTAATACTTTTGACAGTACTGTTATGAAAGCTTCTGGTTTTGGGTCCAGCACCCTGTTGGTCGATTGCATGACATGGTTTCATCTGAGAAGCATACCTGGTGAAGTAGTAGCATTCCTAAATAGTAAATAAGTCCCAAGCTATAGCACCTGGCATACTGTAGATGCAGATGAATATTGAGGTCATTAAAATGAAGTTTAACTAGCAGAGCTGGAAACATGGCATTTGCATTGATGAAAGTACCAAGTTGTTAAGTTAACCCTTAAGAGGTGTTTACTTTGACTATGCTACCAAGCCAAAGGTGGGTGATTTTAATCAAGGCCCTCAGGCCTTGTTTTAATTGTTTTTGGTCAAACATTCTTCTAAGTGATTTAGCACTGGTCCGTCCATTTGCTATACAGAGGTTAACTTGTGGTTGCTGTGATACTAAACACTGTGACACTGATGTGTCAAATGCGATAATGGTTGCCCATGGTGGACAGTGTTTGGTGGAGCTTCCCAAATAAAACAAGCTTGGAAGCAGGAATGGCATCCACTTCTGAAATGGCTTGCCTCCGGAAACTCTATGAATGTGGAGAAACGACAAAGTTATACAAGTGTTCAGGTCTTTCTTCATAGGGTTGCTATGAGTCGTCTACGACTCGACGACACTTAACAACAACAACATCAGTAAAATAAACTTAGTTCATGGGAAAGATGTTAATTTTAAACTGTTACACAATTAGGGGATATATACAAGATTAAGAAATAATCTTTAATCAAAAGAAGTAAATAAAAATGCATCTCCCAAGATTTTCACTATTAATAATTTCATGTATTATCTTTGCCAGTATTTTTTTAAATTCAGGTCCAGAACATCTCACATATCTATAGTCTTTACTATCTAAACCAAGTGAAGCCTATTATCTTAAAATTTGAGGTATGTTCAATAGTTACTAAAACAAAGAGGTGCTACTGTGTGATGTACATAAAAACATTGTTATTATGACTGTATTAGGGAGCTCTGGTAGCATAGTGGCAAGAAACTGTGTTGCAATTCCAAAGGCATGTGGTTTGAGGCCACCTTCTCAGCAGGAGAAGGATTTGCAGTCTCCTCCTGTGCCCTTACCTGCCTCTGAAGACCCGCCAGAGGGTCAGCTATGGGTTGGTTCCAACTCTATGGTACACACAACAACAAAAACTGGAATATTATGTTAAAGATGTTTTAGTGTATCTGGAAGTTTTAAAAAATACTTTTATTGCATAGAAAGACATTATACTATCTAATAAAACAAACATTTGACTAATTGATGGTCCCATATGATGAACCATACCTAACTGTTAAAACTTGTGCATAAATTTAACTTAAGACAGACATAGGAATGGGACTTGTTGTAATCTGGGGGCTACCTATAATTCTAGTAATTTTGTAATGGTAACAAAACTTTTGTCACAGAATCGCATCAGGAAAATTATGGTCTGTAACATACAGGTGGCATTACTGAACTGAAGTTGAAAGGAAGGAATAACTGGAATTGAGAATAATTGCTTTAAGGAAAAGGAGTATGCCAATAGGACTGGCAGTATTTCTAGAAAACATTTCAGAAGAGGTGGCAGCTTGCCAGAATGATAGAAGAGAGCCATCTTTCCTTAAATGATGTAAGGCTAGTTGTATACGAGAAGGATTTTTCTTCCCCTCTCCTGGGCCTGCCACTAAGAACATCATCCCCCATTATACCTACCAACAGAAACGCTTCTTGTCACGCTTAGAGATTTTTTTTTAAAAAGGTCAGAGTTTCTAGTATTGAGAACATTTATTCGTTCAAAACAGTTTTGAATGCTTACTATGAGCTGGGCGCTAAGTTTACAGAACAAGGCAAACAAACTTCTCTGCCTTTGGGGAGTCAGGTAAGAAATGAGTAAATAGACATTTACTTCTAATTGCATATAATTGCAAATTGTGGTAGATCCTGTGAAGGGAAATGGCTGTGCTAATAATAAAGTATGATGGGTGGCAGGGGCAGAAAGAAATCTGTTCTAGAATAGTCTGGAGCATGCCTCCTCAGGAGACAGCATCTTAGCAGAGGTCTGAAGGTGAGAAAAAACCCCAGCTCTAGCAAGAATGAAGGGAGCTCTGGTGGCCTAGTGGTAAGAAGTCACACTGCCAATGCAAAGGCAGGCAGTTTGAATCCATCAGCTGCTCCATGTGAGAAAGATGAGTCATCTCCTCCCGTGTGAAGTATAGTCTCTGAAAACCCAGTGGAGGGTCGGCTGTGAGTCTCTTCCTACTCAGTGGCACATAACAACAACAACAACAGGAAGAATGTGGGAAGACACTTGAAGGCTAAGGATACCTCACATGCAAACTCCTGATCAACGTCATAAATAGGTATCTAACTTCATTCAGAGAGGGACTTGCTGTTGTTGTTCGATGCCTCTGAGGCAATATTGACGTGCTATGTCAGAGTAAAACTGTCTCCCTGCCTCAAGGCTGCAATTCTCACCAGAGCAGATGTCAGGCCTTTCTCTCATGGAACTGCTGGGTGGGTATGAACTACCCACAGAGCCCTGTTGTTGTTGGTGGGTGCTATTGAGTTGGGTCTGACGCCAGTGACCCCTCTAATATAACAGTCAAAACCCTGCCCAGTCCTGGGCCTTCCACACAATCTCTACTGTCTACAGTGTCTACTGTGTAAGCCTGTCATTGCAGCCACTGTGTTGATTCATCTAATCAAGGGTCTTTCCCCAGCCTTCTACTTTTCCAAGCATGATGTTCTTTTGTTAACACGAGCAGCTGGTCACTGGCATTAGGGCCTTTGGAATTCTACATTGCTGGAAAAAAAGATGGAAAAGTCACCAAAAAAAAGGATTCTATGTGCAGTTTCACGTGTATGATTTACAGCTTCTGAAACCCACTATGGGGTCAGCTAATTAGTTCTGATGAAACAGCAATGAGATAGAGAGAGGGAGAGAGAGAATTGCCTTCTACCTCTGTAGTTTCCTCCTTCATAATTCTACTCAGGGCTTATCCTTAGAGTGTTATGCTTTAAGGAGCATAGACAGACTGTCTTGCTCATCCTGATGACCCCAAGATGCATGAGATTCCACACTGAGTTAAGATGTTGACGATCCTATAATGTTTTTTGCAAAGGGTATCATGTTTTAAGTCATTGTTGGTCAGTGACTTGGCTTAAATAAGAAGACTCAATTAGCTTGGCTAGATAATCAATTCCGAAGGACCACATAAGTAGTGAAAGGCAGTGGAGAAAGGCTTTGAACTCTCTGGTGAGGAACACCAGGCAGGAGCAGGTGGAGGAGGAATGGCGTTTCCACTGTGGACACTCAGTAAGGATTCTAGGCCCTTATTTTTTTCTCCCCTTAGGCACAGAGCCATAGGATCAAACTTGATTAAAAAGAATCCCAACAAAGCAGTAAGTTACCTATTTGAGTAGAATTTCTTAGGACTGTGTGTAATTCTTCGCTTTTATCAACAGTGAGAAGCAATTCCAAAGGTGAACTGGGTTTCAGAACAAAAGAGCAGTGCAGAAAACGTAAGATCCTTCAGCAGAGAGCACTGATGATGATTAAAGGATTGTAAAATTGAACTTATAAGGATAAGTTGAAAGACATGGGATTACTTAGCTTCAAGAAGAGAAGACTGAAAAAATGACTTAATAACATATTTTAAGATTATGAGGCACTATTAAGCTGTGTATGGTGACCAGCTGTTTTGTTTTTAGTGAGGTCAGAGAAAGAATAGGTTTTAACTGAAGCACGATAGACTTAGGTTAGATTTTAAGAACTTTTTAGTGTAAGAATTGCAAAGTGGAAGAGTCTAGTGGAGGTTAGAGGACTCAGCTGGGGAGTTTTCAATCACCCTTCCATCTCCGTGATTTTATGAATTTATGAAACACAGGAAAACACTGCCTTTCTGCTTTTAGAATCAGAGACGTGGTTTCTGTGTTTCTATTAGAATTCAGAAGCTCCGAATAGAATATTTATGTTGACATAAATAATGAAGAGTAATTTGCCTTGCTTTAATGCTGATTAGAATCTTTAATTGAGGAAAAGTAGAACAAAAAAGATAATCAGATCTGCCAATTGATCAGAAATTATCATTGTAAATAAGAATAGGTATGTTATTAAAAAATTGAGGCTGAGGGTGAGAATGTTGTGTTGTTAGGAAAACCCAGGTTTATTTGCTTTGTACATGCCAGGTACAAAAGGTGGGATTTTAGGAAGTTGATTAATTTTTTAGTTACCTGCCTACTGTGAGAAATTAAATCAAACAACAAACACAAAACCAACACACAAAGAAAAGCATTTCCAGGTGACACAAAGTTAGTATATAACCTGAAGCTTGAGAGATACAATCCACATCCCCCGCAAAAAATCACCCTCAAGGAATTTATCGTCACAGAGAAGGAAGGAGAGAGGAAATAGGCAGGATTTATTTCTGAAAACAGAAACCCTCATGCATTTAAAAGTTGGCAGGGATGCGAAGTTGAGCAGAACAAACCTGAGAATCGCTGGCTGAGCACACCATTCCTTTCAGCTTGGAAGCTGGAGTGCAGGAAAGCTTTTTGCTTTGCTTTCTGAGTTAACCTTTCCCAGAGAGGCCAAGTGTCGAGGTTTTGGTTTTGGTTGGTTTTTTTTTTTTAAATTTTTAAATTCCTTCTTTAATCCTCTCCTTTGCTTTTTAAATACCTGTCTGAGCAATTTTGTCATAATAAATTTGCACACCTGCACATGGTTTGCTGTAAGCAATCATGATAGCTCGCTGATGAAACTATGAAAAACAAAACACACATATGTAGTGTTTTCAGATGACGTATTAATTTTGAACCAAATGGATATAGTTTTCTCTGAAAAAAAAATCAAAGAGACTAAAGGAACAAATCTTAAAACAGGTGACTTTGACTGGGAAGAAGGCTCATTGGGTGTGGTGCTAGGCAAAAGGAAAGGAAAAATACTCAGAATACATTTTTCTTTCTTCCCAAAATAACTTGAACCTTTTGATTCACTAGGGACATTAGACCACTTCCCAAAGTGTTATCACCATTGGAGGGCCACCCTGTAGCCCACAGTTGGTCAGAAATCACAACCCCCTTCCTTTTTACAGCCTTTCTCCTCGTCTGGAATATTTTCTTAGTGGCCTTGGCACTTTTAGTCTTTATGGGAATAATAAAAAGACAGTTGTTTCTTATTTTCTGCAATTACTTTCCAATACCATGAACTCAAACTGGCTGTAGTTTCCTAAAGAATAAGGAAAGGGTCCTATACTGATTTATTTGAAGCAACAAGTGTACCTACCAAAGCTGTTTATTCATCCTTTCTCCCCTGAACTCCTTGCCTTCCAAGAGAACTCTACTTATGACTTAGGAACCAACTTAAGAGAAACTGTGACAGAAGGAGGGCATACAGTGTGGTCAGAGGTTTAGAGAAGGCTGGATGCATAAGCACAATAATGTCTAAAGGTTAATAGAGAAGAACCGAGGTTTCTATGAAGGTGATAGGATTAAAAGAAAGTTCCTGTGCTTTGATCACTCCCAAAGATTCCTACCTAGACTCTCTTTCTCTTGGGTTTTAAAGAATTGTACAGGTTGCACAAAGCAGATATAGCAGGGGCGTTTTCTGGGGCCAGGGACCAAGGAGTTTCTGGATTTTATAATTAGGAAATTAACCAATGAACCAACATGTGGGACACCGGGCCACTTTATTTTTTTATGAAATACTTCTGCCACTTTTTCTATAGAACATATAGTGGATGCTTGTCTTCTGAGACCTGGTGTAGCAGTTTATTGGTAGAGCTAAATAGCTTAAATAACCCAAAGGAGAGGAGTGCACCTTCTTTTCACTTTGATCTGTGGCACATTGTTATTAATAGAATTGCTAAGAGTCATAGGCGACTCAACAGCTCCGAACAACAAGATGGCACACTAGGTGCTGGTGGGTGGTACCTGGAAGCTTGTGCATGAAGAACCTGTCTTATTGTGGTTAATTTGCCATATCCTGGTCCAGTGGTGACACCGGAATGTAAGTTAGTTCATGCAAAAGGACTTCATTTAGACACAACTGCCCCAGGCAACCCTCTTTGTTGAGGGTCATCCTTCCCTTGTCAGTGAGGTTCTGGAGAAGTATTATGGAGCCATCATGCCTTCATTTTCTTCTGTTAGGAGAAATGAAAATTAAGTCAATGAAAACTTTCAATGGAATTGGAGAAAATCTGACACTAAAGGATTAAATGACCAGCGGAAGGATATCTGACGATCTAGATAAGATGGCTCTGGTTGTTAGCATTTTTGCTGAGTGCTGCCTCTAAGCTAGGAACTCAGCACGATGAGTCAAATGTAGCTGTAAATAGAGACTTTGCTAGGGAAGGGAGAGCTGCTCAGGCTTTCAAAGCAGGAACAGGTGGCACTTCAGCCACTTTATAAATGTCTCCTTTGACCGTTTTAAAATTTCGATAAATTGCACTGAAAATCTATGAGGAAAGAAACAACTTTTTTTTTTTTTTTTTTGGTTGTGGCAAAGAGCTCCTAAAATTGATTTACAACAGAGATATATTCTTAATTCTACTTATGGTGCTTTTAAATCAGTTGCTGGGATGGATTTTGATTTTTTTTTTTTACGTCAAAATAATGTGGTCACACTGGTCTCTTCACATTTGGCTGTTGGAAGGCTTATGGTTTGTAAATTATTTAAAATCACTTAAAAATATTATTTATACATTATGATTTTAATGTACAAGTGTTTTATTTGACAAAATATTATTTGTACATTAGGATTGGAATGTATAAATTATTGTACATTAGGATTTTAATGTAATTCCAAACCCTCCACACAACCACAAAATTCTTTTAACAATTCAGGAATTTCTAAATATTGTTCTTTAACCCTTTGAATCTCAGTGGTTTTGGCAATTAAAGAAAATTAACTTGTGAAGAAAGACGCCTCAAGGAAAAAGCATCCTTTATTCTTGTATTAATTCAGCAAACATTTATAGGGTGCTCGTTCTCTATCTGATTGCGAGGTACTGATGAAGGATCTCAGCTTGGAGAGTCTAATTTTAAAGGGCTACCAATAGAATAAGAAATAAAGCTAAGATCACTGCCCTCTCCTAAGAAAAAATACCCAACAAACAAACAAAACCCCCGACTAATTGTTGCAAAGTTGCTTCTGTCTCTCAGTGAACATTGAGTTTCTGAGGCTCCCTCAGAGTGGCTGATGGATCCAAACTGCTAACTTTTCAGTTGGGAGTCAGGTAACATTTCACACTGTGCCACTCAGAAGTTAAATCTCAATCTCATTGCCGTGGAGTCTGAACTGGTTCATAACTGACCCTCCAGCAGGTTTCTGAGGCTGTATATAGTGTGGGAGGAGATTCCTTGTGGAGTGGCTGGTGGATTCCAACCCCCCCGGAGAGGCTCTGCTTCGGGGTTGGCAGCTTGTTCGCTAACCTATGGACGACATCACTAGAGCTCCGTAGGCCTCTTTAAAACTGAAGTCAGTCCCCAGCATAGTTTTCATATATTGTTGTTGTTGTTGTTGTT
>NW_006399767.1:10921992-10976683 GCF_000299155.1 Elephantulus edwardii | reverse complement strand
CTCCTCCTTCCAAGCTTGTTTTAATCGGGGAGCTCCACCCCACTCTCAGTCCACATTGGGTAGCCAACCATTAACGCATTTGACACATCCATTTCATATATTAGGATAGAAAAAATTTTGTAGGGAAAATGAACAGACCTCCCTGCATCTATTTCTAAGAATATAGGAAAATGTATGCATTGTCAAGAGTATTGTTTAACGCTGGCCATACCCACACGATTTACATTCTCTGCTTACCCTGCCTGGCGTCTGTGCTCTTGGAGAATCAGCTCATCAGTGCACTACTTTATTGGTTCATCACACCGCTCCATTCTCACATCCTTCGTTATTTCTCTGTCAGTCACCACACCTACTTCCTCACTAGCACCTTGACCTTCTTTGCTTTCTGCATCACACACTTCTATCAGAGCAAGCAGCACGTCTTTGCCTTAGAAAAATGAGTTCCCAGGTATATTTGACTACAAGAAAAAAGGATTCCAAGGCTAAATAAGAATATAACAAGACACCTGTGTATGTGTGTGTGTGTGTGTGTGTGTGTGTGTGTGTGTGTGTGGTGTGACTGTGCTGGACCTCTTTTCTACCCATTAACTTTTCTTTTACAAATGAGAAAACTGAGGCTTCAAGAAACTGCATTAACTCATCCCAAGCCCTCAATAGGAAAATTTGTTCTGCTTCCCTGACTTCAGGTCAGTACCATTTCTGCTGATTGATAAAGACTTTGAAAGCTGAGAGGTTTTTGTGGAAAGCTTTTTAGAATTTCATCTATATCAGAAGTTAAGAAAACTCACAACTAACTGCTTGTCTTTTGGTTTCACTGACTTTGGCTCATGACACTCTCTTTGTGACAGAGTACAACTACCCCATATGGTTGTCTTGATAGAGGTAAATTGCCAGACCTTATGCCTTCATAGACAGTAGGTGGATTGGAACCATTGACTTTTCAGTTAGCTGAAGAGCTACTAACACAAAACAAAACAAAACAATCATTTATGACTCACAGTGATCGTGATCCAGTGTTCTTAATAGAATGGTCTCCTTGTGTTTCTTAGGCTGTAATCTTTTTGCAAGAAGACTTTATCACATATTTGCTCCATAAAGCAGCTAGTGGGTTGGAACTGTCAACTTTTTGTCTCCCAGTCCAGTACCACCACTACTGTACCACCAAAGCGCCTCATATTTGCCCTCAGCACAATGTCAAGTCTGAAAGACCAGAGTGAAGGGATTATTGTGTGATCATCAGAAACACAAATTTGGACTTCTCTGGCTTTTAAACATCTTCACTGAGCCCTCGTTTCTTCTTTGAGAAATTAGAAATTATTGTTAGTCACAAGTAGTAGGCATTTTCACTGTCTGAGGGAGTTCTGGTGGTGTAATTGGTGGGGAGTTGCACTGGTAACTCAAAGCTGGTGACTCTGGTGATTCAAATCCATCAGTGGCTTCTCGGGAGAAGGAACAGCAACCTCCTGTGCCATTTACAGCCTCAAAAAATCCACTGGAGGATCTACTATGAGTCTGTTCCAAGATAAGAGATTTAGGAAGAACTGGTGGAGTAATCCATAGGGAGTGCTCCTGCTAACAAAAATGCTGAACCCTTTTGGCAGTTCAAATTGATCAGCAGCTCTATAGGATAAAGATGGGCAATCTCCTACCATGCAATTTATAGTCATTTAAAACAAATGGAGGATCAGCTATCAGTTTAGACTTGACAGCAATGAGATGAGATTATGAGATTTGCTTTTTCCTATAAGTCTCTAATGTCAGGATGATGATAGGATTCTAGAGAAGAATGGCTTTATTTTTGATAATTTAGATTGAGTAGAAAAAATATTTTGGTGAAAATATAACATTTGTGGGATTAGCAATAAAAGCACATGTACAAAGTTAAATGCTGCCAGTTACTACTTCTTGTATTTTAAAATGATGTTTACTTGTGTAACATGAGAAAACATTTTTTACAATTAAGACATTTCCAAAAACATATGGAAGAAAGTAACTCCAAAGAGAACCTCAGTTAATAGTACATTTCCTTTTAATATTTTTTAAAATGCCTATCTTCATTTGCATTCATATGTATTGATATGATTTTCATTTAAAAATTTTTGCTCATATCTCTTAAACAGATTTTACTTTTTAATTATTTACAAGAATTAGACTGCCCTCTAAATCTTAATCTTAAAATGGTGAAATACTCAGTTGGATAAAGAGAAAAATGTTGAACATTGTTTTACAGAAATTGAGATAAAATCTTCTATTCCTGTTCCTTTGAAAACATTCTAGATTATAAGATTATTCATTTCCTGATTTTGTTGCATTGCCTTAATTGTATATTCTCCTCCTTACTTCTCTTTTCCTCTTTCATCTTTATTCTGTTTTTTTTAAGTGCTGACGTGATGTCTCGTTTGTTAAACCATGAAGGACACTCTACACTGGGTAGCATGGCCAAACTTTCATGGTCTCTTGTTCATGACCCCTTAAGGCACCATCTCCATGTGGAATCCTAGAGAATGGTCCTTGTTTGTCTTTACCTAGGATTGGCACACCTCCCCTGTGGCCTTTCCTTTGAGAAAATACTAGATTCTACACATGTATAATTACTTAGTTTAGAAAGTTTGCGTTGACACTTTTGATTTTGCCATAAGCTAGTGAAATAACTAGAAAAGAAGCTTTTTCAAGTGAAGAAGACTTGAGAAGTTATAGGACTTGCCCATGGTTATACATCTCTGTTGAATAGTAATTTTTTTAAAAAATGGGTTAATATGACTAGAATGAAACTCAGGAAGAGAAAAAGTTCTTGCTGAGAATGAAAGTAAAAATGCAGAGAATGTCACTATGTTTTTCTTACTTACTCATTCACTCACTCATTGCTGTGGAATTGGAACTAACTCATAGCTAACCCCTCTAGCAAGTTTTCAGAAACTGTAAATCACACGGGAGGAAATGGCCCATCCTTTTCCTGAGGGGCAGTTGGTGGATTTGAACTGCCTGCATCTAGGTTGGCAGCACAACTCCTTACTCATCATGCCATTAGAGAATCTTGCCCAAAAGAATTTCACAGTAACTAGAAACTGTCTAATTTTTATTTATCTTCTGTTTGAAAAGTAAGTAGAAATTGTTACACATGAAAAAAAGACTTTTTGGGGGTTATATATTGGTGGTTTAATTTTGTTCTACTGGAAGATAAACCAAGAGAGAATAAAATATTTGTGAGACAAGGGGAAGAAAGATTCAAAGCCAGACTATACACTTTCCTATTTCTGGAGTTGTAGAACTGTGAATGAATGCAGGAGGTGCATTCAGATCTTTAGCAAATCCTGAAGAGTGTAACATTCTCAATTCACTAGGAAATCTACAAAATAAGAAGCACTTTGTTTGGCAAATAATCTCTCTCAAAATAGAATTTGAATTACTGTTCTAAAATAAAATCCTGTGGATTGAGACTTGTTGGCCTTACAGGAATTGTCAGGGAGGCTAAGTGAAGTAGATAATATGACCTCTGTCTCTCATTGCTGTTAAGCCACTTTAGACTCATAGCTGACCGCCCCCCCCCCAATTGGTTATCCATGGCTGTAAATCACGCAGGAGGAGACTGCTTCTCTTTCTCCTATGAAGTGGCTGGTGGTTAAAAACTGTGAGAGAAGCTCGGCCTTTGAGTTAGCAGTGCCGATTGTGCCAGGGGTCCCCAAAGAACAGTGCAGAAGAAGGAAACTCCAACAGCAATGCCTGAGGAAGGCCTGTGACTGTGGTGAACATGTTAGAGGTTCAGTCAACCCTTAAGATCAAAGACTGTGCAAAGGTGAAGTCTTAATTGTGTTTTCTCTACTAGTAAGACAAGGAGGATTACTACAGGCATGTTGTTATGTACCATCAAGTTGGAACTAAGTCGTAGCTGATGCTCCAGTGGGTTTATGGGAGGAGATTGTCCAAATTTCTCCCTTGGAACAGCTGGGGGACTCAAACCTCATATCTTTGAGTTGGCGGCACAACTCCTTTCAATGCAGCCACCGAAAGCTCCTATTAAAAGAGAAAAGGCAGTGTATGGACGGCTACCTCTGACCTCTGTTAACTCTACAAAGGGGAACCATCATCAGCATCCACAGACCAAATCAATTCCTATGAGGTCAGACACCTCACACTCCTGCGCCTTTTTCTACTCATTGCAGCACCAATCTTACTGCTTTACTGGGTCCAAAATGCATTCCAGTAGTTTACAGATGACACAGAACAATGTTAGGAAAAGTTAAAAAGGCTATAATTCAGGTTAAGTAGCAGAATACAATCAGTCAGAACAGCTTCCGAAATGTTCCCACAGCACCTCAGCCTTGTGCCTTTAGGCTTTTAGTCCTGCCGGTTATGGTTTTCCCCTTCCTGGTCCTTGAATAAATTAGAGCAAAAGCATCTTAGCTTTGGTTCCGTGGTATAGAGGCCCCAAGGTCAGGCCTGTCTCATGTCTGGTCTCTGGTTCCTCTGCTGTGTCTGCTATGTCGGCTGCTCCTATAGGCCCTGGTCTGGCTGGGCCAAGAATCTCTGGCCCCAAAGGACATGCTGCATTCTCTTGCTTTTTCTTTGATGGTGGTGAGATTCTCAAAATGTGCTGCTGAATCCACTCATGTTAAGGAGAGACTAGCCATTTCCCTAGTGGTTAGGCTAACACATCCTGCTCACATATTCCTGCCCGTCCACGTGGCAAAGTGAAGCTCAGTGGTTTGGAAAACTATTTTGAACAATTAGCCCTTAACACAACAGCTCGCTAGTGCAATCATGTTGTTTTTATTATTGTTATGTGCCGTCAAGTCGTTTGCGACTCATAGCGACCCTATGTACAACAGCCCTAAACCGTGCTCTATCCTGTGCCAATCGCACTGTCTCTGACACACCCATCCCGATTACCCCAGTCGCTGAATCAATCCACCTCATAGAGGGTCTTACCCTCCTGCACCGTCCCTCTACTCTACCCAGGATGATGTCCCTCTCCAAGGACCTGTTTCTCCTTACAACATGTCCAAAGTATGTCAGACGAAGCCCCAGAATCCTTGCCTCCAAGGAGTAGCCTGGTTTAACCCTCTCTAGGATGAATCTGTTTGTTGTACAATCATAGACTAGGACAAATGAAAATATTCTTAACAGTTTATTGTTGTTGTTATGTGCTGTTGAGTCGCTTGCAGCTCATAGTAACCCTATGTACTACTATATCCCTATACCCTGCTATATCCTATACCAGTACTATTGTCTCCAACACACCTACCCCCAATACCCTAGTCACTAGCAGATTGTACAGAATTTAAATACGTGCAAGAATCCGTAGGTGGTATAAATAGTTAAAGTGCTTGGCTACTAACTGAAAAGTTGGGGGATTGTATCCACCCTGAGGTGCTGTGGAAGAAAGGCCTAATGATTTACTGCCAAAATGCCAGCCATTGAAAACGTTATGGAGCACAATTATAAACCGTATTGTAACATATGGGGTCACCACGAGTTAGTGTTGACTTCGTGGTGACTAATTAGTTAGACAAATGCAATGACATATTCTGGGGTAGGAAATGAAAAATAATAACGGTGTTAACTTATAAACAATGTAGAATATTTGCTAAGCATCGTAAATTCTTGATAAAATGACTCTAGAGTCCTTATTTTATGTTGGTAGCATGGAAAAATTGGAATGAATTATCGAGCCACTAAAGAAGAAACTCCGCTGACTTAAATAATATTACATTTATTCAGTGCCGGAGATGTTTTAACTGCAAATACATTTTGACCTCCTTCAGTTCCTAATCCTTTTGCCATGTAAATAAATTAAGTCAATGAAAACCAATTTGTTGGTTTTTACCTCTCTGGTATATAAAAACCATGTCCATTAAAATACATATAAACAACAAACTCCTAACAGTACCTTCCAGTTAAGTCAGTGAACTTGTCAAAGTTTACATATTAATTTTAGAACTCGAACTTATTGGTAGTATTCTGCAGCAGAACATAGAAATTTGCTTAAAAAATGATCTGGTAATCTTATAGACCCTGTTGGCACCTTGAAATTTGGGGCCTGCTAGTATTTTGTACTTTTTTCAGACAGTAGGCTCTAGTGATGAACAACCCCACGTTCCATATTTCAGCCTCTTTGAACAAAGTTACCAATATAGGTATGTTGCTGGAATCTTTAATTCTAAAACTGAACAATCACCCCTGGCTTTTGATCACTTCCCTTCTTTCTTTCTCCCCTCTTTCTTTCCCTGTATGTATTGTAGCATTATATAATTTTTGTTTCTATTTCAATTTCTTGAGTTAAGAGCCCCTGTTTCCTCCATAGGTGCAACTTTTACTCTGCTATCTTTTAGTTGAGCTTGAGCTCTTACTGTAATGTCTTGACATGTTTATGTTTACAGGTTCATCTTGCTTCATGCCCTCTTCGGACTACGTCCAGCTGCAGTGCATATCTGTAGTCCCATTAAGATTTTAGTTTTTTTAAGAGGAAGAAGCTATTACATTTTTTTCTGTTTTTCTCTTAATGGTTTAAGGATCTCAGACGCAAACGATTACAACTCGGAAGCATGGGTGGGATACAGGTGGGCAAGGCAGAAACCATGGGTCTTGACCTTTGTCCAGTGGGCCGGTGCTGATATCCTCTGTAGTGGTGGTAGAAGCAGCCACCACACTGGCAGCAGATGGCTCCTGTTATTTTCTTCTTGCGTCCTCTTGCTCCACTTTTGCTGCTGCCGACTTCTGTCTGTGACATTTGAGCAGAGACCTGAGTTAAGTGAGGAAGCAAGCCAACTGTGAACACCTGGAGGAGGAAGGGCCAAGCAGTAGAAATGTTAGGATTAAAGGCATTGAGCCTGAACTTCTTGGCATGTCTGAGGACTAGCAAGAAGGGAAGCGTGTCTGTGGAAGAGTGAATGAATGGAAAAGTGGTAAGAGATGAGGCAAGAGAGGCAGGGAGTGGTTTTGAATGGCCCAGATTATGTAGGATCTAGACCGTGAATCTGAAGTTGAGGTGAGAAATCAAAGTTGAAGTGGTATTTAAAGCTATCTGACTGGAAGAAATAATTTAATGTAGGGATGTGAAAAGGGTCAAGGATGTCTAGTGTTTGAATGTAGGATTTAGGCAGAGCCAGCAAGGAGAACTGAGCAGAAGTTAACTAGAAGCCCAAAAGGACATGGGATCCAGGGAGAAAGAGAAACAGTGGTTAAGGAAAAAAAAAATCAACTGTGTCAAATTCTATTGAGCAAAGCTTGCCATTGGAATTGCTCATATGGAAACTATTGATAATCTTCAGTAATATCGGGGGAAGCCTGGGTTCAAAATTTTGTTTGGTGGGAGTTTAGGAGGAAATGGAGGATAGAAAATAAGGACATCAAATTGAGATACATTTTTCAGAGCAGTAACTGGAAGGGGAAATAGTATAATAGAACAGTTAGAAAAATGGAGCCTCAGTGCTGACCCATCAAGGGTCTTGACAGTTTACTTCTTTCAGGGCTTTAGCATCTCCATTAGTAAGAAGAGGATGACAAACATTATTTATCATGGTAATTATGGGGCATAGTGTGCATTAAGAGTTATTGAGGATGGGCAGGAGTGTGGGGTGTTAATTATAGGGTGGCACAATTCAATGGTTGGGGGGTAAGAGTCATTTGTAAACTGAAGGGTTGGGGGGTAAGAGTCATTTGTAAACTGAAGCATCTAATCATCAATAGTGTATAACATAAATTCTAAAAGAAGCACTTGGTCACTGTGGTTTGGAAGAGTTGGAGGAGGCTGGATAATGAGGAAAGTGAGTATGAATGGTTGGGTGGATTAGAGATACATACTGATGGCTAAGGGAAAGTGTAAGGAAAAGTGCCTGGAATGTGAAGAGGAAGTTAGGAAAGGCCAGACTGGAGAGAAAAGGAACATCAAGGTGGATTAAGGAGGCACAGTGCTTTGGGATGCTAACCCGAAAGTGAAGATTTAAACACACTAGCCCCTCTCTTGGGAGAGATGAGCACTCCCCACCCATAAAGATTTCCACTTCAGAAACCCAGTGGAGGGTTGTGTTGAGTCAGAGTCAACTCAATGGCTGGGTGTTAGGTGTAGGCTGAAGATAGCAGGGCCATGAAGAGGCTTGGTTAGGAAAAGCAGCGGGATGGCGCTGTGGGTTCTCTATCAGGATCACTGAAAGGGGAAGAGCTTTGGACCTCAACATTGTGGAATTTCAAGGGTTGGGAAAATTCTCCAGCTGTCTCTGGGATACAGAAGAATTGCAGTGCTCAATGCTTTTGCTTGAGAGGAGCGTAAGTCAGAAAACCCAAGACAAGGAAGAAATAGGAGATGAGGAAAAGAGGCAAAGAGGCCAGTTGGAAAAGTAGTCTCATAACCCAGCTGTGAGGAGAATCAGAACGGAACTTTATTGTTAAGGATTGTATATGCTCGGGAGCTCTGGTGGCCTAGTGGCAAGAAGCTGCATGGCAATCCCAGGAGTGCATGGTTCAAATCTACCAGATGCTGTCCTGGAGAAGAAGAGGCAATCTCCTCCTGTACCAGTCAGATCCAACTGAACAATACATACAAACGCACACACACACAAAAAAAATAGTAAAAAAAACAAAAGGAATTGTATATGCTTTGCATGTACTGTTAAGAATGGTCAGTGATAGCCCGGGGGAGAAGAAAAGTCCAGGAGGAAGGAGTGTTTCAAAAAGTAAAAACACTCATGAGGGAGAGAACTGTTTAAAAGGAATATATGATTAGGTATTATTTTCATGACAAGATTCCAGAAAAAGAAATGCAACGTAAAGTGGACTGTGGACTTGGGGAGGAGGGGATTGTATAACAATGAAAGAATTTTTTTTCTTTTCAAAGAGAAAAGCGAACTGGGGGAAGGATGGGCAGGGAAGAAAATGTGCAACAATGAATGAATGGGAAAAAAATTAAGTGGGAAGAATATGCTGTAGAATATATATATATATATATATATATATATATACACACATATTGCATTAAAACAAATAATTAAAAAAGCTCAAACAAAACACTCATGAAATGAGTGTCCCAGGCCGGTCAGTCAGCCAGTATTTACTGAGAGCCTACTATATGCCATGGCGGTTCTCGACTTTCTTCTGGGAACATTTCCAAGCTCTGTTCTAAGCCTGGACTACAATGCTCCTGATGGCAGGAAATGTGTGGGAGGAAGCCAAACTGTGACAAACCTAGGCTAATACACATATATTATTTTTTTCTTTTCTCCTTTTATATTGGAGAGGATTGTATCTTGGGAATTTTGCATATTCTTCCATGCTTATTTAGTTTGTTAAATAAATTAGTAATATTTATTAAATTTATTAGCAATATTAATCTATTGTTGCATTTAAAAAATATGATTTGGCAATATAAACTGTTGTTGATTGCCTTTGAGTCAAGCACGACTCGTAGTGTGTCCCTATGAACAATACGCATGAAGCCCCTCTACAACTTCACGTTTAACAAAGTTCATAGAGTTTCTGGAGGCATGTTATTTAGGAAGTGGATGCCACTCCTGCTTCCAAAATATACACTAATAGCCTTAACAGTGATCCGAAGATGAGAGCACGTGATCAAATTTTACTTGTCCAACTGCTGAAGAGTAGCATCAGAGCCTTCTATGTGACACTCATACAAAGAAAAAGATCAACAAAGTAATTATGATAAATGAAGCCTAATAAACACTAATTAAAAAATCAAGAGGAAGAAGTCTCCATTTCTATCATCTGTTTTAAGGGAATTATTTTAAGTAAAGGATTTTAAGTAAAAGATTTAGAATCAGTGAGTTGTTGTTGTTAGATATCATTGAGTTGTACAGCAGTATTAGTTATAACAGCAAAATAACCCAAGTTTCTGTGTATAATCCTGTCAGAAGGCCAGGTTTGCTCTTTAGCATCAAGGGAATGTGAAGGGAGAGGCTCTAGTCTAATCTCATTGGTTGGCTTTAATTTAATGCACTCTGGCAGTTGTATCGCTGGTTTTCCTTGATATTGGTAGTCTCTTAGGTCTCATGCAGAAGGAATGTACTAGACCACATAGCATTGTAACTAAGGTGTAGAATAGACAGATGCATGATCTCTTGAATTGAGCACAAGGTAATGTTGCTGGTGTTAGATGCTGTCACATTGGTTCTGAACCATAGCAGCCCCCATGGAACAAAGTATAACTTCCCCTAGAGTTTTCTTTGCTGTAATCTTTCAGTGAATAGGGCTGTTAGAAAGAGAATTGATGCCTTTGAGCTGTGGTGCTGGAGACGAGTGTTGAATATACCATGGACTGTTGGGAGAACAAACAGGTTTGTCCTAGAGAAGGTGAAGCCGGAATGCTCCTTGGAGTCAAGGATTCTTTTTTTTTTTATTCTGAAGCTTCGTCTGACATCCTTTGGGCATGTTGCAAGGAGGGACTGGTCCTTGGAGAGGGACATAATGTTTGGCAGAGTGGAGGGGCAGTGAAGAAGAGGAAGACCTTCGATGAGATGGATCGATTCTGTGACTGGAGCGGTGGGAATAAGTGTGTTTGAGATGGCTAGGTTGGCACAGGATAGAACAGTATTTAGAGCTGTTGTACATAGGGTCACTATGAGTCGCAAGCGACTCGATGGCACATAACAACAACAACAAACAATCTTTAAAAGAGTAGGTCACCAGATCTTTCTCTTATAGCTACCATGCTGTTGTTGTGTACTATTGAGTTGGAACTGACCCATAGCTGACCCTCCAACAAGTTTTCAGAGACTAGTCACAGGGGAGGAGATTACCTATTCTTCTCCTGCAGAACAGCTGGTGGATTCAAATTGTGTGCCTTTGGGATTGCTGTGCTGATTCTTACCACTAGGCCCCCAGAGCTCCCTTGAAGCTGCTATGTAGGTTTATAATATCAACCTTTTGGCAGCCAGTCAAGTCAACCAGTCATTTATACAACCAAAACATATTAAAAGGTAATGTTGTTATGTATAATTGAGTTGTAACCAACTCACAGCTGCCCCTCCAGTGTGTTTTCAAAGTCTGTTAATTACATGGGGGAAGATTACCCCCTCCCCCAATGGAGAAGCTGGTGGGTTTGAACCATGTGCCTTTGGAATTGCAGTGCATTTCCTTACCACTAGGCCACCAGAGCACCCTTAAAAGGAAGTGAATGCTTATTAATTTGTGGACTGTGATTGGGAAGAATTGATGGCTTGTGTAGCATCAAGTAGGATGACATACTACCATTCACAATAGAATTTTAGGAACAGTGCATTTGTAATTGATGCTGTTTAATTGGTGGACTTGAATTTGGGTGTTTCTGCAGATGTTCAGTGGTTTACATGAACTTTTAGCAATGGTTTTAGAGGTTGAAACTAATATATGTGCAAAAGTAAACATTTCCCTTTCAGAGCGAATCATTGGAACTTGAATGAAACTTAAGCAAATGAGTGTCAACTACAAGTTAATTTTGACAGAGATGCCTGGAAAGCATCACCAGTTGACATACTTGTGACCATAGTGTAATGCTGGCTCTCTGTGGTCTCGTAAGAAAAGGACCAAAGTATTCGTTTAATGCCAGACTTGTACGGCTGGCCAGACGTGAGACTGAGGTAATTTCCAACAGACCTGTGTAAGGGATGCCTCCCTTGGCACAGGCAGCTTCTCAGGGCAGCAGCCACTTGTGTATCTGAACCAAAGCCGGAGCCAGTTCCTCATCCCACCTAATATTGATCAATTATTTTTAAAGAGAAAGAATCTTTACCAAATATTTCAGTTCCTGAATCCCTCTTCTGTCTTCCTTCTACCTGGTCTTATGAACTCAGAAAATAAGACATGCAGATATTTTCCAATGGGGGGAAAAATGTGTACCATTACTCTTGAGTCGAAATAAAATCTTTCCATATAGAAGCAAGAGGAAAAGTCTGTAATAGGAAGCATTTATTTCATTCTCAGGCATATTAAAGAGTGAATTGACTGAGACATAAAATATTAAAGTACTGTGATAAGGTGAACTATATGCTTAATAGGCGGCCGTTAAGACGTTTTAAGTTCTCTTTTTATTTTACAAAGATGGAGATATTTCCTTTCTAGCTCGGGAGAAAAATTAGTTCCAGCATCAATCCCTTTTTATCTGGTAAATTATGTTTCCCCCCCTTGGTCTTGCCAGTGGAAATAAAACAGATTTTCTTAGCATGTATATCATGGTGATAAAACATAGAAATCTATATGTTGTTGTTATATGCTGCTGAGTTGCTTGTGACTTA
The DNA here is from genome assembly GCF_000299155.1 of Elephantulus edwardii. Classification (NCBI taxonomy): domain Eukaryota; kingdom Metazoa; phylum Chordata; class Mammalia; order Macroscelidea; family Macroscelididae; genus Elephantulus; species Elephantulus edwardii. The sequence continues at coordinate 10,964,465 of NW_006399767.1, read as the reverse complement.
TATATAGACCCTATATACAACAGCCCTGAACCCTGCTCTATCCTGTGCCAACCTTATTGCTTCTGACACACCTACCCCCACCACCCCAGTGACTGAATCAATCCATCTCATAGAAAGTCTTCCTCTCTTGTGTTGTCCCTATACCCTTCCAATCTTGATGTCCTTCTCCAAGGACTGGTCTCTCCTTTCAACATGTCCAAAGTATGTCAGATGAAGCTTCAGAATCCTTGCCTCCAAGAAGCAGCCTAGTTTAACCCTCTCTAGAATGACACTTTTTGTTCTCTTAGCAATCCATGGTATATTCAATACTCTTCACCAACACCACAGCTCAAAGGCATCAATTCTCCTCCCATAATCCCTAGTCATCGTCCAGTTTTCTGATGTATAGCAAGTAATTGCAAAGACAGTGGCCTGGATCAGGTTCACCTTACTCTCCAGACTGACATCCTTGCTCTTCAGAACTCTGGAGAGGTCCCTGACAACAGACTTTCCCCAGTGCAGTTCATCTTTTGATTTCCTGGCTGCTGGTACCAAGAGTGTTGATTGTGAAGCCAAGCAAACTGAAGCTGTTAACTCAGTCTCTTCGCCATTTATCATGATGCTGCAATTGGCCCAGTGGTGAGGATCTTTGTTTTCTTGATGTTGAACTTCAATCCATGTTGAAGGCTGCAGTCCTTGACCTTCTGCAGCAAGAGCTTCGAGTCCTCCTCAGTTTCAGCAAGCAGGGTTGTGTCATCTGCATAATGCAGAGTATTGATAAGTCTTTCTTCAATCTTCATGCCACACTCCATATTGAACGCTGCAGTCCTTGACCTTCTGCAGCAAGAGCTTCAGTTTCAGCAAGAAGGGTTGTGTCATCTGCATAATACAGATCATTGATTAGTCTTCCTTCAATTTTGATGCCACATTTCTCCTCACAGAGCCCAGCCCCCTGAATGATCTGTTCTGCATATAGCTTGAAAAGGTATGGAGATAGGACACATTCCTGGCATACATCCTTCCTGATTTTGTATCATGCAGTGTTGCCTTGCTCTGTTCTGAGGACTGCCTCTGTTCTGAGGTCCAAGTATAGGTTTCACATAAGCACAATCAAGTATTCTGGGTTTCCCATTCTTCTCAAAGTTAACCAGTTTGTTGTGGTCCATACAGTTATATGTCTTTGCATAGTCAATGAAACACAAGCATTCCTGTGGTACTCTCTGCTTTCAGCCAATATCCATGTAATATTAGCTATAATATCTTTAGTACCACAGCCTCTTCTAAATCCAGCCTGCACGTCTGGCAGTTCTCTGTTTAAAAGCATTTGCATTTTTCAGTTGATTCTGTCCCCTCTTTTCCTTCCTCACTTTACCTTACCTGGGGAGACTAGCTCTATTGTTTTTCTTGGGCTGCATCATATTGTTTTGTCCAATAAAATGTTTATATCTGTATCTTCCTTTTTTCCTGAAAAAAAAAAAAAAACCAACCCCAAAACAAACAAAAACAACAAATCAATTATCATAACACTTCTGTCTTTATAAGTTTGTGGAAGAAGCACAAACCAGCTATGAGCTGGACTCTACAAGACTGGATTGTGTCCAAAACTGGAAGGAGTGTTCCTAAGAACAGAGATGGTTGGGATTCTAAATGAATGTTCTTAGTTTCTCTAACTACCAGAGACTGGGTCTTTTTGCCTTACTGTACAAGCAGTTAGCTCAGGGAATAGTCAAGTTTTTGATTGGGTAAATGAAATCTTGAGTGATTGCTAAACCCGAGATTGCCCTTAAAGTACAATAGAAATGTGATTCCCCCCCTTCCTGTGTAATGAGCTAGAAGGATGACACATGAAAATAATGTAAAATGAAATACAAGCCCTTCAGTTTGATGAGTGCCAGCCTTCTAATGCTGCATGTACAGAGTCTTTTGGGTGGCTTGAGCTGCCTCCAACCAGATTTTTATGTCCTTTACTTTAACTTTCTACAGAGCTGGAAAAACCAGCTCTGGCCAGTGACACAACATTATCCAATTCTCCTTTCTTACGGGAAATGGAGACATTTCCTCCTTCAGAATCTAGCCTTTTCTGTACAGGATTCCACAGTTAATGTAGTTTTCTAATGATCTTGCTGTCGCTTCAATCAGAAGTTGTTGATGTTTTGGTGGTCACAGACACCCAGCTGACTATGAAGCTGATCCATGGCTTTTTTAGTTGTCTTCACAAAAGTGTTTGCTGAGTGAATCACAGTGTCCTTCATTGGTTTTCAAGGAGCTGACCAAGTATAGGGACCATGTGTGTAAAACATGGTTGCTTCTCTGCTTTCAAGCACTAGGAAATTCTAAAGGGAGTGATTTTGAGTCTTGAATCTGTTTACCATCATTTGTGCTGTATTAAGAGAAATGTTTATTAGCTGGGGAAATTGCTTTAGAATTTGTATCTGATTCTCATTCTTTTATCTCCTCAATAGCTCTTACACATTCACCCATTGGCTCTGGAGAGAGCAGCATGCTTCTGAAATAAGGTCACTTGTGTTGTGACATACTTCTAAACCTTGGCCAAATCATTGTTTCATGGACATTCCATAGATACTCTGAATGCTCCAAGTATTTATTATGATCCCAGGGGATCTTTTAGAACTGATTGTGTAGAAGACTCGGCTCAGAGCCATAGAAGGTAACATGAGAAATCTGAATTCATTCTTATGAAGTACCAGACTTTGGTGCTGGATTAGGTGATATTTTGGGGTTTAACATGATATGTTTAGCAGCAGATACATATTATTAGTTACAACAATCCTATTCTTAACATACTCTCATTTTAATGCTTGCTTTGTATGATGAGTATTAATACTTAATTCATCTGAACTAGTACAGACAGTTTGGTTAATAAAAAGAAAGCAGCTTGATCTAGTTGATTTGATCATTGTACTACTAGCTGGAGACTTCTGCCTTTCATTCTGTCTCTGGAAGTACTTAGAAAAGCCACTTTTATCTTTTTTTGTGCATCAATTCTATACTCATTCACATCTGACCTTGAGTCATTAAGAGTACCAGTAATTATAATCTAACATTATATAATATTTGTGCTAACAATATGAGTTATGTACTAATACACTCATTTTAGATGTGAGGGAAAAGAACCCTGAACAAGTGAAGTAATTTTAACCTTGTTCTGACACCCAACGAGTTGCAGAGCCAGGACTGGAATCCTGTATCTTTGTCCCTGCTGAGCTTCTTTCTGCTAGATTGCGTTGAGCCTGTCCTCTATGTGACTGTGCAGTTTTCCTTCAGATCTCTAAGCAGGGCAGCTGGTCTGAGTCTAGCACCTCTTCATGGATGGGCTTGGCAATTCTTTGGAGTCCTACAAATGCCTTGTAGTTTGTAGTAGAATTCAAAGAATAGCCAGTGTACCTTTTCCCTCTCACAAGATTTATGGCAAGTTAAAGTCTCATTTCCGTTCAGCAGACATTTTTGATAGAAATGCTTTCTAAAAACTGCAGGTCCAAGCAGCTCATTATAGAATCTCAGAGTTGTAACAAAGACCTTTGCAGGTCAGTTCATTTATTTGTTGGATAAGGAAATGGACAATACCCATAGTGTTCTGTTGCTTATTTTGTTCGGATGACCCTCTTAAAAGTCCCTTTTCTTTACTATTCCTTTGAGCTAATATCTTATTCGTCTTTGTCCTAACCAGACTTCTCGAAAGAGTCTCTTAAACTTGTCGCCTCCACTTCCTCATCGCCCACTCATTCCTTAACCTCCTGCAGTCTGGCTTCCGCTCGCTCCACTGAACTGAGACGGCTGTCTTGAAGATTGTTACTGATGACCCAAGCCTCACTTGGACCAGAGCCTTCTCCCAGCCTTCATCATCCCTGACCTCACTGAAGCATGTAACCTTGTTAATTACCTCCTCTGTCTCCATCTTTGGCTTCTGCTGTATTATGTTATGATTTCCTCCTGCCTATCTGACTACTCCAACTTTCTCTTTGCTTTATCTTTTAACCCCCTACTTGGTTCCTCAAAGAAAGCCTCACCAGAGTTCTGACCTTGGCTTTCTCGTGTCTTTTTTGTTTTACCCCTTGTACTCTCACATGAGCTAGCACTTGATTTTGTGAATGACTCCCAGATCTTTATCTTTCATTCCAAACATCTTTAATTTCTTTCTCTCCCTTCTCTCTGAGTGTCACAAAATCATCTTGGAAGTTGCTTTAGAAGCTATCCTATGAAGCTCTCTGCCTTAATACATGTTGCTATCAAGGCACAGTGACCCTGTGGACAACAGGTCTGAACCTTGTCCCATTGTGTACTAGCTTCACCATCTCTGACACGCTGGAGTCCATTGTTACACTCCCTTTCTCAGTCCATCTTGTTGAAGGTCTTCCTGACTTTCGCTGACTCTCCACTTTCTCCAGCATGATGGCTTTTTCCAAGGACTAGTCCCTCTTGATAACGTGCCCAAAGTCTGTGAGATGAAGTTTCACCACTTTTGCCTCTAAGGAGCACTCTTCGTGCACTTCCTCCAAGACAGATTTGTTTGTTTTTTTGGCAGTCCATGGGATATCCAGTACTCCTTGCCAACACTGCAGTTCAAAGGCATCGATTCTTCTTCTGTAAGCCTTCTTCATGGTCCAATTTTTTTTACTTAGTTTTACCATTGTCACTGTCTTTTTATAGGGAACATGTAGTCACAAACCAAGATTATAGCTTTCCTGCCCTTGTTGTTCTTCTAGTCACATTCTTCTTTGCCTTAAATTTCTTTTTGGACATTGCTGCAGTTTATTCTTCCTAAGTGTCATCTTTGATCATGTCAACATGAGGGTTTCATATTATGAAACTTTCAGTGATGCCCTCAGTGTTAGCAAATCAATTACACGCTTCTCAGTATGTTACACTAAGCTCTCTATTAACTTTGGCCCATCTTACCTTACATCTTCAGTCACTCTCCTGCACTGTTCTAGCCTACTGGCCCTCATATCAATGACTCACTCCCTTCTTATATTACATAGATTTCCCTTTACCATCCTGAAATGAAATCTGTAGATTTTCATTGTCTATTCATGTAATTCACCAAAGATCAGTGTAGTGCCACAATTATGACATAAAAGAAAAAGAAAGGTCCTAAATTTAAAACAAAATTATATTTATATACTTTATATAAATGCTTGACAAAGACTATGTTAGTACATTTAATGAAGTAGCTCTACTCTTAAACATATACTGAATCACCACAGATGTAAAAGCCACACAATTATATTGATTTATGCAGGTGGCTGAAATACTCAGAGCAGTGTTACTGTTGAAGATTTTCAGAGATGATGAAAAACGCTTGGTAAAGTTCCTAATAAAACAATGTACGTTCTTCCCTTGATTTCTAGATAGTTTTATTCCTAGAAAATTCAATGTGCTAAAACTGTACAACAACTACATTATAGTTAAATAGACTTAGGCCCTAGGTTCAGGAAATTTTAACCAGATCTTTTCCCCTGACTTACTTGAGTATCTTGAAATATTTTCCCAGTAGGGCCTCCAAAAAAAAATTTCCTAAAGAAGATGGAAGGAGAGATGTGGGGAGCTCTTCATTCTGTAGGACTGTTCCATCTATTGCAGGACAACTAGCATCCTTTGCCTCTGCAAACCCAAGTATAACCACGCCCTCAATCATATGACAATCAAAACTATCTATATTTCCAGAACTCTGCCCAGGTTTGTCTCTGTTCTGGTAAGAACTACTGCTGTAGCCAAACTGTTCTTCTCACTGTTCCATGAACATACCTTACCCTTTCCAATTGCATATTTCTTTTCTTTAATGTTTATTTTATACTGGTTTGCATACAAAGCTCATATACATTGCGTTTTACACTGTCCTTCTTTCACTTGTGTCTTATACAGTCATACCCATTCATTGTGTTTTAGAAACTTAATCACCATTGAACCATACCATCATTACCCTGTCTTTCCAGATCCCTGCAGCATCTTTCCCATTTAATTTACCCTTCTCCCTCTACACATCAATCAAGTGTATATTTCTTTACATGCTGTACTTTATGCTTGGAATATTCTTCATGTATATAAAACTCAAATATCAAGCTCATTACTGTCAAGTCAGAACCAGCTCATAGCTCATTTTCCAATAGATTGTTCAACTCGTAACTCATCGTCATCATGTTGGAACTGACTTGAAACGGAAACTCCAGAGTATAAATTACATGAGAAGAGATTGCCTATCTCCCTCAGAGTTGCTGGATATGAACAGCCAGAGCTGTACCATCTTTGAGTTTACACACCTCCCTGCCCACTATGCCTCCAGGGCTCACTTCTTCTGCCTATTGCTCTTGCTGTCTGCCATTGAGTCAGAACCAACCCATAGCTTCCCTCCAGCAGGTTTTCAGAGGCAGTTTAATTGCATAGAGGATGTCGTCATCATCTATGTAGTGCCACTTGTATACTCTCAATCCAGCTTTCCTGCAGAAGTAAGCGCTGCTGTTTTGATGTCTGCTAGTCTGACGTGAGGAACGCTCTGACTGTAACATTTTACAATTCTTAAAATATGCTACTTTGATTGTAGGTGTTTATGTAAAACTCTTTATTGTTTGTTCCCATCAGATTGTAAGATCTTTGAGGATATAGGCCATTTGCTATTGGAAGTTATGTTACCTGAGGTTTCTAGCAGTGCCTTGTAATTATTAGGTAGCCAGTGAACATTTATTAAGTAAGTGAATGGATAGTTGTTAAAGAAAACTTGTAGAGAAAAGCAAAAAGGAAGTCTAATTCTGATTTTAGCATGTAAAAATTACCTTTTAAATTACATTTGCATTTATATTTTATTTTCATATCATAAGCTTCTAATAGCACAAATTAATATATAAAAACATATATTAAAGTCCATTATTTGATCTGTAAACATATTTATGACTATGTATTCATTGTAATATTTATGAAATATAAGTCCACACTATACTCATAGTAACACTTTGGAGCAAAATTAAGTCAGCATTCAAACATTGTAGAGAAAATGTGGATAAAATGAGGCAGGTTCCCCACGCCCCCATTCTGAAATCTACAGATAAAAATCAACGTTTGAAATCAACCAGGATGCCTTTGCCATTTCCCTGCTTCCCCCCTTTATTCAAAAACCTCAAACCCACTGTGGGTAATTCCCTCAAGATCCACTTCTAACACATGCAGCCTAAAGAGTATGCAGGATTTCCATGAACTGAATGCTTTTAACATTTTTTGAGCATCCCCTCCAAATGACATGAGCTAGGAAAGCCCAGTGCTCACTCCACCCACCTTTCATCTCTTAACTAGGGGAGCATGAAGCGTTTGTGCAGCCGTTCCTGCCATGGCTTCATTTTCTGTCATCTTAACTCCATCACCAATCCTCAGCCTCCTAACAACATCCGTATGAAAGAAATCAGACCTCTTCCACAATGAAAAACACATTTAAGCTACTGCACACCATCATTGCCACTGGAGAAGTAGATATTATTTTTTCTGTCAATCTCACTGCAGATCTGCGGCAATGTAATTTTGATGGTTGTATTTTTATGTATTAAATAATTAGGCCATGCATGCTAATCATCGAAAGTATTGTTACTGTTTTAGGATAAATGAGAAATTTAGCAGTTCTTTGTTTATAATTTTCAAAGTTGGAATTATTTGTCCTTGAATGTAGACTGTGAAAAGTGATCCAAGAAAATAAAATGGCCAAATGACATGATGAATTTTCTTTACTTTCCATCTCTTCCTTCAGCTACATTTGAGCCTTGCCCAGACCCCAACTCAATAGCAAACAGGCCAGAATGTTGGGTGAATTTGTCCATGAGAAGCCAGCTGTTGTAGCACGAGAGACACAGGGGAATTTAAAAATGTTCTCTACCTTCAAGGAGCTTACCTTGAAACCAGGGAGTTTAGAATATATCAGGAATTTAGAGGAAATTATTATTGGATGTCATGAAGTTAATTCTGACTCATAGCAATACCATGTGACGAAAGAACTGTCTCATAAGGTTTTCTTGGCCATGATCTTTAAGGGAACTAAATCTTATCAGGTCTTTTTCCTACAGAGCTGCTGGGCGAATTCCAAATTTCATGCTTTAGGTTACCAGCCAAGTGGTTAGCTATTGTACCAGCAAGACTCCTACAGAGGAGATTGCAAAGAAGTAGATGGTAAATGCAAATTCCTTGTTCAATGGAGAAGATTGAAGGTGTCAAGGATTTCACTTTATTTGGATCCACAGTCAGTACTCCTCATAGCAGCAGCCAAAACACAAGTTTCATTTGGGAAGTCTGCTGTCAGAGGCCTCTTTATGTTCTAAAGAACAAGAATATAATTTTAAAGATTAAAAGCCATGATATTTTTTTCTTTTTTCTTTTTTTCCCACAAAACAAGAATTTATTTATTAGGTCGAATCATAAATAAGATAGGACATAATTCACTGAATGATACCAGTATAGAAGAATGACTCTTGATTTTATTTTTTTAAAAAATTTTTTTGTTTGCGTACCATCAAATTCAGATCTGACTGGTACAGGAGGAGATTATCCCTCCTTCTCCAGCAGAGCATCTGGTGGATTTGAATTGCTTACCTCTGGGATTGCAGTGCAGCTTCTTGCCACTAGGCCATCAGAGCTCACCTTGATTTGATGTTTGTTTTTTTTTATTTTTATAATTATTTATTTATTTTTTTACAGAGGTTTTGGATTTTCATTCATTCATTGCCGCAATTTTATTTTTTAACACAGCAAATAATTTGGGAATTCTTAGAATGATATGAGAATAATCAGTTCCTATGTACCTGAAAGTTGGACAGTGAATAATGATGACTGGAGAAGAATCAATGCCTTTGAATTGGAGTGTTGGCAAAGAATATTGAACATCCCATAAACTACCAAAAGAGCAAATAAATCTATCCTGGAGGAAGGGCAAGCCCAGTGCCCTTTAAAGGCCAGGGTAGTGAAACGTGGTCTCACATATTTTGGGCATGTTGTCTAAGGAGGAACCAACCATTGAAAAAGACATCATGCTGGAAAAGGTAGAGAGGGGGTCAGCAAAAGAGAGGAAGACCTTTGACTAGATGAACAGACACAGTGAGTGTAACAGTGGGCTCGAGCATATGAGAGATGGTCAAGGTGGTGCAGGCTAGAACAAGGTTCAAATCTGTTGTACATGATTTGTAGGCTGGAGGGCACCTAACAACAGCAGCAACATATGGTAAATACCAGGAATGTAGTTGATGGATTCTGAGGAAAAGATTCTTTTGTACCCTGATAACTCAAGAAAAGCTCCCTGACCCCTTCCTGACCTCATCTTGTCCTTTGATTCTGACACTCAGAGAACTTTGGTCATTATGAGCTTCTCTGTGTCTCAGAACCTTGCCTGCTGTCGCACCGGGTTGGGCATAAGATGACTTTCAAACAGGTCTGTTTCTCTTTGCATTATGCTTTTTTAAAAAGCCATATTCAAGTGCTGTAGCGTTTACATTTGCTAGCTCAAGACGTGTGTGGATGCTGTAGCTCTTGGGAGGGCAAAATGATTTTCCACAGAAAGGAAACAGATTCATTTTAACCCATTCCCTCTACCGCCCTCCCGCAGTGAGATTTTTGTAAGCACTGTAGATTCAAATTTAACAATTTGAGGTTTTAAAAAAACTTGCATATTGATGGTTTTATGGGAAGACTCATCATGGCAAATAGCTTTTCCGCTTTGCCAGTTAGAGGCAAAGATGAAAGAAAACGAGTTGTGGGGCCATCTTATCAAGCAAGGAAAGGAGGAGGGAGGTGTGAGTTTACTATAGGCATGGCTCTTTTTATTTAAACTCAGATGCACTGCTGTCAAGTCAAGTTGATTCTGACTCATAATGATCATCCATCCAGTTCCAAATGCTCTAACTCTTCACAAGAGGAGATTGTGTATCTCTCTCCCAAGTACTTCTCCAGATAATGCATTTTTTTTTTCTTTTCTTCCCTCATTCAAAATTTGTGGCAACCTAGTGTTCGGCAAGTCCCTCCATACCATTTTTTCCCCCAACAGCATGCACACCTACTTTGTCTCAGTGGTACATTTCGGTAATTCTCACAATAGTTTGGATTTTTCCATGATGTTCTTACACACGGGATAAATTATAGTATAATGTAAGCATAACTTTTCTACACACTGGGCTACAACAACAACAAAAAACCCAAAACACCCCAACAAAAACAAACTTAGGTGACTCTCATCATTCCAGTATATTCCCTTTCACCTGGTGCCCTGGAAAAGACTCTTAGTATCTCCAAGCTGTGCCTGTACACATCTTTCTTTAAAGCAAAAGTGCCTCAACTTTGAATTTGGTAGGGCAATTCCAACTCTTTAGTTTCACCAGATTTGTTACACCGAAAGTAACTCTGGAACAGAGGGATTCCTGACTGTAAGACGTATGACTCGCTCATGGAGTTCTAATATTTGAATGGAGTTTATGGATGCAAATCAGAGGATTGTACCATTTGTAAATTCCTGAAAAATAAGGGCTGTGTATTGTGCATGCTTTTCCCTCCTCACCTCTGAAGAACTCAAGCAATATTTCTACCCCTTACCTTGGATATCCTTCAGAGCTATTTATGTGAAATAAAACACACTAGCAGATAATGACCTATACATTGAGGTTGGCAATGAGCAATTAATTTTCTAGGATTATCTTTCTTTTCTCTATTAAGCTCTGGGTTTTTCCTTTCAGGGCTCATGATTGAGGTTGGTTTTTTTTCTTTACTGGTTTCTATTATTCCCTGTTAGCCGACTGGCAAGAAGCTGTGCTGCAATCCTGAAGGCATGTGGTTCAAGGCCACCAGCTTTTCTATGGGAGAAGGATGGGCTATCTCCTCTCTCTTTTTTTTCCTTATAATCATTGCTTTGCTTAAACTCATCATGGCAGCTATTGGGTTTTTTTTTCTTTTTCTTTTTTATAGTTTTAATTAACCTTTACAGAGAATTTGGATTTCTGTTCCTTCATTGCTGCACTTCTCTACCTGCCCAGCCCTCTCCCCCCGCCCCCCAGTTCACTCCTCTCTTTCAAAAGTAAAAGAAAGACTCCCTCCCTGGTACACAATCCCCCCGCACCCCTCCCACCGCCCCAAGTACATTCCACTATGCAACCTTAATTGTGGACTCTTGTGATAACCATAATACCCTATCATACATCGCTTTTAAATTATTCACTCCCTCATCTGTTTCAGGGCAGTAGACACAATTTATCCAGTTTTTCTCAGTCTTACCCCCACCCTGATATCAGTCCCATTTTATAGCAGTGGCACCATGCAATATTTGTCCTTTTGTGACTGAGATATATCTCCTCTCTTACGATTAACTGCCTCTAAAAACCTGCCAGAGGATCAGCTATGGGTCGATTCTGACTTGATGGTACTGAACAACAACAACAACAACAACGTACTATAGAAGCTAAACTTTGGCCTAGATAGTGTTTTAAGAAAGTAAATATGATAAAATGAATATATTGTTGTTGTTATGTGCCATTGAGTCACCTGTGACTCATAGTGACCCTATGTACAACAGCACTGAATCCTGCTCTATCCTAAGCTAACCTTATTGTCTCTGACACACCTACTCCCATAACCCCAGTCACTGAGTCAGCCCCTCTCATCAAGGGTCTTCCTTTCTTGTGCTGTTCTGCCACCCTCCTAAACATGATGTCCCCCTCCAAGAATTGGTTCGTCCTTGCAATATGTCCAAAGTTAGTCAAATGGAGCTTCGGATTCGTTGTCTCCAAGGAGCAGCCTGGTTTCACTCTCTCCAGAATGAACTTGTTTGTTCTCCTAGCAGTCTATGGTATATTCAATACTCTTCTTCAGCACCACAGCCCAAAGGCATCAATTATCCTTCTATCATCCCTAGTAATTTTCCAGCTTTGGGATGCATATTATGTAATTGCAAAGATCATGGCCTGGATCAGGCACAACTTCGTCACCAGACTGACATCCTTGTTCTTCAATACTCTGGATCGATCCCTGACAGCAGATTTTCCCAGTGTAATTCATCTTTTGATTCCCTGGCTGCTGGTACCAACAGTATTGATTGTGAAGCCAAGCAAATTGAATCTGTTAACAATCTCCATCTCTTCACCACCTATTATGATGCTGCCAATCAGCCCCATGGTGAGAATCTTTGTTTTCTTGATGTTGAGTTTCAATCCATATAGAAGCTGCAGTCTTTGACCTTTTGCAGCAAGAGTCTCAGGTCCTCCTCAGTTTTGGCAAGCAAGGTTGTGTCATCTGCGTAATGCAAGTTGTTGATGATTCTTTCTCCAATCCTGATGCCACATTCCTCCTCATAGAGCCCAGTCTCCCGAATGATCTGTTATGCATATAGATTGAAAAGGTATGGGGATAGGACACATCCCTGGCATATACCCTTCCTGATTTTGAACCTAATGTAGTGTTGCCTTGCTCTCTTCTGACAACTGCCTCCTGGTCCAAGCACAGGTTTCTCATAAGAGCCATCAAGTGTCCTTGGATTCCCATTCTTCTCAGATTCAGCCACAGTTTATTGTGATCCACACAGTCAAATGCCTTATATAAGTTAGATTTTTTTAAAAACTAAATTTACTGAAATTCAACCAAAACCTATTTTGCAACATAGTTCTCATGCATGTTAGGCTGTTTCTAGTTGTGTCTGTTTTAAAGAAATTGCAAACTTTTTGGTTTGTTTTTTTAGTCAGACATTCTCCTGGATTGCTAGAGGCAAAAAAAGTGTAAAAAGTGCCTTCATATTGGCTAGTACAAAAAACTAGATGTAAAAATATTACTGGAAATGAAAGTGAGCAGGGGGATTTCTCTGCCCAGGCAATAAGGAGACATCAGAAGCTGACAGCAAAAGTGAGAAACAAAATTCTATTTAGGTCTGGGGAGTCAGTACCAAAGGCAGAGTTTCAATCAGATATGTCTAATGTTGGAATTATGGTCTCCCAGCTACCCCCCCAAAAAAAGAATGCCCTTCAGTTTTCTCTCATTCTGCCAAATATTCCCGCCCAAGCTTTAGATATGTTCTGCAGGCCACACACACAGGAACAGGGCTGTCCGTCACAGAACCCAGATGCCCAGCTGTGGAAGATATTCTTTCAGCAGCATCCGTCTGTTTCTTGGCAAGGTTTTCAGGCAGTCTAAAGAAAACAGCCCTGGAGCAGCCTGTGGGCCTGCCTGTGGTTAATACGGTTCTGGCTTGGATCTGGTTCCTGCTCTGACCTTGTGGGCCTGGGTGCTGGGTTTTTTGTTTTTTAACAGTCTTCACTTTTACAGAACACACTTAAAAAAAATTTTTTTTTTGTTTGATTTGGTAAAATTCCTGTGGAAATCTAGAGAAACTTTACTTCTTTTGTTTGTTTCTCTGGTGATCTGAAGAGAAATAGGTAGGCATTGGATGGCAAAGGACATGTGGGAGAAAGGAACAAAATAGAAATGAGGTGCTTTTTCAGATTGACCAAGTATGTTGACAAAATGGAACAAAACACACAACACACCAATTTCACGCATTTACTTCCAAATGTGATGATCTTTAGTAGTCTGAAGGGAAGAAATAGTACATTTCATAGCCAGTGGAGGTAATAACAATTCCAGTTCAGGGGCAACCTGGCAGTGGGGCAGGTTATTCTGTTCTTAAGGGAATGTTCTTGGACTTAAAGGGTGGTCTTCTTTGAAAGCACAATTTAATAGTTGTGTTCTTTGGTTTAAACCTTTATTTTTACAGTATTTGTGTTATTCAGCTCTTGCACTGAAGGGATTTTATTTTTCCTATTCTCTTGATTATTTGAGGGTTAGCAGTTGAAATGTTGCTAGAATTTATACGAGGGAGTGGTTCCCCATTACCTCTCCCAGCTCCCCTCAATGCCTCCTTCAGTCCTGCCACCTGCCAATTGTGTCTGAAGTAATTTCCCAGTAGTGTTGTTGTTGACTTTGGGAAATGCAGTATTTCTGGTTCTTTGTGTATGTGTGCATTTGTGTTTGCCTTAGTATCTGACTGATAATTAGCAGTTGGCCAACTTGGAAGTTCTGTTCATCTCCCCCCTTTTTGCTGATCCAGTCATGAGACTGAGCTTGTGGTAGTCAGAGGAGGGGGTTGCCTTATGCATGACGACAGGTGCTAATCTTCAAGGAAATTTACCTTGCATTCCACCCATTAAGGGTAAGGTACATAAAAATAGCTTAATGTCTCTTTGAAGGTGTCAGCAGGCATGTGTGGACCACACAGAATGGGCTTCGCTGAGAGTAGTAGAGTGAAATTGTCTGCATAATTATTTTCGTTGGATTGAGAATCAGCAGCCCTCTTTGGGTTCAGGAAATAAACCTCTGTTAAAACCATATGGCACTATTCTCAGAAGAGATGTTATTACAGGGCCACTTCCCTCTGAAATTGTGAGCGAGTCAAGAGTTCTTGAAAGGAGGCACATATGTGTGAGAATGAATGTCAGAGTTTTCTTCTTCGGGTGTAGTTGTGGAAGTCAGATGGGGCTTTGCCTTTTCCAGGAATGCTACCATGAGAGGCCAGTGTAAAGGACTTTGGGAAAAGACAAGCAGAGGTGTGGAAGCAGAGTCACCTCGTGCATAAATGTTCTGAATTATTAGCAGGGCCAGGAATTCTGTTCTTAAAAGAAAAGAAAAATTGCCTTTAATCCAGTGTAACATCTGATTTGTCCAGACTGGAAACACATCTTAAGAGCAGAATAATTACATTCTGTCTGCCCAGGCCTTAACGCAGATTCTGTTGGCTTTGCTGTGTTTCCCTGTTTAGCATCAGTGGCTTCAGCATTTCCCACTAAGGACTTGCTGTCACAGTGTGGGGGTCCTCCAGAAGTAACTCTGTTAGAGTCAAAGCTGAAAATGAATTAAGCACAGTTTGTGTAATGACTAGGGAATATTTGGAGATGAATCTAACTGGGCAAATCTGTAAAATAATATCCAAAGTGTTTTTACTTTAGGTGTACCCATCTAAATATTTTACTACATGATACAGTCAGTGTACATTGTGTTGTTTCATTGTGGGTTTCATCTTTTTTTTTTTTTTAAAGTAGGGGATAGTCTTCATGTTTAGTCTTTGTATAAGGGAGATCATAAGCAAAACTGTTGGTTGATATTTATTCTAAGCAAACCTCTGTTCTTAACGTGGAGTCTTATCAGAATCCAGAGAGTTTAGTCTGGCTGTGAGTAATGCTAGGAAGTGAAAGTATCTCGAGTGTCAGGCTCTCTTGGGTACTTGGTAAGTATTAGTTCCAGGTTCATAATGTCTTATCCTGGGAGCTCTGGTGGCCTAGTGGTAGTGAGTTGTGCTGCCAACTCAAAGACAATCAGTTCAAATTTACCAAATGTTCTGTGAGAAAGAGATGGACAGTCTTCCCAGGCGATTTACGGTCGCTGAAAATCTATCAGGCTGTGACTCAGGTCTGACTTCAAGGCACATAACAACAACAGTACTAACAATTGCATATCTTAGAGTCTAAGAGACAAGATAGTTTATGACAGAGGAGATTTAAGCATGCCTTTTCTCTTGCTTTGAGTATTGTTGGAGTGAATATGTATTTTTTTTAACTAAGTAAAGTCATTGACCTAATATTGTGGACCCATTCATGTGCTCAACAGACTTACTCTATCTAACACGTACATTTAGAAAGGAGCTGTGGGAATTTAGAGATCATTTCCTCACCTATGGCCCAGCTAGAAGCTCAGTCTAAGAAGAGACATAAGACAGACATTAATGACTATGCAACAGAAAGTGATACTTCACTAGTAAAAAAGGTGTGAAAATGGGCCAGAATAACCTTAACAGTGTTCAACAGCAGTTTTGTTTTTGCTCTTGAGGGAAGAAGTGAAGAAGTTTTAATGGAAGAGAAATATTTTTTAAATTGTGATTTTAGTGAAAGTTTACAAAGAGATTGGGTTTTTACTCATTCATTCATGCACGGTAGTCCTCTCATCCCTCCTTTCCCTCCCCTAGTTAATTTACTAATGCATGTGCTGTTCTAACTTGTTAATTGTTACACACAAGGCATTTGACAACATCCTGAAGAGCACTTATTGATCTTAGAAACTTAATAGCAAAAATTTTCTAGGTAAATAGTTCTGACTGATGAATTTCAAAAGACTTGTCCCATAGCTCTTTTACTTTCATGATTAAGAACCCCTCCACAATAACAAGAATCACCCCTCCATGTTGCTAAATTGATTTGCAGATGTTAGTGAATGTTACCATGGAGATCTAGGAATACAGGTCTTAATACTTTGGCTCAGATAGTTCTTTGACCTCCAGTGTTTTCCTTTATTTTCTCTGTTAATCTAGGTAGGACCTACACAGCATTCCAGACCAACATCAAGTGTTACCTTCTTTAGTACAATATACATCTTTTCCAGTAATTTTGTTCTGCTAGCACCATTTTTTTTGTTTGTTCTAGCACCAGTGTGATAATACCTTGCACATTGTAGATGTTAATTTTAACTAATTTGAATAAAAGTAGATCAGGTAATTGAATTAACCCTTTAAGAATATGTGCTAAAGTTTGTTTCTGAGATTAGTGTTAAGGCATGAAAGTTTACACTGTGAATTGGTACAGAGAATTCTAGATCAGCCTAGTGCCCAGTTCTGAATTAATAGGAAGGAAATCCATTCCAAAATCAGCAGCGGTAATAACTATATTTTTTCAAGAGAAATTCTAAAAGGCTTTAGATTTTAGCAGCCTTTGGAGTTTAGTTCCATATAGGGAAAAAGGAAGCCGGCTAAAAGTGTTAGGCCAATTTGGTGGCTCATATTCTTTTAAAAGTGTTTACTGGTTAAGTTTGTAGTTCTAGAAATGGTATAACTTATACCATTTGTATTGGATCCCTGTCATAGCTTCATCCATTACAGAAGAATTTTTCCCCCTTCCATTCTGATATACATTCTGTAGGGTTTGCTAGTTTTTGATAGACAGAGGTAAGAGTGTAGAGAGAAGAGGTGGAAAAAAGAGTGATTAAACCTATTGTATGCATTTCTGTATTTCTTTTAAGTTTATTGGAATTGTAAATGTTAGGATAAGAAATGGACAAACACACTGTCCTGTGGGGAGCAGGGAGCTTTTGGAAAAAAATCATACTCAGACGATATGCCGGAGAGGATGGTTAATCTTAATGATTTTTACTGTTGCTTCATGGTCTCTTTGCTTTCTTTTTTTCTTTGATGCTTCAAATTTTGGCATTTTCAATTTAATTTTCAGACCAGAGCAAATTTTGCTTATTCTCTGACTTATGTAAATGATAGGTATAGAGCCACCATTGACTTGTGATTTGACCCAGAAAGTGCTGATAGTCTAGTTGTCGGGAGCCTTTTAGACCAGGTGCTTCACCCATTTCTCTAATATGACCAGGATTGAACTCAGAAGGCCCTGTGCACGCGCCTAATCACATCACCATTAGAAATATTTTTAGCCATAAAAGATGCTTAAGAAGCAGCAAGTCAGGAGAGGCTCCAGATGGATTTTCAGTCCTCACAGAACTTGAGGTCATTGGTATGACTGTGTTTCTTGTGCATAGAATGGGTAGAGCCCGAGCTCTCCTTTTACCATTATGGCCACTACTGCTGGGCCCCTGCAGCAGCCAGAGAACAGCAGCAGAACTCTTCAGGGTCTCATCCATGGTTCATGTCATTGAATCCTGGCCTGCTTTGGTCTTCGTAGCACCACTATAACTTTTCCTTTTCCCTACATTTCTCTTCCTTCCCTGTCCCTTAAATGTTGGCACTTCTTCAGGTTCCTTTAGATAATCTCCTCAACTCATTCATACCAATTCCCTTCATGGCCTTGTTGATACCAATAATGCTTTCAAGTTCCTGAGTCTGACAAAAACAGCCATTGGAATGTTCCACAACTTTCATGTCCAAAACATCATGATTCTCCATCTCTACTTAAACCAAACTTCCCTGTCCAAACATAAGCCTTCTCCAGCTTTCCTGTCTTTTTGAGTGCACCACAGTTCACCCATTTGACCAAATCAGAAACCCAAGACTCATTCTCTCTGCCTTACGTCTTAGGTCAAATTATTTCATCGTCTGTTGTCTGTGTCTCATCCACATTCCCTCATCTGCATTAGCACAGCTCTCCCTTTCAGACTTTCAGTGTGTATCTCCTGGTCTGTAATTTAACAATAATTTCCTAACGGGTTTCATGCCTCAAACTATACTTCCTTTTAAATCTATCTTTCCTTGTAGATAAAGTGACTTTTTTAAAATGTAAAGCAGTTCAAGACACACCCTTGCTTAAAATGCTTGAATCACTCCCTGTTATTTATAGGATAAAGTTTTAAGCATTCATGACATAATAGACAAGGCCCTTGACCATCTGACTTTGCCAGGTGCCCCCGTATATGAGCAACAGACTTGACTAATTACATCACTCTATACCTCTTAACTCTGTAGCTTTGCACCTGTTCTTCCTATTGCTTATAATGCCTTTCTCTTATGTCTTTGCAAGACTGACTTCCGCTTGTTCTTTCAATCTGCTTGAGCACAGAGAATGCCCCCCTGGAAACCTTTACTGACTGACTGTTCTAGGACTAAGCATTTATTCTTTCTCATCACATTGTTTTTTCTGTTCATACGTGGTTAAGTTTATTTACCAGTGTTGTAATTATTCATTTTTATGATGCCTCTTCCAGTTTATGTTGAATTGTCTACTTCAGGGTAGTTTATGGTATATAATAAGTGGTTAGAAAGTCTTAATAGGTAAATGAATATTTTTATTTGAATTGTTGTTTTAACCTGTTCTGAGCATTTTTGCCTCTATTGTATTCCATCTTGATGATATCTGTGTGATGTGGATGTTCTGATCCTCATTTGATCCACATTTGACAGATGAGGAAGTGGAGTCATAGGAGGAAGTTGAGTCATAGAGACAATAGATTATTTGCCTAGAGCCCCACAACCAAGTTAGGGGTAAAGCTAGGAATAGATCCCAAGGTTCCTTACTCTCTGCACATTCAAATCCAGATTAAAAGAAGAAATTATCTTTTTTAGTCAAATATGTCTGGCCTGAGTTTTTTTTTTTTAAGCTGTTTCATTAGCCACACAATTGTGTGTATGTGTTAAGTTTATATATGCACATATGTACATGTAACCCATATGCCAGGTAACAAAGCATTGTTGATTCTTAGAGTTGCAACTTAGGTAGTCCCATCATTTCACCGATGAAGAACCTGATAAGAAACTTCTGTACCTGAGAAGTTCCCTATGAGCTGTTAGTGGAAAACCCACATTGTCTGACTTAATGTCATGAGTTCTCTTTCTTACCAAACTTTAGGTAACCATGAGTTCTATGGGGCAGTTTTACTGTTAAGTCTGAAGGATTCAAAAACTATTGAACCTTTAGGCCAGGTGATTCTTAGGAAGAGTTTATTCTTTAAGCAAAAGCACTATAATTTTCTCTGGACATTACCAGTATGAAAGAGATAGGAGCTAGAGAGGAAGGATTCAAATAAAGTTCTTCCACTGATAATCTCACTTTTGCAGATGCAAACTTTTTCCCAATGAAATCATAGACTGTTTTTTCAAAGAATCATGAACATGTTCCATTTTTCTTACATGTTACATTATGAAGTATAATAAAGACATTTAATTAATTAGGTTGAAGGGTAAGTGAAAGGTGTATTCTGTGGTCAGAAAAAAGTTTGTTGTCATTAGGCATATAAAGTATGATATATATTGGACTTTTTGAGAGGACAGCATCACTAACTATCAAAAAGAGACACTGAACTCATTGTTTGGCTGGATTCTCCCTCTATGTACATATGCAAGGGCATAGAAATGCTATAATATAAATTCATAACCACATGTGTGTGTATATGGAATGGCCAATACTTTATACTTTTCACATGGACAGAAAAAAAAGCTTCTCTAAGTTGGCATTATATAATAAAAATAGCTCAGCATGAAGTCAGCAGACAGAAAATTAGAAAACACTGTACTTGCTTTTGAAAAACAAAAGAAATATTTTCTTTTTAATGACTTAAAATAGATTTCTTATAGGAAAAGGACATATCGAGTTGGTGTCTCCACAGTTTTGTTGTTGTTTCTTTTTAAGTAGAAGTTGAAGTAGTTTGTGAAAAACGGGTAGCATTTTAGTTGAAAAGTAATGCACTTTTGTGATCCACTGTGCTTTGAAAAAAATGGGTAAAACTTGCAATTTTCTAGCTCTATTTAACACTCTTTTAGATTCTCTTTTATATAACAATAACTTGATCCTACTCAAAATACTTGGCACCTTTAGTGACAGTGTGGAATGTAAGAACACTTTAGCAGATCTGAATGTGAGTAAACTCCAGTAGTTTTGGAATGAAGAGGTGGAGTTTTTAGTTCCTTATTCAGAGTTCACAGAAGATAAGAATACTGGGATTAGCACAATAGACTCTGTTCATTACACTTGGCTGAATAAAGCAATTATCTGTCTATCAAGACTCTGGTAAATTGTGCAATAGCATTGAGGACCGGTGGATGGATAGGTGGATAAACGCTATTCCCTCAGAAAACGGTGCTGATATATGAGGTAATCCTTTGTGTTTAACTTGTAAAATTGTTTTATTTTTCAGTTTATATCATATTACCCTTGCTGCTTAGAGAGAAAGGATTTTTTTCTACTCTCATATTGTTGACTGCATTTTTCAGTTCCTTACCCATCTGACTTTTATTAGGGGGGTTATTTCAAAAACATCTCTTGTTTAATCATGTTTAAACAATCTGTTTAAGACCTGTTGTGTAGATATAAACACAATACTCCTTTAATGTAGTAAAACAGACTTCTGACAGACACAGCACATAACAGACACCCATCCATTATTGCTTAAGCTGCTGTTCCTTCCATGCCTGACCTGAGAGGGTAACCACAGACCTCAGCTGACAGTGTTTGCTGGTTAGAAGAGACACTGAAATGCACCATATTAATGTCTAGCAAGCAGAGAATTGCAGAGCGGCATACAATTGGAGAGGCCTTAGACTAGATTAAAACTAAGTACCTTAAATCTATTTTAATGGCTGTGTTTACATCTTCTTCTTCATTCCTTTAAAAAAGTAATCAGGTTTCGCAAGCGTGTTAAGAAAACCACCTCTTCTTGCCAGCTGGACTAGGTCCAGTTTAAGCAAGAGATTTCTCCCTTTTTCTCCTGTCTTTTTCTTTTTTCTCCTTCTATGATCTCTACTGCCATTCAGCACAGCAAGACCAGGCTGCAGGAGCTGGCTGACTTTTCTCCTTGGTTATTACTTTGTAACATTTTCTTCCTGTTACCCAAATGAGAAAGTTGAGAAAGAAGTTGTGATGCTGTAGCAGCAAATGCCAAGAGAGGGGACCTTTGCACTTTTTAATTAATTCTGCAGAGTGATCTCTCTTTGCTACACACACATACACACACACACACACACACACACACACACACACTCGCATAACACATGCACAAAGCCATAATAATGAAAGAGAAACAGAGAGGATCACATGCTAAGGGAATTCAGCCAGGATCCAGGAATTGCGTGACAATCTGTTTCTAAGGCTAGTTGTCATTAGACTCTTTGAAGAGTAATGCCAACCATGTTTAGTCTCATTACTGGCAAATAAACAGTGATGCTCCTTGTTCATGTATGGCAGCTACTGTTTCCATTGCTAAAAAAACTGCTACCACTGAAAAAGAAACCTTTACATCTCTCACTGGGGTCCCTCTAAGTGCTAGTAACACAAGGAACTGTGGTGTGGGAACAAATAGTAAAAGACGGCAAAGGAAATATTTTCAGAACAAAAATACTTGGGTTTTTACTGAGTTTGGGAGGATAAAAAGTAGATGGGAGAAAGAGATCTTTTGTTCGTTTACCAGAAAGTGAAGGGAGAAATGGAGCTTCTGATGGCCTAGGATGATTGTGGATGCTGGGATGTAATTAGTAGGAGAATAAGACGTGTTGTAATAAAATGGAGTCAGAGAGACTGGGTATAATGTAATAAAAATCCTTGACTTAAAACTTCTTTAGTTTTTAAAAAATTATGTCCTTTTCTTTAGTCTGTCTGTCTTTCTGTAGCAGCCTGGTAAACAAAGTAAGGACAGGGCAGGATACTGGTTTCCAGAGTTTCTGTTTAGTTGTATGACAATAAGCGAAGTCACCATATTTCTCTGTGTGTCAATTGTTTTGGGGTTGGTTTCCTCCCTCTCCCCTACTTGTTTTAAGTGTGAAGGACCTCTCTGGTGAAACCCACATTTTCTTCTCTCTCTAAAAAGTTAAAATTATGGTTTTACTTTGAATGAGAATGAAAAGGGAAAGATGGACTCTCTGGATTTTTGTCCAGACAGGATCAAGACTAGCAAGATTAGAACTAGGAAGAAAGTATTGGAGAATTTGGAGATAAAGCAGCATAGTGAGTTGAAGATGTACAAGGAAATGAGAGAAAGACTCCTGTGAGGACAGCCAGAATCTCTGTTCCCCCTTTTCCTCCTGACAGCAATAAGTATTAATCCACATCTCCTATTGTATCTTTCTATCCAGGTCTCATCTAGTCAGCCTTTTTTCACTCATTCCTCACCTCACCCCCCTGCTTCTTCCTATTTTAGAGGCCTAAAGTTTTCTGAGTCTGTTATTTCAAGGAAAGAACTTATCCTAGAAGATAGATTTCTTTATTGTCTGCCTGATGACTGGCATAACATGATGGCCTGCATCCTTCCTCCAAATAATTTATTTCTTCAAGATTTGCCTAAAGTCTAAAAAGTTAGAGAGGAACTTGCATTTATATACATGCAAATTGACATTTTGTAATTCTTTCCTTTAGTCTGTTTAGTGAAAGATTTTGATTTTTTTTTTAAAAAAACCTTTAGAAGCCAAAATTTAGGGGAGCTCTGGTGGCCTAGTGGCAAGAAGCTGCAACTACAATCCCAGAGGTGCACGGTTCGAATCCACCAGATGCTCTGCCGGGGAAGGAGGGGCAAAAGTAATAAAATAAAATAAAATATTTTAAAAAAAAGAAGCCTAAATTTAGAAAGGGCTTAGTCTTTAATAATCTACTGCCCCCCCCCACCCGGTATGTTCTGTGTAAATTATTTTTAAAAAAAAAGCTGCATACAAGTTTGGGAGACAGCTTTTCAGTCACTGGTCTAAACTGGTGCCTTTGACTATAAAAAGAAAACAAATACAATTTTTAACATTTTTCTTATAAACTGAAGTTCCATGAATATTTCTTTGGAGTCTCTGGCTTAACAGTGTAATTATGTCTCTTGAGTCAATGATCATTTTCTTCCCATAATTATGTTTTTACCCAAGAGACTGGAAAGGCTTCAGACCTCTCTTGGGCCAAATTGTTCTTCTTTGATAAACTGAATCTTCTGTGCCCAGCTCACTGAAAGAACAGTCTAGAAGATATGTAAAAGTGATGACCACTTTCCCCCCCTCTCTAGAAATTGGTTTGTATATTAATAGGGGTGCTTAGAGAGAAGCTCTGTTAACTCATTTTTGAGATGCCATCGGGAAGAATCTCCTGGAATGAGATTTGTTTATGATCTGTGGTCCTCTGTCTGAAGCCACACACTAACATTGCTCGAGGGCTGGCTGTCTCCTCTCACAGGCTGTCCTGGTGAGCTCCGGGCTCCATTCACATGGCATGTTGCGAAGCTATTAATTTCCAGTGGCTCAGAGGGTCTAGACGCCTTCAACATGAAGACAATTTCTTAGTCTACTTCATTCTTCTCGCCCAGAAATAGCTTTTGACCTGAACCAGACAGCAAACTCTTAGGGGAAAAAGATGAGTCAGCAGCCTTTCTCACCAAAGATTGTAGACTCATCAATTTTACTGTGGGAAATATTTCCCAATAACTAGCCTTTTTGTTTTTTTCCCCTGCCTCACTGTAAAAACACAAAAGAAGAGATCATCCTCAATGTATCTGTGTTCTCATTTATTAATCCAACAAGTTAGATGTGACACCTGAATGTAATAAGGGAAATCTGTCCTCAAGGGGGTCACAGTCAAGTCCAGGAGAATCTGAGAGGATAGAGTTTGAACTTTTGTATAACTATTTTATGTTCATTTATAGTAAGTTAATGCTTACTGTATGTCTATTGGACTTAAGCATAACCACATGTAGTAGACAAAAACCAATTGAAGCGATTCTCAGCTTGCAGAGCCTGAAGACAGAGGGATCTGGAGACAGGAAAAGACTGGTACAATGTGATGATCGAGTTAAGACTGGGAAGGGATTTCACCAAATGTTGATGATGAAGACAGGATGTTCCATGTGGAATGAACAGCTTGAGCAAAAACACAGGGCCTCTTTGAAGAACTCTGGATACTCCAGTTTGAGTAGAACACAGGCTATAGTTGTAGACATCAGAAAAGAGAGTGATGAGGCACATAGGGATTATAGCTTCCAGGTTTTTGTTTTCTGGGCTGAGAAAATTTAATTTAATTGGTAGCAGAAGACCATTGAAAGATTTTGGGTAGGTTAAGTAACCTGAATGTTAGGATTTAGGAGCTGATAACACTTTAGAAGTTATGGGAAATGTACATCGAGCTGGGGTTCTTTCTAATATGCCAGGCTGCTCCTCTGATGTTGTACTCACACAGACAAGACGTTAGGAGTAGTTCCAGTGGGCCTGGAAAGCACCAGCTCATTTCTGTAGAAACTAGAATCAGTCATAGGATTGACTGGATGATGAAAGCTGGGAATGAGAGATGACAAAGGTCCTCCTATACTGAATTTTGAAATGGAAAGATAAGAAAAGGGTGGTGTTGGGAGACATATAAAAAACAGAAGATAAATTGGTTCTAACTAAGGGCCTTCTTAGTCTGTAGTGAATTGCAGTGCTAACCTAACGACTGTGAGTCTCTGGTGGTTTGGATCTGCCAAGTCCTCAGGAGGAAGAGGGACAGTGTCCTAAGTCTTGATTTCAGTGTTGAAAATTTGATGGAGCTTGCTATGAGTTGGAACTGACAGCAGTGAGTTTTTTGGAGAGTTTTCTAGACTATAATGAGGCAACAATAGTCATCATGTGTCCATTCTTACAGGTATGTAGAAATTTTTTTAAAAAACAATCATGATGTTTAAGATAGAACCTCAATAGTTATGAAGCATTTGGATCAGAACTTTAGATGCCCTACAAGCAGGAGATAACAAAATAGATGAATGAGACCTTCTAAGAATCAGATCCCTATGCCCATAACCACCCCCCCCCCCTTCTTCAATACGGTCAAAAGGAAAGCCACACAGACTGGGATAAAAATATTTGGTAATGACTTATCTAGGATAAGGGACTCATATTTAAAATTTATAGAGTACTTCAGCACCTCAACAAGGAAAAGATAAACAAACCAGTCACAAAATGGGCATGGGATATGAATAGACACTTCACCAAAGAAGACATTCAAATGGCAAACAGACACATGAAGAAATATTCAAAATCCTTAGCTCTCAGAAAGATACAAATAAAGACAACTATGAGATATCATCTCACCCCAGCAACAATAACAAAGTTCAACAAAGCAGCAAACAATAAATGCTGGCAAGGTTGTGGAGAGAGTAGAACCTTTATTCACTACTGGTGGGAGTGAAATGATGAAACCACTATGAAAGATGGTTTGGTGCTTTCTAAAAAGATTGGAAATATAAATATCATATGATCCAGCAATTCCACTACTGGGAATGTACCCTAAAGAAACTGGAACTGCCACTCAAACAGATATATCCACCTCCATATTTATTGCTGCATTATTCACAATACCAAAGGGATGGAAGCAGCCCAGTGCCCATTAACAAATAAAAGGGTAGGAAAACCTATGGTATGTTCATACAATGGAGTTCTATGCAGCACTGAAAAACAAGGAACTCATAAAACATTACACAACATGGGTGACCGTGGAGGACATTATGCTGAGTGAAATATCTCAGTCACAAAAGGACATATACTGCATAGCACTACTGTTACAAAGCATGTCTGACAAGGGGGGTTGGGAGGAGAATAAGGTTACAGTGGATAGATAATGGCCATTGCATTGGAACAGATGAAAGAAAGAACTGTGTAAAAGGAATATATGATTAAGAATTATACATACAACAACAGCCCAGAATAATAGGCACATTGCAAAGAGGACTTGAGGGGGCCAGGTAATTGCGCAACAGTGAATAAATATTAAAAAACAAAGTGAACTGGGGAAGGGGGAAGGGTGGGAGAGGAGATAACATGTGCAACAATGAATGAATGAAAATCTAACTTTTCTGTAAACTTTCATTAAAATTACAATTAAGATAAAAATTTTTATTAAAAAAGAAAGAACTTTAGATACCTACCTTAACAGTTTACTTGAGTCTGTTCCTTTTGCTGCATTACTTTTGCCTAGAATCATCCAACTTGAACTCTCAAAGGTCAATATACAAAGGGCAGAAATATACATAAGTAGCCAATTCCCAATAATTCCATTTGGAATTGAATTACTACTTTAAAATTAATCAACCTAGTTCCCTAAAACCTTCCTGAAACACATTCCTTTATATATAACTTTTGGAATAGAGAGATTAGAATCTGAGACCTTGTCTACCCACCCCCCACCCCCACCCCACCACTGTGGAATAGCAGCTTTGTTTGATATATAACCATTTTGTCCTGAAAAGGGGTAATTGTGATGTAGGCTCTCCCATTCATCCTTTACCTCCAAGGATCATTGTCATAACATTAGTAAACTGTTATATCCTGTGGCTTGAGCCCCAGAGTATTGGATCAGATCTCATTCGTTTACATACTTGGTGACAGGAAAATTAGCTAATATCTCCCCAGTCACCCACTCTTCCACAGAAGCCTCTGTGCGTGGCAGAGATCACGAGCTGCTAAAGTATTGTTTTATTGCTTCAGAGGATTTAAAAAATCTGTCTTCATAGGGCAGATTCCCCTTATGTATTGCATCATTTAAAAGAGAGAATTTACAGTTGTAAAACTAAGTGTAGCAAGTGATTTGAAGAATGGTGTGCCTCTGTTCAGATTGATATCATATATGCAGCATCTTGTCTCGCAACACATTCATTATCATATTTCTATCATTTGGCCCTACAGCTAGCTTACCTTCTTTTTGCTTACAAAAAAACCCCCCTCAACCTTTAAGGACAGGCATAAATAATATCATTAATAAAAGTTTCCTCTTTCCTTTTGGGAAAAATGAGATACTTCCCATTGCATTATTATTTTTTAAACCTTTTTTTAAGGGAAAACATGTCAAACATCCATGAAAGTAGAGATTACATTTGATAAGTTACTATGTAGCCATTCCTTATTTTTATGATTAACATTTGCCATATTTGCTTTTATTTGTTATTTTGTTAAATGTTTTAAAATACGCTTCAGATATCATAATAATGAACCTCTAAATATTAGATAACCATTCTTCAAAGTAAGGGCATATTCGTACATGATCATGGCAAAGACAGCTTCCTTAATGTTTTGAGATAGTCTGTGTTTGCCATTTCCTCATTTTCTTTCCAAACCATGGACATTTAGCTATTTATTGCCTTTACTACCTTCTGTTTATGTGTGTATTCCTTTAATTGCTTGTGTTTTAGTTTTCTTCCAACTAGGTGGTGGTCTCCTTGAGGGCAATGATATTGCCTGGTACATTTTTCTGTCTCCATCTACTTACAGTGCCTAGTGTAACTGGCATGTCGTAGACTCAGAACATACCCCTTTGGGCAGACTGACCTAAATGTGTTCCTTGTACTGATTTCATTACTCATGCTCCATTGTAGATCAGTTTTTAAACTATTTATTTCATGAAAACACTGTATCCCTGGGACAAGAAGCAAGAAATTACCTAGAAAAGAAAAAGTAAACAACTGTATTAAAGTACAGTTTTAGTGAAAAAAAGATGAACCACGAAACATCATTTTCTGGTGACCAGAAAAAGAACTGTGCTGAGACATTCAAGGACAGGATGTGTTGTGTGGCATATGCTTGCTGCAAGATGGGTTTTGGGTTTTGTTGTGTTTTTTTTTCTTAGTGCACTATGACATCTTTGAGAAGGAGTGCTTTAACTGGTGCAGTGCCGTCTGCTAAAGATACTCTTATCTGTGGTTCTGGCTGGGGGTGGCCTCATAGCTCTGTGAAGTTATTCAGTGCGTCTCCATCAACTTATAAAAAGGGTGAAATGGATCACATCACAGTGGCGAGTTTATTTTCATAGCTCACATACCACATTTTGAGGATCTTTTATGTACCAGTTTCAGATGCGTGCACTTTGAAAGCAGAAGTTCTAATAGCAACATTACTAACTTTCATTGTGAGTTGCTTATGTCATTTAGTTATTTTCAAAACCTTTAACTTCAAGAATTGTGCTTGGGCTGAAAAGAGCTGGGTTAAGGGGAACGGGACAGTTGGCTTGATGCTTGCTTAGTGACCCAACAGTTCCTTCTGCGTCTTTGCTCTGAGGATGTGTGAATGCTGTGACCTTTTGATCATGCTTTCTTCTTGTGCCCCTGATTTTATTGCAACAAAAGTCATATTCAGCCAAACACACTGAACTTTCTGAAAGAATTTTTTTTTCCTGAAAACCACTTGTATTTTCCATTTTAAATATACTTTTAATCATGGTTTCTCCTGTGTGACTGATACTGTACTGTTTGGATCCAAAATGAGCTGCTTGTAATGGAGGGGAAAGGACCTTGCAGAAGCAATCAGGAGACCTGCATTTAAGCTCTGCCCCAACTATGTGACTTTGGGTCAGTTAGTTTTCTTCTCAGAGACTCAGAGTCCTTGTCTTAAAAAAAAAAATCCTGCCTTTCTCTAAAATTTTAGAGGTGAAATGACTTCTGTTATTCTTCCAGCTCTATGATTTTAAATGACTTTCAACAATGAGCAAAGATTATAGGGAGAACAAATAGGGTTTTTTCAGAGAGAAAGAAGGCATTGACCAAATGAGTGCCCTCATGGCACAGTGGTTCAAGTGCTTTATTGCTAAGGGGAAGGTTCATGGTTTGAGCCCACTAGTTAATCTGCAGGAGAACAATGTTGGTAGTCTTCTTCTGTAAAGATTTGGAAATCCTGTGAGGTGGTTCTGTTCTCCTAGAGAGCTACTATGAGTTGAAATTGACTTGATGGCTATGGTTTATTTTCTAGTTTATTAAAATATCTTTGGAAATCACCAATGTAGAATTGTTTCTAATTAATAACAATCCCTTCCTTCCACCCCCCGCCATCCCAACACACCAGTTCAATGAGATTGCAAAATAAGAAAGGAACTTTGGGAAAATGTAGTGGTATAGTATGACATCTTTGACTGAATGTTTTTCTGTTAACTACTAGGCCAGTTAACAGCACCATGATAGATGGAGAAGAGATTGAAATGGTTAAGAATTTCAGCTTACTCAGTTCCATAATCAACATTCTTGGAACCAGAAGTCAGAAAATCAAAAGACTAATTAGGAAAATCAGCTATCAGGGACTTCTCTAGAGTGCTGAAGAGCAAAGGTATCAGTCTGGAGACTAAGGTGTACCTAATCTATCCCGGCCATGGTCTTCTCAATTACTTGCTATGCATCAGAGAACTAGACAAGAAATAAGAATGACAGAAGAAGAATTGATATCTTTAATTTATGACACAGTGCTAGAGAAGAATATTGAACATACCATGGACTGCCAAGAGAACAAACAGATTTGTACTAGAAAGGATGAAACCAGGTTGCTCCTTGGAGGCACAGATTTTGAAGCTCTGTCTCACATACTTTAAGTACGTTTGCAGGAGGGACCAGTACTTAGAAAAGGACATCATGCTTGGAAGAGTGGAGGGACAATGTAAGAGAGGAAGACTCTGAATGAGATGGATTGACATAGTAACTGGAGTAATGGGTGTAGGTTTGTTGGAGACAGATTGGCTTAGGATAGGGAAGGGTTCAGAGCTATTATGCATAGGGTCACTATGAGTCACAATTGACTTGATGGCACCATAACAACAATAACAAGGTATTTATTGAAAAGAGAATATTCATTTATTCATTTGCTGCATAACTATTTACTGAACATGTACTTTGGATGTGCTGTCAGCAAGGGCCAGTTCTTGGAGTAAAAAGACCTCATACTGAGCAAGCTAGAGGGTCAGAGAAAAAGAACCTCAACAAGATGGATTGACACAGTGACTGTAACAATAGTATGGAGCATATTAGAGGATATGAGGTTGGCATAGGATAGGACAAAGTTCAGATCTATTGGTCATAGGGTCGCTATGAGTCCAGGTTGACGTAATAGCACCTAAGAATGACAACATTTATTGAACATCTACTGTATGGCAGGCACGCAGTTAGAATGTGAGGATGAAGCTGTGTACAAGAGTTCTAGAATGACTTGCAGAGGAGACAAATACGTAAGTTAATGACAAAATGAGACTTGAGTTAATTCACTCAGGACGTGGTGGGCAGGCCTGTATTTTTAAAATTTGGCTGAGCCCTAAGTCTCCGGTTTGGAGGCTCATGTATGAAGCAGTTGGATTCTAGAAAGTTGGTTCTTCTAGTTTTGGTTGAGCGTCGGGTGTGGATTGTTTGGTTGTTTTCATTTAGTTTGCAACTATGTATGAGCTGATTGGATATGCTGGATTTGGCTAAAAATGAGCTGTGGAGCTGTGGGCTTGGAAGTCTCTTATTTAGAGTCAATCAGGATCTGGTGGGCAGGTTTTTATATTTAAAAGTTGGTTGGGTGTGCAGCCCTTAGGACTGGTGTTAATAATGTTTGGAATGAACATTCTTCTAAGTGGTACAACACTGGTCTGTCAATTTGCTGTACTGAGGTAACTTGGAGTTTCTGTGATGCTGATCACTGTACCACTGGTGTGTCAAATGCCATAATGATTACCCATGGTGGATAGTGTTTGGTGAAGCTCCCAGATTAAGAAAGACTTGGAAGTAGGAGTGGCATCCACTTCCTAAACAACATGCCTCTGGAAACTTTATGAACTTAGAGAAATGACAATAGTTATAGAATAATATTCAGGTTTTTTGTTCATAGGGTCACTATGAGTTGTGCTCGAATTGAAGGCACTTAACCACAACAACAATGACAAAATGTGGTAAGAACTGTCAAGGAACTGAGACTGGGACTATAATTTGGCTATGATGTCAGGCAAGGCATTTGAAAGAAGGTACTCCTTGAGATCTGAAGGATGAGAATGAGTGGGCCATGTGAAGAGTCAGGGGAGGAGCATTTCAGGAATACGGAGAGAAACTACGATGGGAAACTGAGGACATAGCATCAGTGGTCCAAGGAAAGGTGATGTGGTTCTAGACTCGACTTCTGACAAGTGTAAATGGAGAAACCTGAATAGATTTGGGCTCTATTTTGGAGATAAAAATGGTAAGACTTAGTAACAGATTAGATGTGGAGAATGAGAGATAATAAATAATGAAAGAACCCCCCATATTTTTGGTTTAAGTAAATGAGTGGTTGGTACTTTGTCTTGTAAGGAGGTCTATGATGAAGGCATAAGATTGTTTTTACTTTGGTGGAAGAATCAAGAATTCTTTTTTGAATAAAATATATTTAAGATACATCTATAATGTCCTAAGGATCGTGTTAAGTAGATATTGGAACACACATACCTGGAACTCAGAAGAGATGTTTGAGCTCAACCAGAAATCTGAGACTCATTGGGCAAATAACACAAAACAACAAAAACCTCCACTGTCATCAAGTAGTGATTCCATCTTATAGTGACCCTCCTTCAGCTTTCAGAGGCTATAAATATTTATGGCAGGAAGCTACTTATCTGTTTTTTTGTTGTTTTTTTTTTTCAAGAAGCTGCTTGATTTGAACTCCCAACCTTTCAATGCACAGCCTGACACCTGTACTATTCCATCAGGATTCCTTAGATAGCATTTAATGCATGGGACAGTGAGACCTCTTGGATGGTATTTCTTAACTCTGGCTAGGTCCCATTATTGATGATTCTGATTTAACTGCCTTGATGTGGGGTATGGACATCAATGTTTTCTAAAGCTCCCTGGCGCATTTTTGAATCCTGCAGTGTGGAGAACCACTCAACAGTCTACGAGTGTAGTGTAACCAGAGAAGAGGATCTAGGACTGAGCTGGTACACAAAGTCTCAAACATGACACATCTGATTTTCGCTCGTCATACCTTCCTCCTGTTTGAACGCTTTATTCGGTGGAAGGCTCTAGCCTTTGGACAAGAGTTGGTCCATTTTGTACCATGGCAGAATGCTCAGTCCCTTACTTAAGTCGCTGTGCTTTTTGTATCTAATGCCTTTTCTGGAGGGACAGCTTAGGTGCTAAGGAGTTAGGTGCATCACCTTTCAGTCCATCACTAGAGCGCTACCCATGATGGGCCTTAGTGGTGGAGGATGTTTGTCTTGCTTAAAGTTGAGGAACCTGAGCATCTTTTGCTTCTCAGTGCACTGTAAAGACTTTACTGTGATGGTGGCCGAACCTTCAGATATCTACAAGGGAAAATGTGCATGTGTCTATGTATACACCTACCTGCAGGTTCTCTCAGCATCAGGTTCTCTCGGGCATCTGTAGATACTTGATGGTTCATCTTTGAAAAGAATTTCTAAAACGTCACTGAGGCTTCAAATTTTCACCTGTGCTTACATTTTCCGTGCTTATCGGTGCTACTCCGAGTCCTTTAACCTGGCTGTCACCTCCGATTGCTCCTTGAAGTTCAGACTAAGAGTAAATGAGAGATTGCTCACATTCCCACATAGTTTCCATGAAAACCTAATAATAGAAGGCTGTTTCTTAGGGCCTGTGCTTTCGAGTGCAGGCAGAGCTTATTAAATTTTCTTGTGACCCGTGGCCCATACAAAGTCTCAGTGCATAAAGGAACCATGCAGGATCACTTAGCCTTTTCCTTAGCCCTCAGGGTATTTGCCATTCTGAAAATATGACCTATTAAAAAAGAATAACTTCCAGGGACAATCCCATAAGCTTTCTTGTTAATGTTTACAGCTGTATCAATACCATACCAATAATCTGCCTCCCGCCTTCCATGACTTCCCCTCTTCCATGGCTCTCACTGTGGCAAGCCTTTGCTGTGGAGTCAATTCTGCCTTATAGTGACCCTATGAGCTGCCTCATAAGGTTTCTGAGGCTGTAAATACTTACAGGAGCAGGTACATTTCTCATTTGCCTGCAGAGCACTTGGTGGGTATGAACAGCTTTACTCATTGCACCACAGCTGCACTCCCTAACTGTCCTGGTGTCCCCTAACAAGTCCAGTGCAATTCTCCAGTTGTGAGACTAGCTTGACCCCATCATATGTGTTGGTGGAAATTTGATGTCTTAGGAGGCTGTAGTTATTTGTGTAGTGGAGTGGGTGAGCCACTAACTTCACGTCTTTTGAACCCTTTCTGCGTTGAAAACTGCTTCAGCACAAGTGTCCACTGTGCTTAGCTCTTTAGATCTGGGTATTTTCAGTTCTCCATAGTGGCTGGGAGAAGAAGGGAAGGAAGACTAGAATACTGGCATTGAGAGGGCTTAGAAAGGCTTAGAAAGCAATTCAACAGGATACGAGATTCCATTCGAGTCCTGGATGTGTTTATCAACAGCTGAAGACCCTGGACTAGTTGTTCAACCTGCACTTCTCATTTGATTCCTTATAATTTAAATGCCTTACTTGCCTGAGGTCAAGGGGCTGGTTTGGATAATCTCACAAGGTTCTTTAGAATTCTGAAATCTATTTACAAAAAATCCCCAATAAACAATCATAAATTGTAGTGAAAACAATTGCTAACAGACAATGACTTTCTCTGGGTTTTCTTGATAATTTTTCTTCTAGGTCTTATAGTAGATACCCACAGCTTGTACTGGCAGGAAGTTGGGTGGTGGGTGCATTTCAGTTAATGGGCCTAGTTGGAACACGTTTGGCTGTGGAGACAGCTACACTCATATTACCAAGCCTTGGCTTCCTGTCTGTTTTCTTTGGGCTGGGCAGGCAATGAAAAAGGAGACAGGAAAATACATTTTGGGGCAAATAAAATAAGGAATTTGTCTTATGAAGACAGCTTATAGTTGAGAAATTCTAATGTTCAACTTAACCCTATCCTGATATATTCCGGTTGTTCTGTACTTAAGTAGAAGACGAACTGTTCTCCCTACCCACAGAAATATGATGTTCCATTCTTAAAAGCTTTTAAATAATTTTTCATTAAGGTTTTTTTTTTCTTTACAGATCAATTAGTTTTTCTTCAAAGAACACGTTCTTAATCTAGCAATCGTTTTAGTCCCTCTTTTCTGATTTAATTTCATTCATGGCATCATTTTACTAAAGTCATTTTACTGAAATGTCTGGGCTCCTCTGGTACAGAATATGGAAGAGAAAGAGTTCACAACATAGTTTTGTTTATGTATTAGGTGTTGTAGTGCTCACCACAGCACCACCCAATAAGTTTATGTTTAATAAATGTACCAAGGTTCAGATGTTTTTTTTTTCTGTGAATACTTTTACCAAGACAACACCATAGTCTTTTTGTTAAGAAATATTTGATGATTTGAAGGCCTATTAGTTCCTTGAATATGTTTTAGTATACATAGTTCCTTAAGATCCCAGGTTTCTGTTTATTTTAGACTTGGAATAATTAGAGGACAGAAAAGCAGTTTTGGGTTTTGTTTTTTTCCTTTTAATTCTAGATACTCACAGTTACATGTTAACTCAAAGGATATTTCTCAGTGTGTTAACAATTGTTTATTTTGTTCTTAAAAATAAACCACAGTAATAGATTTAAAATACTAATTCTTCCTTCCCCCGATTTAATAGTTTATATACTTTCAGACACAACATATCTAAATTTTGTGAGAATTTCAGTGTCCTCGCCTAAAAATAAAAAGGCAATATTTTGGATTCCTCCCTCTCCCCAGAGGGTTTCTAGGTTTGAGCTTTTTAATGTTCTAGAAAAGAGCCTCATTAAGGTACAGTTATATCATGAAAAAGAAAAATGTCACTATGGTCATTATGGAAATTTCCCTTTGACAGATGAGCTTGATTGACAGTGAGGCCAAGCTTTGGTGACTTTGTTTCTCCCTCAGCTGTGGGGTGCTTCATTTTACAGGCAAGGACTCCGAACTTTGAGAGGTTTCTTCCTGTGTGAAACCAGCAAACAAGCCCATTATTCCACTCACTGTTTCCACCCTTTCACTGAGAGTGTCTGAGGGTGAAGGAAGGTGTTCACAGAGCAGCTCTCTGGCCTTTCTCTGTTTCACCTTCAAATTGAACCCTGGGAGCCCCTACTTCTCCACTTCTGGAAAAGAACTAAGGAATGCTTGCCACCAGATAATGCTTATAAAGCAGTTTGAAACAGAAGGCATTATGATACAGACACATCATTGTAAATATCAGTATTGATAAATCCTTGACTTAACCGACCAGTATGTATGTTCACATATCTATTTTAGCATGGTCAATTGTTCAGCTAATTAATATGCTTTTATTTTATGATTTGCTGTTTCCAGGGCACAGACAGAAGCTTGATGACTCTAAACCTAGTTTGTTCTCTGACCGCCTCAGTGATTTAGGGCGCATTCCTCATCCCAGTATGAGAGTAGGTGTCCCGCCTCAGAACCCACGGCCCTCCCTGAACTCTGCACCAAGTCCTTTTAATCCACAAGGACAGAGTCAGATTACAGGTAAGACAGACTCCTAGGTTTCACTTGCACAGGCTCTGGCAGGCTGGGGGTGAGGGGCTTACCAGATAAGATGTGTGCACTTCAAAACACCTGCGGCTGTGAAGTGGCTTATTATTACTCAAGAAATCAAGACTTGAAGATACCTATTTGTTTTTTATAAAAATAAACTTCAGGATTCATTCAATAACTTTGGGATGAAAGTCTGGGTAATTTCTACTACTGCTGTGCTCTGCTGCCATGCCATTGGTGGAATGGTAATAACCATGCTCATTGGGAGAATGTTACAAGTTTTCTTTATTGTGTCCAGGTGGTAAAGGGGGTAACTTCACACCCTCAGTATTAGGAAATTAGTGCTACCATCTCAGATTTGGGCTTCAGTTTCTTGTGTGCATAAATATTTCATTCAATTTGTTTGAACATTGCCCAGGGCTAACAGGAAACCTTCATTTGTAGTTCTAACGCAAGGTCAGTGTGCAGCTCAGTGGGCAGACAGAATTCACTCTGATTCACATTATCTTCAGTTCCTCATGACATTTCTCCTTTGTACATTCTGGTAAGCGACTTACTTGGCTTTTCTTTTAAAAATTGACATCAGTATCACATTACATACAGATTAATCATTCACATTGAGTGTAATAGGATCCTCAAGCCTTTTACTTTTTTCCTTCTGTGCCACTGGTGCAAAAAACAAATCTTATTTTAGGACAAGTTTGATGATAGGTATGGTGACAAGAGAGTGTGTTGATCATCACTGATCTTTACTCTGTAGATCACAAGTATTGGGAACCGAGAGGAAGTCTACATATGAGAGAGTTGCTATTTTCGGCAGAGTGGACTAGAATAGAGGGAAAATAACTCAAAACAAAACTTGTAATAAATTCTCAATATAGATCTTTCCTAAAGGCTAGATTTTTTTTTCATAGAGTGGTTAGAGTTGGGTGTCCTGTGGTCTCAAAACAATTTTTTTAAATGAAATGACCCATCCCTTTTTCTTTTTTACCCATATTAGGTAAATGTATTTTGGAGATTAGAGTAGGTTTCACATTCTGTGGGAATATGTACATTAGGTTGAATATATATAAATGCATGAATAGATAGATTTTTTAAGGTGTTATAGTATTATAAAAGTAAACTATTTAGATGTAGATATGTGCAGCAGGGGAGAATCATAGAGCTTTGTGGAGAATATGTTGGCCTAAATAAAACTCTAAAAACGTATGTGCTTTTGAGACATGTCCAGGATAAAAATGCAAAGGTGAAATTAAAAAGAACTTTTCAATTTTAAGCTTGTACGTAAAGGTGCTATTGTATTTAAAGTTGTTTAATTTAGATCATTTATTAAAGTTCATGATAAGTGTGCTTTGGTCTTTTTTAACATATTTATTGCAGTAATAAGATACAAATTGTAATAAAATACAATTTACCATTTTACACACTTTCAGCTGTATAATTCAGAGATTTTAATCACACCCACCTTATTTATTGCACTATGATTTAAAGAAATTTTTCATCACCCCAAATATTCCTTTAATTATAATTTCCCTCCCCATCTTCTTCCCCCCTCAGCCCTTGGTAACCACTGATAAACTTTAGTCTTTATGATTTGCCTACTTTAAATAATTCATATAAATACAGAATTTTTTTTTAAATCCAGTATTTGTTCTTTGACTTATTTCATTCAATAAATCCACACATGAACATTATGCTTCAAGGGCAAATATTGTATGACCTCATATATGCTAAAGATAACAGCAAGAAGTTCAAAAGGCAATTCTGCATAAAGGCAAATTTATGTAGACCAAAGTTTATTGTTAGTTACCAGGAGTAGGAGGGAGGGGAGAAACCACATTGATTAGGGGTGAGGTTACACATCTGATTATCATATTTGCTGTTAGTAAGTTGTGCATCTGTAAATATTGAAGTGGCAAAAATCGTGTGATAGGTACAACAACAACGTTATTAAGAATAGCTGATGATGTTGCTAATGTACAACCAAAAATTGAAGCCCTTGGTCTGGAGTTTGAGAGTCACAGTTTCATGAGACATCCCAGTTAATTGGTCCAGTAATGTATATAGTGCTTCTGTTCTACCTCCTAGTTTTTGAGATCTTAAGTGCTTCTACATAGTCATCTGATACACCACCTGGAGTCACAGTGGGAAGAAGAGTCATGAATAGGAGTAGTATATGGAATGTGTGGTTAATGACTGTATGAGCCACTGCCTCATTTGCCATGAGACCTGAAGAAAGTAGATGGTGCTCACTATCATTCCTGAACCGTTTCATTAAAGATTCTGCAGGAGAATTCTTATAAAAGGAGGGAAATGCAGAGTCTTTAACGTGTATATTTCAAAAGGGAACTGTAAGATGAATTAATTTCTAGATAGGAGATTGTGCTGAAGTTTTTATACTATGACAGTGTTGTTGCTTCGTTTTGGGATTATAGTAGTGAGGTAATTTATCCAAAAATACTATGAAGTTCAGTTCTACTCTGATACTCATGGGATTGACATGAGTCAGAATCAACTTGATAGCAACTTGTTTACTTTTTTTTGCATTTGTTTAGAATTGATTTATGGGTCAGTACTTTTTATGATCTGAACATCCACAGGTATTGAGACCAACAACTTTTGCCAAACTTTCCATATTTGCAGATTCACACGTAAACACACAAATATACATACATGATACCCCTAAACCACATGGAGAAACTCAGATGAACTATAAATAGTTCCCACATTTTATTGAGATAACGCATGAATCTGCCTTCTATAGCCAGGGATATGCAGATTTCTACCCTCACCCAAACAGGAGAATCCAAGAACCCTGTAGCAGCAGCAGCAGCAGCAGCAGCAGCAGCAGCAGCAGCAGCAGCAACTTAAGAGTGAATTGAATAGATGGAGTGCTTTTGTAGAAAAATCCCGCTGCCTAATTTCCTTTATGACTTACTTTGCCAGTAACATGACTAAGTCATTTGGTAACTTGGAACACTTAATGACTTATGCGTTATCTCTTGATTCATTTTCTTCTTTGTTTAAGAAGTATTATGTAGGGCCCGGTGGGGTAGCTTAGTGATAAGGAGCTGCACTGCTATACCAAAGGCATGTGGTTTGACTCCATCATCTTCTCTGCAGAGAAAGATGAGCAATCTCCAGTTGAATGATTTATAGCATCAGAAAACTCACCAGAGGTTCAGCCATGAGTTGGTTCAGACTCTTAGGTATATGGGAGGGGGGGAAAGTGCTGTCCTCAAGGTGAAGTGTGATCCATGAGAGTTTCTGTTCCAGCCCTTGCATATCCACATGCTGTGCTCCAGGGTATAATGTTGTTTATGCTTGAGCACACGCCATTCTTTTTTCTCTGTGTCTCTTTGCGTAAGTTCCATCTATAACTGGCTCTGTCCATTGGCAAGACTCCACTCACCCTTCAAAGCCAAGATGCACGCTTTCAAGAAAGAGCCCTAGAACATCCATTCAAAAGTCCCTGATCCTTCCCCTAAGTTTTGGTTGAGATTGGTAGACTCCTTCCTTACTTTATTTATGAGTTTCTGGATGTTTCTCATTTCTACCTTGCTAGATTGTAAATTGTAGATGTAGTATAGGAATTTAATTCCTCTTATTTCTAGTATGGCTGTGGTTGTTGCATTGATTCCGACTCACAGAAACTCTTTGTGTGCAGAGTAAAACTACTCCATGCAGCTGCTAGAGTTACAACCTAGCAGAGTGCTAGTCCTATTTCCAAAGTCACCTCTGGATGGGTTTGAGCTGCTAACCTTTTGGCTAGTAGTTGTGTGCTTAACTATATTTTCAGAGAGACTCTAGTACAGTGTTAGTTCCTCCTTAAGTGTTGAATTAAATGTTGAGTGAATGAAAGTTCAGATGAGAAGAAATCAGTTCAAGAAGGAAGGTCTAGGATAGCAACTCTTTCTTAACATCATTAATTCTTATTTTAAATTTATTATCCCAGGATGCCATGGGGCCTTGATGACGAATAACAACAGCAGAAATCACATTCACTATAACACTTTTCCTTTGGTTTTATTCCAGTGTAGGACCTACATGATTATATGATTAAATTTAAAATTTGTTTATGTCCTATGACTTTGTGGATTTTGTAAGTTTTTAATAATATTCTCCATTTGCATTTTAGTTCATGTAATTCTTTGGCCAAAGATGTAACAGGAAGGGCCCATTTACCTCTTTTTGGCTTCATGGTCTTGATACCTCAATCTTTAATCCCAGGGCTGCAGCTAATGATCACAATTGTATAGTCACTTACTAGGTCCCCCACTTATCAATGTAAAAAACAAGTTCTATTCTGAGAAGGGCCAAATGAAATTAGAAATGAGAAATTGAGGAAGCCATAAGCATTTAGTGTTTCTTAATTAGCATTCTCCAGTGTCTCTTAGAATTTCCAGGAACAAAGGATCTAGCTGTGCAGTGGGTCGGTTGCTCTACCATGCTGGTCTAATGACGTCTCTCTGCTGAAATCTCTAATGGCTTATGTTTGTCCTCTGAGCCCAGGTCCTCCCCACGGCTTCCTGAGGAAGTTATTTCCTCTGTACCTCCCGTTATCTTTTAGACATCTGCTGCTTGTCTCTGGGTGCCAGGAAGCACCTCATCTTTCACAAATGTCCACTTCTTTTGATTCAAAATGTGGTAAAATAGTGGTGGGATAAAGATGCTGTATTAGGAGATCTTGTTCAAGGTAATTGCTACTTTGAATTTACTACTCTCTGAATGGATAACCTCTACTTATTAAAAAAAAAAAGTAATAAAGGGATGCTGATTCAATCCCTTTGGGGTAGGTGGACCATGACATTTATCTAAACTTTGAGGGGTGGGTCACTCACCACTAGTCTGTTATTTGTGAATTATAAAAAAACACAAAACAACGTGCTGTCTTCTAGGCATTAGTGGGAATAAAGAAGAAGCTTGTTCTCTCAAAAGTTTACATTTTGTGAAAGATGGTTAACAGATCAACTCATTGCTGTCTGGTTAGAGCTTACTCATAGCTGACCTTCCTGCGGATTTTAAAAACTATGACACAGGAAGAGAGTGTCCACCTTAATCACTTAGAACCTGCTGATAGATTTGAACTGCCAGAGAGGAGCAGCCTCGGATCAGCAGGGCATCAACTGTAGACTCTGCGACCAGAGCTCTTGGTGAGGGATACAATCAAGAAATGAATTCTTAAAAACCCATTCAAGATAACTCCACATGATAAATGCATTAAGAAAATAAACTAGGGTACTGCCATAGGAAGGATCTTGTGGAGTGGAAGAAGTGAATTTTGATTGTACAGTTTGGAAAAATTTTTTAAAGAATTGAGAAGATCTCTCTGGAATAACATTTTAAGCAAGGGGAAAACTTACAAAGAGTTTCTTGGAGAGGAATGAATAGTCCCTGGTCAGAGGTACAGGAGGCAAGTAGTAAAGCTGGAATGTAGTGAACAAAGATAATGATACAGAAAGATGGGCAAGAGTTAGATTATTTTCTTGTTGAGAATAGACACAGTAGAACATACACAGGTTCAGTAATTTTGACGTGTGCAAATCAGTGACATCGGCTCTGTTCTTCAAGTTGTACAGTCATTCTGCTACTTGTTTTCTGAGTTGTTTCTTTCCCATTAACAAACTTTCTGCTTCCAGAGGTTCTTATCTAATCTTTTAAATTGTTGTTGCTAATTTGATCCCATGTAGACAATTCTTAAAGGAATACAGTGTTCAAGATAATTAAGTTAACACATCATTTGGTTTAAAGAAGACTTCATGAAAATAATTTTGGCTTACAATTTTAAGATAATCTCATGGACAATCATTTTGGGGTTTTGGATTCCATGAGAATTTGAAATTATGTTCTCTAATTTCCCCCCCTTTTGGATCAAGATTATTCTCTAGAATCTTGGATCAAACTTTTCTATAATGATTGTGAGACATTATTCTTTATTACATAAGCAGTCTTTACGAGCTTTATTTTAATTCTGATTGCCAGAGGAACAACTGATGAGCTGTCAGTTGTCTAATGTACTAGTCCAATGGTACATTAATGTACCAGTTGCTCAGTGGAGAAGAATGGGCAGTCTTCTCCAGTGCAATTTACTGCCTCTGAAAACCTGCTGGATGGGCAGCTATGAGTCGGTTCCGACTTGATGGTACACAGTGACAATAACGATGTAGATTTAAAAACACACCTTGGGTGTTGTATGCCGAATCGGTCATAAGAAGGCAGTGATAGAAGCAGAGTTATTTTTCAGGAAGCTTCTGCAGTATTTCCAGGAGAGAGTTAAGAGTGGGGATGTAGAAATGGAAATAGAAAGAACTGGGAAAGATTTTGGATGCTTTGCTTTTATTTTTATTAACAGTCCACAACCTTTGGTGGTGGTGAGAGATAGAAAGGACATCAGAGTCTCGGCCTGGACAACTGGAGAGTGATGGTGTCATAATTGACATAGAAAGACTTGAGGAGAATGGACTTGTGATAGAGGAGAGGAACTCAGAGGATTAGTCTTGTGAAGAAATGAAGAGGACATTCAGGAGCAGAGATTTGATGTAATGCTAGCACAACAGTTCATAAAACTTCTCCTAAAACCACCCAAGAGGCTTCCCCCCACCCCATTTTCCCAAGTTGCATTATTCCCTTTTGGAATTTCTTTTCCCCTTTAAAGGCAGATCTTGATTCTCAGTTCTTTAAAAATCTGGTGGGTTTTTGTTTTGTTTTTTTCTTTAAGCACTCAGTGACTGTTAGTTTATCCTATATACAAATGCTGGAAGGAGGCTCATGGGACTTTTTTTTTTAATTTAGGTTGTTTATTTTTCATTTCAATGAACATCTACAGAGATTTTGGGATTCCATTCATTCATTGTTGCACCCTTCTCCCT
>NW_006399767.1:10823289-10920317 GCF_000299155.1 Elephantulus edwardii | reverse complement strand
TTTGTTTCTTGTAATAATGTTTTGTAATTTTCTTTGAATAGATCTTTTGTGCTTCTAGTTATATTTACTCTCATGGGACATTTTGACCTGGCATTAGAACTCCGTTATTAGTCTTTCCTCCACGAATAAGTTCTTGTCATTTCTGCATATGCTGCTAGGTTCGGGTTATTGACAGTGACTTTCTTCTCTTTTTTTTGTTGTTTACTGTGTGGTTTTTTAATGAAAATTTACAGAAACTTTGGATTTCCATTCATTCATCGTTGTATTATTCTCTTTTCCCGCCCCCCCTCCCCGCTCCAGTACACTCTTCTCTTTGAAAAGTAAAAGTTCTCCCATTGTTTTACAATCCCTCCCCCCAGGTCCACTCCACTATGTATCCTTTGTTGTGGAGTCTTGTCATGACTATAATACCTAATAATATCCCTTTTAAACAGTTTTTTTTTTATCTTGTAATGCACAACCAGTTCATGGGACGTTTCACCAGCTGTTTCTTTCAGAGTCTAAAATGAGCCAGCATATCCCATCTTCTAGCATTGTTTTTTCCAAGCACATTTCTCTCCTCTCTTGAAAGTTCACCTCACATGCTGCCGCCTCAGCCAGGCCTGTTCCCATCTACCCCAGCTAGCTCAGACTCCCAAACCACCTTGATTATATCACATTCCACATGTCGACAATTATTTGTTTACACATCTGTCTCTTCTAATAGACTTTGAGGTTTTCAAAGTCAAGGG
The DNA here is from genome assembly GCF_000299155.1 of Elephantulus edwardii. Lineage (NCBI taxonomy): Eukaryota > Metazoa > Chordata > Mammalia > Macroscelidea > Macroscelididae > Elephantulus > Elephantulus edwardii. The sequence goes on along the minus strand of NW_006399767.1, from coordinate 10,919,586 downwards.
ACATGTTTTATTCATCTTGCGTCCCTAGTGTCTTAAATCATACATAGTCATGCATGTGCTTGGTGACTTTTGATTTCGTGATGAATAGACCATTGAATCTTTAGGGTGTATGACCTTTCATTATCCTAACCCTGAAGGTTTTTGTAGTACTTATTTGATTGAATTACCATTTTTATTACCTATTAAACTTTTTTGTTTTCTAGGCCTTATTCTAATGAGGTTAACTCAGACCCTCTCCCCAGAACAACTCTTTGAGATAGCTCATATTAAGCTCATTTCTGGATGAGGAAGTTGAGGCTCAGAGGGGCTAAATGACTTGAATTATTATGACTGGTGTTGCTGTATGACATTGAGCTGACTCACAGACAGACTAGAACTATCCTGTAATGCCTCCTCGGCTGTAATCTTTATGGGAACTGATCCTCTGACCTTTTTGTCAGCAACTGAGTGCTTTTACTATTGTGCCACTGGATCCCTTCCTTTAAAACTAAACCCAAACCAATCAAACCCACTCCATGGAGTTTGTGCTGACTCAAAGCAGTACTATGCATTAACATTAATCCCATGTCTTCACACTTGCTGTCTAGTTTTACATAATATCTTGTTAAAGCTTTAAAACAATTCTGTGAAGTATATATGCTATAGATCAAGGGAATGGAATCTTTAAGAAATGAGCTCCTGAAGTTCTCGTTAGCTGTTCTTGTTGGCTCTGAGTTACGGGTTCTTAGGGAAATCATTCTCATTCCTACCGAGTGGACTATATGACACCTATGTTGTAAGAGACTAACTTATTTTTCTTTGTTCCTTTTGATATTATTTAGGATACCCAGAGACAATATTTTCCTAAAAGGGTGGTATTTTTGTTGTTGTGTACCATCAGGTAGGAACTGAGCCATAGCTGACCCTCCAGATGGTTTTCAGACACAGTTCATTACCTGGGAGGAGATTGCCCATCTTTCTTCCGTGGAGCAGCTGGTGGATGTGAACCGTGTGCCTTTGGGATTGCAGTGCAGCTTCTTACCCTGAGGCCACAAGAGCTCCCTTGAAGGGAGGTATTAGGGATATCCACATTTCTTTATATTGTAATAATTGTTTTTCATAACTATGTACAGTTATTGGAGACACATCTCCAGTGTAATGATTTTAGAAATATTTTGAAAAATCAACTTGTCAGGCACCCATATAATCATTGTCACCATCTTATCAGCAATTAATGTGATTAATTGATTAATGTGAAATAGTTTCTACCCATCATTTCTTAGTCGGATCCCTGCATTTCCTTGGCAAAGAGCCTTCTTTAAAAATTAAGGGAAATGAGGGCAGTTAGAGCAGTTGAAATTACCTGTGTATATGTTTGGCTATCCTGGGCCTCAGTCAATTCTACTTGCTCTGAAATATCTGCTAGCACGATCCTTTCAGACATAGGAAAGTGTAGTGTGTAGCCTGTGTCTTAAATTAGTGCTCAATAACCACACACTTTTAACATGTGAAGAAAATTCGGAGGCAAAGTGGAGTGATGGCAGCTATGAATATGAGGGAGAAATAACTCATAAAAGGCTCAGTGACTTGGTGAATAGGAAGAGTAGATTTAAGGCATCACTGGTGTGAATAGAATCGTAGAGTTTGTAGGGTGAAAGACAAATGTAGGTAACTTATATCTGAAGTAGTTGAACTTACCACACATAAAGATAGGGTTTGGGAAGTAACTGTTCTCTTACTTTGGTGGTTTTCTAAAGTTACTAGAAAGTCTGACCCTGTCTTCTTTGAACTGTTGTGGGGAAGACAGCTGGTAAATTTACTGCTGCCATGTTGCAAGGGAGGCCTGGTGGTGTTAAAGTGCTCAGCTGATAACACAAAGATTGGCAGTTCAAAACCCACCCAGTGGCTCTGTGGGAGGAAAGACCTGGAAATCTACCCCTATAAAGGTTAGTCAATCTTTACTAATTAGTAAATCACTTACTAATTTGTGCTGAGTCAATTTCAACTTCTAGTGCCCCTCCATTGAGGCTTCTGAGGTTCTAAATCTTAACAAGAGAAGACTAACCCATCTTTCTCCCTCAGAGCTGTTGGTGGTTTGAACCAACAGAGATACACAGCCTTTTAACTGGCTGCACAGCACATTACAGACTCCACTGGCAATTCCTCCAGCGGTTATAGCCTTAAAAAGGGTAAGACAACAGTTCTGTCTCTATCACGTAGGGATTTTTATGAGTAGACAATGGCTTTGACTTCACTTGCAGAGTAACTACAACATGCACATGTGTGAGTAGGAACTCTCTTTAGAGAATGCTGCTGTGTTTGTGCAAAAACGGGATAAATCTTTTGTTTACACTCAATTTTACATTTACTTCGACCTGGAAGCCATTCTATGAGGAAGAACAGAATTCAAGTTTGGCCACTCTTGGCTTTGGAAGAATAAAGCTGAAAAGCACCTTATGGAGGTATGGAGGTCAGTATGCTGTGTTGTTATATATATAATTTGCTAGGTTAGTAGCATGAACAGATAACGTCTTAGAAGTCCTGGCTTCTGTTTGCTTGTTCATTTTGTTTTACTTCTCCCAGTTACAAGTCTCTATGAAGGAAAGGTGGTTTGGGTTTTGTATGCTTTTAGAAAAGTAGGGAGAGGTAGTATTCCAAGAGAAATGAATTCCTTGAATTCCAAAGTCATATTTTTTTCAGTTCTCTTTTCTGGAAAAGAAGGTACACACTTAAAGTCTAATTGTGAAAGAATTGTGAAAGAATTGTCTTAAAAATAATACTCTATACTTCTTCACCATGACTGTGTCATTTTTAGTCAGTCTTTAGGTTTCTTCCTAGAGGAAATCTTGTGTGGTTTTCCCCCTCCCACTCTTTTTGGGAGCTCTGGTGGCCTAGTGGCAAGAAGCTGAGCTGTAATCCTGAAGGTACACGGTCCAAATACACCAGCTGCTCCACGGGAGAAGGATGAGCCATCTCCTCCTGTTCAATTAACTGCCTCTGAAAACCTGCCAGAGGATCGATTAGCTATAGGTCGCTTCCGACTCAAGGGTACACAACACACGCACGCACACACACTGTTTCAAGGCATATTTTATTTCTCTTTTTTAGTATACACATTTCCTAGGGACCTTTCTTGCTCCGTTTTAATTTTTGCAGTGGGCTTTGTATGGGCAAAAGGATCAGAAGAGCATATGAATTTTAAATGAAACATTCAGTCTATAGGGCTACAGCCCATGGCAGAGATAATTGGAAGAGCCTTGGTTGCAGTTTGGAAATGGATAGTTTATGGTCCGCTGGACCATTGGTGGGAATTACAGTACTTCCTAGAACTTGGTGCAAAGAAACAAGATGCTCAGCCATTTGTCAATGTGGACTAGTAAATTAAGGTTAAAGATGAAAGACCTTCAGGGAATGAGCTGGTCCGATACTTGGGTGTTGGAAAATGGGCATCTGCCAGGTGAAAGTACCAGAAGGAATGTTTGCCATCATGTGAAACTCAAGCTTGAATTCAGCTGGAAGGTAGAGCAGCATCCTATGGAAAGATTAAGGGCACGTGGAAACTGTTGGCAAATCTCTCAGCCATTCCTCATAAGATAGAGCTTCTGCATCATGTTCTGTTATTCCCAGTGCTCACCTCTGACACTACCTCCAGAGAACACAGTCCTCTAGCGGTGTCTGGCCAGGATAGTAGGTAAGAATCTCTTAGTATATCCCAAGATTCTGTTAACTTTTTGTCATTCCACTTGTGCTTTTAACCACAGAAACCTTTACTCTTAGGGCAGGCTAGTCTGTCCTGTCTTGGCATTGGAGTTGACCAAATACAAGCCCACACTTTTGTTCTTATTTGGTTTCATACTATCACTTCGACCTCATCTTTCTAGTTTGTAGTTATTTTAGAATCCTGCTTCTTCATCCAGTTTTTTATTCCTCACACTTTGTGGCATCTTAATGCGTGGAAGCCTTCCCCTTTGTATTCAAGGTTTTGATCAACAGCTTTTATCTTATGCATTGGGTTGTGTGTGAGCAAAAGTATCAGACTCTGACACTGATACTTTATGAAGGATACTTTATGAAGCATCCAATCTACATGGCTACAGAAGATGGTAAGGATAATTGAAATAAAACTAAAGTTCTATTATTGTTGTTGAGTTTTTCAGAATACATACACTTCTCGCAAATTTGATTGTGATCTATTTTAATGGCCATTTTCTGGTAGGCCCTTTAAACACCATCTGGTCTGAGAGATAAGCCACGTGTATCTTACTGAGGTCAAGATATAGAATAGACTGATGGATTTTCTTAGAATCTATTGCATTCGTAATCCTAGGAAGCAAGGCTTTAGTGAATCTCTTTAGTGAGTTCTCGTTCTGATATCCAGAGCAGATATGAAAAGTTCTTAGTACACAGGCCAGTACAAATGACTTAAATGCTTTAGTGGACTGTGAGCAAGTCAACACCAACAGTGACTCCAAACAGAAAGAAAAACAAAAAAACCTCCCTGAAGTTTATATCTCACCAAGAGCATTATCAGTTTTAGAGTAAGAGAAGCAGAATAAGGGAGAAAGGCACCTCTTTGCATCATGTAGTAAACTAGAAATATGTTATCTGTAAATAGTTTTACAACAATGGTGTGGAAGACCAATTTCAGAAAGCAATAGTAAGAAGTTGTAAGTAGAAGTACAGAGACATGTATTTCACTTAATACAAGGAAGAGCTTTTTAGAACCTGCTCTGTCAAGTAGAAGCCTCTCTCCCCTGCTCGTCACTGTAAATTCTTGCAACACTGGGGGACATAATTCATCTTGGAGTGGAGACTGCTGTTCATTTAAGGTTTTGAGTGGCGCTCCCTTATCTCCCTACCTCCCTTGGGTCTTAATTTCCTCTTAACCATGTTTGTTCTGCTCTCTCTATTTGAAGATCATTCTTCTTGATAGGGAAGATTTAAGTCAAAATGGTATTGAGTAATTTTCCTTTCTAACTGTCATCAGCTAAAATCGTACCCATGTTTCTCAAACCTTGGCGTCTATCAATTTTACCTGGGAAGCTTGTTAAAAATACAGATGCCCAGGATTTCCCCCCCTTGAGTCAGAATGTATGAAGTGGAACCAGCCCAAATCACTCATCGCTAACAGGCTTGGAGACCGTTAACGGTTGGCTCAGCCTTGCCCAGATGGAACCAGTCTCCATCCTGAAGGCTTCTCAGGTGTCTCACCCCTGCCTTTAGGGGGCATATGGGGGAAGTTCATCACGCTGAGAATACTTCTCAGTTTCCTGAGTAGAAGCCCTGAACACCGCCCTTGAACCCATTCCACTGCCATTTTCTCTGCACATTTCGTTCTTCCCTGAGTGCCTCATCCTGCACTAGCCTTCTTTCATGCTTCTGTTTTAATGCTGACAGAGAGAACTTTTCACAGTGCTTATCTGGTGATGTCACCCAATCCTTAAAAATACTTCAGTGACCTTCCTTTGCATATATGCTAAAGACTAAGACCCCTAGTGTAATCCATCAAGTTCTTCATAGGCTGCCTCTTTTCTCTCATTTTTCACTGTCATGCTATTTTGAATCTCCACATTGACTTCACCTCCACTCTTCAAGTTAACTGTCCTCGCTCCTACCCTGGCCCTCGTCACCTCCTAGTTTCTTTATCTAAAACTCTCTTACTGTACCTCATCATCGACTAGACTTCTGCTTGTTTTTTGGTTCTTGCCTTTATCAGGGCTTCCTTACAGAAGGTTTCTCTGACACGCCAATGAATACAGAGTCCCCACAATATGTTCTTATCATGGGGGTTGATTGCCTTTTTAGCACACAGAATGAGGTTATCATCTAATTGGTATTTGTTCCTTACCAAACTGTAGCCTCTAAAAGAGAAAAGATTAGGTATTGCTTCATTCAAAATTACTTCTCCAAGTTCCCTGCACACCATCAGAATAGTTATTCATGAGAGATTTTTTAAATTAATAAATGGCTAGGGACAATTACTAGATCTTAATTCCTAGACAATTTCTAGATATTATCACCCTCTTGACAATGGGCATCACCATGCCTGGGGACCTTATTTATTACCTGCTGTACCTGACCCTTTGGATGTTGGCATCAGCCTGACTTGAAGGTTAATTTCCTGTGCCCACTTTGATACTGTGATTTGAATTACGGGCCACTTGGCTTAGTTGGTCTGCATCTGGTTAGAGCTCAAGTTCTGGTCTTACCTGTTTATAGACGGTTCCTTTTTTTCTGCTGGCTCACCCATTAAAGTCCAACATATGGCAAGGCTGAGGCCAGGTTAGATACAGCAAGAAGCCTCTCTCTTGTATTAGCAGAAGCAATAGAAATTACAGACAAGCTCCCTTTCTGTAAGACATTTCTGAGAACTATCCAGTCAAAATTTGGTGGTATTTGTGAGGCACTTTTCATCACCTTGTCTTAATTCAACTTTACCTTGTTTGTGTTTCTTAGCATACACATTATCTGTTAATTTTGTCTCCATTAACTGTCTCCTAAGATTTATGAAGTTCCTCTTTTCCCATTGTTTGTGCTGTCACATGCCTGTTGCTATGCCTGGTGTACTCTCTTTAGCATCAAGTTTTATCCAGACACTTTACTGTCTTTTTGTCTGGTCTCAATTTCAGTTTAAAGCTCTTTGACTCAGCGGGATTAGTTTCCTGCCAAATGATTCTATTATCCACCTTGTTCAGTTGGAGAAAGTCCCTCCTGGGGACAAAAAGGGGAGTCAGTATCCTACGTTCTGTCTTCTTGGGTAGCATAAGCCAAAAAACACTGTGACAGGAGGTGCCATAAGTATCAGCACTGGTCAGCTGCCTTTCAAAGTTGCTGCAGTTGGGTAAAGTAATTTTCTGCTGCCATGACTGTCTCTATCAAGGACTGAAAGCAGGGAGAAAACTAGTTACAATCCTGAAATTTTAACATTGAAAAATCTTAAGAGATAATCCGGCAAATAACAACAACAACATAAGAAAAAAGGGGACTCAAAGAAGGGGAACTAAGGGCCCACAGTGACACAGTTAATACCAAAGTCACCAGTCCAGTGCTCTTTGTATACTTGGAGGAGGATGTTTAAAGAGACAGTGGTTCCTATTAATGCAGAAAACGAGGAGCATGTGCAAAAACTCATTCTAAAAATCCAGTTTAGCTTGAGAGGTTATCAGAGGATATAGAGAATTCAACATTTTACCATGTAGAGTTCAAGAGGCCATGGTGTCATCGTAGCTATAAGACTCAACTGCTAACTAAAAGATTGATGGTTTGAACCCACCACCCACTCTGGGAGAAAGACTTACAGCCTTGGAGCACTGGGGAGCCGTTCTCCTCAGCCCTCCTGGGATGTTAAGAGTTGGATTCAACTCAATGGCAAGGGATTTAGTTAGAGTAAATTGTTTTGAAATGGGAATCTATGTATGCATCCCTGTATTTATGAATGTAAGTATGTTTGTATTAGGAATGACAATATTATGACAGGAATAGTCTCTAGGAAAGGAAATTGTAAATCTGTCTTTCCCAGTGGAGATTGTTTGACCTTGGTAGAGCCCTGGTGGTGCATTGGTTGAGTGGTTGGCTGTTAACTGAAAGACTGATGATCAGAATCCACTAAGTGGCTCTGGGAGAGAAAGACCTAGTGCTTAGTGATCTGCATCTGTACAGATGACAGTCAAGAAAACTCTATGCTGTGGATCTCTCTTGCCCCATGGAGTCAGTGTGAGTCGGAATCAACTCCATGACATACAGCTGTGTTGAACTGACCAGATGCTGAGCAAGTTCAGACTCATAGTGACGCTGTGTGTGCAGAGCACAACCACCTTGATAAGGTTTTTGTAAACGGATCAAGCCAGTCTTCTGATGTCTCCAGACAAGTTCGATCCACCAGCCCTTCAGTTAGTCAAACACCTTGGCCCCACCAAGGAACTCTTATTCTAAACTTTGTTCTTGTTGCTGTGTAGTGTTGAGTCAGAATTGACCCACAGTTTCAGAGGCAGTAACTTTCATGGGAGAAAATCGCCCATCTTTCTCCCACAGAGAAGCTGGTGAATTTGAACCGTATACCTTAAGGTTGGCAGTGCAATTCCTTACCACTAAAATAGTGGACTGTGTTATGTTACGTTCATTTAAATTAGACCCATTTTCTCATGGAACATTGGAGGTTCATGTAGCCCAGATTAAGTATCGATTGGTGGAGTGTAGGTGGTGTGGGTGCCCTACTCCTCCAGTGGAGTAGGTGCTCGCTGCTTAGACAAGGAGATTTGGTCTGAATGACTGGCCTTGGTAGTTTCATGTTACACAGAAGCCTGTCTGGCAGCACAAACAGGAAGGAGCCCTTTGTGTGTTGGTTCCAGCTTTGCCCCTGTTGACTCGTTTCCTCCCATCTCTGCATGAAGTTTAGCACCATGTTCATGGTGTGTCCTGTTGGGAGTGATTCTTAGGAAAGCAGGCCCTCCTTCACACCCACACAAGTTTAACCACAGTGTTTACAAAAGGAGGCCCGCTAACAGCAACCGCTGGATTTCCACGCATACATTTTACTGTGCTGGGCTTTCGCAAAGTCTCTGCCTGCCCTCCCTCCTCCACTCAAAACCTATTCATTAAGAAACAATTCTTGTTGTTTTCCTAGATTGGACTCAATTTCTCAGGGTGCTCCCCACCCCCAGCCCCAGCCATCTGCCCTCCACTTGCCTCTCATACTGTGTTCAGAGGAATGCAGACGTGCAAATTTGGCTTTTCAGTCTTGGAGCCCATATATCACCTTAAAAAAGATCCCCCTGGCACCTTTTCCCCTTCCCCATACCAGTGAATGAACTTGAAAAACTGTGGTCCAGCTCTAAGAAAGAGCTGGCTTTCCTTCACATCTAAAAGTCTGATTAAATAGTTGCTTGTATTTTTGCCCAGTGCCAAGACACCTTGAGACATAGGAGTCACTTCTCCCTCCAGTTAACGTTTTTGAGCACCCCCTGCATCTTCTGTATTTTTATGCTCTAGGGTTTTAGAGAATGGAAAGCAGATGCAACCAATCTCCTCCAGAAACCAAAGCTGAGGGACCCCCACCCTAGGAGAAGGAGAACTTCTGAAAATATATCTGACAATGGGTGCTCTCTTGTCATGGTTTTCTGTGCTCCAGTCTGTCATTGCAGCACAACACACATACAGATACACACATGCATGCTTTGAATATTTTTTAATGAATTCTTGCTTTATATCTCGTATCTCATTTTAAAACTTGCTGCCTTGGATTTCCTGATTTTGTGCTGTACTTTCTCAACCACTAATAGGCTTTTTTAAAGGTGAGACTTGTCTTTTTTGTCTCATATGCTCTCACACAGTCATTCTCTCTCTCATTGCCATTTAGTCAGAACCAGCATGTAGCTGACCCTCCAGTGGGTTTCCAGAGCTGTCAATTGCACAGAAGGAGATTGCCCATCTTTCTCCTGTGGATCTTATGGTAGATTTGAACTGCCTGAGAGCTGCCACCTTTAGGTTGGCAGCACAACACCCTACAGACTATGCTACCAGAGCTCATACAGTACAAGGCTTAAAGAGGCTCGTTATCACACTAACACTTGATAGTTTACTAATGCCATTAGCTCAGCATGTGAAGTTTCTCTTTTTTCCTGTCAAAAGATTTAGGGTAGCAAGTGGCATAGTGACCATATAAAATAAATATATATTTTTCTTCTAGCTGTTTTGTTTTTTTTTTTAAATTGTAAGTTAAGTAAAAGTTTACAAAGCATCTGTGGTTTTTATTTTTCCAGTCAGTCATTCATGCACATGCTTTTCCATAATCAACCATTTATGAATATTTTTGAGATGAGAAAGGAACAGCTAGCTAAGAGTTTTGTCCCTTTCCTTAGTGAATTGGGAGGGAACCTGCAAGGTGTGAGGGGACTTAAAATATTCACAATGGTGAGGGAAACCATGTCGTTTGGGTAGGAACTGTGCCTGCTGCAGATGTGTCCTTAGTTGAAACAAATACTAAAGGCTGAAGGGATTCTCTGTGTCAGATGACTGGTTCCTTTTTTATGACTCTCCATTGTTTTCACCTCCTACAAAGAAAATAAACCTGAACTCTTTTAACAGCTGGATTTTGGCTGATGCTTATAAAAAAGATACTATACTGATTTCTTCTCAAAGGGTATGTATACGGTTGCAGGTCTGAAGGGTTTAATGCTACTGTTAGTAGTTGCTGTTGAGTCAGGAACCAACCCCCACTCCCCATGGTGACCTTGTGTCTTAGTAGAACTGATCCATAGGGTGGTTTGTTGGGCTTTTTGTTGTTGTTGGTGGTGGTGGTGGTGGTCGTGGTGTGTTCTTTTTGTGTTTTTTTTTTCTATAGTCTTTCTGAAAGCAGTTTGCTAGGCCTGTCTTCTGTGTAACGGATGGAGGAGTTCAAATAATTGACCTTGGGTTTAGCAGTCACTTGCAAACTGCCTATGCCACTGAGACTCCTGGGGATTAAACCCCTGGCTTGATGGCTGTCCTTAACCTGACTTCATAGTTAACAGTGGGGACTAGTTCCATATAGGTTCTGTCTCCAGAATCTCTGGGAGCAGCCTCGGTCCCTGCACCTTTTTTTTTTCTTTCCCTTTTAGTCGTTTTAGTACATCAGACTCATTACATACAAAAGGCCTGATTTTTCTGTCAATTTTAAGTCACGGGCCATGACCAATCATATCTTCCCTTTTTATCTCGGTGACAGGAAAGAGGTTTGAGGGAGAATAGGGAGGGAGTCATATTTAGATGCTTCTGTGATATTTCAGATTTCCAGAATACTGAAGGGTATGCATGTGTGTAGTTATATTCGTATAAGTATATATTATAGTTTGAATTTCTACAATATTACAATGAAAATTGTATTGATAACTGTTTCTGAAGATTGCCATATTAAAAACTGTACTTCATTATTTTTAAACACCATACAGTACATAAAGTTTAACACTAGTTTAATTTCTTCTGAAATTTTAATAATTGTCCTCTGGAAACTTGGGGGTGCTTATGGGAGATGAATTGTCACAGTGGTTACGAAAGTGAGCTCAAGCAGCAATGATTGTGAGCATGGCACAGGGCGGGGTAGGTAGTGTTTGTTCTGGTGTGAACATTATCACTATGACCCAGAATGGACTTGATGGCACCCAGCAACAAGTCACCCAGAATCTAACCTTAGGGTCCCCTATGGCTGGCCTTTGTCCTCAGACACATACTGTAATGGTTGTTGGTTATTCTATGCCATTGAGTTCGAACTGACTAAGAGCTGACCCTCCAATGGATTTCCAGAGACAATAAATTACATAGGAGGAGATTGTCCATCTTTTTCTCTCAGAGTGGCCAATAAATTCGAACCACCTGTCATTGGGTGGCAGTGCAACCCTTTACCCACTAGCCCACCAGAGCTCCCTGTATTGGGAAGTATTACTTCTATTAGAGTGGTAGGAAATGGTACTTCACCCCAGGTGTCTGTAGACTTCAAAAGAAAATATAACAAATACATAGAAGAATATAGATACAGGTGGTAGTGTGTGTGTGTGTGTGTGTGTGTGTGTACGCATTCACCGGTACTAAAAAACAATAGATTGTTAGTGGATGTGGATGAGTAAAGGAGGGCTCTGTGGAACCCAGAGTTGAAAGGAAGACATTTTCTTGGCTTGTTGATAGTTAATTAGTGGTTTGTCTCAGAACTAGCTGGGTCCTGTACTTTTCACTATTCATAACCTTGGGATTGATTGGTGATGCCTTTAAGTCCTTGTCACCTGCTGTGACTCAGCCAAGTTAGGAGTGACTCTCGGAGGTCTCGGGTTTCTTCAGGAAGCTCAACTCATGAGATCAGGTGAAGGTGACTTTTCTCTCGGCTGAGCATTAATAATTGTTGACAAAAAAAGAAATACAATGCACTCCCATGTTTAAGATAGGATTATTTTTTTTTTCAATTGAGCATTTATAAAGACGTTTTACATTGTCTTTTCCTGTGGAAAGGTTGAAAAGGTCAACTTTAAAGTACCCTAAAAAAGATTAGGATTTCACACTCTGTGAGAAATCAAAGCTAATAAAGGAGGTGATGAAGGTGACACAGCCATAAATGGTAGTGACATGACCAACATGGATAGGGAACTCTGGTGGCCTGGTGGGTAAGCAGTTGCACTGTTAACCCAAAGGCGGGTAGTTTGAACTCACCGTCTGCTTCTGAGAGAAAGATGGACACTGTCCTCCTGTGGGATTAACTGTCTCCAAAAACAGCCCAATTAAATGTCAGTCTGTTCCAACTCAAAAGCACATAACAACAAGGATGAAATGGACATACACTCTGAATTATGGGCATAAGAACTATAGGAAGTGACCCATAAGGCCAAATACTATAGAAGACCACTATTGTAGAAATAGAAAGATAACTAGTAAAATGGGTAAGAGGATCCAAGGGTGGGAGGACAGGAACAGAGGGGTGAGGATGGGCAGGGGGTAATCACAGGGTCACACAATTTGATGAGTAGAGGGAGGGAAGGGTGAAGGAAATGGGAAAAGACCTGGTGTGAAAAACAATATATATGACCTTTGTAACTAAACTAGTGTATAATAAAAATCATATTGAATAATTAAAAAAGCTAACACCTAAAAAAACTATAGGAAGCTTTCTAAAATTGCCCTTTGCCTTATCTCAGCAAGTAGAAAATACAATGAATTCAGGATAAAAGATTACAAGCTAGAAACACAAATAGAGGATGAAAAGTCAGTTGAGATGCGCCCTCGGTGGCTCAGATAATTCGTGCACTTGGCTGCTAACTGAAAGGTTGGCCGTTTGAGTCCGTCAGAGGTGGCTTGGAAGGCCTAGAGATTGACTTCTGAAAATCCGTCCTTGAAAAGTTGTGACATTGAGCTATCCTCTCACGCACATGGTCACCATTAGTTGGGATCGACTTAGTGGCAAGTGTTGAGCTTTTTATAGAGGTATTGGATTCTTTCCATACACTAAACTCTTTATGGCGCTAGTTTATTTAACCTTTATAACAACTTTATGAGGAAGATATTTATCCCCTTTCTACTGATGAGGAAATATGAAGCTTAGAGAGTTTATGTCACGTTTTCCAGGAACATACTATCTAGAGATAGTGGAGCGGGCTGATGATCCCTAAGTTCTAGAGGACTGGAGAAGGCCAGACATGTTTGGAAAGATCCCTGCTAGTGATGTTGGTACATCAAGTATTGCACTCAAACATTAAGCTCTTAACCAAAGGCTTGGTAGTTCAAACCCACTGGCTGCTCTATGGGAGAGCAGGAGTCTTGAGACTCCTGTGGGCAGTTAGTTCTATTCTGTCCCACAGGATTGCTGTGAGTCAAAATCGACTTGAAGGTGGTGGGTGGTGATGTGGAATTGAGGTATTTGGAGGCCATTCTATTTTTTTATGACTGTCTCCCATTAAAAAAAATTATACAAGATCTAGTCAGCCCCACATGGCAGTTCTTATGTTTTCTTCTTCTTTTATCTCTCCTTAAGTTGGCCACAATTACAAAATCTTAGGATGGAGACCCCAAAAGAAACTGGTTGCACTGCAGCCTGTCCTTTGAGAGACAGCAAACAAAGACCTTTGTAGTTCCTCGTTCAGGGACAGTGGGGAGTGATGTGCCCTGATCTTGGATACCTCTAGGGAGGACCTCCACCCAAAGCAAAACTATCCATTCATAGGCTATTTTTGCATACATTCTGAAAGTCAGGAAATCCTTGTAGAACTTAAAACTTCACTCATGCGTCTTAAGCCTTGCTTTCTCTTTTTCTAGCTTAATGGGACTTTAGAGAATGATTTATTACTACTTCACTATCATACTCCTTTATTCATTTAAGCTGCCTGGGAGGTTTATTCGGTAGTCATTGATTGAGTACCTGCTGCCTCTGGAGGAATGGCTATAGTTGTAGAAAAGGGTACAGATATTTTGTTTATAGGTTCACTGTGAGTCATATTCAACTTGACAGCACTTGACAACAACAGCAGCAGCAGCAGCAACATGTTGGATATCTAAACACATGTATATGAACTTTGTATGCAAACCAGTATAAAATAAAAAAAAAACCACACCAAAACAACTAAATAACACTAAACACTAAATAGTTTAGTCAAATTATTATATTTTTTAAAAATTTAGTGATTGGCACTCACTGATTATCGTTTAGGGAGAATTGGCCCAGGGACTCTGGTGGCCTAGGGGTAAGGAGTTGCACTGGCAACCCAAAGGTACATGAATTGACTCCACCAGTTGCTCCATGGGAGAAAGATGGACAGTCTTCTCCCAAGGGACATGCTGCCTCTGAAAACCATCACAGGAGGGAGCTGTGATTCAAGTCCAGGCTTGTCTGCTGAGCTACTGCAGTATCTGACCACTTTGCTATGCACTCACTCACTTGCTGCCTGAAGCCAGAACACTATGTTGGATAAAGTCAGAGCTAGCTCATCCAGCTGAGGTTTATACATAGCATAGCTGAGAGTCTAAACTCAGGGTCTCTGTTTAAAAAGCCTGTTTCCATTGCCCCTTGGGGTTCCTCTCTGCACAAAACCTGGAAGACTCTACCCTACATCCAAGTAAATCCATGGTTTCTTTTAGTCATTTTCTTAGGTGCCATCAAGTGGCCTGTGAATCATAGCAACCCTATGCACAACAGCCCTAAACCCTGCTCTATCCTGTGCCAATCTGGTTGTCTCTGACACACCTATCCCCATTACTCTCATGACTAAATCAATCCATCTCATCGAGGATCTTCCCTCCTGCGCTGTCCCTACATCCTCTCAAGCATAATGTTGCTCTCCAAGGACTGGTCCCTCCTTGCACCATGTCCAAAATATGTCAGATGGAGCTTCAGAATCCTTTCCTCCAAGGAGCAGCCTGGCTTCACCCTCTCCAGGATGAACTTGTTTGTTCTCCTAGCAGTCCATGGTATATTCAATACTCTTCTCTGGCACCACAGCTCAAAGGCATCAATTCTTTCTATCGTCGCTTGTCATTGTCCAGCTCTCTGATGCATAACAAGTGATTGCAAAGACCATGGCCTGTATCAGCCACACCTTAGTCTCCAGACTGACATCATTATACCTCTCCTCTCCCCATTTTCAGGTGAGGAGCTCTGGAAACAATATTTTACAATAAAGGAATGGACATATTATTTACACTGCTACATCAGAAGGCTAGAACTTAAACCTAGTTTAGAATTCATGTTCCAGTTTGAGTCCCATAAGCCCAATTCACTTAGCTATGTGGTTCTTGCCCTTTTTGTATATTGAAAATGTTTCTTGACAGAAGACCTTGTTTTTCTGAGGTTGTTTCACGGTGCTGTAAGGAATGAATCTTTCCCCATCTGAACATCATTTACCATTTCTCTGAATAGTGAATAATAGTAATGGTGGAAGGCAAAGAAGTATGTCAGCATCACATATAACAAGGACCAGCCACTCAGATATAAAATGTTGCCAACCTATACAATCTCAGTCTTGAAAATCTTCGAGCCCAGAAGTTCACTGCTTTAAGGATCAAGTATCCCTCTGACTACTAAATGGGTATTTTGTTAACCATTTATAGTAAAACACATTTATTCAAACTGCAAGGTCAGGTAATTGTCCCTTAAAATAGATGCTTTTTTTTTTTTTATATTTGTCTGTTGATGTCTGTAAACATCAGATAAAGGCCCAGATGTATTTAATTATTTTTGCTCAAAGAAAATATGTTCTGTTTAAACACACTTTAAATACATTATTCCTGAATTGAATAAGTAAGCAAGAAATGGCTGAAACGAAACAGCTTTGATTATTTAGAATAAAGATTTTTAAGAGAAGTCTCATCTAAGAGGAAAAACTCATCTCTATCTTATATTCATTTCTGGTTTTGGATATAAGCCTGGGTTAGCTGTTCAAATTAATTGGTTTTTTTGTTTTTTTTTGTTATATAGAGAGAACTGTGATGGAGATGGGGGTTGGGGAGCTCTTGGTAGAGAGGTGGGGATACTCACCTCAATAGAAATGAGGATAATAACTGTTTTAAAATCAAGCTTGTCATTTGCAAACAATAGTAGCTGATTTGGGGATAATTTTAAATCCATGTCACATACAGTCACTCCAGTTCACATATTGAATGATACATTCACTCCAGTTCACATATTGAATGATACATTCACTCCAGTTCACATATTGAATGATACATTCACTCCAGTTCACATATTGAATGTGGGACTATTCCTGTGGCACTTGGCGTTTAAAAAAAAAAATTAATATTTGTTGAGTGCTGTTCTGGGTCAGTCTTTCCTTCATAACTTTTTTTCATGTAATTCTCACATTCCTGTGATTTAGGTAATGGTAACCTCCTTTTCAGAGATGAGAAAGCTGTGACTCAAAGCAGCTGAGTAATTAACCCAAGGGCACACAGCTAGGAGATGTCTCAGAAGTAGAACCCAGTTCCAAGTCCATGCCTGATCTCCTGCACCAGGCTAGCTGATGAACAACCTGATATGCCAGAATTTTTATATTCAACAAAAAAATTTTAAAGCAAGCATATAAAGCATTCATTAAGAGAAATTTATTCATAAGTCGGCTTGTCTAGTCCTCCAATTAAAAAAAAAACACCACAATTGGAAACAAAAATAAGATTTAAAAAAAAATTTTTTTTTTACATGTAGACAGTTTCTTTTGAGATAAATCCCTCGCCCTAAGTTTCTACCTCCATGATGTGGCAGGGTTCAGATCTGTTACACTTAAGATCGCTAGTTGTAGTAAACTTGATGGCATCTAACAACAACAAAGAGTAACAACTGAATTAAGAACCTTCCCCATTGCCCACTTTTGGGTCTTTTTGGTTTTATGTTATAAGCTCGGATGTTTGACATTGCTGCGGGATCAAGCTTCTCAGTGCTTGTAGTTAAAGGTAGTTAACTCTGAAATAAATTTTTTTTCTCCTATCTTATTTCTGATTTTGCTTTAGTTTGAGAATAGTACATACTGCTCTGAACCCTCCCTTCTGGTTACCCTTCATGTTCAAAAGTGCCACCTCAGTGACTTGCCTGGGAAGAAAGTATACTGTGTTGGAAATCATGCTGCGTAAAAACCTAAAACCACATCTGAAAGGTCCTAGCTGATAGAAAAGAGTAAAAAACAGTCTGCATGTTCTTTCACCAAGTTATAATTTTTGTTTTGTTTAAAAAATAAGTACAGGAAACTCCCTTGAGGAATCCTTGAAAATGAATTCCACTTTGTAAAGATAACCAAAGCAGATTGTTTTCTCAGTGGCTCGGACTTTCTAAATAGAAATATTTACGTGTTAGAGAGCCTAGGAAGTTGCATATGCATGATCCTTTTAGTAGCTGTCATTGCAACTCAGAATCTAGAAAGCTTAGTGCTGTGGTGCATGCAGGTCCAGGGGACAGGGCAGACTGGGAGGGGCACGAATTAAAGAGTCATTCGTTATATCCCTTTTTTCCCCCTCCTGCTTTATCTGACATGTTTGATTGCATGTGTCTAGAGCAGATATGCTGAAGATCTTTCTTCTCTTTTCCAGACCCCAGGCAGGCACAGTCCTCCCCTCCGTGGTCCTATGACCAGTCTTACCCCTCATACCTGAGCCAGATGACGTCTCCGTCCATCCACTCCACAACTCCACTGTCATCCACGCGGGGCACTGGGCTTCCTGCCATTACCGACGTGCCCAGGCGTATTTCAGGTAAAGATCACACTTTAACTAAACCCCACTCCCCTACACCACCCCCCAACACACACAGAGTCCGGGGTGGGGGGAGAGGGAGCTGGGCTGGGCTGGGCTGAAGCTGTCTTTCCTAAATCCAGAGAAGCATGTGGGTGAGGGTATGCCAATGAGGAAACTGAGTTTTCTTGAATTGTTTAGGGTTATCACACATTAGAACACTTTAAAGTCATGAGACTGAAAATACCCTAAAGGTGGCATCATTTTCTTAACATGACATGTAATGCCCTCAGTTTCAGTCCTGACTTTTGTTCTCTGTGCTGGGCTAGGGCTTTTTCCAGGGGGTCTTCACGCCAGACCTTCCTCTGCTTATGTTCTTTCTTCTCCTAACTTCTGTCTGGAAACCAAATTACAGGCTGATTGTACAGCCCTCTGTTTCTAAAGGCTTATTGTTTTAAATCCCAGGAGTCCAAGCTAGCCAGTTCCCAGAGAGAGTGCTTATAAATCTGAGCCTCCATCAAACACTAGTTATTAAGTGCATAAAGGCTTTGGTCATCGTTCAGAGCGACGCATGGCCTCTGAGCGAATGGCTCAAAATAGAGGCAACCTTTCCACGAAGCACATAATAAGATACTGCACTCGTTCCCTGCATGGCAGCTCTGTGCTCACACGCTACCTGCTTCTGAGGCACCACGCACACCTGTGGGTCATGGACGTGTGTGCTCTGGCACAGTCAGGCTACCTTGCCTATCACAAAGTCATAGTTCACAGAGCCAGAAAGTGCCCTCGAAGACGTCAAATTGACCAACAGAAAAAAAGCTAAGGGGCCTTGGTTAACCATATGTATCTTGTGAATAATAATGTCAAAGAAACCGCTCTGTACGCTCCCAACATGCAACCTACAAAAATTGCCCTCATTTAAAAAGACACAGACCCAGTGAGGCACACACTCTACTGGATCTCACACGTATCAGACACTCTTCTTAGCACTCGGGCCCCATGCACCTGTGTGACTCCTGGCCAGGTTAATGCCTCTGTTTCTTTCTCTTTGTGTCTGTTTCTCTCCCTCTCTCATTTTCTGCAAAGCTCGAAGCCGTTACTCACTCCGCTGAGTTGCATCTCTGACAAGCTGAAGCTCCACCAGCAGGCTTGCAGGTTTTCATTAGTACAGACTCCTTTATTTCTTTCAACTTGGGAGGAGGGAAGGCTTTGTTTCTCAAGCAAATAGCAGGAAAGGGCTCTCTGGTCCTAGTGCCTTCTCAATGTCTGCAGCAGATGGACTCCCGTGGGGGTGAGTAGGGAAAGAAGAAGGGTGGAGGGAGAACTGGAGCCGCAGGTTCTTTGGGAAACCATTTTGCCATTTTGTTCATTATGACTGCTATTATTGCTTGTATGAGTCACAATGTAATTGTTGGGGGATTGTAGAGACTATAGAATTTGAATTATCATTGCTTGTGATTGGGATCACTGTCTCCTTCAGTTCAACATCAGCTAAAGGCACGGGAAAGAATTATTCAGTCAGAGGGAGAGAGTTAGGGCTGATAAGAGACAGAAAGATAGTGTTTGATGGTACCCAGTTCATCTGGTCAGTCCATGTGCCTAACTGAGTGCTTGCTCTGTTTTACGTAGTGCCAAGACAATGCTTTGATGGGGCAAACTCTTGCAAACTCAGTTCAGGGCCTTCTTTCTGCCCAACCCTCTGTGGCTGAAACATTGCTTTTGTGCCCTGGCAGAGAAAAAATCTCAGGGAGTGATTGTCTTTTTAGAGACACTCACCTCATTTGTTGCTCATGGAGTCGTAGAGAGTCATAGTTGACTCAAAGACACTTAACAACAACTTCCTGTTTGAGTTCAGTCAGAAGACCATTAGGAAAGGACCTGTCAAATTACACCACAAAAAGGTGTAGCCCCAAGTAGTATTGCTTACTGCTTATCATTCACTTGTTGGTTTAGATCTACTAGATTATTTTCAGCCTGTTTAATAATGATGACTTAAAATGCCGTTGGGGCAAATGAATAAGCAAGGTTAGCATGGGTTTACCTGTTCCAGTGAAACCCGTGTGCAGTTGTTCATTTCTGACTAGTAAGTAAGCACAAGAAAGCTTGTGTTTACTTTGATTATCAGTTCACCTGAACTTCCATGTCCATAGCAACACAACTCTTTCCATTCCATAGAGGAGGAAGCAGACTAGACTTTGGTAAGTGTTGCGCTAGCTAGAAGGTTGGCAGTTCAAACCCACCAGCTACTTTGTGGGAGAACGCTGAGGCGATCTCCTGTCATTAAGACTTAGGGCCTCAGAAACCCGATAGGGGGTCACCATGAGTTGTGACTCACCTGTATTGACTTTAGTTGTAATTTGTGTTTGCACACCTGAGGTCAAAGGTAGAGAGGACCCTCTGTTTAAAACTACAGTAAGTCTCTGTGAGAGGAACGTCTGACTTAGGGGCATCTGATACTTGCCCTTTAATGTTAAGTACATGTGCCCTCACTTTGAAAGGATTGAACCAACCAGCAACAAATTCTTCATCACCGTCACCTTCACTTGCTTTACCTGCAGCTCTTAAATCGTTTCCAAGGCCAGGAGCTTTATTATTTTTTTTAAATTTTTTTTCTCTGCACTAAAGCAGGATGGAATAACAACCAAAGGCACTTATTCTGACTTATCTACAAATTCAACTTTAAGACACTGGGAATGAATCTGTTCTAACTTGAGAACTGCTTGCAGATTAAAACGGAATTTAGTCCAGTTTCCCACCCTCGTCCCAAGTTTTTCTGTGTGTTGTTACTGGTGAAGCAATGTGGTGCCAAGGTGGGAGGTTCTGTATAAACATTAAAGAGAAGAGAACAGAAAATCCCTCTTGTCCGCGTGTAGGGAAGTAGCAGGAAACAACTAGACATGGACTGTCAGGGAACTGGAGGAGCCCAGATCGGCCTGACCTCCTCCTTGGTGTGGGGTGGTGCCAGGACATAGAGCGCTTGCTAGTAGACTCAGGGATCAAATCACTTGGAATCAGCACCGTTTTCATTTCCCTGGGAACTGGTCCTTGGGCCCTCCCCTCCTGAGGAACCTATCTGTAGGTTCTGAGGATCAAGCATAGGTCTTATTTTCCACTTCAGCATTCTGCCACATAGAGCTGTTAGTCCCACAGACGAGACCCAGTAATAATGAGGTGGGTTATAGTGATACAATTCTTGGGTCGTAGTGATTTGTTGGGGTTTTTTTGGGAGGTGGGGTGCTATAGTAACTGGAATCCTTTGCATTGAGTCCATTTCTGTGCTTCCTGTCTTCATTATGGAAGGAGCCCTGGTGTGGATTCTCTCGTGGCCTCCTAGGTAAGGAGTTGCACTGGCAATCCAAAGTCACTTGTTTGAGCTCACCAGTAGCTCTGCAGGAGAAAGATGCACAGTCTCCTTCTGTGTGAGTTTATAGCCTCTGAAAACCTGCTGGATGGTCACCTACGGGTTTCCAAATCGACAGTGCCTAACATCGGCAATAAATGGGTAAAATACTTGACAACGAACCACAAGATTGGGGGTTGGAACCCACAAGAAAGATCAGAGGAGCAAAGACCTGGGGATCTGGGCTTCTAAGATTTCCATCTAGGAAACTCTATGGGGTGCTTCTACTTGATCCCGTAGGGGTGCTGTGATGGAATCGCCTGGCCAGCACGCAACAGTCTTCATTATGCTCTTTGCCAAGTAATGCTATTTCCCTGTTGTTGTATGGGCAGCTAAAACATTAGCCCAGAGCCCCACCCTTAAGCAGTGCTGTGGTCACATTATGAGATGTTTTCCAGAACAGTAAAAATTTTTGTTGTAGACGAACAACGAAAGGGATACACAGTCTAAAGGGACACACAAAGCCTTTTCAAATGATCTTGGATGAGAGAGGAGAATATCCATCAGTAGAACTGAAGATTCAGACCCAGGTTTGAATCCCAGCTTGTATACTCTCCAGGCACGTTTCTTCCTCATTTGAAACTTAGTCTTATTATGTTTTTAAATTTTTTTCTTTTTAATTAATTTTTGTGCATGTACTGTCAAATCAAATCTGACTGGTACAGGAGGAGATTACCCCTCCTTCTCCAGCAGAGCATCTGGTGGATTCAAACCACGTGCCTCTGGGATTGCAGCGCAGCTTCTTGCCGCTAGGCCACCAGAGCTCCCTTGAAACTTAGTCTTATTTTTTAAAATACCTTTTAAGATTATGGTGAGGATTAGATTCGATTAAATCAAAGAACTTCATGTAAAATCCTATACAGTCCTGGCATACAGTATGTGGTAACTAGAGTGTAGCTGATATTTGTTTTTTAAGTTAAACTGCTGGGAGAAATATCTGTAACTCTAATTTTCAAGCAAGCTCTGACTTAAATGAATCAAGTGAAAATAATAAATTTTTAAAGAGGATTATTTGTTTTTCAAAATAGAGCACTACAGTGCAAATTTAAAACATAAAACTCCTGGAATATTTTAAAGATCCAATATCCATAAATAAGGGAACATAAAAATAGTTCCCAGATTACAAATGAATTTCATTCCTAATCTATTAAGTTGAATTTGTACATAAATTGAAACTGTAAAGTACCATTTATATTTAACATCAGTTACTTAGATATTTGTCTTCACATATACTGCACCTTTCTGTATGTAAAAAATATTGGCAAAACACTTTCTGATACACAACACATCCTCAACATAATAGAGGAGTAGTAGTAGGAGGAGGAGGAGGAATAACAATAATAATAGTAATAATAATAATAATAAAGTTTAACTGTACACCACAGAGTAGTTTTCATTTTCTATAATGAACCATTGTATGTTCCTCAATTTTTTAATATACTGAGCACTATAAGGTTTGGTTCATAACTATGGAGACTGTCTGTTCTAAGAGCATTTGTAAAGCACTTAGCACAGTGCCAGTGACATAAAAGTGTTAAATAAATGTTTGCCATTATATTTATAACTAAAAGCATTACTCAGAGAAAGTGAATACAACTTTAAGAGAAAGTAATAATTGAACTGTGTTTGGAAAACACAAAAATGTAACTGAATGAATTACATTTGTATGCAACTAGATAGCTCTGGTGGCCTACTGGCAAAAAGCTGCACTGCAATCCCGAAGGCATACAGTTCAAATCCACCAGCTGCTCTAACAGGAGAAGGATGGTCAGTCTCCTCCCGTGCAGTTAACTGCCTTTGAAAAACCTACAGGAGGGTCAACTATGGTTCTGTTCTGACTCTACGACACACAACAACAGACAGCTCTGGTAGTGTAGTCTGTGGGGACTGCTAATCCAGTGGCCATGCCTGTCTGGAAGTTGATATCCACCTGTGGCTTTGCAGAAGAAGAAAGGGCAATCTCATATCCTGAGATTTACAACCTCAGAAGCCTAATGAAGGATCAGGAATGAGTCAGTTCCAACCAGATGATGAAATGAGAATGAGGCATGATAATATTCTGCTCCAAAGGACCATGGGCATAAAACCAATAAGAACCACTCCTAAATAAATTTCATTTCATGCCATTTTATCCTTAAAGACTATCCCAGCGAAAAACGCTGACTTAAATCTATTAAAAAACTTGCAGAATTACAACATGTTTTATTGGCATTCTATGTTTTGAATAGTTTTTCAGGCAGGGCTAAAAGTACTAGAACTTAATGCATTGTGAGTGCAACTGTATTTACATAATCTCCCTCCAACCCTTTCTGAAATAATGTTGTGTCCCATCCATTCAATTTTCCCTGATAGCGACCCTTTAAGACAGTGAACTTCCCTAAAGAGACCCCCTAGGCTATAATCTTTATAGGAGGGCCTTGCCAAGTCTTTTTGTGCTGCAGAGCTACTGTTAAGTTTGAACCACTCACCTTTTGGTTAACAGCCAGACACTTAAATCATAGTGACACCAAAACTACATTTAAAAAAAATATGTAAATGAAATAAGGTAAATTAAAATTTCAAAGATTTCCCTTCCCCTTTACTTGAACTTTATAGGTGCAATATCAAATGTTAAAAGTATTCTCTTAACCTTGTTGTTGTGTGCTGTCAAGTTGAAACCGACTCTTGGTTGACCCTCCAGTGAGTTTTCAGAGACAGTTAAAACACACACAGGAGGAGATTGCCCATCTTTCTCCAGCACAGCAGCTGGTAGATTCAAACCTTACCACTGTGGGTATATAACTGAATAGTAAGTTACTATGATATAATAGACAAAGAGGCTCTCATTACAAGACGTTTGGATCCTATTCAACTGAATTATAAAATCCAATCTCTACTTCCCAGAAAGCAGCCTAGTGATGCTAAGTATATCATACAGTCCTGTAGAGGCTTTCCCCTCTCTCTGCCAGAGTAGCATCCCCCCTCATCCCAAGTGTGCTTATTCATTGGCTCATTTTGTTGTGTATGGTTTTAAAGAAAACAAAGATTCTCACAGCATTTTAACAGACACTGAAGAGATTGAGATTGTTAACAGCTTTAGTTTGCATCGTTCCACAATCAATACTCTTGGTACCAGAAGCCAGGAAATCAAAAGCTGAATTACACTGGGAAAATGTGCTGTCAGTGACCTCTCCAGAGGACTTAAGAGCAAGGATGTCATTCTGGAGGCTAAGGTGCACCTGATTCAGGCCAGAGTCTTTGCCATTGCTTGCTGTGTTTTAGAAAGCTGGACAGTGATTAGGAATGATACAAAGAAAATTGATGCCTTTGAGCTGTGATGTTGGAGAAGAGTATTGAATATACCATGGACTTCCAGGAGAACAAACAGATTTGACCTAGAGAGGACTCCTTGGAGGCAAGGATTCTGAAGCTTCATCTGACATACTTTGGACATGTTGCAAGGCGGGATCAGTTCTTAGAGAGGAATATCATGCTTGGAAAGGTGGAGGGACAGTGCAGGAGAAGATGACCCTCAATGAGATGGATTGACTCAGTGACTGGGGTAATGTAGGTAGGTGTGTCAGAGACCATAAGGTTGGCACAGGGTAAAGCAGGGTTCAGAGCTGTTGTACATAGGGTCGCTATCAGTCACAAGTAACTCAACAGCAAATAACAACAAACATGATTTTAAAAGAATATTCACTATCCAGAGATCCCACAGCTGTCAGTTGATTTTAACTCATAAAAAGAACTCCACAGATAGTAGAACCTCCCCATGAATTTCCATGACTATCATTTTAATAGAAATTAGCATCCATATCTTACTCTTACAGAGACAGCCAAAGTGATTTCTCATCAACTCTATTAAAGAGCAAGGTGTGGTAGAATAAGGACCAGAGTGACTTGCACAATCCAAACCATTTGCATTTCTTAGCAACTGCAATAATATTATCACTTCCATGCACTTCTGATGTTCAAAGGACTTGGGAGGCTTAACACAAAGGTTATAATTACTTTTCTGGAGGTCATTGCAAAATGCTGTGTAAATAAGCAAGTACTGACTTTAAAATGTACTTTAATTGATTATCTTTCTATGAGAAACAAAGCACAATTGTTTACTCCATGTAATTATTTGACTTGGGGTGAGCAGCTATTGCCAGTCTGAGAGACACTGTTGTTACTAGGTGCCGTTGAGTTAACCAGGACTCAGCGGCCCTGTGAACAGCAGCTCTGAACCTTTCTTATCCTATGCCATCCTCAAGCTTACTGTGGTGATCACAGTGTACATCCATCTCGTGGGTGGTCCTCTTTTCTTTGGCTGACCCTCTATTTCCTAGTATGACGTTCTTTTCCAAGGCCTAGTTTCTCCAGAGAATGTGCCCAAAGGAAGTGAGATGAAGTTTCACCATCCTTACCTCTAAGGAGCATTTGGATTGTATTTTGTTCAAGACAGATTTCTTAGTTATTTTGGCAGTCCATGGGATAGTCAGTACTCTTTGTCAAGGACACAATTCAAAGGGATCAGAGTCACTACATGTTTTCTTCAGAGTGGGATCACCACAAGGAGCTTCTCCATCCCCCTAATCTGAGTGAAACAACATAGATTAACCTGTATCTGTCCTACTCTTCCATATGCATGAAATGGAAGGCATTTATTGACATGGATGTTTTCTTTTGACAATAGCCATGATGTCTGTGGACCTCTCTGATGCTTTCTTGGAGGTCACATATGGATTTAACATGTTTTTGTTGTTATGTGCCGTCGAGTTGCCTGCGACTCACAGCGACCCTATGTACAACAGTCCTAAACCCTGCTCTATCCAGTGCCAATCTTACTGTCTCTGACACACCTACCCCATTACCCTAGTCATTGAATCAATTCATCTCATTGAGGGCCTTCCTCTCCTGTGCTGTCCCTCCACCCTTCCAAGCATGATGTCCCTCTCCAAGGGCTGGTCCCACCTTACAGCATGTTCTAAGTATGTCAGATGAAGCCTCAGAATCCATGCCTCCAGGGAGCAGCCTGGTATCACACTCTCTAGGACAAACTTGTTTGTTCTCCTGGCAGTCCATGGTATATTCAACACTCCTCCCCAGCACCACAGCTCAAAGACATGAATTCTTCTGTTATCCATAGCCATTGTCCAGCTTCCGATGTGTATCAAGTAATTGTAAAGACCATGGCCTGGATCAGGCACACCTTAGTCTCTAGACTGACATCGTTGCTCTTCAGTACTTTGGAGAGGTCTCTGACAGCAGACTTTCCCAATAAAATTTGCCTTTTTATTTCCTAGCAGCTAGTACCAAGAGTGTTGATTGTAGAGCCAAGCAAACTGAAGCTGTTAACAATCTCAATCTGTTCACTATCTACCATGATGCTGCCAATTGGCCCAAAGTAAGAATCTTTGTTTTCTTGATGTTGAGCTTCAATCCATATTGAAGGCTGCACAATTACTAAAAGATGCACAGGGAAGGTATAGGATGTAAATATGGATATAGGCCATATTTACATATTCTTCCAGAGGCCACTGTAGATTGTATGAAGGATTTATTTATTTTCACAATTGAGATTTAAAAAAAAATTCATTCAAAGCTGAGCAAAGAAATGTTATCTTCCTGAAAGTTCTTTCGGGTTTGTTTTTTTTTTTCCTTCTCTTTAAGCCAATAGTCTTGAATTTCTTCCTTCAAAACATTTAAATATCAAAAATTTCCGCTTAATCAACTACACAGGAGTATTGAAGGCATCTCAATTCTTATGACTTTCATTTGCTAACCTATAATATTTCCAAAGGTCAGCAGAATAGGCATTATTCTACTAAATAAAATCACTGAAAAATTATTTTAATACCACAAAGTCTGGAAATTGCCAGTGGAAAATTCCCATTGGATCACGAAAGGTCTACCAGGAGGACTGGCTGTGTACTTTTTCTCTTCCACTGATATTTGATGGAACTCATTTTAAAATGTCCTTTGTAACCAATTTTCTATCAAGTCCTCTGAGTCAAGTTCTTGAAACTTGCAGCTTTGGTAAAGTGCCTTGTGTATGTGTAAACATTTATTTTAGCAGAGGCCCTCGTTCTGGTCACCAGAGGCAACAACCCTTTGAGAAAGATGAAAATGCAAATGCCAGCAATTAGTACTAATAAACTAGCATGTGAGAGCTACTATAATAAAACACTGGAACATCTATTTTTACTCTGGATCAATCTTTTAAGAGACACCTGTGAGGTAGAGGCATCTTTGCCATGGCAACTATGGGCAAGTAGTGAGGTTTAATAGGAATCACTCTTACTGTGAAGGAGATTTCTTTTTAAAGCCACAGAGGGAGAAGCTATAAAATTTAATGGACCCTTAACTAAAGCAAGTCCCACGTTACCAAGTATGTGTTCCATATTCTTCTCTATTATATTTACTGTGGCTGCTTGTTTATCTTTGCATTCTTTTAGTTGAGATTTATCTTGCTTTACTCCAAGTTGGCATCAGCAGCATGGATGATGTTTTAAATCCTATTGGTGTGGGTCTAGATTCAAGACTTACTTAGCCTTTAATGAACTTTTGGTTTGTCCGTGCTAAGGACCAAAGGAAACGCTTCTACAAGATCAGCTGGAGATCAGAACATTGAGTTTACTCGTCTGATGAGTTACTGTTATTTGTAGCTAGATTAATTTTCCAAAGCTCAGAATCAAACCTGCTTACATGGTTTGGACTGGATTTGATACACAGTTTTGGGGGACCCTTTATTTTTTACATGTGTACTACCATCAGAAAAAAAGATTTAGTATTGAGGAGACCTGTCCATGCTTATTAAGATACAGGGAAGATACATTTTTAAATTGTACTGAAAGCTTAGCTGCTGTCTCCAAGAAAACTTGGGTATCGGGGATCCAGCCCCGATATGTCAGGAGAATTCCGCCAAAAGGAGGCACCAGATTGAAATGAAGATGCGGAGAGACTATTTGCTGATGACGAATAGCGAAAAACTTTTATTTTTCAAAAGCATATATAGGTTTTAGGAGCACCTCTACAGTAGCCATTGCATTATCTCTTTCTGTCCGGGATGTTGACTGTCAGGTCGAACATTAACTCTTACAGACCTCAGCACAATACAAAGATGTTTTACAGCATGTCTTATTGAGAGCTCTAAGAAAGAGTTTCGGTAAATAACATTCCCTAAGGTCTGAAACCTTTGGTCACTCTTATTCATTAACATTCTGGTTCCTTGAGTTGTATATTGCCAAGCAGATTTTCTAGCCAAGATGGAGTTAGTCTTGCTGGTTTCACAGTACAGGGCTAATCTTGCTTTGTAAGTAAGTTAGGCCTCTGACACTTGGGAGGTGGAACCTTGCTTCACCAAAAGCCCTGAAGAGCATTTTCTAACAGCACAATGGTTTTTAGGGAACAGTGGGATCCAAGAAGAGTAAACATGAGTTTTGAGTTTTAGTTCCAGCATCACTAAAGAATCTACAAGTCTCAGATAAGACAGTTAATTTATTGTGTCTCAGTTGATCCTGTGTAAATAGATTACTTGAAATAGTCCATCAATTTGTCTCAGAGATCCTCTGAGGAATAAGCTGTTGCTTGTCTGGGGATTTTTTGTTTTTAAGACTTTTTCTTAAGTTTCCCTTACCTGATCAATGTTAGTGGAAAAGCTGAGTTGCATCATTCACTTTGAAAACATTGAAACATACTAGTTTTTTAAAACACCAAGAATGTACTTTGTACACATAGGATTGTCGTTGTTAAGTGCTATTGAGTTGAGTATGACTCACAGCAGCCCTGTGAACTTGAGACTTGAACCCTGTCCTATCCTGTGTCATCCTTATCTCTGATATGCTTGATCCTATAGCTGTAGCCACTGTGACAATCCATCTCGTTGAGAGTCCTCTTTTTTTTTGCTGAGCCCTCCACCTTTCTAAGCATGATGTCCTTTTCCAAGAAATAGTCTTTCCTAACAACATGCTCAAAGTATGATGAAGTGAGATGAAGCTTCCCTATCCTTGCCTCCAAAGAGCATGTTGGCTGCACTTTCTCCAAGACATATCTGTTTGTTCTTTTGGCAGTTCATGAGACACTCAGCACTCTTCCCTAACATCACAACTCAGAGGCATCAGTCTGTCTTCTGTCATCCTTCTTCACTGTCCAGCTCTCTCATGCATAGCAGGTGATTGAAAAGATCATTGACTCTTGTCACTGGCTTTTAGGTACATTTCTTATTAGAAAAACCTCTCAACTACTTCTTCCTGGGAAAGAACTTCCTCTACCTTTGAAATTGCCACCAAAGTACCAATTATATTTTTCTACTTCTTTGGTGTTTTCTTTTTTTAAAAAAACCTCTCTTTCTCCCATAGATGGCCAAGAAAATGATAGGACTTGGAAAGTGCAGCTAGAGAACTCTTTGGAGGCAGGAATGATGAGGCTTCACCTCACATACTTTGGGCAGGTTGCTAGGAGGGGCTATTCCTTTGAGGGAGACATGATGCTGGGGAGGGTGGAGGGTCGGCGAAGGAGAGGAAGACCCTCAACAAGGTGGGTTGATGTGGAGACTGCTATAATGGGCTCTTGTGTATCAGAATTGTGAGGCTGGAGCAGGATAGAACAGGGCTCATATCTTTGGTTCATGGGGTCACTATGAGTCATACTGATAATGATTTTTTTCCTAGAAACTTTTACCTCAACTGCCATTAGTCACATTCAACCCCATAGCACCTAACAGCAAGAACAACAACAACAACAACAACTTCTTTGGTCTTTATTTTTTTAAAAAAATAAATAAAAACAAACCAAAACTCTTTCCCCCAAAGACAGAGGTCTTAAATATTTATTGTTAGGTGGCCATTCACATCAATTTAGCACAGAACAGACTCAGCTAAAAATAACAATCCATTCTTGTGGCTGGTCAGCTGCCTCCCAAAATATTCATCTCTCCTGGATTAAGGGAGCTTTTTTTTTTTTTTCCTTTTCCCCCTTTTATTTAACAACTTCTGGAAGGGGAGTGTCTGTAATTTAAAGCACCATTTCATTTTTTGAGACGAAGGGATATGGAACTATTTATAATTCCTCAGGTAAACGATCCTATTTCAAGATTCCCTAGCAGCACACTCCTGTTGGTCACTCTCAGCAGCCCCTTCCTCTGGGAACCTTTCCTGAGCCATCCCTTTTCTCAAAGTGAATCACTCACCTGTGCTCATCTGCATCTCATCTCTGTGCTTCACTTGCTGTTATTTGGTGCAAACGTGGGAATTTTCAACTAATGGTGACCCTGTGTGACAGAGTTTTCTTGGCTGATTAGCAGATGGCTAATAATTTTTCATGGAGACCTTCGTACTGGATTCAAACCACTCCCCTTTCAGCTAACAGTCAAGTGCTTAACTTATGCACCACCAAGGCTCCTTCATCTTCCTTTGATATATAAGAATTTTATTTCATGCCTTTTTTTTGTCTTTTATATGAGGTGGTGGTGGTGGTGTTATGTGCTGTTGAGTCGCTTGTGACTCATAGCGACCCCATGTACAACAGCCTTAAACTCTGCTCTGTCCTGTGCAAATCGCACTGTCTCTGACACACTCATCCCGATTACCCCAGTCACTGAATCAATCCACCTCATAGAGGGCCTTCCCCTCCTGCGCTGTCCCTCCACCCTCCCAAGCATGATGTCCCTCTCCAAGGACTGGTCTCTCCTTACTACATCCCGAAGTATGTCAGACAGAGCCTCAGAATCCTTGCCTCCAAGGAGCCGCAGGGTTTAACCCTCTCCAAGGTGAACGTTCAGTTTGTTTTCGTAGCAGTCCATGGTACCCTCAACACTCTTTCCCAGCACCATAGCTCAAAGGCATCAGTTCTCCTTCTATCCTCCCCTGTCATTGTCCAACTTCTCAAAAACAGTGATGACACCTTACATGTACTTGAATTCTTTAAGTATGGCACCAAGTAGGTGCTCAGTGAATCTTTAAAGAAACAAGTTTTAGTTGGGGGGGGGGAACTAAAGTAAAAGAGGAAGACAGGCATGCAGAAGAAAAAGGAGAAGAAAGAAGATTTTGTTCACCTGGAACAACAAAGAAAGGCAAAACAAGAGAAACTTTTCTTGCTGATAAGGACAGGAAATAGCACAGTTAGCGTGTGCATAAGCAGTATATATTTTTATCTCCAAGACCTTTTGCAATGTGTTTCATATTTAGAACACATATCAAGACAGCATCTGTTTCCAGAACTTGCTGCTAACAGTTAGTAATAATGCCAAAACATACTTTAAGTCCAGCTTGAAACCAAATGATCAAATAGAATTTCTGATTTCTAATTTAAGGTCTGACATAGATTATAGCCATCATGTAATAAAGTGTCAAAGTCTTTTCTGAGGAAATGATTGAAATTATATTCACTAAATTATAAGTTGAAACAAAACTAGTCCTCCAAAGCTGCCATTTCTCACAAAGTCATCTTCAGGCTAAATGTCTCTTATACCTGCCTGCCTTCCTCAGCCTTTCTGTATAAAGTTTCAAGTCACTTCACTGTCCTCATCAGTGACTTCTAGGCACTGCAGAGTTTGTCAGGGTGCCTGTTAATAATGCCTGCTCTCTGGAACAAACTCCTTTATTCTTTGTCTCTGTTGTTATTAAATGCCGTCAAGTAGAGTATGACTAATGGTAATTGAGGTAAAAGTTTATAGAAAAAAAATCAGTTTTCCATTCCACAATTTATACACATTTTGTATGAAATTAGTTGCAATCTCCTCATGACTGTAATTCTTTAGTCAGCAGTGTTACACTGTTTTCATAGTTTCCATTTACTGTCAAGTTGTATTTCTTCCATTTTCTTTTTCTTTTTTACTTTTACCTTTTTTTTTTTTTTAAGTTCCAGAGATTCATTGTTCTTAAGACTTTTTAGTAAAGGAAGTTTACCTTATCAAATAAAATGCAAATGGAGAAGCTAAGTTGCATCTCTAGCATCCAAAACCTGGGAGCATGCTAGTCTGTTTTTGAAACACTGAAAATGTGCTTCCTGTCAGTAGGGATACCACCTCCCTGTTTCCTTTGATCACTCTATAGTTGGAGTTGATACTTCACAGTTATCCCTGCTAGTTTTTATCTTATTAAATTCAGGTAATAGTTTCTGCCTGTCAAGAACGGTTTGCCTCTTACTAATGTCCTGCGATGGGCTAGCAGCTTTACATTCCTTCCTTCTTGGGCGGCCTTCTTCAGTTCATTTTGTCATCTCATGTGAGCTCAAGTAATATTGGGCTCATACTGAAAATGTACTTAGACGATGAACAAAAAGTAAACAGTAGTCATTGTCTCTTCCCCAAGGATGCTTTCAGTCACATTTATTGTTGTTATGTACTGTTGGGTCCAAACCAACTCAAAGCTAAGTCTGCAGTGGGTTTTCAGAGGCTGTAAGTTACATGGGAGGAGATTGGCCCCCCTTTCTCCCATTTGTTTGGCAGGTCTAATACTGCTAGAGAGCTCTGGTAGCCTAGTGGCAAGAAGCTGTGCTGCAGTCCTGAAGGCATGTGGTTCAAGACCACCAGCTGCGCCAAGGGAGAATGATGGGCTGTCTCCTCCCATACGATAAACTGCCCCTGAAAACCCATAGGAGGGTCAGCTATGAGTCGGTTCTGATGCGACAGTACATAACAACAACAGTAACAATACCATTACATTGGTGTCAGCTCATATAGAAGCCAAAATGTGCAGACTGTACAGGATTCTAGAGAAAGGAGACCTTTTTGCCCTTCTGCTTTATTAACTGGCCTCCATAAACAATTTACAGCCATTTCCTTTGGTAAATTGACAAAAAAAGAAACAAGTTTTATTTTGTTTTGATTATACCTTTACTTTTGGCTTCTTTAAAAATTTTATTTCCAACATCTAAAAAGTTATAGTTAATGATGTAGGTGATTGCATATCTTAAGAGAAGACAAGAGTATTATCTTTTTCTAGTTAGATTGAAAGATTTCTTAGGCCAACAGTATGACCTTTTAGTATTGCCTGTCTTCCAGTAATTCCTAATTAATGCTTTGCATGCAGCATGCACATAGGATGTTCTTGCATGTACCAGAGAGATCTACCCAGCAGTGTTGTATGCTTCAGGGCTACCTACTCTGCAACTAACATTACAAACTGGCTAAGAGATTAACATTAGGACTGTATTGGAATGTAAAGTAAATAACAATTGCCATTTACCTTAAGGTTATATTTATAATAATATGATCTTGCATATGGTATAGATTTTGCAAGATTACTAACAAATCTCTGATAAAGTACTGTTGTTTGTCTGCATTAATACATACATAATAAATGTATTGACTTCATCACATTTAGAATGACAGTACATGCAAGTATTCTTGACTAGTCTTATTCTTGACCTACGATATTAATATTAGTCAAGGTAATAATTATCCGGAAAAAAGACCACTTAAACCTCCTATGTTTTAGTATTAGTGTTTTGCTTTTTTAGCACTGATTCCTCAGAATTTGTTAATTGATCACGGCTGCTTCAAGAGAGGAAAGAAAAATGGCCTGGTTTTTTAAAATTAATTCTTAAGTTTACTAATACATAGGAAAAGTTACAAGGTTAGTCTTGTTGCTGTCAGGTGCCATAAAGTTGAATATGAATAGCAATACTATGAACAAAAGATCTGAATCATGTCCTGTCCTGTGCCATCTGCATAGTGTCTGACATGCTTGAGCCCATTGCAGCAGTCACTGTCAATCCATCTAGTGGAGGGTCTTCCTCTCTGTCTCCATCTCTCCACCTTTGCAAGCATGATGTCCCTCTGCGAGGAATAACCACTGCTAGAAACATGCCCAACATACATGACATGAAGCTTTATCATCTTTGCCTCCAACAAGCACTCTGGCTGTACCTTCTCCAAGACACATCGATTTGTTCTTTTAGCAGTCTATGGGATATTCAATACTCCAACATCACAGGAAAAAGGTATCTGTTTTTCTGTCTTACCTATTTATTGTCCATTTCTGAGATGTATAGCAAGTGACCAAAAAGTCCATGGCCTGAATCAGACACACTTTAGTCCTCAAACCAACATAATTGCCCCTCAGTAATTTGGAGGGGTTCCTGACAGCAGCCTTTTTCAGTGCAATACATCTTCTGATCTTCTGACTGTTGGTACCATGCATGTTGATTGTGGATCCAACTAAGATGAAGCCATTGGCTGTTTCAGTCTTCTCAATCTATTATAATATTGCCTTTTGATCCAGTGATGAGAATTGTTTTCTTGATGTTGAGATGTAACCCATATTGAAGGCTGTGGTATTTGATCTTCTGCAGCAAGCGCTTCAAGTCCTTTTCACTTTCAGCAAGCAATATTGTGTCATCTGCATAAAGAAGTTTATTGATGAGTCTTCCTCCAATCCTGATGTCACATTGTTACTCATCGAGTCTAGCTTCCCAAATAATCTTTTTAGCATACAGAATAAATAGAAATGAAGAAAGGATATAACCCTGACACATACCTTTCTTAATTTCAAGTCCTTGCTCTGCTTGCACAAGTCTCTTGGTCCAGATATAGGTGTTGCATGAGTATAATTAAGTGTTCTGGGAATCCCTTTCTTCTCATTGTTAGCCATAATTTGTTATAATTAACACAGTTAAAAGCCTTTGCAAAGCCAATAAACCACAAATAGACATTCTTCTGGTATTCTTTGCTTTCAGCCAGGATCCATCTGACATCAGCACTGATATTCCTGGTGCCATAGCTTCTTCTAAATTCAGCTTGAATATTTCTCTATTTGTGTTCTAGTTGTTTTTGAAAGATCTTCAGTAGTTTTTTTTCTTGCATGTGATATTTATGATACTGTTAAGTTCTACATTCAGCTCAATATCAGCAGTCAAAACCAGGCCCGGTGCTAACTGTGAAACAGACCATCAATTACTCATGTGGAAGTTCAAATTGAGGCTGAGGAAAATGAAAACAAGTGCACAAGAATCAAAACATGATCTTGTGTCGATCCCACCTGAATTTAAAAACCATCTTAAGAATAGGTTTGAAAAGTACAACAATGAATGAATAGAAATCCAAAGTCTCTGTAAATTTTCATTAAAATTAATAAAAAAATTATTTAAAAAAAGGAATAGGTTTGAAGCATGAAACACTATCGATCGAAGACTAGATAAATTGTGGGATGATATCAAGCACATCATCCATGATGTCATTACAAAGACAGAGTAGAAAGGGAGGGAGCCCCAAATTGATATCAGAGACCCTGAAAATTGTACTATGCTGTCTAAGCTACTTTTTAAAATAACTTTTTTTCACTATGACTCTCAAACTTAAGAATCTCAAATCATGAAAAACTCATGTGAAAGATGTGGAGGGAAGAGAACAAAGCCTGCTTAGGTAGAAAGATTTCTGTTGCAGGAAGGAGTCCTAATTCTTACAGAGACAGTGTGGAGTTAAGAAGCAGTGCTGGTGGTTTGGTAGTTTTGCTCTTGAGTGCTAACTGAAAGGTGGGTAGTTCAAACCTACCACTTGCTCTGAACGAGAAAGACATGAGTCTCCACTTAAAAAGATTACGGGCTTGGAAACACTGCATGGTTAGAACATGCAGTTCGATCCTACTGCGTTACCAGGGGTTAAAATTGGCTTGATGGTTGTGGGCTTGTTGGCTTTAAATAACTAGTTTAGAAATGTGCCTAAGCTCAGCACCCCTGGGAGAGGCCCAGTGTTTCAGTATCCAGTCAAAACAGTCACCTTTCCAATTTCCTGTGGTAGTTAGTAATAATTCTATAGTCAACAGAATAATAACAACAAACATAATGATGGTAATAAATATTCTGCCTTGTGCCAGAGTGAGCAGTGATTCATGGCAACCAATAATAAACCTATTTATGTGGTCACAATCAATCCATATGTAATTAAGAACCCTTTATAAATAAAAATCACAAAATAAAAACAGATTTTGTTGTTGTTGTTATATGTTGTTGAGTCGCCTAAGACTCATAGCGACCCTATGTAGAATGGCTCTGAAGCCTGCCCTGTCCTGAACCAGTCTCCCTGACTCTGACAGAAAGGGGAAAATTCTGATGATAGTGCTGTGGCAATGTCATTAAAACAAAACAAGAAACAAACCCGTAAGCTCTTAAAATAACACCTTAGGAAAACACCACCTTCTCAGTGTTTTATAAGAGGAAACATTGGTTTATAGGAGGATTGGCTTATAGAAGGGTTGATTTAGAATATTATAAACAGAAGGTGGCATGCCAGGTAGTTAGATTTCAAGCTAACCTCACCACCAATGAGTCAATTTTAACTCATGGAAAATATTTCTCTCACAGTGGACACAAATGATTAGCAGTCCAGCACACAATATGTTACATGCCTTTGGTTCATTACATATTGATACTCATAATAATCAAACTCAGTGGCATCAAGTGAGTTCCAGCTGAGTGGTACCCATTGGAGGAGGAGACCTCCTGCTTGTCTCCTGAGGGTCAGTAGGTGGATTCCCATCGCTGGGGATGCAGCCTTTTGGTGAGCAGCACTCCACAGACTCTGCCACCAGATCTCACAGAGAACATGGAAGTTGTCCTCACACCTTAGGAGTGGGCAGGTGCCATAGACCCCTTCGAAGACTTAGCATAATTGAAAATAACCTCTTTAATCCAGAGAATGTGTGAAGCATGTAAATGGGGTATACAGTCAAAAGGAGCCCAACAATAATGAAATCACAACTGCTCAGTCAAAATTAGTTTATCAAGAAAAAAATGTCTTTCAAGGCCCCAGCGTCCTAGCATGCTACCCTATTTGTTTATAATATTCTAGGTCAACCCTCCCCAAAACCAATGTTTACTCTTACAAACACATTGAGAATGTGATGTTTCCCCAAGGTGTATTTTGAGAGCTTATAGATCAAGGCCCATATTGAACAACAACCATAGCTTGTTGGGTAGTATGTTGGGGCCAGCACTTGGATGGGAATTGAGGGATCTCTCTTCTAAGTTTGGATATACTTCTGAATTCTTGAGCAGATCACTTACATGTTTTTTTGTGGGAGGGGTGTCTTAGTTTGCTCTCGTGAAAATGAGTTAGTTGGTCTAGGTATTCTTCAAAGTACTATAAAACTTTGTCTTTAAGTTCTAAAAATGGTAGGTTTTCTCACAGAAAAAGATTTAGTAATTATGTAGCTCATCAGAAAATGAAATAAATACCACCATCTATATAACAAAGACTAGGATAGCAACTAACTTAAACAGGAACAACGACTACAGATGCCAAGAAAAGCTTTGGGCCTGTGTGCCAATTGATTATGAAAAGGGGCATCCTGATACTTCCTAATTAATACCAAAGAACTTCCCACTAAATCCCACATGTCTACCCACAGTGAGCCTTGCTTAAAGGTGCATATATGCCTCATAAGTGCATATATGCTAGAGTCTACAGATAAAGATTGGAACTCAAGATTTAATTGAACATTAAAGAACTATTTTATCACCTTTTTTATATTGTTGTTATGTGCCATTGAGTGGCTTGTGACTCATAGCGACCCTATGTACAGGAGCCCTAAATGCGGCTCTACCCTGTGCCAACCTCGCCATCTCAAAAACACTCATTCCTACCACCCCAATCACAGAATTGATTCATACCATTGAGTTTGAAGCAACTCATAGCTTAACGTCCAGTAGAGTTTCAGAGGCTATAAATCATATAGGAGGAGATTGCCTATTTACATAAATAAGTTATGTAAATTATGTATGTATGTTA
Source organism: Elephantulus edwardii (assembly GCF_000299155.1). Lineage (NCBI taxonomy): Eukaryota > Metazoa > Chordata > Mammalia > Macroscelidea > Macroscelididae > Elephantulus > Elephantulus edwardii. The sequence continues at coordinate 10,881,850 of NW_006399767.1, read as the reverse complement.
TTTTAGCATTATGTATTATGTAAGTTAATGATATTAATTATGTATGTAAGTTATATATGTTATTACTTTGGTTGTTATACCCACTTTACCTGAGAATAATTGTGAATATTTCTTTTCCTGGAGAAGTGAGAATCTGAAAAGCAAAAAAATGGTTACAAAATACATGATGAGATACATAATCAATGAGATCAGGGGACTGTGATTTCTATATTAAAGAAATGAGGCATATTTAGACAAAATACGTGAATCATAGTTACTTTTAGTGAAGCATTACTGTCACAATGTTTTCTGACCATATGACAAAAAGCTGCATAGCAATCCCGAAGACACATGGTTTAAGTCCACCAGCTGCTTCGTGGGAGAAGAATGGGCACTTAACTCCTGTACAATTAACTACCTCTGAAAACGTGCCAGAGGGTTAGCTATGGGTCATTTCCGACTTGACAGTACACAACAATAAAACTCATTACCAAATTTAGAAAGGATTTTAAAAAATATCATTTGAGTGAAAGTTTACAAAGCAAATTGGTTTTTCATCTAACCATTCTACAGACTTTGTTTTATAACATTAGTGGCAATACCCACAATGTAATTGCACTTTCCCTACTTTCTTCTTGTGATTATCATTTCCATGCATCCTTGTATATTATGCTTTCCCACCTTTTGGGTGTTATCTTTGGACAAATACTGCTGTTCTGGTGGGTTATTCTAAGGAATTGCTGTCTTCCTAATGTTATTGTTCATCCATCTATTCTTTATCTGAAAATTGAGCCATGGGAGTGAATCGTATGTTCCAGGTTTGAAAGGTGACCAAGGTCTTTAGTCTTGAGGGTTCTACTAGTCTCTATTGGACGAGTAAGCTGGCCATATTTCCCCCTACTGTATTCAGGTCCTTCTACTCTTATTCCTTTTATATTAGCCACTGTGGTAGCTGGGTAGTACCAACTTCTAATTGCTAATTCTTTGAGCATTGTTATAACAACCAGTGGTGCGTGCAGATGGACAGAGAAAAGCTCATGGTACTTTCTCTACTGGAGTACTGCATGCTCTTGTTATGTGTTGTTGAATCAGAACCAACTCATAGTTGACCCTCCAGTGGTTTTACAGAGGCTGTAATTGCAGGAGAGCATATTGCCCATCTTTCTGCTGCTGAGCAATTGGTAGATTTGAACCACTTGCCTATTGATTGGCAGTGTAACTCCTTACCACTAGGCCACTAGAGCCCTGGTGTATTACACAGTGATTAATAATACTGGAGCCAAACTCCTTAGTTTAAATTTGTTCTTACTACTTACATCATCTCAGAGATATTACTTAGCATATATGTACTTCAGTTTATCTGTAAAGTGAGCATATTCTCAACTTATTGCTGTTGAGTCGGAACTGATTGATAAGCTGACCTGGGAAAGAATGGGTTTACAGAGGCTATAAATGGCACCGGAGGAGGTTTCCCATCTTTCCCCCAATTAATAGCTGGTGGATTTGAAATGCTTTTCTCAGAATTGGCAACACAACTACTTACTCACTAGGCCACCAGAGTGCCCTAGTAATCATACCAACTTCAAAAGGTTGTTAAAAGGACTAATGATAGTTAAAATGTATAAAGCTTTTTTAAATGATGCTTGGTCCTCCGTGAATATTAGCTATTCCTGTGGAAGAATAACCAATTGACAATGAGAACCTTCATGTCTAGGGAATGCACTATGGGGAAAGTACAATAGAGTGATATAAGGCAAAGGAAACATTTAAGCTGAGATCTGCTTCACAAGAGGTTGAGCAATGGGAAAGAGCATTCTAGATAATGTGAGAAGGTAGTACAAGAGCCTGTAAACCAGTTAACTAGATGCCATTCGGTTGGTCTAGATGCCATTGGGTTGGTTCCATTGTCTGGTGACCTCATGTGTGTTCAGAATAGATCTGGGTTCTGTTATGTTTTTAATGGTTGCTTTTTAAAAATTTTGGGGGTGTTGTTTTTTTTAAAGTAGGTGTCTTTGAGACCTTCCAATCTTATAGTTAGTTGTTGTTGTTGTTATGTGCCATTGAGTTGCCTGCAACTCATAGCGACCCTTTGTACAATATTTCTGAGCCCTGATCTATCTTGAGCCACTATTATTGTCTCCAATAGACCTAATCCCATTACCCTTGTCACTAACTGTGTCAGTCCATCTCATGCAGGGTAGGGTCTTCCTCTCCTATGCAGTCCCACCACCCTTCCAAGCATGATGTCCATCTCCAAGGACTGGTCCCTCCTGACAACATACCCAAAGGATGTGAGCCAAGAGCCTCAAAATCAGGGACTGGCTGGGAGCTCTGGTACCATAGTCCATAAAGAGTTGTACTGCTTTACCCAAAGATAATACTTCTCTAGTAGTGCAAATCCACTATCCACCAGGAGGGAGAAAGATGAGAAGTTTTCCATGAAATTTACAGCCTTAGAAAACCCAACTAAAGGGAGAGCTAGGAGTCAATTATGACTCCATGGCAATGAGACTTTCTTTGAGAAAGACTTGACATCTCCTATGGACCCCTGCAAGAGCTTTTAGGAGGGAAGAATTTGGGCTGCTTGAAGAAAGATCTGCCCCATGACTGGAATGTACAGAAGATAAAATGAAATCCGAGAGATCGGATGGACCTGGGTTACATAGGGCCTCTCTCTGTTGGTCCGTGCTGATGGTTTGGATTTGCCAGTCTTTGCAATAGTAAGCCATTGATTATTATAAGCAGGGTCACACTGTAACAGTTTTCTATTTTGATAAAGTTATAGTGTAAACTGTTGAAAAATTCTAAAAGGAAAAGGAGGGGAGAAAATTGTATGTTGGGGGGCTGTGGCAGTCACTGGGTAAGAAGATGGTGTTTGGGGCCTGACTGGAAGTGGTGAGGATTCAGACACTAAATTGGAGTGAAAGATAGTATAGTTTGCTTTTATTATCAAAATATATTGGTAATATTTCACCCAAATGTTAAATTCCTTTAAAGTAAGTAATATTGTATCTTAAAACAGTTTAGCTTTTTTTTTTTTCTAGACACTACTCATATACTTTAAGCAGCAGCTCTGGTGAGTAAGGAATTGACCCCACATCTCAACCCACAGGCAGCTGGTTTGAATCCATGAACTGCTCCATGGGAGAAAGGTGGTCAGTCTTCTCCTATGCAATTTACAGCCTCAGGAAAACCACTGGAGGGTCAGCTTCAGTTGGTTCTGATGCACTGACACATAAGAACAACAAAAATGACTCAGACACCCTAGAGTGACCTTGTAATTAAGGAATTAATTAATTTATTGGGTGAGTTTTCTAAAATTCAGATAAGAAATATGGTTTGGCCGTCAAAGGTTGAATGTGGTTGCTGCCATTGTTAACATCCATCTGGATATTGGCAGTAATTCTTCCTTGGCACAGTGCAATCCAGATTTTGGTACGGTGAAGGTCACTGAGGAGATTAGCTTTGGCAACTGAAGTTGCTCTATTTTCTGTTTATCCTCTTAAATTTCAGGTAGGATGGAAAGTAAATCTGGGGTCAAGCACCACTTGTCCTCCCTGTGAATGGAGTTAAGCCCCAGGATAACTTCTTCACAGACAGATAAGTAGTCAGAGCATATCTTAACTTGTAATGAGTGGTTTGATAAAGAATGAGACATTTGTTTTAAGCAGAATCTCATAACCACAAGTTAAGATTGAAGAAGAAAATTTGAAATAGCATCACTGGGGGCCTAGTCAGTGGGGAGTTGCACTGCCAGACTCTAAGGCAAGTGATTCAAATCCACTAGCTGCTCCAAGCAAGAAGTATGGGTGGTCTCCTCCTATGTAGTTTGCCGCCTCTGAAAACCCACTAGATGGTCAACTATGAGTCTGTTCTGACTTAACAGTAATGAGTTTGAGTTTGTAACCTTCTTAGATCCTTTAACTGTGCCCTAAAAAGAAATTTTTTTCCTCCCAAAAGCTTCACTTTGGGGTGAAGAGGATAGTTTCAAGGTCTTATAAAGAGCAGTTTCCTTATATTTCATATTTGAAAAGCAGTAAGAGTCGTACCCTCCTGTGACAAGCATGTTCCCCTCTTCCATTCTGAAATGCAGAGGTGTGTGTCCTGGAAACCAATAGAATGATTGGTTCATTGGGTATTTTTAAAGGAAAAGAGAATAATAACATGGAGTTTGAGGAGCATGTTCCTTGGTGATTGAATCTACTTAAAATTTATGAGTGGTTTAATCTAAGGTTTTTAGAGCAAAGGACTAAAAAGAAGATAGCAATTAATAAGACATCATCATCTCATAGATGGTAAATCCAGAATTATCCAAAGACTAGAAAACCTACCGACTGGAACTCTGAATGGCAGGTGCACTCTTTGACTGTTGGAACCAGTTTTTTAACCTTGTTGTTCTTCTCTGGCCTTTTCATTTAGAAAAACCAGCAAAAGAGGGTACCGAATGGCAGAAGGATGCAAAAGTAAAATTAGAAACAGATAATAAGTGACTGGGAGAGAAAAGTTTTTAAAAGAAATGAACTTTTAAAAAAATAATAAATGAACTTTAAAGACAGTGTTTATAGGAAAGAGAGAACTCGATGAGCCAAGAACTCTGAGTCCTCATGGGACAGACATTTGCAATTAATTTGCCTTCTCTGTCACATGACTGGCTGAACTTTATCAGACTGTGGTCCCCTCCAGTTTTAAGTCTTTGTGAAATAGCAAAAGACCATTACAAAAGTCACTAAGGAGATAGGTAAGAGGAGCTCTGGCAGCCTAGTAGCAAGAAGCTGCACTGCAGTCCTGAAGGCACACTGTTCAAGGCCACCAGCTGTTACATGGAGAAGGATGGGTAATCTCCTGTGCAATTAACTACTGCCTCTGAAAACCTGCCAGAGGGTCAGCTATGGGTCAGTTCTGACTCTATGGTAAACAACGACGACAACAACAACAACGAGATAGGTAAATAGGCATACATTTCACATCATTATCATCACCGCTCATTGCTGACCCTCTGGTAGGTTTTCAACGGCAATAAATTGCATAGGAAGAGATTGCCCATCTTTCTCCTGTGGAGAAGAGTGTGGATTTGAACTGTCTGCCTTTGGGCTGGTGGATTTGAACTGCCTGTCTTTGGGCTGGCAGCACAACTTCCTATCCACTAGGCTTTCAGAACTCCACTGGCATATATTAAAACCTTGAAACTAGGAAGCACGGGATGTGATGGAGGTCCTGCCCACTTGTACACTCTCCAGACTGGTATCAGAAGTGCAAAGCTGTGGACGTGCTAAGCCAGCTGATGCCGTGGGTCTCTGCATATAACTGAATCTCGCGTCCTGGCATACTCTTTGTCATCTCTCCTGGTACCTAAAGAAAAACAAAAAATTAAAACTATATCCCCAACATGAATCTCACTAAAAGCTCTTTCCAGCAGTGTATCAACAAAACCATAAAATGTCAAACCACAAATTACAGACCTTGGAAAAAAGTTATCTTAGAATTGTGTAAAAATGAAATAAGCTAGGGTCGCTATGAGTTGCCTGCGACTTGACGGCACTTAACAACAACAACATACCATTTCACATTATGTTTGAAAGGTTGAGTCAGGCTCACGGTGGTGAAACTTTCCAGTTACTGAAAAATATTACATGGAGCAAATACATCACATGAGCTGACTCAAACTCACTGCTGTGGAGTTGGATCTTCTTAAATGACCTTCCAATGGATTTCTTAGGCTCTGATTTCATGGGAGGAGACTGCTCACCTTTTTCCTTAGGTGCCGCTGGTGGATTCATGCTACCAGAGAAGTATGGCCTTTGGGTTAGCAATACCATTTCCTATAGATACTGTTATAATTCTTAATTTGCCAATAGGACATGAGGGCTTGGGGCCTTTTTTTAGAGACTTTTTCAGAGCGACAGTGAAAAAGTGGGAGAGTAAGGGATCAAGCCCTATCTTTTGGTTCCAAATATAGTGGTTTCCTAAGTGTACCTTGTCTCAGGAGTTTCCATGTCAGAACTATACCAGACATTGCTACAAAGTGTCCTTAGCAGATATTGCTACCAAAGTCTGTGGGGTATCATCCTAAAAGGGATTTTTTTTAAAAAAAAAATCAGGCTATGGTTTCTAATTTCCATCTGAGGGCTCCACCAATAATCCTTATGGAGTAGACCATATTTGTGCTGGATACAGGTCAGGGAACCCCAAATGAAGTAAAATTCACCAAATGGGAATAATCTTCCCTTCAATTTCATAAATTTTTATATTTGTTAATTTTCTTCCAGAAGTTAAAAATATGTATATTAATGAGTTATTAGCATTGTGCAGTATATATGCAGTATCTATGAATTATATATGTAGGCCAAACATATTAAAAACATTACTTAAGTAATGTAGGATAATCTATTCTGCCTTGCAAGGTGGAAAGGTCAGTAGAGTTTTTAAGTCTATCAGCAGTTGAAAATCCAAACAATTAGTCTAAGGAATCCAGGGAAAAAAAGAGACATACTTCATTACCACTAAATGTAATGGTAAAACACTTTCTTAAGAAAGCTAATTGTGCTTTTAATTCCCTTTAACTTCTGTTGTGAACTATTGCTAATGATTGGAACTTGTGTGTATTTTGAAAAGAAGTATAAATTTTCTAACAGGCATTTTAGAGAGCCTGGGTGTGTATTTCTTTAGTTTTTTTTTGCACACTAGGTACATATATCAACCTATTAGGTCTTTTTAGAAAAACTCTAGGTCTGGATTTTAGAAGTCCTGGCTTAGTGGTTTAAACCCACCAGTAATTCTTGGGAGAAAAATGTGATCTGTTTCTGTAAAGGTTTACAGCCTTAGAAATCTGAAGGGGAAGTTCTGCTCTGTTGAGTAGGGTAACTAAGAATCTATATTGACTTAATAGCAATGGGTTGCTAAGAAATGGCTTTCTAAAGTTGTTCAATTAATGGAGCTATTTCTTTAGAGGACCAGTGTTTCTAGCATTTTTGAAACTATTTTACACTTTGTTGACGTTTTCTAATGGAATATGAGACTAGAAAACCCATGGCAATAATTTAGTTGATTCCCTCATTTGCTGAAAAACAGATGGTTTAGGATGGGGGAAAGGACTCTACCAAGTTTACTCTGAAAATTAGGAACCAGCTAGAAAGTTTCTGAGTTATGGTTAACTTGAACTTTAAGCCTCCATCTCTAACTGCCAGCCCAACAGCAAGTGTTTTTGAATCATATTTTTCCAGCTAATTGTTTATAACCTACTGACATTTATAGTTATCGTATGTGGTCATTGTGATCTGAAGGACAGCACAAACCCAGAATTAGTCTTCTTTGCTTATCTTTTCACCCTAAAATTAAGTCCTATATAAAATTTGTTGTTGTTGTTAGGTGTGGCCGAGCTGAGTACAACTCCTAGCAACCCTGTGAACAATGATCTGAACAGTGTCTTGTGCTGTGCCATCATCCTCACAATCTCTGACCCACTTGAGATCATTTGCTACAGTCACTGTCAATCCATCTGGTGGAGGGTCTTCCTCTCTTTTAAAGACTCTTCACCTTTCCAAGCATGATGTTCCTCTCCAAGGAATAGCCTCTAACAGCATGCCCTAAGTATGTGAGACAAAGCTTTGTTCTGAGGAGCACTGTGGCTACCCTTTCTCCAAAACATAAAATTAAGAACAACAGATATAAGTAGAAATTAATTAATATTTATTGTTGGTTTTGTGTCTCGTCAAGTCAGAACCGACCCACAGCTGACCCTCTGGCAGATTTTCAGACGCAGTTAATCACATGGGAGGAGATTGCCCATCCTTCTTCCGCAGAACAGCTAGTGGATTCGAACTGTGTGCCTTCGGGATTGCAGTGCAGCTTCTTGCCACTAGGCCACCAATGCTCACTAATGTATAAAATGAAAGATGTAAATGTAAAATTAAGTTGTATAAGTTCTATGAGGATTTATGTGAAGATTTTGAATAGGTTTTTCCCTGGCTTGCAAGTGAGACCCTCGATAGTTGCTCTGTCACCTGTTTTGGGCCATATCTGGAGTGCACTCAGCAGATGTTATTCTCAGACTGAGAAAAAGAAATGGGATTTGGGTTTTGTCTTCAAAATGACAACCTCCCCCCCATTTGAGGAGTACTATTGCATCACTAAATATTTTGTCCCATGGCGAGTAGACCAGGCTCTCTTGCCCTCTTCATTTTTTTTTTTCTGGTCTTCAAAACAAGTAGCTCCTCTCAGACACCTTAATACATAATTAGATGTGTCTGTTTACACTTGGTAGACAGGGAGCTTCATGTCCCAAAGAAATACAAGGAGCCAGGGAGCAGCCACAAACAGATGTTGAAAATGTCCATTTGTGGCAAGTTTATTACTATAGCACCAGAAATAAACATTGAAGATGAAACCCCTCTGAAGGGCTGGGTGTGTGTGTTGAGAGAGAAATGTTATCACAGAGTAGAAAGTGAAAGGAAGACCTATTCCCTCCCCTCCCCTCCCCCCATTTGCTCTAGTATTTGTTTATCTCATACAAGAAGGAAAACTTCACTATTTGACTTTGGCTGTTTGAAGGTTTTTGCCAAATGCTTAAAAATCTTTAGGGTTTGATTTCTCTCTTAAAAAAAAATACCCCACTTTGAGAACAAGGCTCTATGTAACTAAGATGTGTTTGTTTTTGTTTAAATCACTCAGAAGAGAAATCATCTCTTGTCCATTGTTAAAAGAGAGGTTTCAATCAAAGGAAAATTCTACATATTCTAAAATATACAAACAGCTCTTTGAAACTGATGCCAAATCAAACTCTAAAAGGGACGTTTTTCTTGCAGAAGTTTTGAGTTAATTCCGTGTGCAGGGCTTGAGTGGAAAAACTCCAGACTGTCAGAAAAACGAGTTACTACACTGCATTTGGATTCAGAAGTTACATAAGGAACATTGTCTCAGGGTAGGACACAGTCTCTAGCAGATGGTTTTAGGCTAAATCCTAGCAATAAAGGAAAAGATTTTGTAAATGAAAGTAGATTTTATATCTGGTGTATAACTCTCAAACTAAGCTCATTTGAAAGCATAAGGCAGTTTTTTAGTTAAATACATAGTAGTAGTTTGGTATCCAGTGTTACTTGAACTTAGTGTATGAAGACAAGCAGTCATTGCTTTTGAAAGAAATCAATTGAAATGTTTCTGGTTTTTAAAGAATACTGCCTTTTCTCTTTTATGATTTCTATCTGGATAAAAATAGTATATTTTAATGAAGCAAGTCTAGTGAGAGAAAAAATAAGGGACAGAATTAGGAGGCCAAATCATTTCATGCTGTCTGTGCCACACATGAGGTGTGTCCTTGGGCAAACAGTATGATGCATGCTTTCTTAGACTTTAACTAAGCTTCCTTATTAGTTGTTACCTTTCTGTCCCTTCCTCCTATGAGCTTTGTTGTGAAGGAGAAGTCAGTATATATTTGTACAGATGCGGAAAACTTACAAAGCAGTATGTCCATCTGCAACATTTTTGTCTTATTTAAGATAATTTTTTGAGAGCCAGTGCTGATGTGGCAAAGACTACTTTGCTGGGATTGGAAGAAAATGAATAGCAACAGCAACAAAACTAGAAACAGTTTTTGTTCATAAAGGGACAAGGAAGGACACAGGTTATAACAAAAAGCACACCCAAAACTGGTAGACAGAGCAGAGCTGTGAATCTAGAACCAACCTACCTGAGCCCTTTGGATCCAAGTAAATACATGTAGAGTCTATCTGGCAGGGAGCTGGTGGAAGACGGATAAGCAGAAGCAGAGAGCATACACACACTACTGTTAACCCTCCTTGCCACAGGCACCAACTCATACATGGCCGTCTGTTGGTTATCCAGAGCTGTGAAAAGCAGGGGAGATGATTTCCTGTCTTTCTTCCTCAGAGCTGCTGGTTGATTTGACCCTCCAGAAAGAGGTGGTCTTTGGGTTAACAGCACAACTCCTTATAGACTAAGCAGCAAAGTTGGGGCAAGGATTTAGGTTAAACCAGATATTACTTTCATTTTCTCTTCACATACTTTATTTTAATGCTTCTTGTACTTCACCTTACGAGGGGCTACAATTCATTATAAAGATAAATGTCAAGACTCACTGAGTGGCTCCTGACCCATAGTGCCCCTCTCTCTGTTGGGTTTCTGATGCTGTAAATTGAAATGGGAGGAGATTGTCCATCTGTCTCCTGCAGAGCCTCTAGTTTTGAATGCTGCCTTTGAGCCAGCAGCACAATATACTATATATTACTCTGGGAATTGATAGGCTAGTAGAGATAAGGTGATTTGGGCTCCCTCTCTATATCTATAAAGGAGTACTGATGGTTTAGTGTTAAGAAACAGTGCTGCCAACTGACAAGTAAATGGTTCAAGTCCACCAGCTGCTTATAAGAGAAAGATGGGCTATACCTATAAGAAAGATACAAATGAAGGAATAAGTCCAGAAGAAGGAGAGGTTAGTGTAGACTAAAGCAAGAAAATGCCAAGGGGGCTTTGAGCAGAGGTTGATAGAGTTTTAAAGGTTGTTCAGTTTCAAGAGACTAAGAGAATGTAGCAATGAGGACACCAAGGCCTGAGGGAATAATGTAAACTGTGGCATTAAAGTGTGGAAATGTAGACTAGGACCAAGAGGGACCCAGTGTGCCCAGACCATAGAGTTCAGGAAGGAGTTAACTGAGACACAAGACTGGAAAGGTAAGTTGGGACAAGATTGTTGCTCAAGGGCATTTTGGTTGTATGCCTAACACACAGATCTAGAAATGTACACACACACACACCTGAAAAAAAGAACGTGACGTGGTATCACACAATAGGTAGGTATCATGAAAAGGAAATCTTGAGGAACCAGAAAGTCAGACAGGACCAGAGATTCAGCAGCCCAGATAAGCAAGCCATCTGGGCAGAAGAATCTTAAACACACAAACAAAAGTGGACCTAGAGTTTAAGGCAACCTTCTGTCACAACCAGGAAGCCTCTTGTGTATTTCTTCCTGGGGCAATAACCAAACCCAGGGCATGATCTTTACTTTGGGGAACAGGTAAGTCAGTGTGTCTGACTATAAAGTGAGAGAGGGCGAAATGAGGATGGTTCTTGATAGGATACAACTGAAGATGAAAGTCTGTAGCTTTAATCCTAGAGTAATAGGGATTATGTCTGATCTAGGATAACTAATATTTTGGAGTCAGTTTATGTTGTTGTTGTTATGTGCCGTCGAGTTGCTTGCGACTCATAGCAACCCAATGTACAACAGCCGAAAGCTCTGCTCTGTCCTGTGCCATTCGCACTGTCTCTGACACTCCCATCCCAATTATCCCAGTCACTGAATCAATCCACCTCATAGAGGGCCTTCCTCTCCTGTGCTGTCCCTCCACCCTCCCAAGTATGATGTCCTTCTCCAAGGACCGGTCTCTCCTTACAACATGTCCAAAGTATGTTAGACGGAGCCTCAGAATCCTTGCCTCCAAGGAGCCACTCGGTTTAACCCTTTCCAGGACAAATCTGTTTGTTTTCCTAGCAGTCCATGCTATTCTCAATACTCTTCTCCAGCACCACAGCTCAAAGGCATCAATTCTCCTTCTATCCTCCTTGGTCATTGTCCAACTCTCTGATGCATAACAAGTGATTGCAAAGACCATGGCCTGTATCAGATATACCTTAGTCAGTTTATAGAGATGAAATAACACTTTGCTAGCTTGGTTAAAATTCTGAGTGAGAGGGCTATAGGCAGTTAGTCACATGCTTTACGGTCCAAGGTCATCTCAGGATGGTGGACCATACCAGGACTCTAAGTATTTTAAGGATGATTTTAGAAGAATTATATTTGATGGGGCCAAAGCCTGTGACCTATTTTGTTAGGTTTTAGGTGATTATGCCTCAGGGGCAGTGGCTACCTGGAGCAGACCCTTTCTATCTCTTCTAGATCTGTAGTCGACTAGGTTATAGGGAGAGTCTACAACTGGGTTGATTTAAGATTTAGAGGAGCAGATATATTCCTACTTTAAGAAACAAAGAATTCATGCTTTATCTAAAAAGAGTTGTGCGTGCAAGTGTAGTGGAATTGTGGTCTCTGTGGTAAGCATGCATTCTCAGACATTTTCTTCCTATTTCTTACTTAAGTCTCATTTCAGACCTTTTTTTCTTTAAAAAAAAAAAAAAGAACACACCCCCAAAACCCCCAACCAACCAAACCAAAACGAATTTGGTTAGGTCAAGGTGAATGTGGGGTTCACCAGAAGTTCCAGAATTCTGATTCTAAACTCTTAAACTTTCGACCTGGGTCCAGTCTTCTCAGGTGTCTTCTCTTCTGGCTCAATCTACTAATTCAAATGATTCCAGTAAGAAGGAAAGTCCTCTTGAGATTGAGACAGCTTAATATTTGCTGCATACTTTTGCCCATTTCCACTCACACAAATCGTATTCACTGAGATGACCTCAGAAATGAAAACAAAACAAAACACTATTTGCTTGAGATCACTCAGAAAGTCAGTGATAGAGACAGCGTCAGAATTCTGGGACTGGCTTAAGCATAGCAAGTAAGTGGCATCCATCAGCCTCCCATCACATATCCCATTATTATCTCCATTCCTAGTCATTGGCAACCAATTAGAAACCCTTTTCATCGTTAGGAACATCTGGTGGTTCAGTCTGTCAGGAGTTGCTCTGCTAAACAAGAGGTTACACCTACCTGGCACTTCAAACCCTGCAGTGGCTCGAGGGAGAAGGATGGGTAATTTCTTCCTGTGTGATTCACAGCCTCAAAAACCCACTGGAGGGTCAGTGATGAATTGGTTCTGACTCAACATCAATGAGTTGAATTGTTGTTTTCATCATTGTCCTTTAAGTAGCCATGATCAGCTGTCATAATTAAAAACAACACTGTGACACCAGAGCACATAGGTCTGGGGCCAGCTCCCAGCCACCAGCTGCTGGTCTGTAAACATAAGGAAATAACTTTTTTTTTTTTTTAGTTGAACTACCATGTCCATAAAGTGGGGTCAAGCAGCAATGTCTCTAACTCAAAGCTGTGTAGATCTGAGTCCTTTCTCTGGGTAGCCACCTTTCCTCTCAGCAAATCTTTGCTGACACCATGGGATGCTGTGTATAGGAAATCACATACAGGACCCTTGCGCTTGGGGAAAAGCAAAGAGTAGTCTGTGAAGTAAGGGCTGGTGGTAAGTTCCCAGCCCATCCTCAGGCAGCTTGGAGGAAGAGCATTTCTGCACATTGGGCTTTGGCTTGCTATTAAGTTTGAAAGAAATGCTTCTCAGATTTTTTCCACTGAGGTGCACCCCAAAGGGTAGGAAACTCAAGGGTTCCTTCACTGCTCCTGCTCTCCCCAGTAGATTTGGTATAATCCCAAACAGCCCCAACCCCCTTCCCTCCCCACCAAGGAGGGTATTTTCAAGTAGTTTATTTTTATCTTGAAATTCGGCAGATCTTGCATCCTGTTCCAGAATATGGGACTTTGTTGTACTATTTAAAAAAGTTTTAAATTATTAAGATCAGTTAAATTTCTTTCTTTAAACCTTCCTATTTGCTAGACTTTGGTGTTTAACGTGGGGATGGAAGAACCCAAGCAAGCTTACTTTTGCTTACTAAATTGCAGTGTACAATTTCATATGGGATTTACCTCAGACAAGTGAACCTACATATTACAAATTAGCGAGTAAGCATGAGGGATCCCGTGCCTACCTTGCTTACTGGATATTCCAGCTCAGAGAAAGATGTAAATCTAAAGAGACTTTGATGCTGTAGTGAGATTCTGTGGGATTGGGAGAGAGACAGATGCCTGCCATACCTAGAAGTGGAATCTTTGATGTGGTTAACAAAAAAAAGAAAAAAGAAATTGTATACTTCAGATTAGTAGGTAAGCACACATAAACCCGTGCTTACCTTGCTTATTGAGTAATCTGATGCTGGGCTAATATAGAACATCTCAACCAGTTCGTAAATTTCTGGTTTTAATATAGTACAAGTTACACTAGCCCAGGTCACAGGAAAATAGTAGGCTGTCTCCTCTGGATTCAGGCTTCTTTGAAAGATTTACTTAGGAATAATTTATCATTTAGTTGCAATTTTTTAAATAATCTTAATTGACCACATATGTTATCAAATCAGAGTTGGTCTTCCAGCCTCCGCTTCCTCCCTCGCCTTCCTCTGTGCGTCTGCGCACTGTCGCGATGTCCAAAAAGTAATTCTGCTTCTCTAGGAGATGCCATCACAGGAAAGCCTCCTCCTGATTTATGGTAAGATTACTGATATTAAAGCTGTTATTTGTAGGAGGGAAAGACTCTATCACCCAGAAACCTCTCCCTCTTTTCCCTCCTTCCTATTCTCCTAATTGTGGTTCCATGTTTTGGTAGCCATAAATTATTAGTGGTTTTTAATTTTTCTGAAACTGAAATAAGGTCTGAAAGGGTGAATTTGTCCCTCTTTTTTCCTCCCCCTTTTTCTCCCCCCCCCCCTTTTTTCTTCCTCTGGCTAATCGGAGGAACGCAACCACATCTGAAGCCACTTGGCTCATTATGAATTTCATGGAAACTGATTCTCAGAAAGTGTTTCCATATGTGTGTTCCCAATATATCCCATCCTCTCTAAATGGGAGCACAGATATGTGCATGGGCTGGAAATGGCTTCAGGATGTGACAGAGCAGTCATATGACTGCCACGGCACCGTGGGTGGCCCCTTCTGAAAGACATGGTGTCCTGGGTGCTGGCCTCCTTCCTGAGGCGGATCTGGTTTCAAAGACTATCCACCCTTCTGAGCTTTTAAAAAGTTCTTAATCAAGGCCCAGCAAGAAGATCTCTCTCTCTCCGTCTCTCTTCCCTCCGCTGGCCCTTGGCTCCTGCCTCTCCCCTCTCCCTCCATATGCACATAAACACACTTAGACTTCTACCCCTGCTTCTTCTCTCTACATGCACAAAAAGAAAATCTATTATTCCAACAATATCCTCGAAACTTGGATGGCTTTAAAGAATGGTTGAAGTTTCTGAAAATTGCCAGTTTCAAACCTCTTCCCCCCTTTCAGAGCAGCATAACTTCTTTGCCTTAGGATCAGCTGGTCTTTCAGAATTTGTGAGCTGTGCAGTGGAAAAGTACAATTCATCACAACATGGAAAACAATATTTATACTGGATAGTTGGGACACTTTTCCTCTCTTTTGCAAAAACTGTGGCATTTGCTAGTTTTGATCCTTCATTATCTTAGGGGAAAAAATGAATACATTCTCATTTTGCTGGTTCTGTCTGTATTTCATTGCCAGTCAGAGTGATTCATTACATTTTTTCTATAGATGGCATATTTTCATTATTATTTCATGAAATTAAAAGAATATTAGCTTCACTGTAGATGAGCAGTCATTTATTGTGAGGAAAAGGGGTTAGAGGGAATCAGAAAGATGTGAAACCCCTCAAAACCTCTGGAAAATGCAGGTCTATATAGACTCTAAAACTGATTTTTAAAAATTTTATTCTATTATTTTTTGTGCATGTACCATCAAATCAAATCTGACTGGTATAGGAGATTGTCCCTCCTCCAGCAGAGCATCTGGTGGATTCGAACCGTGTACCTCTGGGATTGCAGTGCAGCTTCATGCCACTAGGCCCCCTGAGCTCCCTTTAAAACTGACTTTTTTTATAATATCTATTGAACACTATTCCCTATGCCATGTTTCCTGCTTGAAATTATGTTAATCAGCTGCTTAGTGCCTTGTTCTTAAATTTTTTTCATTAACCATTCATCTTTTCTCAGCAACATACTTTGTATTGGCTAGGAAGAAGGATCAAAACCCCATCCCACTACTGCCAAGTTTATTCTACCTCTTAGTAATTTCCCAGGACAGAGTAGAACTGCCCCATAGGGCTTCCAAGGTTGTAGATCTTTAGAGTTAGACTGTCTAATTTTTCTCCCTTGAAGCAGCTGGTGGATTCACATTACCAACCTTTGACTTAACAGCCCAATGCTAGATCCACTGTGTCATCAGGGCTCGTCAACAGAAAGATATGCTGTTCTTAGTCTTAATTTTGAGCTCTGGTGGCCTAGTGGCGAAACACTGTGCTGTAATCCTAAAGGCGTGTGGTTTGAGGCCACCAGCTGCTCTGCAGGAGAGGGATGGGCAGTCTCCTCCCATGTGATTAAATGCCTCTGAAAACTCACCAGAGGGTCAGCTATGGGTCAGTTCCAACTCGACAGTACTCCAACAACAGCAATTCTTAATTTGCTTTCATTTTAGTTGGAAAATAAAAGTGTGCATGTCTGTGTGTGTGTGTGTGTATACACACACACACACACACACAATCCCAAAATAACATGGTTCAAATCCTCCAGCTGCTCTGCTGGAAAAAGATGGGCAGTCTCCTTCCATGCAATTAAACCACCTCTGAAAATCTGCTAGAGGGTCAGCTATGGGTCTTTTCTGACTCAACAACAACAAAAACAACTACACTTTAAATGTATAGAGTGATGTGATTTATGAAGATAAATGTCCAAGGCATGTGTGGTAAATAGAGAATGATGATAAGGATGTTTATACTTGGGAAATTCTTGGGTAGTGAATGGTAAGAGTTATAGACGGGGCTTAAGTTGACCTGGAAGACAGGTGGTGTTGTGCACAGGAGAGGAGAGTGGTGGCAGAGATCTGTGATGTACTCACCAATATGTCCTAGCATGAGTGGAGGATCCACACTGAGGATTTATAGGAAATGACGTTGGAAGAGTGGGGTGGAGATTTTTGCCCTTTCGTTGTTGCTCAGTCATGCCTCATGAACGTGTCGCTCATCTGTGTTCATCTGAGATGTTCAAGTTCTGACATTTGTGTGTCTTGAAAAGGTAGCATGTCTGTGGGAGCATTTCACGTGTTCTTTTGCAGAGTGTGCACCTCAAGAATCTCATTTTACAGCATTTTCACCCTGGCGTACTCAATCAGGGTAGCAGAGATCCCTGGCACAGCATAACCACGTTTGTTAACCTTGTGTTGCCACTCAGATACCGTGTCTGCACCGTTTCTTCCCTTTATGACCTTTGATTACATTGGCATTTCTGGCCCCATGTACTAATCTAGAGAATCAAACAGGATGTGTGTTTTACTTCCTATTACCTTGACTTACAAGCTGCCATATAGTTGCTTCCTGTATACTGACTCCATGTAACAGAATAGAAGTGTCCATAGGTTTTCTTGGCTTTGATCGTCACAGGAGCAATTCATTAGGTTTTTCTCATGCAGAGTCACAAACAAAATACACTGCCTTCGAGTCGACTCCATTTCATGGTGACTCACCTTGGGTTTCTGCGGGTGTAAGTCCCAGAATGAGAAGACTGTCTCTCCTTTCTCTTGTGGAGCAGCTGGTGGCTTCAAATCCCAACCGTCTGATTGGCAGCCCAGCATGACAAACTAAGCCACAAAGACTCCTGCCAGCCTTTTGTTTAGGAGTGAACGTTTAACCATTATGGCCTTACGGTTCCTTCATTGCCTTTACTACTCAGTCCAAATGATGCTGTGACCCCTGTTAGCAGGGGTTAACCAGAACACTTGAGAGTACATGAGTGTGCTAACCATTCACCAGACCATGCATTTCTCACCTGATGTAGATCTACAGGCAGAAATTGTTTCAGAGGCAGGACAGATGCTGGAAGAGAAGGGCAGTAATATCACTGGTGGCCAATCAGAGGCTCCTGTTTAATGTGGCAACTCCTGTTTTGGGGCCATCGTCCACAATGTGAGGCTGAGTAATGTGATGATATTGAGAGGAGCTTTAAATACTCTGTTAACAGTAGTTTGAATATGTGCTTAAGTTTGTCAGCATTAGTTAATGCTTTTTTAAAAAAATATCTTTTATTTAACATGCCAGAAATGTACTCGCTATTGGACAAATAGATTTCCTGATCCTCAGACTCACTCATTTATTCATTTATCCATCTGTCCATGTGTCCATCCATCCATATAGTCACATAATTCTCTCCCTCTTCCCTTCATTTTAAGCTAAGCATTATTTTAGATTCTGAGAGGGATATTCAATGACAGTAAATCATGCCTTTTATTCTCCAGTGCTGACTCTGTAGTTGGAGAGAACAGACTAAGAAACAGCTAATAATTCAGAAAATTAATGGTGCAGGGCCCAAAAGAGTACAGAAAATAATGCTCTTAGAATAAGAGGAGGAATAGGAAATTATATAATAAAGGAGTTGGGGAGGGGGCAGTCAAAATGTTCTAGAAGGGGAATAACATTCTTGGTTACCTAAAGAGAGCAGCTCTTTGTAGATCTTGTGTATTGTGTCCCAGTTGAATGGATGCTATGAAGGAGTTAATAAGAACTACGTGGGCTTTATTTGAGACTTACAGAAGCAATAATTCTTACCATTCAAGCAGTAGCTCCTACCATTTGAAAGGCCTCGACAAAGTCTTGAAGTTGACGCCTCACCTCAGGGAAGTATGATGACTTTTCATTCTGTGTGCTTGGGCCTGTACATAACGCACCTAGCATAGGAGGTTGTGAATATACCAACGTGTGCTCAGTCTGCACCAAAGGCCCCTCTCCCTTCCTTCTGCCCCTGCTTGTCTCCTCCACTGGGATGGTCAAATTGTACATTTAGTGGGAACAAGGCCACAGGTGCAGTGTTTCCCAGCTGGCAGCCCACATGACCCAATTTGTTACTCTTCTGTTCCTTATAGAGATCTCCTTGCTCATTTTCAGCTTCAATTTATTGAAGTCCTACCTAAATGAGAAAATAGATCTACCTAAAAGTTCTTGGGAAAGCCCTAGAAATGCCAAATGTTACTGCTATTAAACACCAAAGAGGAGGCAGAAAAAAAATCCTACATCTTAGCCCTCACAAATCACTCTTCAGTTGGGAGTCAGGCATGAGCTCCGACAACTAGTCTTTAGGAAACAGTGTATGAAAGATGCAGTGGTAGTCGAGGGGATGAAGAGATCAGAGGATTTCTGTTAGACTCCCTCACCTTGGTTTCACTACTTTTTCCACCTCCCTTCCCCACTTGCTCTGATGCCTCAAAAAAAATTCATTGGGTAAAGAGACTATTTTTCCTTATAGCCCTTGTTGAGAGGGTAAGATATTTTTATTTCTACCATTGTTGGTTTGGTTTTTTCCCCTTGTGCTTCATGAACATTATTGAGTATGTTCCTCCCATGTATTTTGTTATTCTGTACTGTTGAGTTGCAACTGTTTCATGCTGACCCTTCAGTGGGTTCGCAGAGGCAGTAAATCACATGAGAGGAGATTGCCCATCTTTCTCCTGTGGAGCAGCTGGTGGATTTGAACCATTGCCTTTGACAGTACGGCTCCTTATCCCTCAGCCACTAGAGTATATTAGGATGTGGGAAACAGCTGCTGAGGATGCTGTGTCATCACCCAGTGCTGCTGTTTCAATGAACCCGATTTTGCAGCTCTCGTTTCGTGGCTGCCTGCCCTTGCAATGCCTGGCTATGAGCAGGGCTGCAGAATAAAGTTCACCTCTGGGAAACCAGAAAGTCCCAAGGAAATCAAAGCCTTGACCTTGGTTTCATGCTCATTAAGGCCTGAGCAACTGAACTAATTATCCAGAATTAGATCAGCATGAAGGTCTAAAAGAATTGTTAAAAGTGTTCTAAATACAATAACTGTCATGAGGCAACACTTAGATAGCAGAAGTGCCTAACTTCCTAAATTGTTTTTGTTTAGGCAGTTGGATTTCTAAGATAATAGCTCTATCTCTGTCTATATACACACTCAGGCATTAAATTGATTCTGACTAATAATGGACCTTATAGGACAGAGTTTAACTGCCCCATAGGGTTTTCCAAGACTGTACGTCTTCATGGGACCAGCCTGCCCCATCTTTCTCCAGTGGATTGGTGGTGTAGGGGTGTCAAACAAGTGACCTTTGGATTCCCCACCTAGTGCTTTAAGCATTGTGATATCAGAGTTCCTTATATCTCTTTCTATTTCATCCAATGTCTACATGTATATATATCATGTGTATAGATATTATATAGGTAAATATGCAGTTGTGGTGACTGAACTATATAAGGGAAACTAAATGGCATGTATTTTGTTGGAAGACGAAGAAGTTGGTCTCACTGTGGCTCTGTGTGATTTTGTAATTTCAGTAAGTGGCTTCCCTTGTCTAGACCTCAGCTTGCTGATTTTCCAAATGGACATAAGATTAGCATCATCTAAGCTGTCAGTAGAGGCCTGGACTTTTCCATCAGAGCACCCCAACCAGAGCAGATGGTAAATGGTACAGTAGTACCTTAGGGAGCATAGCCTGGAGTGTCAAAAGTGCAACATTTTGTTGAAATAATTATTTTTTATTTGTTTGTAAAAAATTCACCTAAGAGGTGTACTCTTTACCGTGTATATCATATTCATGTTTATTTCACTGTTCAGAACAGAGAGAGAACAGTTACCATGTTATCCATTCCAGCTCTCAGTGAACTACATGCCTTCCTCCTCTCCCAAGTTGAGCAAAGCCAGTCCATCAGAAAGACCTAATGCGTTTATCTTGGGCTTCAGATAACTGCTGGAAGTTTCTTCCAGGCACCCCTGAATGTAAATCATGCACATTCTGAGACTCTGGAAACGAGGTGATTGCGAGCTCCGGTGGCTTAGCTGGCGAGCTGCTAACTCAAAGATTGTGCTTCTCTGGGGGTTTGAGTCTGTCAGCCACTGGGAGGGAGAAAGATGGGCAGTCTCCTCCATTGCAGTATACAGCCTGGGAAACCCACTGGTGGGTCAATTAGGTCTTGGAATTGACTCGATAGCAATGGGATGAGTTGCATCCTCAACTTCTGAACAGCTTCCACAGCTTAGCAAAGCCTAATACTCTGTATAAGAAAAGGAGAGCTCTGGTGGTAAGAAGCTGCTCTGCAGTCCCAAGGCACATGGTTTGAAACCACCAGCTGCTCCATGAGAGGCTGAGCAATCTCCTCCCTTGTGATTTACTGCCTTTGAAAACCAGCTGGAGGGTCAGTTATGAGTCAATTTTGACTTGATGCACAACAGTAATAACATGAGAGGAATACATTGTTAACAACAAAAAGAATGCATGTATGAAGATTGTTTTCCATGATATTCAAAAGGTCTTCAAGCTGTCTGTAATTTTATTTAGTCAGTGGGCTGTAGAGCCAAGTTCAGGAATTTGGAACTCTGGGTAAGGTGCTTTTAGAACTCATTAGGCTTTCCTCATGTAAACTCTTTTAATTAGTAGAATTTACCTCTTCTTTGGTTATTAGCTATAAATCTTAGGGTTTAATATGGTTAGTATCACAAGAGATGACTAGTTTGGGACCTAGTGCCAAAATGATCCAAACCTGAAAGTCCAAGTTTACCTAAGAAATAGAGATTGGGAAGTAGGAACACAACCCTGTGGGATGAGACAATTTAATTCTATTTTGCTTCTTAAAAAAGTTGTTATAAATAAGTCAGAGGCTGTTGTCAATTGATGCCATCAAGTCAGATATAACTCATAGGGACCTTCTGGATAGAAGACCTGAGCCTTGCTCGGCCCGGTGCCATCCTCATTATCTCTGATAAGCTCAAGCTCATGTTGTAGTCACTGTTTTAACTCATTTTGTTTCAAATTCTTCCCGTCTTCCTCTGACCCTACACTTTCCCCAGTATGATGCCTTTGTGTATCTATTCGTTCTTTTTAAGTTTAGAATTTTCCTACTTCCTCATCTTGGATTCTTATGAGATCTCCTGATGTAGTACATAGAGTTAAGTCTTATTTCTTTACATAGAACACATTGCAGTACATGTTAGAAATATCTCGATAACTTAAAAGGACTCAGGATATTCCAGACAATTGTATTGTTTTTAAGTTCTAAAAATTAGCCTATAATTCTTTGAAGTCTACATTCGCTCCCTTTGCTCAAGTCATTACAGTCTCAAATGACTTGAGGTGACTGGCCTAAATACAATAAACCTAGTGGAAATTTGTGGCATTGTTGCCTGTAAACCACAACCAGAGCTCATTAATTGAGAAATGAATGTCAATTTGTGTTAGCTAGCATCTATAAACCAAAAAGTTACAGTGATCCTGGCATGTTATGGGTAATAAAAACATCAGCAAAATGTATCAGGTAAACTAGGAAAGACGGTCTGAGGGGGATAAATTCAAAAGCATATTAGAGTTTACTGGCAGGGCCCCACATTAAGGATTTTAATGAGGTTTTTGCATCAAAATAAGTGAAACCATATGGAATTTTAATTATTACTACAGTATATTTAAGTACAAATACACATGAGAAGTATTTTTTCCATTAGTATGCCTATCTGTGTGAACGCTTTGCTTCTGGAAGGGGCAGACATTGACGTTTTAAGTGTGACTTCTTTCCGTTTTAAATTACTCAGTGTTGTTCTGGTTTCTTTCACATGGTCTGAGCATTGAACTTAATCTGTAGAGAAGGAGCCGGCCTGTAACTATTAGCTCTGCCAACTCAAGTTCACCTAGCCCTCTGCAGGGAGAAGGCTGCCTGGGGACCATCTGTGGCTAGCATTTAGTGCCTGTGCTGTGTAAAGACTGAGTGCAAGCATCGTGCCATCAAAACGTTAAATCTTAGCTGCTCCCCTTTCTATTCTGCCATAATCACTTTCTGTATTTTTGAGGGGAATGGGGTACAGGGTTATTCACTTATTTTTAGAATATTTTAATTTTTTGTTGTTGAAATTATAGTGGTAATACACATAACAATTTAGCAGTTTCTGATTGTACCATTCAGTACTCTTGGTTATATTCTTCAAGTTGTACAACTATTTGTGCCTGCTTTTTCCTGAGTTGTTCCATTCCCATAAACATAAACAACATTGCTCACGAAGGTGCTTGTTTAATCTTCTAAGTTGTTGTCCATTTGGTCCCATGGAGATAGATCTTAAAAGAGCTCAAGGGCAACATTCTGTATTGAGTAAACTAGTAAAACTGTTACTTGACTTTATGAAGAGAGTTGGCTGAGGATAATAATTTCCTAGGTTCATCCAGACTCTATGGCTCCAGAGACATTTCCTACATTTTTTTTTTAATTTTTTTTTATTTCCTACATTTTTAAACTTGAGCTTACCAGGATTTCTTATTTGAGAGTCCTAGTACAGGCTGGGTCAATTGGTAGCATCAGTATAGATGGTGAAGAAATTGAGATAGTTAACAGTTTTAGTTTACTTGGCTCCACAGTCAACACTCTTGGTACCAGCAGCCAGGACATCAAGAGAAGAATTGCACTGAGAAAATCAGCTGTGAGGGACCTCTCAAGACTACTGAAGAGCAACAACATCAGGCTGGAGACTAAGGTGTGCCTGTTCCGGGCTATAGTCTTTGCAATTACATGCTATGCATCGGAGAGTTGGACAGTGAATAGGGATGATAGAAAGAGAATTGATGCCTTTGAGCTGTGGTGCTGGAGAAGAGTGTTGAATTTACCATGGACTGCTAGAGAACAAACAGGTTTGTCCTAGAGAACATGAAGCCGGAATGCTCCTTGGAGTCAAGGATTCTGAAGCTTCGTCTGACATACTTTGGGCATGTTGCAAGGAGGGACTGGTCCTTGGAGTAGGAGATCATGTTTGAGAGAGTGCGGGGACAGTGAAGGAGAGGAAGACCCTTGATGAGATGGATTGATTCTGTGATTGGGGTGGTGGGAATGAATGTGTCAGAGATGGTAAGGTTGGCAGAGGATAGAGCGGCATTTAGGGCTCTTGTACATAGGGTCACTATGAGTCACAAGCAACTCAACAGCACATAACAACAAATACAGGCAGGGGGTGGAAGAGCCTCCACCTGATGGACTGATACAGTGACTGCGGCAACAGGCTCTTGTGTGTCAGGAAGAATGAGGATGGTGCAGGATAGAACAGGGTTCAGATCTTTTGTTCATATAATTGATATGAGTTGTACTCGACTCGACAGCACCTAACCACAACACTAGAGGTGGATGAATGATGGATGGAGGTGGGTGAATGATGGATGAGTTTCTAAAATTCAGAGAGCTGTGCTAAGTTGTTTGCTTCTGGTATTAAAGGTTGCTCATTGGCTTTTCACCCTCTGCTTGTGGGGCTGTGGATTGTGGGGAAGCGCTTATGAAGGATGGGACCCTCTCTGTCTCCCCCTCCCCCAAGGCTGTTGCTTCTCCTTCTGTCTTGGACTTCATGGTCATAGAACACTAGAGCTGGAAGGGAACTTAGAGCTCATCCCCTCATTTTACAGATGATGACACTGCCACCTCTGACTTCTGCCTCTGGCCTTCCACTCTCAGTAAGAAGAGCCAGGCAGGTGAGAACAATTGCTGGGCTGGGCAGGGCTGGGCTGGGCTGGGCTGTCTGATTGGCACTGTTGGATTTGTGAGAGAAAGTTTTGTTAACTACATATTCTTAATTGTTGGTCACATTTTTGTTGCATATGCACATCATGGCACTTTTATGAAAATCACAAGCAGTGTTCACATTTCCATAAATGTTAACAGTCCTCAGCATGGTTAAGTATTAGCATTATTCCTTTAATAAGAAATTCTGTAGTATCCAAGAATAAAGGTTGCATGAAAATGGGGCTGAAGCGGTTCCTTATCACTAAGGCCTTTCATTACCCAAGTACTTCCCTGCATAGCTGAAAGCTGCAGGAAAAACACCTATACATATGTATGAGATACAAAGAATAGGAAGATTTTGAATCAATCAAGATCCTAACAGGAACAGTCTTAGTAAGATGATAGAGCATGGTTTAATGTTATTGATTCTAAAAAATGATAATTGACTCACTTTTTAAAGATCACGAGTATAAGGTATTTCAAAAAACAAATTTTCATGTAAAATGGTTTATGCAAGTCTAGTTTCCTGTCAGACAGAGTTAGTATCTATTAAAGTGGCATTCTGTTAGCTTTAGAAGTTAAAGGATTTCACATTTAAGAAGGAACCATCTTTGTTTCTAGATTACTGGTTCACATTGTCCTGATGCTAATCCTTTTAGCAAATTGGGGTTTACAGGCCTATAGTCTTTTATAGAAATTATTCTCTGCACCTGGCCTAAATCAGGTTGTCTTTCATTAAGACTTAAAATGAAATTGTTTCCCTAGACATTAAGAATGCTATTGGCATAGTGCCTAATGAATTGGGCTGTTAACCAAAAGGCTGACAGTTTGAACCCACCAGCTGCAACATAGGAGAAAGATAGTCTTCTAAAGATATACAACTTTGGAACCAGCTTGATGGCAGTGAGGAGTGGCTTTGTTTGGCTAAGGCGTTAAGAAAGGAGTATTGGCTGTATGTTGGTTATATAGTGTGCCACTCACCAGAAGGTCAATGATTTAAATCCACCAGCCACTCCTTGGGGAAAAGATTAGGCAATCTTCTCCCATTGAGCTTTATAGCCTTAGTAACCCAGTGGAATTCACCATGAGTTGGCCTCAACTTGATGGTAGTGAGTAAGGTTTTAAGAGGAGCCCTGGTGGAACAGTGGTTAAAGAATTTGGCTGCTAACCCAAAAGTTGAAGATTTGTACCACCAACTGCTATGCAAGAGAAAGAGGAAGAAATTTGCGTCTATTAAGATTTACTACCTTGGAAACCCTATAAGCAGTTCCACTCTGTTTCATTGGATTGCTGTGAGCTGAAATCAACTTGGAGGCTGTTATGAAAGCATGTAAAGGCCTCCACTCTACCCATCCTCACAACTTACTTGACAAACTAAAGTTTATGACCTTCAGTCAAATTTCTGAGACCTAAAATCTAATATTCTTCAAGATAAATAAGCTAAATGTAGATTACATTGAAATCTGGGTGGATTTCAATGTTACTAAAAATAAAGACTATCACAAGATTTTAAATAATTATAAGGGTGAAAAGAAGTGACAGGTACATGTTAGGTTATCTTGTTGATGTTCTTCATTGATAATGGGGCCTTGCCAAGAATATTAATAACAAAATGTATTATTTGGGTGCTTCTTTATATTATTGGGATGAGAAACAAACTTGTTTGACTTACTAAACATTTTATTTCACATAACTAAAATACAACAAGGAACAAAAAGGGGGTGTCAATGAGGATTCAGTTTTAAAAGCCTTCTGAATGAATCTCTACAAACAGTGTTGGCTTGGTTTTATACAAATAACCTAGCACACACAGTTTTTACCCCTACTGGGTGAAGAATTTAAGAATAAATCCTGAAAGATTGTGAAGTGACTGGTGCATTTGAAGGTCTGTTTGTGGCTTGCTGGTCCTTTTTGGGAAAGCTAAAGTTTTATTTTTTTTTCTTGTAAAAAAAATTCTATCATTATTTTAATTGATATTTACAGATTTTTTTTCCCCTCCCCATCTTCTGTTGTAATTTTTAGGTGCTTCAGAACTGGGCCCTTTTTCAGACCCCAGGCAGTTCCCAAGCATTTCATCCCTCACTGAGAGCCGCTTCTCCAACCCACGAATGCACTATCCAGCCACCTTTACTTACACCCCGCCAGTCACCTCAGGCATGTCCCTCGGTATGTCCGCCACCACTCACTACCACACCTACCTGCCACCACCCTACCCCGGCTCTTCCCAAAGCCAGAGTGGACCCTTCCAGACCAGCAGCACTCCATATCTCTACTATGGCACTTCGTCCGGCTCCTATCAGTTCCCCATGGTGCCGGGGGGAGACCGCTCTCCTTCCAGAATGCTTCCGCCATGCACCACCACCTCGAATGGCAGCACGCTATTAAACCCCAATTTGCCTAACCAGAATGATGGTGTTGACGCTGATGGAAGCCACAGCAGTTCCCCAACTGTTTTGAATTCTAGCGGCAGAATGGATGAATCTGTTTGGCGACCATATTGAAATTCCTCAGCCGTGGGCCCAGCCCTATCTGGGAGCCACACCCCAGATGTATCAATATATACATATATAGAGATAATGCATATATGTGTATATCGATTAGCTGTCTACAAAGTGCCTATTTTTTAGAAGGTTTTTTTCATTCACTTAGTCATGATCTTGCAACCACAGGAGAGTAGCTATTTGAGAAGCCAAAGGCCCCAAAGAGACAATCAATCAGGTTTCAGGTTGTTTTCTATTTAAAGATGAACTTTTGCAAAGGAGCAAACAAAAGAAAAGGTATTTTTGTTGCTGTTGTTGTTCGGTCAATTACCATGCATAATCTGTTCATTACGGCCAGTGCAGAGAGGTGGGCTCCAGGCTCAGAAGGAAGAGCAAAGCCGCTTCCTCTCTGTGCTTTGAAACCACACACCCTCGTGGTTGCAGCTGTGTATGGACCGTGCACTCTGCAGACCAGCTTCCAAAGCCAGTCGAGGTGCACGTAAAGAGAGAGTGGATGCCTCCATCACAGTACCATCCATTCTGACCAGCTGTTCCAAACTTGGTTTCAGACTTGCTGCAGGTACTCATTTGAGCTGTTTGGATCAGTACTTTTTCCTACTCTGGGGGGGGAAAAAAAGACTTCAAAAATACTGATCAGAATATATTCTTTTACTTTTTGTACTTCTTTTTACCACCCACCCCCCATTTTCCCATTTAACTAAAAGGAAACCCCATCCCCCACCTTCCTTTGTCCTTTTATGCAAAACTGAAAATGGCAATAACCTTCTTAGAGCCATACGGTATAGATAGTGTTTGCGTCTGGCTGTGTGTTATTTGTCTCTTTTTATTTTTAAATTATGAATATGTGTAAAATCTGAGGTAACTTGCTAACGTGAATGGTCATATAACTTTAAAGATATATTTATAATTATTTAATGACATTTGGACCCTTGAAACATTTCTTAGTGTATTGATATGTTGACTTCGGTCTCTAAAAGTGCTTTTTTTTTCTATTAAGTAACAAATTTCTTCAGTGGGCTAGAGCCATATCTGAGACATTGCTAAGCAATTTCAGTTCATCCAGACACAATGTGATTTAAAAAAATTCCATCTCCAAATATTTTAATTGTAGCTTGTTTTTGTGATGTATGAAGGAAATGTATAGTTCTTTCAGATCTTTGTCTCTTAACACAGCTTTGCCTTTTAAAGCAATAATTAGGTTTTTGGGTTTTGTTTTTTTTTTTTTTAAAAACACACAACTCCTAGCCTTTTATCACTTAGTCCTTTATCAGCATGAAATGCTGGAGTGATGTGGTTTCCTAATTTTTTTCAAATAATTATGACTCTTGTCATAGTAAAAACCAAAATAAGCACAGTGACTCACAGAGCTGCAGAAACTGTGGTTTCAGAGTTAAACAGAACTCGAAATCGCCATGCTTCACAGTGAAGACATAGCTTAAAGCCACGCAGGTTGATGAAAGAGTCAATCATGACCTGCATACTACAGGGAAGCAACATTGCACCAGGGATTCTTAATCAACCAGCCTTACCAAATAGTAAATCAGGGGAACCCAGATCTGCCTTAGCCAAGACCCTACTGACAGCTTGTCACAGAATCTGCATTTAAAGGAGCAGAATCAGGCCATTGTCCTATGGGAGCAGGTCTTCCAAAGTAACAGGTGGGTTCCAGCAGGTAGCTGATCTGAGAGAACATACAGCCTGTGGAACAGACTGAGTGCAGCTCCTTTGACATTGTAGTTCTCAGAATGGAGGACTGTGGGAGGATCAGGATGTTTGGTGTCTACTACTGTGTATGATTTTGAGCTTCTGTTGGATGCACTTTGACCACTTTTGGCAGCAAAGTGGCAAATCCCCAAGTGCAAATCCTTAAACTAAACTGGAATCTTTTAATGACATCGTCAGGCAAACCTCTACCCTCCTCCTTCACAAGTCAAGTCTTTTCATTTGAATTTTTTGCCCCCTAACTAAAATGATGTCAAAAGTTGCCTCCAGTCCCCAGAAGCCACTTACCCTCCAGGCAGTCTCAAACCCTGCATAATGGACCACCAGGCATTGCTGTTGAGGGCAGTCAGATCTGTGCTTACAATTCATCCTGACTCCCAATGAAAGGAGCCCTGGTGGCAGAACAAGAGCTCAGCTGCTAACCTGTAGGTTGGCGATTCTAACCCACCAGCCTCTCTGCCAGAGAAAAAATGTGGCAATCTACTCCTGTAGCTATTTCAGCCTAGGAAACTCTATGGGATGGGTCTAGTCTGTCCTGTGGGGTAGCACACGATAATAAACTTCTAATGAAAATTGAGGGGGAAGCAAAACCAAACCAAAAATATCCAGCCTTCTAAAGGTTGTATACCAAGTATGCTTAGGTAAATAAGCCACTTTTCTATTAAGATGAAAGTAGGAATTGATACTATTTATTGTGTGTGGTAGCTTGAAGCATGCCACCATACATTTTATTTTTAAGTGTGAAATCTGTGTGTTTGTTTCAGCAGCACTTAAAAAAAAAGTCAGTGCCTGGTTACGCATTTCAGTTTTAATGAATTGAGGCAAAAAATGTTGACACCAGTGCCAGCTGCACCCTATTTAATAAAAAAAGGTACTATATTTGTGCATTATTTTTTAATGTTAAAAGGGCTTTTTAAAAAAGTTTACAGTACTCAAACTAAGTAATTTTAGGGATGCTTTTGTGTTGAAATGTTATTGCAGTGGCTGCAGGCAGCACCCAGAAACACTTTAAAAACATTTTTCCTTAGGAAGAATGCAAGCACTTCTTCCCTCTATCCATCTCTACCATCCTGGGGTGATTAATTTTTTTTAGAAAAATAGGTTCAAATTCTGACCTTTTTTGGCCTGGGGGGTTATGTTTTTCCTTCTTATTTTTTTAATAGAACCCTTAATTTGCACTGGGTCATGGATGTGATTTGTAGCAATATCACCTACAAGTGCTTCTGTAATAGAACCACATACAGTCAGCACTTTGTTTCCCGGGAGCTAAAAGTAATTTGGTTATTTCATGTGGCACTAATAATGCTGGAGTTTACCAAGGGGCCAGGGGAGCCACATTTTTATTCATTTCTATTGTCTCACCTATTTTAACCTATGCTAGAGTTCCAGGAAAGGTACTACAGCTTTGGTTTGAAATGTGTAGAATGACACCCAGTCTGGTCAGGAGAAAATAATTGAATGTGTTGTTGTTTACTTTTAGACTTTCTCACCCCACTAGGACCCTTTAAAAGTGAGTGGAGAAAGCTATACCATTAGGGACCGTCCATTGCAAATTTAGAGGGAAGGAGAAGTGTATGCTGGTTTAGAGACTCCCGTCTGTGCCAAGGAGAGGGATTAAGACTCTAGGTCAATACATGAAAGCACAAAGCATTAGCAAGAACAAGAAGTATGCGTACGATATATATATAAAAAAAGAACAGTAATAAATAAAATGCAATTCTTCCAAACCTTGAATTTGTTGTTCTTCAAACGATAATGCATTTAAAAGAATATTTTCTATGTGAGACTTTTTAGATGTCTGTTTACTTCATGTTTACAAATAACTGTTTTGCTTTTTTTTAATGCAGTACTTTAAAATATATCAGCCAAAAACCGTTAACACAGTAATTTTTTAGGTACTTTGAATACAAGTCAATGTTTTTGGATATGCTTTACCATTCTTAGATTTCTGTGGAACAAAAATATTTGTAGCATTTTGTGTAAATACAAGCTTTCTATTTTATTTCTCCCCCCAATTGCTGTTGCCCAAGATTTGCTTACCATGCACATATTGTACAAATTCTGCTTGTGCCACAGACCATGATTGTGGATGAGTTTACTCTCAACTTCAAAGGGACTATTTGTATTTTCTGTTGCAATTGTAAATGGAATTATTTGGCATTTTTCTCATGATTGTAATATTAATTTGAAGTTTGACTTTAATTTTCAATAAAATGGCTTTTTTTGTTTTGTTATGTGTGTACACTGGGTCTTTTCTCATCTGCGGCCTCTTCTCTAGTCTGATGCCTTCTCCCGCCTACACATGGGCCTTTATCTGTCCTTAAGGGCTGGATGATTGCAGCAATCCTATTAATACTCCACCAGTTCACTGCATTAGAGTCACCACCGACTCACTTGCCATCCAGCAGATTTTCAGAGGCTGTAAACACATGAGGAGACTGCCAGCTTTCTCCCTTGGAGCAGCTGGTCCTTTGGGGTGGTAGAGCAACTCCTTAGGCCACCAGCGCTCCTGGTGAGAGAGACATCCTGGTAAGCACTGTTTGCCCTAACTCACTTCCTCATCAGCCTCTCTCTGGAGGAAGGTGTGCTCTCCCCACCCTTGGTTTAAAACAAAACAAAACCAAACCCATTAGAGGCAAAAAAACCAAACCAAGCCAACCAAACAAACAAACCCAACCAAACTCATTGCCAATGAGGCGATTCTGATTCGCAGCAACCTGACAGGGCAAAACAGAACTGCCCCTTAGAGTTTCCAAGGCTGTAAATCTTTGGGGGAGCAGAGTTTCACGTCTTCTGCAGAGTGAACGGTGGGTTCGAACCATCGAACTTTCAATTCCAGCTGAATGCTTTAACCACTGTGTAAAGCTCCTAACTCCAGCTAGAGGACCATGAGAGTACAGTTGTTCTGTGACCATGATCTCCTGGACATAGACAAGTGCACACGTGGCTGGAGTTCGAAGACCTCAGGCAAGTCGAGCTGTAGGGCTAGTCTGTTTTCCTCCCCATATTATCTCATTTAGGTTCCTGAGAAACTCAAAGACTAAGGATGTGTGAAAGTGAACCTTGTCAAGGGCTCCAGCCACAGGGAGGGAAAAACTTCTACTAGTGACTCTAACCGTGGTTTGGAGATCTTTACCAGTCCCTCCCCAGGACATTATTATTTTTGCTAAGTGCTTCCCCTTCGCTAAGGTCGAGGGCTACAGTAGCTGCTCACTTTCTGCTTTGTACTTTGTGTACACTTCAGTTTACCACAGTTCTAAAAGAGGGGACCCAGGAAGCCGTGGTGCAGAGAAGCCCCGGCAGCGGCCATGCAGGCTCACGCCACCCTAAGTCTTAGCGTTAAGAAGATCTGCTCACTCTTAACCCTTTGCCCGTGTTCTGAGAAATCTTGGAAACAGCTAATTTCTAAGAATAGGAGACATCCTAAAACTGCTGGAGGAAGCTCAGGCCAGGGAACTTGTATGCGACTCTTGAGGATGTTTGTTTATTGAAAGTAAATATCTCTGTTATGTTTTTGCAAAAATGCATCTGCACAGCCTGTGGGCATGGTGGCTCCCTTACCTGTTCTACTTAAGTGCTCTGGTGGATTTACTGCCTTGGGACTCTGTGCCTTGGTTTACAGAAAGGTGTTACACTGAACCAGTCTGAAATGTCAATTTGTGTGTGTGTGTGTGTCTATCGTTATGGTTGTAGTACATTTAACATCATCCCTGATCTTTACCCACTAGACGCTAGACTCCAGTAGCACCTCCTCAATCATGACAGCCCAAAATATCTCCAGACATTGCCACATATCCCTCGGGGAGGGAAGTGGGCAGATTTGTCCCAAATAGAAGACCACTGTACAAAAGACTTTCTCACATTTTTTGGTCAGGCTTCATTGATAGAGCTGGTGGGACAATGCATTGCTCATTGTATCAGAGTCACCAGGCAGAAGACCGAGAGCTCCCGATGTCCATGGACCATTTTACATTTTCTCCTTCTAGTCTCCTGAGGGCTAGGTGTATCTGAGGAGGATCCTGACTATCCTGTCTCCACTTCTCCCCTCTGTGTCGTGCAACCAGCCAACAGCAATTCTGTGAGCTTGGCTTGACCATAGTTACTGTGGCTCCTTACGTTTCTTACTGGAAAAGACAGGCGAAAGAAAAATGCAACTTCACCAGGGCTTTTGACCTTGTGTTCCCTGCCCCCCAAATATTTAATCATCAGACATTTCTGTGAGAGTGGGTGTTTCCTGTTAACTCAATCCCAGCCGAGACTGGCCTAATAAACACCTTAGCTCGCTGTCGCAGAGTTTATTTGGCTGGGAAATGGGTATTACTGTGTAAACAGGAAGCCCCCTCAAGTTATTATCTACAGATGCGGTTGAAGAGCCACATGTTTATATTTATGGGATGTAAAAACAGCCTGAAAGGCAGGGGAAGAAGTAGGGGAAGCCTTTATTCATAGAGAGAGGAGGGCCTCCAGGTCTTCACAAATTGATTTTTCATCCTCTCTAGAAATGAGTGATCAATAGTCATAACTGCCCAGGGAGAGGCAGAAGATCCCACTGTAATGGCTCATCTGATCTAAGCAAACAACTGCTGTCTAGATTACCAAGTTAATAGTAAGCAGTTCCATCAATAGCCTCTCAGCTCGAATGATTTAAAAATAGTTTTTTTTTCTAAAAAAGAAACATTTTTTTTTCAAACCCACTTTATGTGTGTACCATCAAATCGGATCTGACTAGTACAGGAGGCAATTATTCCTCCTTCTTCAGCAGAGCATCTGGTGGATTTGAACCACATACCTCTGGGATTGCAGTGCAGCTTTTTGCCACTAGACCACCAGAGCTCGCCTCAAACCCACTTTTATTAACTGTAATTACAAATATTCCAAAAATATAAACAGACATTTAATGGCGTCCTACATTTCAAATTTTTGAATACAACAATTTATCAAACCATGAATTTGTAACCAAGGTAGTCAGAATCCCATAGCCCAATCACAGTGGTAAACAGGTCCCCCAACCCTAGGAAACCATGGGTCATCTTAAAAATTAACGGGCATTGTGCTATTTTATGCTTCTCTAAGATTTTCTGGAGGGAGCTCTGGTGGCCTAGTAGCAAGAAGCTGCACTGTAATCCCAAAGGCATGTGGTTCAAATCCACCAGCTGCTCCATGGGAGGATAGACACTCTCCTCCTGTACGATTAATTCCCTCTGAAAACCCCCCAGAAGGTCAGCTATGGGTTGGTTCTGACTCTATGGTATACAACAACAACAAGGTTTTCTGGAGGAAACAGGTTATTCAGTTTACCATCATAGCTTAAGAAAGTGCGGACCAGTTCACCTTTGAGATCCCAGGTATTTCCTCCTGAAGTCTGTTTCTAAAGGGCTGGGAAGCACACCTTCATGTCAATCTGTCTTCAATGCCTGAGACACCTGGTGGTAGGTACAGGTACGGTGAATGTGCAGGCCGTGGAGCTGTCTCCCTGCACTCTAAACCATCCCCTACCACGTCTCTCTTACATCCTTGGCTGTTTCCTCAGGGCTGGAGAAGGTACTGAAGAAAGGCCAGCTAGCAGCCAGTGTGTGGACACCTGGTACCTTACTTACTCCCCAGGCTCTGAGTGAAGACCAGGCACTCTCTCTCAGCTCTGCTGTACCACTGCTGTGCCACTTGATAAGCCTCTTCTTTGTGGCCTTCCAGAGGCTTCTTAGCAATAGCTATTCCATCAGGAGGCCTTGGAAATGACGCTTTAACACAGTATGACTAAAAACTGAACAAGGAAAAGGATCCACTACAGATTCAAAGGGGAATAACCAAAAAGGTGTGTGTGTGTTTGCATGAGTGTGCTCCTGTGCATGTGTGTACGTGTCTCAAGGAGGGAGGGGAGGGCGGACATAGGAACAAACAGGTTGCTTGAGCAGCCTTTCAGGGAGCGATGAGGCTCACCTTGTGTATACATGCTCCTTGACACAATGTTCATTTGCCTTCATTTGTTTTCTGAAAATTGTGCAAAAAATATCCCACGAATGGCAGAGCTATTACCTTTCTTAAAATGAGTTGGTTAGAGAGGCCATGGAATCCTCCCTGAGATGTTGGGTTGGGGTTCATGGTGAAAAGAGGACATCCTAGAAGATGTGATTCATTTTTGTAAAACTTTTTGTTCAAAAGCTGCTGTGACAGACAGTCCAGTGCTGCTGTTGAGACCTGCTCAGCCAGGGAGAAAGCTGAGGGATCAAGTTTCTGGAGATTTATTCAGCTTTTACTAACAACTTTTTATTTCGCTTTCTTCTTGTTGCAGTATTATCTGGCCATTTGATGGGGCTTTCTGAAAAACTTATTTTCTGTTTTAGCATTGCTAACGTAGTTCACTCCTTGGTTGCTATCTGTTCCCAGGCCTTTCTGCAGTACTCCATAGCCAATAAGAAGGGAAACCACCCCTTTTCCAGTTCTTGTAAAGAAGTTAAAACTGTGCATTTGAAAAATGGCAAGTAAAACTTCCACACCAGTTCCTCATGAAGTAGATCTAGTGGCAGCAACTTTAAGCTGAACCAAGACACAGTCAAAATCACAACCAGGTTCCATGTGGTCTTGCATGTATGTTTCTTGGGAACTATCTGGAGCCCCAGAGGGATTTATTAACATAGATGCAGAACATGGAAGTAGGATATAATTAAATGGTTTGGTGGAATGTCTAGTATATTGGATGTGCTGATGAAGCTTAACGGTGGTTTTGAGATATGGGTGCCAAGAACTCCCAAAACACAGCTGGATGATGACTTGATGTAAATATGCGAAACTATCATTTACAAACAACAAAATCTGAACAACAAAATCACAGGGCATATGTAGTTGAGAGAGTATTATTTAAAAGTCTAATTATTTCATTCTTCCTGGATATTCTTGCCTTGGTAAATCAGCTCCCCAGTTTTTAGTAACTCCATCCTTCTCTGACTTCTCATCCTTCTGAATTAAGCAACTCAGAAGCAGTTTCATTTTCTGTTTCTCTGTGACTTCTGCTTCATTCTCCTGTTCCCAAGGGAGAGGAATTCTGTGGGGAATCATCACAATGCCTTGGCCAGATTTTGCCTCTCTTAAAAGTGGTGATCTTTGGCTGTTCAAATCTGCTAGCAGCTCCCTGGAGAGAGACAGGCAATCTCTTCTGATGTGATTTACAGTCTTGAAAACCTGCTGGAGGATTAGCTGTAACTTGGTACTTACTCCAGGGGGAATGAGTTTGAGGCTTGTTGTGTTTTGGTGTGTTTTTTTAGTCACTTAATATTCATAATATTGTAAATTACAATGACCTCATACCTTCTCCTTAACACACTTCAGGAGTATGTGCATATGTGTTTCTTACTGACGATTTCCCAGATGAGAAGTTCAGAGTTTATTACTGAATATGGTTCTCCAGCATACCTTCTGGAATGCAGACTGGACTGAGGTATGGGCAAGGACTGATGGACTAACTTCCTTTCCTATGGACATGAGAGAGAGATGATTTAAAGAGGAAACAGGAACTGAACTTGAGCAAGGAGTTAAGTGGTTAATAGGAACTAAGTTGGGATTGTTTTTTTTAATTGGCTAATAAAACCTCTCAGTGTTTTTCATATTATATGGTTCCTTCAGGCTCTTATCCCATTGCCTAAAAAAAGAAAATGACAAAACCAACAACAAAAAGCTGGAGCCTAAATACTAATGGAGTCCCAGTCTTGTTTACTTTTTCATTTCCGCAGTTGTAAAACAAAATAAAACAAAACAAAAAAAAGAAAGTCCCTCTGGTAGTTCAACTTTATCACACTGCAGAAGACTATCGATGTTTGAATGACTCTGGTGATTCCTACCTCCTGGTACAAGGGGAAAAAAACACCTCCTCTCTAGGTCTCTCTATATCAGAAAGAGAAGCCATGATGTGGATGATAGATGCATCAGGAAATATTAAAATAAGAGCCGCAGGGCAAGCACGGAGTGGGGAGAACAGAGATTGAACGGAGACACATCCCTGGAATCCTACATGCAAATTATCTCTGTCCTTTTCATTGCCAGTGGTGCTGTTCTCCCAACAGAGCAGGATGTTCTTGTTTTTAATAATAGCCAGACCAGATGCTAAATTCTCTTCTGCAACTTGCTGTATAAGTGAGAAGGCAAGCAGCTGATTCCTGTTAAGATTGAACACCAGGAGAATAAGCCAGAAAGTATGAGAATTCTCTGGAGGTTTTTGCTTTGTAAACCCCTGTTTGGCAGGAAGATCACAGGATCCAAACTGAAAATACAGTGTGTCCTCCTGCACCCGGCCCTTGATTCAGCTGCTTTCTGGGAGCCTCTGAGCCTCTTGTCTCCACTGTCCAGTCGTTTCCAAATTACCCGGAGGACTGACTCACGGGCTCCCCAGAGGGAAAGACGGAAGCCCAGAGCCCTTTGGCTTTCAATGACTGTAGAAAATATTCATCAATAGCAGAATTTTTTTTTACTTACTCCTTGCCATAGAAAATAGTGAAATACTGAACATGAGCCAGTGATTTTTAAATAGCATCTTTGTTCCATCTTTCTCACTCCCTTCTTTCCCTGTCAGAGCCCATCAAATCTCTCGGTTATTATTTTGCATTAAGATATGCCATACGGGCAAGATGTTGCTTGCTTCTTCCCAGGCAGCTGCCAGAGGCGGTGTGGGCTTCCTGGGGACTTGGATTAGAATATGGCCAGTCTGCACCCTGCACTCCTGTCACCTGAGTATATACCCAGAAGTCATTTTCTGGAGAGCATGGGGTCCAATGGGAGGGGTCTGCTCAGTGTTTTCTTCCAGCTTCCTCAGCGATGCTTTGCTTCAAAGGGTGCAGCCTAGTGAGTGTGAAAAAGAAGGAAGGGTTGTTAAGAGCAGATGTTCTAGCCATTTACAACTCATTTCAACCCATGAACAACAGATA
Source organism: Elephantulus edwardii (assembly GCF_000299155.1). Lineage (NCBI taxonomy): Eukaryota > Metazoa > Chordata > Mammalia > Macroscelidea > Macroscelididae > Elephantulus > Elephantulus edwardii. Next base: position 10,844,460 of record NW_006399767.1, on the reverse strand, counting down.
GAAATGTTGCTGAATGCAGAGGCTCCTACCAATACCACTTCCCAAAAGGCACCTTCAATTTACCTCTTTACTGCGTCCTCTCCGCCCCACCCCCACCCCCCGCCCCTCTGTTATTCTCGGTCCTGCAGTGCAAGGGACACTACATTTGTCTCACGATTTCTTTGTCTGCCAATGTTCCAAAGGAACCCTGGTGGTGTAGTGTGGCGAGCTGCTAACCTAGTGTGCTGGCAGTTGAGTCCACCAGCTGCTCTGTGGGGAAAGATGTGGAACCCACCTCTGGCAATGACATAGAGCTCAGAACTGATGGTGGGTCGCCGTGGATCAGAGCCAGCTTGACGACAATGAGTTTGGTGTGAGTAGTTATCCTGGATCACTTGGCCCTGATCTCACTATCATGAATTCTAGCGGCGAAAGGAGTGAAGACTGAAAAAAGATTTTCCCCTTTTAGGATAGCACCAGAAGTCATTGACTTATTTCCTGCTGGGGCTATATAAAATTTGGCACCAGTAGCATGTTGTTATTGTTATGTGCTGTCGACTCATAGCAACAGCAGCTCTGAAGCCTGCCCTGTCCTGAGCTAGTCTCACTGACTCCAATACACCTACCCCCATTGCCCCAGTTACTGTTTCAATTCATCGCATCCGGGTCTTCCTCTCCTGCACAGTCCCTCCATTCTTCTGAGCATGATATCCTTCTCCAAGGGCCAATCCTGGCCATATGCCCTAAGTATGTGAGACAAGAGCTAATAATAATAATTATAATAATAATTTTTTATTGTACACATAATTATGCAGCTGGCCCTTAGCTTCTTATTTCACATGTATTATCTTACTCTTCCCAGCAACATATGAAGAAGTTAGTTCTCTTTTTGTCCTCATTTTACTGATTAGAAAATGGAGGTTGAGGTGGGCTTAATAACTTACCCAAGATTATATACATTTATTAAGACACCTTTATAGATAAGCCTGAATCTAAAGACTATGTTCCTAAGCTATAGGTAACTAAAGTTTTATTTATTTTATTCATTGAAATCTGTGAGGGATAAAACTTGAAGGTACTGCCTTGTTTATCCAGGTCTCAAAAGCTTTCTTCTGTTCATAAGGTGCGGTTTTACCACTCTTCTATAGCTTGTTTTAGTGAAATTATGGAATTTTTCTTCTTTGACAGGCTTCCACTTAACAAGGTTCTGGTTTGCACAAATTTTGCTGTATAGGAAATCCCCAAATTATGAATATTTAATGTAAGTACAATCCATAGTTATAAATCAACCTCCAGTCTATTACATTAAAATTTTGAGGCACAATACTTTTTTAAAAAAAAACTTTTATTTTATACTAGTTTATTTACAAAGTTCATATACCTTGTTTTTCACACCAGATCTTTCCCATTTCCTTTACCCACTCCCCCCGCCCCCCATCAAATTGGAGGCATAATTCTTATAATAACAAATGGTCACTAGTAGAAACCATTGTTCGAAACATTGAAATACTATTTTTATTACTTTAAAGATGGTTTATTGATACTAAAGATTTCTACTAATATTTGAAATACAGAAATATTTAATTTTTAATGCATAGAAAATTACACTATATACTAAACAAACACATTTGATTGACATTAGATATGAATCATACCCAACTGTTCTGATTTAAATGAAGGTTTTACTTAATCACAGATCAAAACATAGAAGATAATTGTAATCTAGGGACTGTGTGTGTGTATTGCTGCTGTTGTTATGTGCTATTGAGTTACATACAAATCATAGGAACCTGTATAGAATAGATTTGAACCATACCCTATCTTGAGCCAATTTCACTGTCTTCCACACCTACACCAATTTCACTGTTTTATCCTGCACCAATTTCACTGTCTCTGACACACCTACTCCCATTACCCTAGTAACTGAGTTCTTCCATCTCATCCAAGCTCTTCCTCTCTTGCACTGTCCCTCCATTCTTCCAGACGCAATGTCCTTCTCCAAGGACTAGTTTCTTCTGGCCACATTCCTGAAGTATGTGAGATGGAGCTTCAAAATCCTGCCTCCAAGGAGAAACTGGGTTTCACTCTCTCCAACACAGACTTGTTTTCTTGGCTGTCCATGGTATGTTCAATACTCTTCTTCAGCACCACAACTCAAAGCCATCAATTCTTCTGTCATCCTTAGACATTGTCTAAGCTCTCTGATACATAGCAATGACCTGGATCAGGCACTCCTTAGTCTCTAGACTGACATCCTTACTCTTTAGCTCTTTGGAGATGTCCCTGACAGCAGATTTTCCCAGTGTGATTCATTTTTTTAATGCAGGTGCCACGAATGTTGATTGTGGAGCTGAGCAAGCTATAATTGTTAACAACCTCAATCTGTTCTCCATCTATCATGCTGCTGCCAATTGGCTCAGTGGTGATACTTTTTGTCTTCTTGATGTTGAGCTTCAATCCATATTGAAGACTACCATTGTTGACATTCTGTAGCAAATGCTTCAGGTCCTCCTCAGTTTCAGCAAGAAAGGTTGTCTCATCTGCAGGTTATTGATGAGTCTTGCTCCATCCCTGATGTGGCATTCCTTCTCATAAAGCCCAGCCACCTGAATGATCTGTTCTGCACACAGATTAAAAATGTATGGGGACAGGACACATCACTGACCTACTTCTTTCTGATTTTGACCCAGCCAGTATTTCCTTGCTCTGTTCTGAGGACTGCTCCCTGGTCCAAGTATAGGTTTCTCATGAGCACAATCAAGTGTTCTGGGGTATCCATTCTTTTCAAGGCTAGCCACTTTTTTTTAAATCTACTTTAGTAAAAGGCCTTTGTATAGTGATAGACATTTCTCTGATACTCTCTGCTTTTGGCCATGATCTATTTGACATTGGCAATGATGTCCCTAGTGCCACAGCCTGTTCTAAACCCAGCTTATATTACTGGTAGTTCTCTATTGATGTACTGTTCCAGTCACTTTTGGATAATCTTTAGCAGGATTTTGCTTGCATTTGATTTTAGTGATATTATTTGATAATTTCTGTATTCTACTGGATCACCTTTTTTAAATTTTATTTTTTATTTTATTTTTTAAATGAGTATAAATATGTCTCTCTTCCAGTCAGTTGACCAGGTAGTTATCCTCCAGATATCTTGGCCCAACCTGGTGAGCACATCCAGGACAGCATCTGTTTGTTGAAATATGTCAATTGGTATTCTGTCAATTCCTGGGGTCTTGTTTTTTGCCAGTTCTTTCAGAGCGGCTTTAACTTCATCACCACTGCCTCTTGGTCATACGTTGTTTCTTGAAATTCTTCTGTGTCAGCCAATTCTTTTTGGTACAGTGACTATATATACTACTTCCGTCTTCTTTTAATGCTTCCTATATCATTCCATATTCTACCCATAACATCCTTAAATATTGCAACTGAGGCTTAACTGTTTTTAAAAAAATTTATTTTATTATTTTTGTGTGAGTTTACCATCAAATCAGATCTGACTGGTACAGGAGGAGATTGTCCCTCCTTCCCTGGCAGAACATCTGGTGGATTTGAACCGTGCGCCTGTGGGATTATAGTTGCAGCTCCTTGCCACTAGGCCGCCAGAGCTCCCCTTGACTTTTTCATTAGTTCCTTCAGCTTAAGAAATGTCAAACCAGTTTGTCCCTTTTGATTTTCCAACTCTAGTACTTTGCACGTCTTATGATAATACTTTGTTTTGTCTTTGTTGTTGTTTTTACATGCTGTCAAGTAAGAACCGACAGATAGTTGATCCTTTGGTGTATTTTCAAAGGTTGTAAATAATGTGGGAGGAGACTGCTCATCTTTTTCCTATGGAGCAACTTGTATATTCGAACTATACTTCATGCCTTTAGATTGGCAGTACAGCACATTACCACTAGGCCACCAGAGCAGAGCACCCACCTCAGCCCATATATATGGTAGTAACATATCTGTCCTGGAGAGAGTGAAAACAAATGGATCCCTGGAGACATGAATCTTGAAGCTCCATTTCTTACATTTTGGGCATGTGGCCAGGAGAGACTTGTCCTTGGAGAGACATCATGCTTGGAAGGATGGAGGGTAAGCACAGAAGAGGAAGATCCTGGATGAGATGGATTGATATGGTAACTGGGAAGATAAGGGTAGATGTGTTGGAGACAGTGAGATTGGCTCAAGTTAGGGCAGAATTCAGAGTTCTTTTGCATAGAATCATGATGATTTGCAAGTTACTTGATGGCACATAACAGCAACAATCTCTAGGACATTACATTGCTAACCTCGATGTTGTATGTCTCTGGTATTTTGAATCTACCAGCTGCTCTGAGAAAAAAAAGAACCATGATCTCCACTCCTTCCCTGTGAATTCCAGGCTCTAAAACCCACTGGAAGGTCTGTCTTGATGACAGTGAATTTAAAATATGAGTATATATTTATTTCCATTATCTGTGGTAGTGGAACGGCTTATCACTTGGTGGTTAACGGAAAGGGTAGTTGGCCAAATAGAACAGCAGTTTTGTGGAAGAAAAGATCCTAGTGACCTGCTCCATTAGGATTTCAGCCTCGGAAACCCTGTGGCACAGTTCTTCTTAGTCTTATAGGATGACTGCAAGTCAGAATTCATTTGACAATATAGAGAATCATGAAAAAGTAAACAAGCTTGTGAGATATGAAAATGCCTTGCAAAATTGCTGATGTATAAAAACATAATAGGCCTGGTTTTAATTGTTTTTGGTCAAACATTCTTCTAAATGATATAGTGCTCATCTGTCCATCTGCTCTACAGAGGTAACTCGTGTTTGCTGTGATGCTAAACACTGTGACACTGATGTGTCAAATGCGATAATGGTTACCCACGGTGGACAGTGTTTGGTGGAGCTCCCCGATTAAAACAAGCTTGGAAGTAGGAGTGGCATCCACTTCCAAAATAGCTTGCCTGTGGAAACTCTATGAACTTGGAGAAACAATGAAAGTTAAACAAGTGTTCAGGCCTTTCGTTTATAGGGTCGCTATGAGTTGTCTACGATTCAACGACACTTAACAACAACAACAACAGCAACAACAACATAATGATTATTACTCATAATAATGATTGTGGTGGTTATTATGTACCACTGAGTCAGGACCAACTCATAACTGACCCTCCAAGTGGATTTTCAGAGGCAATAAATTGAACAGGAGGAGATTGTCCATCCTTCCACAGAGCAGCTGGTGGATTTGACCTGCATGCCTTTGGGTTGGCAGCACAGCCAACTCCTTCCTCATAATAATTGTTGTGTGGACCATAGAGCCAGAACAAACCCATAGCTGGCCCTCTGACGGATTTGCAAAGGCAGATAATCACATAGGAAGAGATTGCCATCCTTCTCTGCTGATGGATTTGAACTGCATACCTTTGGGATTGCAGTGCTGTTTCTTGCCACTAGACCCCTAGAGCTCCCTTCATAATCATTAGATAATTATTAAAAACCGTAAATAAGTTTTTAAATTGTTCTAAATTACAAAGGAAATGAAGCTTTAAGTACATAAAATGCTGCTCTTTGAAAATAATATTTTTTCTGTTTTATGAACTATTTCTCCCCAAGTACTTGGGGCAATTACCTTGCAGTGGGCTTCTTCCCTGAAGGGGTTCAGGGACATCATGTCACACAAGCTATTAAAAAATGCATTGACTCAGAATTGCTGACCCTACCTTGACTCTAATCCCTGTCCCTAATCTATTATCTCTTTGAAGTGTTTTTTTTTTTTATTGAGGCTTGTTGAATTTTTATCAGTCTTGCTACTCATAAAGATATTACTCAATCTAGTTGAGCTAGTCTCATCTAACAAGAAAAAGACTTGAGCAAAAAAATTCCTCTAAGTGTCAATGTGTACCTTTCCACAGTGTCTCTGGAGTCCTCATTGTCTGATGAAGGCTCAATAACCAAGACCACTCATTTCTGAAGTGGTGTTACTGAAAGGCCATGCTGTGCAGAGAGACACAGCTTGAGAGGCCTGAGGCTACTTGGCTACAGCCTGGAAGGAAATGCCTGGCGTATTGTGTACAAGACTTTGTGCTTGCATAAGTGCCTGGTGGATGCCTACTGCTTGTTTCTGGGAGAATCCAGGAATGGGGCATCTTTTTTCCCTGCCCTAACTAGGCTAAACCACTTGGCATGAAGAGAGGAGTCTTCTCGGAGTAGCCTCACCTTATAGGCTGTTTTCTTAAACCTACTTTGTGTTAAATCAGTTTCCCGTTTTACTGAAAGATTAGAAAAGGAATCTTGCTGGCTCAATGGTTAGGTGAGCTGAAAGATTAGTGATTTGAAACTATTTGGGGACTCCACTGGAGAAGTGTCTGTAGATGTGCTCCCATTCAGATGACAGTCTGGGGAACACTGTGGGGCAAATCTGTTCTACCAAATGGAGCCATTGGAACCATGATAAGTTTAAGAATACTCAACATCAAAAAAAAAAAAAGAATACTCAACATCATCTCACAACAGCAGTAGAATAGGACTTGCCTTCCTCCTCCTCACTCAATTTTCTTTTCCCACATCTTTCTTCAGATATTTATTGAACATCTGCTACAGATATGACAGTGTGCTATAAGGCCTGCCACCTTTAAAAAACATTATTTAGGAGCCCACATGTTTCTCTTTGTGATGATGGGAAACTTGAAAACAATTATCAATGGTAGATGCACTATGATTACTGTAAGTTGTATACCTGAAAAGTATTGGCTTGGCAAATGTTGTGATATATCTATCTATATAAAAAGATGTATCTATCTATCTATCTTGAGAAAGAGAGAAAGAATTAAGAGAGAGAATGGCAAGGAGCTGCACTACCAACGTCAAATCAAGCGGTTCAAATCCACCAGCTGCTCAGTAGGAGAAAGATGAACAATTTCTTCCCATGTAATTTACTGTCTTTGAAAACCCACTGACACATCATCTTTGGATTGGTCCTGACTCCTCACTGGTACATAATAGCATATGTTGTTGTTGTTGTTGATTGCCATTGAGTCAAACATCACTCATAGCAACTCTATGAACAAAAGGCCTGAAGCCTTCTAGAATTATATACATTTATCAAAGTTAGTATGTACATATATATTGTTGTTAGGTGCTCTTGAGTTGAGTACAACTCGTAGCAACCCTACTTAAAACCAATCTGAACCCTGCCCTAACCTGTGCCATCCTCACAATCTCTGACACATTTGAAGCCATAGCTACAATTACTGTGTCAATCTATGTGATTCAGTTTGCTGTCCCTTATCTTTCCAAGCATGATGTCTCTCTCCATGGAATAGCCTCTCCTAACAACATGCCAGAAGCATATGAGGTGAATTTTGTCACTTTTGCTTTCAAGGGTAACTCTGGCTGTACCTTCTTCGAGATGTATCGATTTATCCTTTTGGCAGTCCGTGAGATATTCAGTACTTTTCTCCAAAATCATTGCTCAAAGGCGTCATTTCTTCTGCCATCCTTATTCATTGTCCAGCTCTCAGGTGCATAACAAGTAGCTGAAGAGACTGTGGCATAAATTAGGCACATCTGAGTCCTCAAACTGACATCATTACTCTTCACAAATTTGGGGAGATCCCTGACTACAGACATTCCCAGTACAATACATCTCCCAATCTCCTGACTGCTGGGACCAAGTGTATTGATTGTGGATCCAATTAAGATGGAGTCATTGACAGTTTCAATCTTTTCTCTGCCTATCATGATGTTGCCTATTGGTACATGGGTGAGAATTTTTGTTTTCTTGATGCTGAGATGCAATCCATTTTAAAGGCTAGTGTCTTTGCTCTTCTGAATTTGAACCACATGCCTTCAGGATTGCAGTGCAGCTTCCTGCCACTAGGCCATCAGAGCTCTCTGTCTTTGATCTTCTGAAACAAGTGCTTTAAGACCTGCTCACTTTCAGCAAGAAAGGTTGTGTCATCTACATAAGGAAGGTTATTGATGAATCTTCCTTCAATCTTGATGCCACATTCTTCTTCAGAGTCCAGCTTCTTGAATAATTTGCTCAGCATACAAATTGAGTTTATATGGAGAGGGTATAAACCCCTGGCACACACCTGCATTAGACAAATTTACAACATGATTAACCATTTGGCCCCTGTTTCATGATAGACGCCAGCACTGTTGTGTCATTTACAAGACGGAGGAGATAGGAAGCAGAGAGGAGAGAGAATCGGAAGTGTCATTATATTCCAACTGTGCTTTGTGCTTTTGTTTATTCACTAGATGGAGATTGAACCTGTACTAAAAATGATGGAAATGAAACTTAGTGGAGCTCACTGGCTTCTCAGTGAGAAAAAGACACTTGTAAGTGACAGTATACTATGGTGAACGCCTTAACAGAGAAAAGTGAAAGAAAAGCAGAGGAGCCCCAAGGGGATCAACTCCTGGAAAGGGGAGGAAGATGCCATTTGAACTGAGACTAGAAGGGTGGGTAATTCTTTGTCATTCTGCACCTAGAGTCAAGCTCATGCTCTTTACATAATGACCAGTGCCGTGGATAGTCTATGTACAACTTTCCATAAAGAGAGAAAAATGACCCAGGGCTCCATGGTCTTTGTTTGTCTTGAAGATCACCCTTACACTGATCAGATGAGTAAGAGGGACTCCCAAAGGGAGGGTGAACAGAACAATAGCAGAATCTCTGGGGGATAGGAGTAATACTTTAAAAACCATACCTAATGTTAGCATTTCTTCAATGAACACGAAAGCTATACCTATTTTATCAACTGTAATAACATGGAAAAAAGCGAAAGAAAAGAGGGGATCCATCTGGAAATGAGAGATGATAGCATAACTCTTCAAATCTACAGTTGTTGTTGTTGTTGTTGTTGAGTACTGTAGAGTTGGAACTGACCCATAGCTGACCCTCTGGCGAGTTTTCAGAGGCAGTTAATCATGTGAGGGGAGATTGCCTATCCTTCTCCCAAGAAGAAGCTGGTGGCCTCAAACCCAGTGCCTTTGGGATTGTAGAGCAGCTTCCTGCCACTAGGCCACCTGAGCTTCCCTCCAGATCTATAGTATAACATATAAATATGTCCTTTTGGATTGCTTTCCGAATAATTCCTACCAAGTCATCTGGATTCTCGATGGCTTTGCTATTGTTAGATGTGGAGCTGACTTTCACCTCATCCCAAGCCTGTAGAGTCTTGGCTGGGATCTTTACATCAGCAGATTACTGGCTCAGTGGATTTAAAATGACAACATTTTGGTTAACAGCCAGGTGCTTCAACCATTGTGTCACCATAAACCTTCCTTGATGGGGCAGTGAGGGATCATCTTAGAACACAGGATCCTTTGGCATTTAATGGGATGAATGATATGTACAAAAACTTGGTGTAAGTTTATGCTATTGAGGGTCACATAATCAAAGAGCTTGATGAAGACCGTTTTTGGGATTGATGGGAAATTTCAAGCAAGACATTGGGGTCTTCTATTCACACCTTCAGACTTCTCTTTGGGAGTCTTACATTGCCCTTAAAGGACCACATGTGGACTCTATCTTGCTCCCAAGCCGATAATAGTGAACCTTGTATTGTGATCTTATCATTTCATATAATGTACCTGTCTTGGATCTCACCAATGAGGAGTTTGTGTATTTGCATTTCAAGGAGGTTTTGTGGAATCACTGAAACCTTGCCTGGAAGGTCTTATGATTTGCTCAAGGGGGGAAGAATCCTTCCATGAGATGCTTTTTTTATTTCTTCACACCCCATCTTAATCTGCTACCTGCCAGGAGGTTGTATGTCTCTGCCTACCAACTCATTCTATTGCCCAAGTGCCTCACCCTTGGGATTAGTGCCCTTTGCAAGCACAAGTTAGGGTGGCAATGAGGAACAGTCCTGGTCCTTGAAGCTACCTTAGAGCACCTTGCATTTATTTCTGTGTCTGTGAGAGTCTCTTTATTGATTAATGCAATTTTTTATTAGAGTTATTAGAGCAAACAGAACACATGTGCGTGCGCGCGCGCGCGCGCGCACACACACACACACACACACACACACACACACACACACACACATATCCACCGCTACCCCTCCCAAACCACTGGCTGGCAGAAAAAGTTCTATTTCCAGCCCTGACATCTTGCCAGTTTGTCATTCTCCTTCCTGGCCACATCAAGTTCCATCGGGTTTGAGTTTATTGGCTACACAGTGAAGTTTATGTTGTCACAGAAATTAGCCTTGATGGACAGGGATATGGCCAGGGGGATCAGGAGAGCTCGGCAGCCTCATGATGTTGGCATAGCTGAGATGTTAGGGGGCCTGGGGTCCTCTCCAAGAAAAATCAAAGCTGGCTGTTTGCAGCAGCAAATGAGTGCAATGAGACACTCCTGAGGGACGGGAGCTGAAACGTGACTGCGAGCTGTCCAGTTCCCATTCTACTAATGTGCCTCTTCTTACCTTCCCTAGTACTCCTAGTGGCCCCAAATGCCAAAAATATTTCCCCAGGCCAGGGAGGCAGGACCTTGAGGCCTGAGGTTAAGTGGCTCTCTTTTGCAGTTCTCGTGGTCAGCTTTTGTAGACTCTTGGCTGCCTGACAGATTTAGATAATAATTCAATATTTCTTACTGAAATACTTGACCTTATTGTTAGTTTTTGTGACAAGGGGAATTTAAAGGAGCTGAAAAAAAAAGCAAGCAAATAAGTGTGGCTGAGAAAGGCCAGCATGTGCCATTAAGTGGTGAACAGTGTCTTTTCTCTGACATCTATAAAATTTAGGTGAAAACAGGTCAACATTGATCTTGGCAAATGAGACAGGCAGTTCTATTGTTAGCAAATGAACTTCAGATAGAAATGTAAGTCTGGTTCAATCAAAACCACGTTTGGTTTTGGAGAGTTTTGGAGACACATAGTATGCTTTATATATATATATATAAAATTTCCAAAAGTGTATTTATATAGACACACCATAGAGTAAAAAATATTTTTGGCCACAAGGATCATTTTCTAAGTACCAAATCAACTACAAGACAGGAACCCTTAATTTTCTTTCTGACTTTGTAGGGTACAATTTCCCAGCACGCTCTCTTCTCTTTACTTTGAATTGGCAGGAGCTGTTGAATATTAAAATCACATATTAAGAAAAATACTCCATTGTTTAATATAGAGACTGACTGGAGAGCCTCCTAACTGGAGACTGAACAAAAAATGCAGTTAAAGAATTCAGATGTATATAGTTCCCTAGACTTGGCGCTGTGTCTTATAATCATTTTTATAGGCTCATCTCCGGAGTCTCATAAGGTATGTTTGAGCCCATGGAGGACGAACATAAGGGAAGTTTCCTCACTTGCCAAGTCCAGATCGTGGACAGTCAGTTAATTTTAGCCTCCTGGACAGTTTGCTGATCTTATTTTCTCTCTATTCTGGGGTTAGCTGATGTCTGCTCCCTGCTAGAAATTGGAGCCATCCTGGAATGTGAGAATTGCTTCTTCTTCCATAACCTTCAATTAGCAAATGAGGAGGCTGAGGTTCACAGTCAAGTGTGTGCTAGTTGTTAGGACTCTAGAAGATTTTTGTCCTTGGTAGGTCTTTGGGGAACTCTGGTGGTGTAATCTCTAAAAAGTTTATGGAGCTAATCCAAAAGCAGATCCTCTCTGGTGATTTAAATCTACCAACCTCTCCTCAGAAGAAAGATGGGCAATCTCCTCTCATGTAATTTTCAGCCTCCAAAATTCTGTTGGAGGATCAGCTAGGAGTCAGTTCTGATTTGACAGCAGTGAGATAGATGTTATATGTGTGTGTATAGTGCATGTGTTGTTGTTGTGTACCGTAGAATTAGAACTGAGCCATTGCTGACTGTCTGGAAGATTTACAGAGGCAGTTAATTGCGCAGAAAGGTTGCTCATCCTTCTCCTGCAGAGAAACTGGTGACATTGAACCATATGCTTTAGGTATTGCAACACAGCTTATTACCACTAGGCCACCAGAGCTCCCTAATAATGCATATATGTTGTTGTTGTTATGTGCTGTCGAGTCGCCTTCGACTCATAGCAGCCTTATGTACAACAGCCCTAAACCCTACTCTGTTCTGTGCTAATCTGTCTCCGACACACCTACCCCCTTACCCCAGTCACTGAATCAATCCACCTCATAGAGGGCCTTCCCCTCCTGTGCTGTCCCTCCATCCTCCCAAGCATGATGTCCTTCTCCAAGGATTGGTCCCTCCTTGCAACATGTCCAAAATATGTCAGTCGAAGCCTCAGAATCCTTGCCTCCAAGGAGCAGTCTGGTTTAACTCTCTCCAGGATGAATCTGTTTCTTCTCTTAGCATTCCATGGTACACTCAATACTCTTCTCCAACACCACAGCTCAAAGGCATCAATTCTCCTTCAATCCTCCCTAGTCATCGTCCAGTTCTCTGCAAGTGATTGCAAAGACTATGGCCTGTATCAGGTGCACCTTAGTCTTCAGAGTGACACTATTGCTCTTCAGTACTTTGGAGAGGTCCCTAACAACAGACTTTCCCATCACAATACATCTTTTCATTTCCTGGCTGCTGGTGCCAAGAGTGTTGACTATGGAGCCAAGCAAACTAAAACTGTTAACAATCTCAGTCTCTTCACCATATATCCTGATGCTGCCAATTGGCCCAGTGGTGAGAATCTTTGTCTTCTTGATATTGAGCCTCAATCTATATTGAAGGCTGCAGTCCTTGGCCCTCTGCAGCAAGTGCTTTAGGTCCTCCTCAGTTTCATCAATGTGTGTGTGTGTGTGTGTGTGTATGTAAAATATAAAACATAACATTGTCAGTTCATCATTTTCCACATATATAATTCAGTAACAGCTGTTAGATCAATTATGTGCAAGCATCACCAGATCCATGTATGAATATAAATTAGCCCGATTAGCTTGCCTCTTACAGAATATCATGTTAGGGCTTTCATTTTTAAAGGCAGTTGTGACTCTATTTCTATGTAGAACTGAGAATAGAGAGAATTTCTTGTGGGGAGAAACTCTGGCTGAGAGTTGGGATAGGGAGTGGAGCATGGGAGTGACAGACCCTGGAATCACATAGTAACAGAGAACTAAAGCCTTTCTGTACTGGAAGAGACCAACTGCTGGAGAAGCTGCTCTTTCTGAGGCTGATATTTGGTCTCCTGCTGAGGTGATGATCCCTTTAAAATTCTCAGCATTCTCACTCTCTCTCCTCCTGCATCCCTATCCAGGAGGCATAACATCTTATCCTTTTAATTTGTGTTGGTCTCCATCCAAGTCTGGCACCAGGCAGTCCCCACTGGAGAAGCCGGGCGGTAGTGCAGGCTCACCCAGATCTAGAAAGTGAGCTCTCCCCGGGACGCTAACTGCAAGCTGTCTCCTTCAATCACATCACCCCACTCGATAATCATTTTCAAATGGCAAACAATAATAAAAGCTTTCCTCTCGTTTGCTTCCAAGTGTCAACGTATCTATACAGATCATAGATGTGCATGTGAATTGTCTTTTTAGGGGGGGCAGGGGAAGCTTGAAGAACATTTGAATTTGTTCAAGAAAGACTGAGAATTGCCTCAGGTGGCTTTTTCAAACACTGTGAGGGAAGATCAGGGGGCCTGGCTCAGAGATGGAAGAGCTAGATTGTCAGGTGACTTTAGTTTTTGATCTACATCTGGAGGGGGTCAGCATGTGGTGTCTTGTGAATCTAAGAGCCATTTAAAACTGGAAAAGAGACAAGAATAGGAGAGCAAGAGGCTGGTTCTGACTGTTGATGATCCTGAAAGAAAAATCCCAAATATCCAAATAATCACTGTTAGTAGGAAGGTGAAGTGGACTAACCCCTCAAGAGGCACGCGTGTTCTGGGCTCCATGTTGGTTAATTAGTGATGCTTCTTTGTCTGCTTGATGTTTTTCCTTTCTTTTTTTTCTTTTAAGATGGCAGGGTGAAGTAATTTAAGTGAAGCATCTCAACCAGTCAGTGATTTAACTTTTATATTAACAAATAAAACAATAAAATAGAATCGATGCCTTTGAATTGTGGTGCTGGAAATGAGTCTTGAACATACCATGGACTGCCAAGAAAAAGAATAGGTCTGTCTTGGAGAGAGTGAAAATAAGTTTCTCCTTGGAGGCTAGGATTTTGAAGATCCAACTCACATACTTTGGGCACGTGGCCAGGAGAGACTCGTCCTTGGAGAAGGACATCATACTTGGAAGGGTGCAGGAACAGCACAGGAGAGGAAGACCCCAGATGAGATGGATTGGCACAGTAACTGGGACAATGCAATGGGGTTAGGTGTGTAGGAACCTGTAAGACTGGCTCTGGAGAGGGCAGGCTTCAGAGCTGCTGTACATATAGCGTCACTATGAGTCACCGACAACTCAAAGGCACATAACAACAACAACAACAATAAAAACAGGGAAATATTTTTAGGAGTTATAAGGATAAAATAGGGCTTTGGAGAGCTCTTTGGCATGCAGCGGGTAACATTAGGCCAAATTCTATCAGACCCTCCTGAGCTACGGACTTGCTCTCTGAAGGTAGGTGTTTGCAGTAGAAACAACTGAAGTGATCTGTCAATGTTTAGAAGTCCCCTGAGTGAAGCCAATAGTATGGCAGAGTGAATTGTATGTCAGGTTGCTAGCCAAAAGATGAGTGTTTCAAATCCATCTGTTGCCCCATGGGAAAAAGATAAAGCAACCTCTCTCCATGAAGGTTTTCAGCCTTCAAAACTCTAAGGAGGTTGCCTTGAGAGGAATCAACTCACCGGCAGTTGACTGGGTACTGACCTACGGGTTGATAGTTTCATCCCACTCAGCGGTACTTCAGAGGACAGACCGTGAATGCTTCCTAAAGATTACAGCTGAGAAAACCCCATGGGGCACCTTCTCATCACCATGAACTAACTTGATTCAATGGCAGTGGATTTGGCTTTGGCAAGAGTTCAGGGATTTTCCCAGAGTTGTACAGTAGCTTGCATAGCATTTCTCTTTTCTAGACTTTTTGGTCATCCAACTCCATCTACTCCTACAAACATTTCAGTTTGTCTCTTCTAGGAAGACTTTTCCTTGCCATTCTGATCTGATTGCTTAAAAAAGAGCATTTAAAGTCTGTATTATGAATTTGCTCTTGGGGAACTCTGTCAGAGACCTCTCCCGAGTGCTAAAGAGAAACCATGTCAGTCTAAAGATTAAGGTACTCCTGATGCAGGCCATGGTCTTCTCAATTGCTTGCTATGCATCTGAGAGTTGGACAATAAATAAGGATAGCAAAAGAAGAAGTGATGTGTTTGAGTTGTGGTGCTGCTGGAGAAGAGTATTCAGAATACCGTGGACTGCCAAGAGAACAAACAGGTATGACCTGGAGAGGGTGAAACTGGTTTGCTCCTTGGAGGCAAGGATTTTGAAACTCCATCTCACAACTTTGGGCATGTGGCCAGGAGGGACCAGTCCTTCGAGAAGGACATCATTTTTGGAAGGGTTCAGCGCAGGAGAGGAAGTCCCTGGCTGAGATGGAATGACAGTGACTGAAGCAATGGGATCAGGTATGTTGAAGACAGTGAGGTTCACTCAGGATAGGGCAGGATCCAGAGGGTCGCTATGAGTCATTGTCAACTTGACTACACATTAACAACAACAACATCTTTATTATCTTATATTCTCTTCCAATTACCTATTGCTGTTTGGCAGTCTGCACTCTGACAACTATTCTATTTGCTCACAGTTTGCTTTTTGTTTTTATTAATTTCAATGAAAGTTTACAGAGACTTTGGACTTCCATTCATTCATTGTTGCACTTTTCTCCCTGCCCACCCCTCCTCCCCCAATTCAGTCTTCTCTGTAAAAGAAAAACTTCTTGAAAAGTAAAAGGAAAACTCTTTCATTGTTATGCAATCCCTCCCCATGCTCACAGGTTTTTTTGGGGTCAGGAATTCAGGCAGGCCTTACAGGCAGCTCTGCTCTGTGTGAGGTAACTGAGACTATTCACTCATCTATATTCACCTGAGCCTGGACTGGAAAGTTCAAGAAGTTTTCATTCATATCTTGTTCATTGCTATTCTTCTCTCTGGGGCTGTTGTCTCTTCGTTATGGCTAACTTAAGTGAGGACTTCTTTCTAATTCAGTGGCCCTGGCTCAGGCAGAATTCTTCAGTGGCAGTGACTCTAAGAGGCACAAAAGTGGAAGCTGGAGGTCTTTTAACATCTACCTGGAGGTAGACAAGAGTACTTCTACCTGTTCTATTGGTCAAAACTAATGAGAGTGATAAAGCCCTCAGCCCTCAATAGGAGAGGCAATAGGATTTATGATTACCTTGAAACCATCACAATGTGGTCGAAGCCCACACCATCCCACTTGGATATCATGATCTCAGACTCTACAATTGAGAATATAGTTCTATTCTTACATATGATGGAGTCCTGATTCCACACTATGTAATATTAATAGGCTGATAACCAAAAGATTTTAAATTCAAATACATAAGCCATTTCTTGGGAGAAAAATAGGCAATCTCATACCATAATGATTCACAAGACTTAGAAACACAGTTCTAGAACTCACTCACTAACAATGGGTTTGGGTTTGATTTCTTTATTTTTTATTGTGATTTTAATGAAAGTTTACAGAAAACTTGAATTTCCATTCATTTGTTGTACATTTCCCTCCCAACCCACCTTCCAAGTTCTCTTTTCTCTTTTAAAAAAAATCATTCATTGTTGTCCAATTTCCTCCCTCTCTCCCCCATAGCCCAACCTTGATAGGAACCTCTTATTCTGGTCTATTGTTATGCAGATAGGTATTATTGTTTTCAAGAATCCTTTTTAGTACTGATCATGGTGAAACTTCATAAATATCTGGTGGTTATTTCAAGATTCAGGTGTCAGTAACAGGTACGCAAGGAGAAGAGAATTGGGACATGGCTTCATTCAAACACGGAGGGGCTGCATGATGATGGAGAAGGTGTGTGGTTTTCAGGACATGATGATTCCTGGTATTTTGTAAGAGATGTCAGTATATGCTTTCTGGAGTTCTGAATATATGAGTTAGAAAACTTTCAAGGAAGGGACTTTTATTAAGGGAAAAGCATAACTCGTATCACTTAGCAGTTTCAGGATCTACAGGGAAGAGCTGAGCTGGTTGACAGCTTCCTCTAAGTTTGCCCAGGGCACCTGAGGGCAGCTAGGCTGGAAAGACTGCCCTGGTAGAGAGGGCTGGGGTTGTCACTCCAGAGATTCAGTGGGATCCAAGAGCCACCCTTCCAGGAAATCACAGTGGTGGCTTTTTGGAGAAAGAAGCCATTGTTTCCTGCCACTTTAAAGAGCTGATGGAAGTACAAAGGAATGCAGAGAGGACCCTCCCTCTTCACAAGGGAGGATTAGAGATGAGAGAGCCAGGCTCTGGAAGCCTCTGGGCACAAGGTGTGGAAACCACCCAGGGGATAGAGTGGGGAAGCCAGTACTCGCTGGGGTGGGGGCCTGTTGATTCTGGAATCCTACCCCTCCAACCAAGCTCCAGAGCCCTTCTTCACACTGGGCCTCAGCTTCCTATTTGCAAAATTAGAGTGGTGACTCTCAGGGTGTTTATTTGGATTCAATAAAAATGATGTAAAGAGTTGAGCTTGGCTTTTGCCACAAGGTAAACAATAAATATTCGGGGGCTTTTGTCTCCAAAATGTTAGAGACTTTATTGTTGCTATATGTGTCATCAAGTCAGAACAAACTCATAGCTGGCCCTCCAGCAGTCTCTGAGAGGCTGTAAATCACACAAGAGGAGATTGCCCATCTTTCTCTCTCAAAGTAGCAGATACATTTGAACCTCTTGCTTTTAGGATGGCAGCACAACTTCACAACCACCAGACCACTAGAGCTCCCTTGTTAGAGAAGAGACTTTAGTAATCACTGAATCCAGTTTGTGAATAAACAAACTGAGCTGTTGTTGTTGTTATGTGCTGTTGAGTAGCTTGCAACTCATAGCAACCCTATGTACAACATCCCTAAACCCTGAACACTGTCTCCGACACACCCACCCTGATTACCCCATCACTGAGTCAATCCATCTCATAAAGGGTCTTCCCCTCCTGCGCTGTCTCTCCACCCTCCCAAGCATGATATCCCTCTCCAAGAATTGGTCCCTCCTTACAACATGTCCAAAGTATGTCAGACGAAGCCTCAAAATCCTTTCCTCCAAGGAGCAGGCTGGTTTAACCCTCTCCAGGATGAACCTATTCATTTTCTTAGCAGACCATGGTACACTCAATACTCTTCTCCAGCACCACAGCTCAAAGCCTTCTATTCTCTCTATTCTCCTTCTATCCTCTACAGTCATTGTCCAACACTCTGATGCATAACAAGTGATTGCAAAGGCCATGGCCTGTATCAGGTGTACCTTAGTCTTCAGAGTGACTCCATTGCTCTTCAGTACTTTGGAGAGGTCTCTAACAGCAGATTTTCCCATCGCAAAACATCTTTTAATTTCCTGGCTGCTGGTGATAAGAGTGTTGACTGTGGAGCCAAGCAAACTAAAGCTGTGAACAATCACAATCTCTTCACCGTCCATCCTGATGCTGCCAATTGGCCCAGTGGTGAGAATCTTCGTCTTCTTGACATAGAGCCTCAATCCATATTGAAGCCTGCATTCCTTGACCCTCTGCAGCAAGCGCTTCAAGTCCTCCTCAGTTTCAGCAAGCAAATTAAGCTGAGAGGTGTTTCAATGTTTTGTCCAACTTTAACAGCATCTTAGTGAATCCTCATTTCCTTCCTCTTGGCCTAGGGCTCTTCCTGTCTGTTTCATAGATATTTCAATGCCTATTGGAGAAAGTTCAACCAGAGAGCTCCTTGGAAGCAAGGATGGTGAAGCTTCTTACATGTTTCGGACATGTTAAGGAGAGATGATTCCTCGGAGAGGGGCATGATGCTTGGAAAGGTAGAAAGAAAGTGCAAGGGAAGAAGACCCTCAATGAGATGGATTGATACACTGTCTGTGATAATGGCCTCTAGTGTGTTGGGGATAAAAAGGATGGTCTAGGAAATAGGACAGTGTTCAGATCTGTTCTTCATTGGGTCACTATGAATCAGCACATAACAACATGGGCAATCTCCTCATGTAAGAGTTATAGCCTCTGAAAACCCAGTGGACGGTCGCCTTTGAGTTGGTTCTGACTCAATGCCACATAACAAGGATAGATAAGTGAACTCTGATCACTTAGTGCTCTATGTTGTTGCGTTACTGCCAATGGTTCAAATCCACCAGATGCTCCTCAGAAGAAAGATAGGCAGTTTCTTCCCAGAAAGATTTGTAGTCTTGGAAATCCAATGGAGGGTTACAATGAGTCAGAATTGACTCAAAGACGGTGGCTTTTTGGGTAAGGACAGAAAGCAATATTTTATCACAGATTCAAGACAGTTCACAATGATGACTTTTTGCAATACTCCAAATGACCCTGGGAGGTGGGGTGGGGGGATAAGTAGCATTAGGAGAAGATAAAATGCTAGTTTAAAAAAAAAGGCCACAAGCAAATTTTAACATGAAAATCTGACTAAGGCAGCCACAAAAATCACATAAGTAAAGCTTTCCTCCTTTTAAAAAAATCATTCTTTCTTTTAAAATGCTTCACAGTGATAAATATATACATGTGTATCTCAAAACGCTTGCTATTCTAATCTGTGGGTATAGAGATATTGATGTGGGAGACTGTTGGAACATTTTAAATGTGTATGGAGACCAAAATAATTAAAAATGGAAATAATTTGGATAATACTTGGAATACGGTTTTATACAGTTCTGTAAGAACTTCATTTGCCTCACCTGAGAAATCATCAACAACCTGAGTTATGCAGATAATACAACCTCACTCGCTGAAATTGAGGAGGACTTGAAGAGTTTGTTGCAGAAGATCCAGGACTCAGCTTTCAATCCAGCTTTCAATATGGATTGCATCTCAACATCAAGAAAACAAAGATCCTCACTGCTGGGCCAACAGGCAGTTATCATGATAGATGGAGAAAGGATTGAGGTTGTTAATGATTTCATCTTGCTTGTATCCACAATCAACACTATTGGCATCAACAGTAAGGAAATCAAAAGATGAGTTCCATTGGGAATATCTACTCTCAGGGACCTCTCCAGAGTGCATAAAAGCAACAATATCAGTCCAGAGACTAAGATACCCCTGATCCAAGCCAAAGTCTTCTCCATTGCTTACTATATGCATCTGAGAGCTGGACAGTGACTAAGGATGACAGAAGAAGAATCGATGCCTTTGAGTTCTGATGCTGGGGAAGAGTATTCAATTGCCAAAAGAATAAACAAATCTGTCCTGGAGAGAGTGAAATCAGTTTGGTTCTTGGAGACAAGGATTTTGAAACTCCATCTCACATTCTTTGGGCACATGGCTAAGAGGGACCAGTCCTTGCACAAGGAAATCATGCTTGGAAGGGTAGGAGGTCAGTGCATGAGAAGAAGACTGTGGAAAAGATGACTTGATACAAAGACTGTGGCAATGGGACCAGGTATGTTAGAGAGAGTGAGGAATGTTCAGGATAGGGAAAGGTTTAGAGCCATTGTTCTTAGGGTTGCTGTGAGACTTAGTCAACTTGACGGCACATAACAACAACTTGAGAAATAAGCCTGGTCTAGAAGACACAATGACCCTACCCAGAGGATACAAGAACCCTTCTCAGGAACCAGTGTGGTGGTGAATTTGACTTTGCATTTGTGGTCCACTGTAATATGCTCCATGTTTTACCGGTGTGGAGCCACAGTGGAGCAGTGGTTAGATGCTTGACGTCTAGCAAGTGGTCACTGGTCTGAATGCATTTACCTTTCTGCAAGAGAAAGATGAGACAGTGTACTTCTGCAGAGATTTCCAGGCTTTGGGAGCCTGTGGACACAGTTCTGCTTTGTCTTGTATCGAGACCAACTTAATGGGAATGGGTTGGTTTGGGTTTTGCTTTATTTTACAGTTAAGACAGCAAGAAAATGTCCTTTATAAGAATGTGTGTGTGTGTGTGTGTGTGCGCGCGCGCGCGTGCGCGCGCCGTAGAGTCGGAACTGATACATAGCTGACCCTCTGGAGAGTTTTTAGAGGCAGTTAATTACATGGGAAGAGATTGCCCATCCTTCTCCCAAAGAGCAGCTGGTGACCTTGAACCACATGCCTTCAAGATTGCAGGGCAGCTTCTTGCTACTAGGCCACTAGAACTCTCTATTATAAGAATAAGATCTGGTGTGAAAAACAATGTATATGAACTTTG
>NW_006399767.1:10758911-10823103 GCF_000299155.1 Elephantulus edwardii | reverse complement strand
GAATGGGTATAGGTAAGGCCAGGTCAGACCTCCTTGTCTAACTCTACACTGCCATAAAGTCATTTCCGACGCATGATGATCCTCCACTGAATTTATGAGGCTGCTATTGTCTTCAATATGGATTGAAGCTTAACATCAAGATGACAAAGATTCTCAACACTGGGCCAGTTGACAACATCATGATAGATGGGGAAGAGATTCAAGTTGTTAAAAATTACAGCTTGCTCAACACTCTTAACACCAGCAGTTAGGAAGATAAAAGATGAATAGCATTGGGAAAATCTGTTGTCAGGGACCTCTCCAGATTGCTGAAAAGCAATCTAGAGATTAAGGTGTGCCTAATCCAGGCCATGGTCTTCTCAATTGCTTGTTATGCTTCAGAGAGTTGGATAAATGACTAAGGTTGACAGAAGAAGAATAGATGCTCTTGGGTTGTGATGCTGGTGAAGAATCTTGAACATACTATGATCTTCCAAGAAAACAAATAGGTCTGTTTTGGAGAGGGTGAAACCAAGTTTCTCCTTGGAAGCTAGGATTTTGAAACTCCATCTCATATACTTCGCGTACGTGGTCAGGAAAGATAGGTCCCTGGAGACGGACATCATGCTTGGAAGGGTGGAGGGACAGCGTAGAAGAGTAAGAACCCAAATGAGATGAATTTACTGGGGTAGTGGAGATTGGTGTGTCGGAATTAGTGAGACTGGCTCAGGACAGAACATGGTTCAGAGCTGCTGTCCATAGGGTTGCAGTTGACTCAACAGCACATAATAACAACAAAATCTTTTTGAAAGTGGCTTGTCTCTTTCTTCTGTAGATCTGCTAGTGGATTTGAACCCCTTATTTTAATTTAGCATTACAATATATAATGCACTGTGACACCAGGGCTCCTCATCACCAGTTAGCCAAGATTAATTCCTACGAGATTAAGGTCAGATGTATCTCCTCTCTTCAACTCGTGTACCAAGTCTAACACCTTCCTATGACACATTCTGCTTCTCTGTTGGGTTTGACAGTTCCTTTCAATGGCTATACAGGACTCACAGATCTATGAGAATCTACAGATTACAATTTAGGATCAGAAATAACTTGCGATATTGAGAGCTCAGAGAATACAGTTCTTCAAGTGGGGCAGCCTCTTCTTAGCTGTATGTACACACAGATCTCTCTAGCCTTTGGCACTTGACCTCTGTCTTGCTCAAGCAAGTGTTACAAGATTCTTCCTGCTCTCTTGTGAAGTGCCCAGAGACACTCAGTTCTCCAAAGTCCAGCCCTGACGGTGCTCAGCTTTCTCTCTCCATGGGCCTGGAAGCTCCCTGTGCTTTCTCCTGGTGGCCTCCTGTCTCTTTTTCTTTGCTATTGCTTCTTGCCATCTCTGACCTTCTCGATCGTTGTGCCTCTTGTATTGAGAAAGTTCTCAGGATAAATTCCATCCCTTCTTCTTGTGTATGTGAGGTCCCCTCTCTGCTCTGGAATTGACTTTCTGTGAAGAGTAGGGGGATGGCAAAACTGATCATTGTTCTCATTAGTGTTCCGTATACCTTATTTGCATGATCCACCCCCACATGCTGGATTTAGAGGAAACTGTGAAACCAGAGATACCATTTCTTGGCAGAAAGCAAAGAATACCAGAAGATTGTCTATTTGTGTTTTATTGACTATGCAAAGGCATTTGACTGCATAGATCATAATACACCATGGTTAATACTGAGAAAAATGACTTGCTATGTGTCTGAGAGCTGCATAATGAATAAGTATGATGGAAGGAAAATCAGTGCTTTTGATTTGTGATATTGGAGAACAGTATTGAATATATAATGGGCTGCCAAAAATACCCAACAGATATGCATAGTTTTGAAGAAGGTTTAGCCAGTAAAGAGGCAACAATAGTCAGCTCACATACTTTGGGCATATTGCTAGAAGGGGATATTCCTTGGAATGGACATTATACCAGAAAAGGTAGAAAGTCCGTAAAGGAGAGAAAGATCCTTAACACGATAGATTGACCACCACAACAAGATAAAGGTAAATAACACAGTTGAATAATGGGCACAGGATATGAACAGACACTTCACCGAAGAAGACATTCAGATGGCAAACAGACACATGAAGCAATGTTCAAAATCCCTAGCTCTAAGAGAGATGCAAATCAAAACAACTATGAGATGTCATCTCACCCCAGTCAGAATAGCAAAATTTAACAGAACAGCAAACATCAAATGCTGGCGAAGTTGCAGAGAAACTGGAACCCTTGTTCACTTTTGGTGGGAGTGTAAAATGGTGCAATCACTATGGAAGGCAGTATGGCACTTTCTCAAAAAGTTGCAAATAGAAATACCATTTGACCCAGCAATTCCACTACTGGGAATTACCCTAAAGAAACCATAACCACCACTCAAGCAGATATACCCACACCCATGTTTATTGCTGCTTTGTTCACAATAACAAGGAATTGGAAACAACCCAAGTGCCCATCAACAAATGAATGGATAGAGAAACTGTGGTATATTCACACAATGGAATACTATGCTGCATTGAAAAACCAAGGAACTAATGAAATATTATACAAAATGGGTGACCCTGGAAGACATTTTTCTGAATGAAATATATCAATCACAAAAGGACAAATATTGCATTGTGCCACTGACATCAGGGTTGAGGGAAGACTGAGAAAGAGGAGGTAAAGTATATTGCATTGAAACAGATGGGGGAGAGGACTGTTTAAAGGGGTATATGATTATGTATTATTGACATGACAGGAGTCCAAAATGAAGGCTGCACAGTAGAGTGGACTTGGGGGGAGAGATTGTATAACAATGAAATAATTTTCCTTTTACTTTTCAAATAGAAGAGTGAATTGGGTGGGAGGGTTGGGCAGGGTGAAAAGTGCAACAATGAATGAATGGAAATCCGAAGTCTCTGTAAATTTTCATTAAAATTAATTTACAAAAAGATAGATTGACACAGTGACTACAGCAATGAGCTCAAGTATGTCTGAAATGCTGGGGATGGTGTAAAATAGGACAGGGTTCAGATCTGTTGCTCATAGGAACATTATAAGTCAAATTTAACTCGATAGCATATAACAACAACAACAACAACTCCTACAAGAGTGTCAAACATTTTTATTTCATTGTTAGCAAGCTCTCCAATTCCTTTGATGAACTACAAGTACCTCATTTGCACAGCCTTACACAGTCATTTGATGGGAGTTAGAAGTCTATGTATGGCTAGGAAAGCCATATTAAGTAATCGTTCACTGTACTCATGTAGGGAACCCTCAACATCCTGACAGCTAAAGGTCTCATTTTGAGGATGTGTTTGGGCCCCACCCTCTAGTGTTTCCCCCACCTGTGTACATACCCAGAAGGAACATTGTATTGAATCCAAAGCAAAGTCTTTGAAGCCCTCACTGATCTTCAGAGCAAAGTGCTGGGTGAGGTTAGGTATTCAAGAGGCTTGAATGGAAGGAGGGAGGAGGGAGGTTGGGTGTGTGCCAGCCCTGGCAACTTTCAGACTTTGTAGAGTGGAAGCGATGTCTTGTTCGCAGTGGGCAGCCTCACAGTAATATATAGTCTGGGTTAAGAACTACGAGTCACTGTACTGCCCAATCTTATGTTCTCCAAGTTTCAGTGTAAGGAGACCAGAGTTAAAGAAGTTCAGAGCTTGCTTTGGGCTTGACATTTCTATCACTAACCTATTTCATTTAACCCTCATGATATTCCTATGAGGATAGTGAGCCTTAGTTTACCAGTTAAGAGACTCAAACAAGAGTCACAGGGAGGAAGCAGCAAGAGTGTGGCTACAAATGTAATCAGTGCCATAAAACAGAAGGGCATAGATAATTGGGTGGAAAGCCAAAACTCTGTGTAAATGTTCACTGAAATCACAATACAAAGGTAGAGACTGAGGCTCAGAAAGGCTAGAGAATTTTTTAAGGTTCACACAGCAATGGGAAGGAATGCTGGGATTCTGAAAGACAGGTTGTGCTTGTCTTTTTGCAGAATTAGTATGACGACAGGGTAAGAACCCAACCTCTTCTCTTCTTTCTGATTTCTAGTCTTCCCTTCACACCATACTATTCCATTTTCTTAAACCACATTTCCATCACCTGGATCCTTCCCTTTGTACCTAAAAACAAGAAGGGTTTTTCTGAAAAAGATATTTGAAGAAGTGATGTCTTGTTATTGTTGCTGTGTGCCATTGAGTTGCCTGTGACTCATAGCAAATCTATGTACAACAGCTCTGAACCCTGGCCTATTCTGAGCCAGTCTCCTAATCTCTGATAGATCCACTCCCATTTCTCCAGTCATTGAGTCCCTCCATCTCATCCTGGGTCTTCCTCTCCTGTGCTGTCCTTCTACCCTTCTATGCATGATGTCCTTCTCCAAGGACTGGTCCCTCCCAGCCATGTGCCCAAAGTTTGTGAGCTAGAGCTTCAAAATCCTTGCCTCCAGGGAGCAACTAGAACTAAGCTGTCTGTTGTTAGCTGTCATTGAATGGATTTCAACTTGCTGTGACCTCAGGTTTGCAGAGTTGAATTAGATCCATAGTGTTTCAAAGCTGTGACCTCTCAGAAGCACATAGCTAGACCTCAAGTGCCTCTTGGTAGAAATGGGCCACCAACTCTTGGCTAGTGGTAAATGGTGTAACCATATTTGCCACCCAGGGACTCCTACTAATTTTAGTCACATGTCACCATTTAAATACAACCAATAAAATGAAACAAAATTTACAAGCCATTGCCCCCATTGAACACATTGTTCATAGAAATGTTATTCACATCACAAGAACATGGAAACAGTCCAAATATCCAACCACAATTGAACGGATTGAGAAATTATGGTACATTCATATGATGGTATACTATGCAGCCTGCAGGAGCAGTGATTTTGTAACTCACAACCTAAGTTTGGAGAGCATTATGCTAAGTGAACTAACTCAGTCCCATAAGGACAAATACTGTATAAGGCCATTATTGTAGAAATAGAAAGATAACTAGTAAAACATGTATGAGGCTCTAAGGTGGGGATGGAGGAGCAGAGGCGTGAGGATGGGCCAGGGACTGGGAGGGAAGTGAAGCTGGTAACCATAAAGCTGTACAATTTGATGGGTGGAGGGAGGGGTGGGTTAAGGAAATGGGAAAGATTTGCTGTGAAAAACAGTGTATATGAACTTTGTAACTAAACAATTAAACCAGTATAAAGTAAAAATTTTATGAAAAGAAAAACTAAATCCTAGTGCCTCAATGACTCTAGCCAAACTTCAGGTGCCCATTGAGCTATGTTATAGAATATTTCATTATTGCACACAGCTCTATTGGGCAGTGTTGTTTTAGAGAATAAATGTAGGAAAATTGCATTTTAAAAAAGACCCAACCTGTTGCTAGTATTATTAGTACTCTTAGTGATACTTGGATACTTGTTGCTGTTGTTGTTAGGTGCCATCAAGTTGACTACAGCTCATAGCGACCCCATAAAGAGCAGATTTGAACCTTGTCCTATCCTATGACATCTTCACAATGTCTGATATGCTCAAGACCATTGTTCCAGTCACTGCATCAATCCATCTTGCTGGAGATCTTCCTCACTTTCTGAACCCTCTGCCTTTCCCAGTGTGATGTAAATTTTAGTGGTACTTAGGGTATTTATTTTCCCCAAATAATTCTTGAATTTAAAAATATAAGTTAGGATGATGAAGCTATATTTCACGTACTTTGTATATGTTCCTAAAAGGGGTATTTCTTGGAAAGGGACATCAGACTTGGGAAGGTGGAGGGTCCTTTAAAGAGAGGAAGACCCTTAATGAGATGGAGTGACACCGTGACTGCAACAACAGGCTCAAGTGTGTCAGAGGTTATAAGGATGGTGCGGGATAGGACAGGATTCAGATCTGCCATTCACAATATCACTGGGTCATCCTGGACTCAACCATATATGACAACAACAACAATAACATACCTTTCTTGTTTACAAAGGAACTTTGGTGATGCAATAGTTAAGCGCTTGGCTGCTAAATGAAAGATTGGCAGTACAAAGCCACCAACTGCTCTTTGGAGAAAAGCCTTGGTGATTTGTTTCTGTAAGATGACCCGTTGTCATAAGCGAATTCTGATTCATATTGATCCTCATCATGTTTCCAAGCCTGTTAATCTTTATGAGAGAAGTTTGCCTATTTTTTTCTTCATGATTGATATGGTGAATTTGATTGACCTTGTGCTCCGATGGTGCTGACCTTTCAGTTAGTAGGCCAACACCTAATATGCTGTGTCACCAAGGCTCTTCCTATAATGATTGTTGTTAGGTGCCATTGAGTCTGAACCAACTCATAAGTGACTCTCAAGCTCTCTAGTGGGTTTTCAGAAACTGTAAATTGCCCAAGAGGAGATTACCCATCTTTCTCCCCTGGAGCAGCTGGTGGAGTATAACTATTTAACTTTGGATTGGCAGAACAACTCCTTACCACTAGGCCACCAGAGCCTAGGAAACTCTATGGGACAGTTCTCCTCTGTCAACTAGATGGCATACAACATCATTTATAAACTGAATTCATGCACTTGTCTTTTAAAATATGGTAGCTTTGCATAGCCTTATTGAGTAGATAATGATATTAGAGGTGCAGTAGCAAAGATGATGCAATCATATAGGGTAAGTCATTAGGCCAACTTTCCATAAACAATGAAACAGAAGGCAAAGATTTCCAAACAGTTTCTCTTTCCGTGTACTCTCCTTGGTGGAGAGCTGTTCATATGATGCCTGAAATGATCCTTGTTTTTGTTGTTCTTAAATGCTGTCAAGTCAACTCTGAATTGTAACCAAGCCATGCACAACAATCTGAAACCTTGCTCAATACTTCACCATCCCTACAGTCTCCATTGTGCAAAAACTGATTGTTGACGTCACTATGTCAGTATATTTCCTTGAAGATCTCCCTCTCCTCCACTGACCCTCTACTTTCCCCAGGCTGAGGTGCTGTCCCAAGATCTGGCCCCTTCTGATAGCATGTGAGATAAAGTATGTGAGATAAAGTTCGACTAATCCTTGTCACTAAGTAGATGCTGGCTGCATTTCTTCAAAGACAGATTTGTTTGTTCTTTGGGCAGTCTGTGGAAATGGCAATACTCTTCTCCAACACTGCACCTCAAAGACATCAGTTCTTCTTCAGCCTTCCTTATTCATGTCCGATTTTAACCTGCATGTGAAACAATTGAAAGTACTGTGGCTTGTGTTAGGTATACCTTAGTCTTCAAAGTGACATTCTTGCTCTTTAGCAC
Organism: Elephantulus edwardii; assembly: GCF_000299155.1. NCBI lineage: Eukaryota > Metazoa > Chordata > Mammalia > Macroscelidea > Macroscelididae > Elephantulus > Elephantulus edwardii. Next base: position 10,815,833 of record NW_006399767.1, on the reverse strand, counting down.
TTTAAAGAGGTTCTTGCCAGCAGACTTTCCTAATGCAATATGCTATTTGGTTTCTTGACTGCTAATTCCATGGATGTTGATGTTGATTATATCTTGTTGTTGTTGCTATGTGGTGTTGAGTCACTTGTGACTCATAGTGACCCTATGTACAACAGCCCTAAACCCTGCTTTGTCCTGTGCCAATTGCACTGTCTCTGACATTCCCATCCCGATTACCCCAGTCACTGAATCAAACCACCTCATAAGAGGGCCTTCCTCTCCTGTGCTGTCCCTCGACCCTCCCAAACATGATGTCCCTCTCCATGGACCGTTCCTTCCTTACAACATGTCCAAAGTATGTCAGATGAAGCCTCAAAATCCTTGCCTCCAAGGAGCCGTCCAGTTTAACCCTCTCTAGGATGAATATGCATTCTTGTCAATCCTTGTTTCTTTCAATAAACAACACCAGCAACTCAGCTCAAAGGCATCAATTATCCTTCTGTTCTCCCTAGTCATTGTCTAAATCTCTGACGCGTAACAAGTGATTGCAAAGACCATGGGCCTGTGTCAGACACACCTTAATCTCCAGAGACACACCATTGTTCTTCAGTACTTTGTAGAGGTTCCTAACAGCAGACTTTCCTATTGCATTATGTCTTTTAATTTCCTGGCTGCTGTTGCCAAGAGTTGATTATATATACAAGTAAAATAAAATTCTTGGCAACTTTGCTTTTTTTTCTCTATCTCATTGTGTTGCCAATTTGTCCAGTTGTGAGCATTTTTTGTTTCTTTGTGGTGAGGTGTAATCCCTACTGAAGGCAGTAGTCTTTGCTCTTCTTCAGTGTGTTAAGTCCTCTTCACTTTGAGCAATCGAGATTGTGTCATCTACTATCACACTCCTATTCAATATTGTATTGGAAATACTTTCTGGTGCACTAAGACAAAAGAAAGTAAGAGGCATCCAAATTGGCAAAGAGGTGGTAAAACTCTCATTATATGCAGATGATATGATAGTGTACACAGAAAACCACAAAGACTCAACAAAAATACCTTGTTACACCTAGTAGACTAATTTAATAGAATAACAGAATACAAGATCAATGTACAAAAAGTCTGCTGAATTGATCTACAACAACAAAGAAAACATGGAAAAGGAGACTGAGAAAGCAATAACATTTACAACAGCCAACCATATGGGGAAATACTTGGGAATAAACCTAACTAAAGACACAAAGACCTTTATAAGGAAAACTACAAAATACTACTGCAAGAAACAATAAGAGAACTACGTAATGGGAAAATATTCCCTGTTCATTGAAAGAAGGACTTAACAAAGTGACAGTGACAATCCTACATGAAACAATCTACATGTTTAATGCAATCCCAATACAGATAACAGACTCATGTGGCCAGGAGAGATTGGTTCTTAGCAAAAGATATCATGCTCAGAAAGGTGGAGGTAGAGCTCAGGAGAGGAAGACCCAGATGAGATGAATTGATACAGTGACTGGGGCAATGGAAATTGGTGTGTCAGAATTAGTGAGACTGGCTCAGGACAGGGAAGGTTTCAGAGCTGCTGTACATAGGGTCACTATACATCACAGGTGACTCAATCAATAACATTCTATGAAAGCTTTTGAAACAGGAGTGGCATCTATTTCCTAGACATGCCTCCAGAAACTCTATGAACTTTGATACGTGTGATAGTTGTAGAGGGGCTTCAGGCCTTTTGTTCATGGTGTCATGAGTCCTGCTCGACTCAAAAGCAATCAACAACAACAATAACAGATGTCATGGAGGATACATACATATGGAAAAGTAACTGACAATAAACAGTTAAACACAACCTATTTAAAATGAGTATATAAAGAATAGTTAACTTATTTAATCTTAAGTATATGCCAACACAAACTGATTTTACTCGCTTTCTTTGATGATCCAGGTACTGGCTGTTTTCTCAGGTTTAATGCCCATGCTTATCCTGTGTGGTTAGAATGTCCTGAGATAGCCGGGAGTGGTAGGAGATGCAGTAGCAGGGACCAGATCATGGAGGACCAGCTGGCAGTTAACAACATGGGATTTTTTTTTTTCTGAGGTGACAGGCAAGGCCATTGTTGGTGGTGATTGGGTGGCATGGTAAGTTTGTTTATTATTTAATTTTTCCTTAGAGCATTTTCAAACTTTCAGAAGAGTTGAAAAGTCATACAATAAATTATCTTTACCTGAATTGTTCACTAACTTTTTTTTAGTTTTTCTTTTTTTTGGGGGGGTGGGGGTGGGGGGAGGGTTGTTCTTTTAATTTATTTTTTCTTGTTTAAAAAGGAATCCTGAGAAAAAGACATGCCAGGAGAGGTGGAAGTCAGAGAAAACCTGCAATGAGGTTGACACAGTGACTGTAACAATCAGCTGTCAGAGATCGTGAGGACGGTGCAGGACAGGACAAGGCTCAGATCTGTTGTTCAGAGGGTTGCCATGAGTTGTAGTTGACTCGGTGGTACCTGATGACAATGAGGACGATGAGGATAACACTGTAAGAAAGATGTTCTGGAAGGGTCCTTCTGCAGGGAGCTGCACTGTTAAACCAAAGGCCCTGTGTCTCTGGCAATTTGAATCCAGCCAGCGCTTTTCCATAGAAAGAAGGACAATCTCCTCCTGTGCCATTTACAGCTTCAGATCCCTGGGGAAAAGGTCAGCTCTGAGGCACTTCTGGCTTGACCACAATGAGTGAAGTCTGAGGTACTAAGCTCTTGGAGCAAGAAAGGAAGCAGCTGAGGATTCCTCCCCATGTGAGTTTCTATTGATTTGCTAAGCCATTGGAGATGCAAGAGCCAAGTACTTAGACACTAAACCTGGAAACTGTTGGGATTGCAAAAAAGGATGAAGGTAATAGATGTTTGGGTCCTGGCAGCAGCCAAAATGAATTATTTTGTGGCCGTTAGAGTGGCCTGTGTGGCATTTTTTAGGGTTAGGGCAAATGCTGAGTCAAAATGATGGGACCCTATGTTGTGTATAAACCAGAGAGGCAAGAGAGAAGTCTTCTGAGGATGTGAACTCTGAGTCAAAATTCCTTCTGGACGGACTGGTCTGGACTTCTTCCTCCAAGGAGTGCTGCTGTTGGAGCTTCTTGCTTTGGAGGTTTATATTCATGGTCTGTTTTTCTGGCTTTTGCTCTCTGATTATTGTATCAAACTTGCTTGAGGAGGTAAACCCATCTTAAGGCTATGGATTTCTTGTGAGCAGGGGTGAGATATGGGTTCAGGAGGAACACCTTCTTCAGTTCTTCTAGCTGTCTCCCAGATAACATGGCTTCAGGCCCGCCCTTCCTCCTGAAGAGTGGCCGGTGGGCTCGCCACACAGATGATTAAGTTAGCAGCTGAATCCTTAACCTACACACTGGAAATGTGCTCTCTGGATCAACCATCTTTCAGTCTTGGATCTCTCTCAATATCCACATCGTGTGCTGGGAACTGGCAGAAGTACCACATTGTTGCTCTTCAGTACTCTGCAGAGGTCCCTGACAGCAGATTTTCTCAATCCTTCATGGTATTAATATTTTTTAAAAAGAGTTCATAGCAGTTCTTTTGCAGAATGTTACTTATGTTATTATTAAGTTTAGGTTAAACATTTTTGGCAGAAATACTTCATAGGTGATTTTGTGTTCTTCCCATTGCCTCACAACAGAAGGCACCTAAGGACAGTTCGCTGCATTAGCTGCAATACTAAGTTAGATAATTTGTTTATGGTACCTTTGCCATATTTCTCCATCAGAAACATAGGCTTGCTTTTTGGATATAAATAAAATTCAAGTCCAACTGAACCCTATTGCTGTTATACACTATCGAGTCACCTGTAACCCATAGTGAACCTGTGTACAAGCATCTCTGAAGCCTTCCCTGTCCTGAGCCAGTCTTACTGATTCTGACACACCTAACCCCATTCCCACAGTTACTGTATTAATCCATCTGATCTGGAGTCTTCCTCTCCTACACTGTCCCTCCACCCTTCCAAGCATGATGTCCTTCACCAAGGACAGATCTCTCCTGGCCGTGTGCCCAAAGTATGTGAGATGGAGCTTCAAAATCCTAGCACTCAAGGAGAAACTTGGTTTCACCCTCTCCAAGACAGACTGATTTGTTTTCTTGGTGGTCTGTGGTATGTTCAAGACTCTTCTCCAGCCCTACAACTCCAAGACATATATTTGTCTCTGTCATCCTTAGTTGTTGTCTGACTCTCTGAAGCATAACAAGTAATTGAGAAGAACGTGGCCTGGGTTAGGCACACCTTTGTATCTAGACTGATATCGTTGCTCTTCAGCACTCTGGAGAGGTTCATGACAGATCTTCCAAAAGCAATTTGTCTTTTGATTTCCTGAATGCTGGTGTTAAGAGTGTTAATTGTGGATCTGAGCAAGCTGTAATTGCTAAGAACCTCCATCTATTATGGTGTTGCCAATTGGCTCACTGGTGAGAATCTTTGTTTTCTTGATGTTAAGCTTCAATCTATATGATGACTACAGTCCTTGACCTTCTGCAGCAAGTGCTTCAAGTCTTCTTCAGTTTCAGCAAGGTTGTATAATCTGCATATCGTAGGTTGTTAATGAGTCTTCTTCCAATCTTGATGCCTCTCGGGACTCTAGACTCTCTATTCCACCCATCACCCAAATTCAAAGACATCAATTCTTCTTCCATATTCTTGATTCATTGTACAACTTTCATATGCATATGAGGTGAATGAAAATACCATGGCTTGGGTCAGATGTAACTAGTTCTCAAAATGCTTTTTTAACTCTTTAAAGAGGTAATTTGTAGCAGATTTTCTCAGTGTAACACAGCATCTGATTTTTTGACAGCCACTTTCATGGGCATTGATTCTGGATCCAAGTAAAAGGAAATCCTTGACTATGTCAGTCTTTTATCTGGTTTATCATGAAGTTAGTCATTGACACAGTCATGGGGATTTTGGTCTTGGTGTTTTGCTTTTTTTGAGGTTTAAGTGTGAGCTTATTCATTTGTCACTCATAGAAAATTCTGTTTCTGACTAGATTTGGATTTGGAGGTAGAAGCTCTCAGAGAGGACAGCTTCCATCTCTTGGCGATCTGCTCCTGGCATTTTTCTTTGGCCTCCTTCATTCTCTTGGGCAAAAGCTTAGCATACTCTGCAGCCTCCTTATTCTTCTAAGTTAGCTGTTTCTTCAGAGAAATGTGCTGGCACTTGTGCAGCAGGATACGTGGAGTAACAAGATGCTGACTCTTGGGCGCTTCGGTCCTGGGTTTCTTGCCTTCTTTGTTCAGTGGCTTTCTCACAACATACTAATAGATATCAACTTCCTTAGAGAGATTGAAGAGTTTGTGAATTCTGCCGGCTCTTTGGGCCCCAGATGATGAGCCACAGTAGAGCAGTCAGTCCTGGAGTAGCCTTCTCCCCTTTCTTCACAATAACCGAGTTGAGAACACTCAGATTGGCATCCACAATGCAACCCTGCACAGATTTGTGCTTCCTCTCTCCAGTTCTCCATGGTCTGTAACAGGAGTGCCCCTTACTCAGCAGCAGGTGAACTCTGCCATGGGTCCAGGCGCCCTGCTTCCTGGGAAAACCTTGTTTGTCATTTCCACCACTGATCCAGACAACACATCCCTTCTATTCGTCACCAAGAAAGTCAGCAGCAACTTCTGTGGCCGTTTGCATCTCATAAAATGCATGAAGTTTGTGTTCATCACCACCTTCAATGAATTTTTGGCAGTCAGTGGCTTTGAGGAGATGTTCAGTTTCATGGTGAAGCACCCAATTGCCCCAGTGGGACCACGAAAAAGAGCCCATTCCCCCCGCCTGCATGTTGAGCTGTAATACATACTGAAGGTTATAGTTTTTGTACTTCATCAGGAAATGCTTAAAAATGCTCTTTACTCTCAGCAAACAAGTTTGTATTTTCTGAGTATTAAAGGTTGTTGATAAGATTTCTTCCAAACCGAATATTGCATTCTTCTTCATTTAGTCTAACTGCTCATATTATTTCCTCTGCATACACCTTGAATAAGTATTGTGAATGGATACAACGCTAACACATTCTTTTCTGATTTTAAACCATGTAGTTTAAACTCTTGTTCTCTTTGAATTACTGCTTCTTGGTTTGTGTATGTGTTCTGCGGTGGCATAATGAAATGTTCTGGAATTCTCATTCTTTATTACGTTCTCAATAACTTGTTCTGATTCACACAGTTGATTGCCTTTGCATGTTCGAGAAAACATATGTCTTTCTGTATACAGCCAAGCTCTATCTGACATCTGCAAGAATATCCTTAATTCCATGTGCTCTTTTGAACCCAGTTGGAATTTCAGACAATTCCTTGACAGTGTATTGCGGTGACTCTTTTAGGATTATTTTCAGCAAAATTTTACTTCTCTGTTAATTCTTGTACTTCTTTCTGTAAAAGTGTACTTCTCTGTAATATTAAGGATATAGGTGGCTTCAAGTTGAAACCACAAAAGTGTTTTAAAGTCTGTACTTGTGAATAGGTTATTCTTTGGGACCAGGTGGTTGATGGGTGTTTGTTGTTTCACATTTGCTAATTCCTCCACAAGTCATTTATTCTGCATGCTAAATATTGGTTTGATTCATTGCTGTAGTTGCCACTAACTTTTCCTGGAATTGGAGGTTGAGATTAAGAAGACATTTTCTTATTCTCTAAAGGAACAGGACTTTCTGAAAGTTCTTCTGAAACACTGAGAATTATACTACAGGGAGCTAGAGTCAGGCATCTGGATAAGTTGATGATGATAATGTTGTTGTTAAGTGCCATTGAGTCGAAGACAACTCAGCGACCTTATGGATGAAAGACCTGAACACTTGTGTAAGTTTCATCATTTCTCCAAGTTCATAGAGTTTCTGGAGGCAAGCTGTTTCGAAAGTGGATGCCATTCCTGCTTCTAAGCTTGTTTTAATAGTATTAGTAATAACAAACCCATGAAAATTAATAATAACATGCCCCAAACACTGGGGCCACTTACCTGTAGAGCTAAGATGGACTAGATTATGCTGTTGTTACAAACCGCTCCCAACATTTAATTGATGTAACACTGTTATTGTTATGTGCCATCAAGACACCTGCAACTCATACAATAGCTCTGAACTGAGCTCTATCCTGAGCCAATCTCACTGTCTCTGACACCCCTACCCTTATTACCCCAGTCACTGAGTCAATCCATCTCATCCAGGGTCTTCTTCTGCTGCTCTGTCCCTCAAGAAGTCTATTTTCCTACTCATTCTGCTTGCCAAGTCCATGCTGCACAGCTACATGGTCTGACTGGAGTGCCCTGTGCATTATAGCAAGAATAGAGAATTTATTGACACATTTGCTTCTATATTCACACTGATGTGGGAAGACAATGTGTTAGGTCATGAGCTGGTCCTTAAAGCTTCTGCTTAAAAGTCACACAAATTAGTTCTTTCACATTTCATTGACTTATCTAAGTCACATGACCGTGGCTAGCTTCAGAGAGATGGAGAAATCCAGCCCTAATGCATTCCTAGAAAGCAAAAACTGGAAGAATGCTAAAAACTATGAACTGCACTTATTATACATTCAGGATCCTTGGAGATATACTAGTTAAAACATGTCACTACTATACTCAAGACCATCAGCTCAGATCCATCAACTGCTTCATGGTAGAAGGATGAGGTCATTTGTTCTCCTAACTATTTACAGCCTTGAAAATCCTGTAGAAGTAGCCCTACTCTCTCCTATAGGGCCACCATGAATTAGAATTGACTGAAAGGCAATAATGTTTGTTTGTTTCTTTTAAAAAAGACATTATTCCTTATATTCCCTATGAGATACCAAGACCAACCCCAACTCCTTGCCTTCTAGTCTGTTCTTATTGTAAAAATCCTATAGGACAGAGTAGAGCTGCTTTCTAGGGTTCCCCAGGCTACATTCTTTATGAAAACACACTATCGCATCTATCTCCCTTGGAGTGACAGGTGGATTTGAACCACTGATCTTTCACTTAGAAATTGAGTTCTTAATCATTGAGCTTCCAGGGCTACTTTCTCTATGAGATGGATACTCTTATAAGTCTCTTAACGAATGAGGAGACAGAATTTCAGAAGACTGAAAGCATAATCAAAGTCACGTAATATGTTAGGTGACTTTGCTCACAGTTTAACCTTGATGAATCTGATTGTTATAACCCAAGATCTTTATCACTGCCCCTCCTTGTTTTCTTACCACTAAAGAAGGACTTTGCTGGTTTTCTGAGAAGATAAAATCATACGAGAAATGAAGCTGTAACTATTGGTCAGAATGTCTGTTGACTGCTTTTGTAGATGGTAGCTGTGTCTGTTTCTTAAGGAGAATCTTGGTTGTAAGCTTTAACAGTATGAGGACAAAGAATTACCAAGATACAGAAATAGAAGAGAGAAGCTGGCTTATGGTGAAAGCTCTTATTCTTGGCAAGACTCATTATTAGCCCTTTCCCTGAGATAACTGGGTAGAATATTGAGTAGAGCGCGTAGGCTTCAGAATTAAGTAGATATAATTTGAATCTTATTTACTCTGGACAAGTAAGTTACTTTATTTGGGTTTGATTTCCCTCTTTAGATTTTAGGATTATAGTGAAAATTAGGTGAGATCATGTATACACTATGTTCCTAGTTGTTGTCCTGTCAACTCTTGACTTATGGTCATCCCATGCACCATGGGATACAGTGCAGAGTGAAATTTGTATTACATGTTTAACATAGTATTTGTACTTAATTCTTATTACCTCCAAAATAAAGAGCAACAGGTCATAGGTATACAAAGGATGGGAGTGGGGAGAGGAAGCAGCAGCCAAGTAGAGACTAAGAAAAACCAGACTGGAAAAGGACCTGGTCCTGACAGATGCTGAAAGAACAGAGGACATGATAGAGCAGGGCACCAAGTCTTACTGAACCAAGGTCTTTTCAGACTTCTCCACTTCTGCTGGCTTGAGCTTCCTCATCAACCAAATGGTGGTGGTAGCAACATTGGGTGGATCGTTTCAGAAGAGAAGTTGGCATGTTAAAGACAGTAAGTTCCAAAGAAGTGCTTTGTTTGTTAAGCAAGCATAATGCAGAACCCTAAAGCATGGGTTAGTTACCCTTATAGAATGGGTAGTTAGCTATATACCCACTGATGGAATTTTCTACCATCTTAGTCTGCAGAAACTAGTCAGAGCCTAGATATTCTCTTCAGTACATACTCTTTGAGTGAAATCAACTGGATAGAGGAATTGTATGTTGGCTTAGAATGAAATATAATATTTCCTAAATAAAGCAAATGGGAGGGAGCACTGGTGGCCTAGTGACAAGAAGCTGCACTGCAATCCCAAAGGCATGCAATTCAAATCCACTAGCTGCTCTGTGGGAGAAGGATGGACTACCTCCTCCCATGTCATTAACTGCCTCTGAAAACCTGCCAGAGAGTCAGCTATGGGTTCTCTCCAACTCTATGATACACACCAACACCACCACAAATGAAGCAAAACATAAAAAGTAGATGAAGAACTAGAGAAAATACTAGAATCACAAACTAAAAAATCAGGAATACTAGATAGGAAAACACCCCTTGTGAAAGATAAGGCAATAAGGAAAATTAGATCTGAAATTACAACTGATCCGAGTTCCAAAGAGTCTCAGCTAAACATTAGGAGCAATTTAGCCACACAAACAACAAGACTGGAGACGTGATGAGGGACATCAGTGAGTAATGGAAGCAGGTTGTGGAATCACATATACTTTTCTTTCCAGTGGGTTCCTGGGTAATCTGGCATTTATTGTTAGATGCCATCAAGTCAAGCACAACTCGTAACGACCTTATGAACAATAGACCTGAACCCTGTCCTATCCTGTGCTGTCCCCACCCTTCCTGACATGTTAGAGCCCAGTGGCACAGTCACTGTATAGTCTTCTCCTACACCACAGCTCAAAGGCATCAATTCTTCATCAGTCATCTTCATTCATTGTCCAGCTCTCAGAAGCAAGGCAAGTGATTGAAAAGATCAATGGCAAGAACTAGGGACACCTAGTGTATTTAGAACTAGGAAAAAGCAGAGATATCAGGGCACATCCCATAGTGAAACCCTCATAGAATGCCATGTATACTATGAGCATGCACATCCCCTCTTGATTCTCACCAGCCTCTGAGGGCTCCTTGCACAGCCTACTGCTTGCGGGTCTTTGCCCTGCAACTGCTTTATAGTGCTGTGTAGAGAAAAGAACACACCACCCTTCTTAGCTCAAATAGACTGGCAAGCCCTTAAGCACCACCTGTAGAGAAAAACATTTTAAGAGCACAGTGGGGGTTCATTGGTAGAGTTCTTGCTCCCTTGCTGGGTTAAATTCACACCTACTGGACCCTCCTGTGTGGCCACCACCCTTCTGTGAGTGGGAGTTTGCATGCTATCAGGATACTATGTTTCAGTGGAGCTTCCTGACTGAAAAGAACTGGGAGGAAAAGCTTCCAATCTTATTCTCGGAAATCAGTCCATGGAAACTACAGATAACAACGGCCCTATCAATAACCAATCATGGAGATGGTGCAGGAGTGGGCAGCATCTTCTTGCATTGTCCCTGGGGTCATTGTGAGTCAGGAGCCAGCTCAGCAGCAGCTAATAACAAAAGACATGTAGTGCTGGTGAATTACAAAAAACTCCTCATTGAATGCGGGTAGCTGAGTAAAGAGAACCACATCCTCTGTTGTGAGCCTGTGTTTTTAATACTGCTCTGCTTCGGGTAAGTTTGCTGAATGGGGAGGATCCTCTCTACCAGTTTTCAAACTTTACTTTCTTTATTAACAAAGTGCAAGCAGAAGCCGAGAAATCAAATGATGAGTTGCATTGGGCAGATCACCCCTTGAAATTGCTAAAGAGAAAGGATGTCACCTTGAAGACTAAAATGTTCCTGGCCCAAGCCAAGGATTCTTATTGGGTATGGTATTTTTAATGACCTTATCTACATGTGAATGTTGGACAGTGAATAAGGAAGACAGAAGAATTGATGTCTTTGAACTGTGATGTTGCCAAAGAATATCGAATAGATCGTGGACTGCTGTGAGAATAAACAAACAAATTTCTGTCTTGGAAGAAATACAGCCAGAATGCGCCTTAGAAATAAGGAGGGTGAGGCTTTGTATCACATACTTTGGACTTGTTTTCAGGAAGGACCAATCCCTGGAAAAGGACATCATGCTTGGTAGAGCCAGTCAGTGCTCTATGCTGTTAATTAATCTCTAGTTTCCCACAATCTGGATTAGATGCCGCAACACTTAGTTCTGCTGCAGGCAGGGAGTTGAGTTGAGCATCACGCCTGGATGTGATGGTCTTAATTTTATATTGGCCTGGGAAAAGGGGGCTTTGAGAATAATTTAACCTCAGAAGGACTTTTAATCTTCAAGAGCATTTGGGACCTTCAAAGAACATTTTCAGACCTCAATCTCCTCCTTGTGGGACATTTACCCAATTACCCACTAACTCTTTGCTCATGAGGTTACATTGTTGCTTCATTTGTAACATGGAAATAATAATATCTACCCTCCTTCATGTCAGAATTCAAAGGAAGTGCTTGGAAAGCTACCAAGTGCTATGCAACCATAGAACTATTAATAATGCTGTTATTATACATTGTGATTGATGAGTAGTTGACAATGTGAGACCAGGAGAGGCTCTCCCTACCCCACCCACTACACCTCCACCATAGGACTTGCTCCGAAAAGTACATCTCAGTCCACACTCCGAAGATATTTCTTGGAACCACATCTTAGTGCCATTCACCCCATAAAAAGCTCCTCTGGCTCCATGTGGCATGAATGTTCATCACAACATTTGCCATCAATAAAGAGTCAATTCTTTCCATGTGAAAAGCATTACCACTGTCAAATGACTATTGAGTGATGATACCTGAATAATGGAAATACAGGAACAGGAAAGTGTACAAAGAAGGACTTCACAGGGATGCGGGATTGTAGAGATAGAAATGCCGGCGTCAGGGGAAATCACTTAAGCAGATCAGAGTGCTGTACTAGCCTTCACCATGCAGGCAGGGCTAGAAGAGCGGAGGAGCTGGGCAGTGGAGAGAAGTGACGGGGAGGAATGAGAGACACAGGGCTGCCTGCTAGATGAGCCACAGATGAGGGTGACAGGCGAGAGTAACCCTGACAAGTCACAGACCATGGCTATGCTGTGGGCAGACTTCTCAATCGGGGCATTCATCAAAAATTAGCTTCTGAAAGGTCCTGTCACAAAGCTTGTGCCTTTCCAGAAAGAACTTGCTTGACTACACAGGACCCCCTGGAGCCTGGGAAAGCCACGTTCATGGCAGAGGTTTGGGAAACCAGGACAGAACACAAGTTGTCTTTGAGGCTCCCAGAGGAGCTCATCCCCTTTGAGAAGCCCACCCCTCTGCCTGTGCTTCCTCTAATGCTTCTGTTCCCTCTGCTATTCCCTCTTTATTTCCCATCCATCTCCCAGTTCTGCCACACACGCTCACGTGCTGCCAGCCCTTTACCATGGTCATTCCTGGCTGACCAGAAGGATGGGGCTTAGTGTAGTAGACAAAGAATGAGGCTCTGAATAGCAGCTGAGGTTCTGCGCGACTTTACCCTCTGCCTAGGAGGCCTGGAGCAAGTGAGCCTTTCAGTTTCATCACTTCATCAACTAAATGGAAATGATTCTACCCTATGGTTGAGTGTGGGAAGTAGATGAACCATTACAAACGGACCAGAACCACAAAGAAAATCTAAAACCTCTCCCCAAACCTATTGTTGTTGAGTTGATACCAACTCACGGGTAACCTGATGTACTACAGAGTAGAAGTGTTTCATAAGGTTTTTAACCTTTACAGAAGCAGATTGTCAGGCCTTTCTTCCATGGCATGACTGGAGGAGTTCAAAATTGCCACCTTTAAGTTGGATCCAAAGTAAACACTATTCTACTTGAAGATGTTATATGGATGGAAGAGGTAAACCTATTTGCCTGAAGTCAATTCCAACTCTTAGTGACTCCTGCATGTTAGAGTAGAAATGTGTTCCATAGAGTTTTCAAATGTTATTTCAGAAGTAGATTACTGATCTTTCTTTTGAGGTGCCTCTAGGTGAACTTGAACTGCCAATCTTTTGGTTAGTAACTGAGTGTATCAACCATTTGCACTACACAAGCAAAGACTCTAAGGTATTGATGTTGTCATTGTTATGTGCCCTCAAGTGGAGTATGACTCCTAAGGACCCTAGGAAGAACAGATCTGAGGCCTGTCCTATCCTGTGCAATTCTTGTCTCTGACATCCTTGAGTCTGTTGTTCTAGTCTTTCTGTCACTGATCTCCCACCTTTCCAAGGATGGTATCCTTTTATAAGGAATAAATAGCCCCTTCTTAACAATATGCCCAAAGTATGTGACATGAAACTTTGACATCCTTACCTTTAAGGAGCATGCTGTCTTCATCTCCAAGACATATCTATTTGTTCTTTTGACAGTCTGTGAGATATTCAATACTCTTCTCCAATACCACTCAAAAACATCTGTTCTTTTCTATCATCCTTATTGAAAATGCATATTTATTGTGTTATGCAGATGACATAACCTTGCTTGTTGAAAGTGAGGACTTGAACCACTTGTTGTAGAAGGTCAAGAAATAAAGCCTTCAGTATGGATTACATCTCAGTGTCAAGAAAACAAAGATTCCTACCGCTGGGCCTATAGGCAACTTGATGATAGATGGAGAAAAGATTGCAACTGTCAACAACTTCATCTTATATGGATCCATAGTTAGCACCTTTGATACCAGTAATCAGGAAATCAGGAGATATATTTCACTGGGAAAGTCTTCAGTTAGGGACCTCTCCAAATTATTGAGGAGTAGTGAGGTCAGTTTGAGGACTAAGGTGCATCTGAAGATTTTTTTTTCCTGATGTTGAGACGTAATCCATATTGAAGGCTATGATTGTTGATCTTCTACAGAAAACATTTCAAGTTCTCCTCATTTTCGGCAAGCAAGATTGTGTCATCTGCATAAATAACACAGATTGTTAATGAGTCTTCCTCAGATTCTGATTCCTCATTTTTCTTCTTAACACGTTGCTGCACACTTTTAAATTGACGACCGTGCTTAGAAACACATTTCCATCCTCCACCCCCACCCCGATATATTACCTTCATTTACGGCAACGTGTTAAATGATTTGCTCAGCATACAGACTGAATGGATAGGGAGAATGGATACAGCCCAGATATACACTTTTCTTAATTTTTAAACTATGCAGTGTTCTCTCTTTGGACAACAGCTTCTTAGTCCAGTTATATGTTTCATATGAACATGATTACATGTTCTAGGATTTCCATTTTCTCAATGTTAATCATAGTTTGTTATGATCTACACACTCAAATGCCTTTACATAGTCAAGAAAACACAAATAGACATTTCTTTTTTGGTATTCTGTGTTTACAGCCAAGATGCATCTGATAACAGGTCATGGTGTCACAGTGTCTTCTAAATTTAGTTTAAACCTCTGGTAGTTCTCTATAAGTGTATTGTTCTAGCTGTTTTTGGATTATCTACAGCAATATTTTGCTTGCATATGATATTAATGTTGTTGTCTAATAATTTTCACATTCTCTTGGATCATTTTTCTTAGGAATGGGAACAAATATGGATCTCTTCTAGTCAGTTGGACAAGTAACTGTCTTCCAAATTTCCTGGTGCAAATTTGTGAGCATGTCCAGGGCTACAATTGCTAGTTCAAACATATGAGCTGGTATCACATCAATTCTTGAGGCCTTTCCTTTTTTCTTTTTCTTTTTTTGCCAATGCCTTCGGTGTAGCTTGAACGTCTTCCTTCAATACTGTTGGCTCTTGATCATATGCTACTTCCTGAAATATTTCCATGTCGATCAATTGTTTTTGATACATAGTGTCTCTGTGTATTCTTCTGTCTTCTTTTGATGCTTCCTAGATCGTTCAAGATTTTGCCATAGCATCTCTCAGTCCTGAGGCAGTTTGGTTGTGTTATTGTATACTGTCAAGTCAGAACCAACCCATACCTGTTTCTGAAGAGTCAGCCATTGAAAATTGTGTGAAATGCAGTTCAGTCTGATACATATGGTCCCACCAGGAGCTGGACTCTATCTGACGATACCTCGTTGGCTGTTAGGTACTGTGGCTGAAGCCACTTAGAAATCTGAAGGTACTAAGTAAGTCTGGGGTCTTCAAGGCTTTATAAACCTCCTCTCTTCCTCTTCTGCTGCAGTGTAGACTTTAATATGTCTCAGTCCTGGTTCACTTAGAAAATAAAAATTCTTCAGTTTGACCTGTTTTTTAGTGTTGTTTTTTTATTTTAAAAATAAAATACGAGTTCTGTTTTAATTCCAGCAATAATCTTAGAATGAAAAAACTATTAATTACTCCAGTTAACCTCGCACATGACATGCACATGTTCAAATGCCATCATATTTAAACTGCCATCAATCTCGGTCCTGAAGTTCTCGAGATGCTGGAATGCATAAACATTTAGTAGAAGAAATTGTGATTTCAGAGAAAACACAAACAAAGCAGCCTGTTTGTTTGTGCGACTGCCTTCTTGGGGAGAAACAACCAGGAGACTCCGAACGACATGAGGGTGTCCCCCTGGTTTTTGTTTGCAATTATAGCCCAGAGGAGACAGAACAGAGAAGCTCCTATTTATAACCAAAGTCTGAAGACCAGAGAGGAAAAGATGCTTACTCATGAGAAAACACAATCCACTATCGGCATTAATAAAAATAAAATAAAACTCTAGTTTATTAGAAGAACAAACTGTCTTCAGGGGAAATAAATAACTCCTCATTTTCTGACTGCATATATGAGGTTCTCTAATGCCATCTTGCATACCAGGCATGAGGGCCAGGCTGAGAGTCATCGAATGATGTAGGAGCAAATGGGCTTTTGGTTGAATCTGCATCTGGAGCAGGCACAGAAGTTCCTGGCTCAGACACGCTCCCACATTGACAACCAGCAAAGTCAGTGAAGGTAAATGCAATATGCCATTTGATTTCCTGACAGCGGCTTCCATGGACATTCACTGTGAAGAAAACGAAATCCTTGACAAGTTTTCTCTGATTATCATAATGCTGTTTATTGGTCCAGTTCTGAGGTGTCAGCTTGGAACCAACTGAAACAGTTTTCATACTTTTTTCTCTCCTCCTAGTCAGTCATACTATGTAGTTATGTAATTAAGAATATTCAGAGAGGATTTCTTCTTTTTTCATTTTTCCTATTCCACTGTGTAGCTCCATCATTTTGTGCACTGGGCTTCCTTCTAGTTATTACTGAGAGTGATGCCCTTCACTGATCTTGTTTGTTTGTTTGTTAAGTCATCTTGAACTTAAAGTTCCATCCTTCCAAAAATGCTAATTCCAAAACTTGAAGACTAAATGTGTATCTATCTGTACTGCATATGCAGTTAGGCTGTGCATCAAACTTCCAGGCAGCCATAACTCTACTTGATATGAGCCACGTATACCCCTGTTGTGGTATGATATCATCCCATCTATGAGAACTGGGCACATGAGACATTTAATATTGTCTAAGTGAAAGCCATGATTATCGAAACCAAATAGTAAATGGGTCTAAGTGAAAGCTATGGTTATTGAAAGCAAACAGTAAGCAGCAACTACAGATTATCAAAGGGAAATGCATACCCTTCTCCAAATTATCCGAATTTCCTTCTCTGCCTGTCTGTCTCTCCTTCTTTGGGCTAACTTCTTCAGTGCTGTCATCTTACCCTCTCTTCACAGACCATCTAGCCTCTCTTCACACTGATGGCTCTTTCATCTGTATATAGGAGGGTCTCAGCACCGGAACCTCAGGTTGGTTCCAACTCCTCTTGATTTATAGTGAGTCCTTTCATTCTCTGTGGAACTGGTTCTATATAAGCAAACTCTTGGTCAATTTCAAGGCCTGGCCCTGCCAGCAGGTCTACAGACTGACTAGTCCTCTCAATGGCCCACACACTACTCAATTTGCATTGAAGAGGGGCTAATACTTTGCAAGATTGTAATCCATCAGTCATTTTGCATAGGCCAAGACAAAAGCTGGAAAAGCAATGTAAAAGTCATTTTTTTTCTTCAGTGACCCCTCTGGTCTGGGACATTCTAGTCCTCCCTGGAGTGTAAGAAATTTCCTGATTTTATAGTCAACTCTGATATATATATATATATCTCAACATTTTTTATTTTCCCAGTATTTGCAGGGATTCTCTGAATTCTCTGAAGATTATTTCACCTCATTTTAAAAAGTTAAGGTTTCACTTTTTTTCATTATAATACATAAAAATTATTTGTTTCATCATCAATGTGGAGTGATAATCTAGAATCAAGATATTTGGAAAGATTAAATAAGATACTATATGCCTTCCATGTATGCATTTAATTAGTGATGGCAGTTACCATGACAACTGCTACTATTCTATTGCTAATGCTAGTACTACTTTTACTACTATGGTACAACAGTCATTACTGCTTTCAACATATAAGGGTCCAACTCTTTGCTAGAGTATCACTTAGAGGATTGCACAGTTAAACCAAATAGTTAATTTTTAAGATAGGTAAACTTTTAGCTTTCTAAGCATATTCTTCCTATGTATTATGTGTGGGGACTTTTTTATTTTTTTTTAATACCTAATAATAACGGATCTCCCTGTAGGACACTGAGACCCATATTCTGAGCTCTGTCTTTGATAGAGTCAATGTGTGTGGGCCAGGAGGCTATAATCCCGTCAGAAACTAGTCTTAGAACCCACTGTGGAAACATTTCCACTCTGTGCAACATGGGTGGGCAAGCTGAATGAACACCATTTATTGGAAAAAAGGTGCTACACATATACAACGAGGTGTTATATTTATTATTATTTCTATTTTAAATTATCCTTTGAAGGGAAAAATACATGGCAAGAATTTTTAATGAGGCCCTGGGTCAAATTGGGTTCAGAGGCCAAAAGAAGAGTAGTGTGGTGTTCTGACTGGGATGCTTATGACTTTGGGCAAATCTATGAACTACTCACATGCAACCTCATTCCCCTCATGTGTCAAGCAGGATGGCAAGACCATGCAGACTCTAGAAGCTGCTACATCTAAAAAGCCTATGGTTATTATCTCTCTTCAACCAATAGCTAACTAAATTTGAAGACTCAGCATCAGAGTTGTGCTAAAGAATAGTGTTAGCCAGCAACATCTTCAGAGTCAACTGTTCCCCAACCTGAGAAACAGTAACCAGAGCTCCAATAGAAACAGGAGACTTCACGTACCTTTGGTCTCTCTAACTAGACAATTTGCTCATCTGTCTGAGATGTGTGGTTGGAACGTACAGGGTGACAGCAAGATGTTACAGTTGCCAGCTAAGAAAGGAAGTAACTGGAACTGATACTGCGTGAATGAGGCCAGCCATATGCAAAATGGACCACACCTAGAGACTGTTTGTTTCTAAGAAGACTCAAGGAGTACCTTGATCTTGTCAACTTTAGGGAGTTGAGATTGCAGTATTGGCACATGGGCTCCTAGGAAAAAAAGTGATGGCCAAAAGGTAGTGGTCTTTTTGGAGAAAAATACGTGGCTTGAATGAAGAGACATAATTCTAATGAAAGTTCATACTGGGGAAAGGCACGGTGTTAGAAGGACAGTGAAGGCAGTTGTTGTTGGTACTGCTGAGTCACATATGATCCATAGCAATCCTGTGAATATCTGAATTGAACCCTGTCCTCTCCCGTACCATCCTCACACTTCTTGACACCCTAGTCACCATGTCAGTCCACCTGGTTGAGGATCTTACTCTCTTCGCCCACCCCCTGCCTTTCTGAGCATCACGTCCCTCTCCAAACAACATGCCTGAAATGTGTGAGGTGAAACTTTATCATCTTTGCCCCCAAAGAGCACTCTGGCTGTGCTTTCTCCAAGACATATTTGTTCTTTTAGCCGTCTGTGGGATGTTTACTGCTCTTCTCCAGCACCACAGCTCAAAGGTATCAATTAATCTTCTGTCATCCTTATTCGTTGTCTAGCTCTCTGATGCATACCAAGTAACTGGCAAAACCATGGCCTAAATCAGACATACCTTAGTCCTCAAACTGACATCATTTCTCCTCAATAATTTGAAGAGATCCCTAACTGCAGACTTTCCCAGTGTAAGAGATAACTTGATTTCCTGACTGCTGGCATCAAGGTTTTAATTGTAGATCCAGGTAAAATGAAGGTAAAATGAAGTTATTGACAGTTTCAATTTCCTCTCCATCCATCATGATGTAGCCTATTGGTCCAGTGGCAAAAATTTTTGTTTTCTTGACATTGAGATGCAAGCCTATTCTTTGAGCATCTGTGGCAAGTGCTTCAAGTTCCCTTCACTTTTAGCAAGCAAGGTTGTGTCATCTGCATAATACAGATTTAGATTATTGCATTGAGTTATTGATGAGTCTTCCTCTGATTTTGATGTCACATTCTTTTTCATAGAGACCAGCTTCTCTAATGATTTGCTCAACATACAGATTGAATAGTTATGGAGAGAAAAATACAACCCTGACAAATTCCATTCTTAATTTTAAACCATGTAAAGAGTTATGCTACCAAGCTAAAAGTGGACGATTTTAATCTGTGACCCCCAGGCCTGGTTTTCATTGTTTTGGGCCAAATATTTTTCTAAGGGGTATAGCAGTGGTCTGTCCATTTGCTGTACAGAGGTAACTCGTGGCTGCTCTGATGCTAAACACTATGACACTGATGTGACAAATGTTATCATAGCGGTTACCCATGGTGGACAGTGTTGGGTGGAGCTCTCCCTGATTAAAATAAGTTTGGAAGCAAGAGTGGCATCCACTTCCAAAATAGCTTGCCTCCAGAAACTCACAAACTTGGAGAAAAGATGAAAGTTATACAAGTGTTCAGATCTTCCATTCATAGGTTCGCTATGAGTCATCTATGACTTGATGGCACTTAACAAGAACAACAACAACAACAACAACAACAACGTTTCCTAGTTATGTTTGCACAACAGCCTCTTGGTCTAGGTATAGGTTTTGCAGGACCACAATTAAGTGCTCTGGGATTCCTATTCATTTCAATGTTAGTCATAATTTGTTATGATCCTCACAATCAAATGCCTTTGCACTAATAAATAAATAATAAGTTAAGCATTAATAGATATTCTTTCACTATTATTTACTTGCAGCCAGGATCCATCTGAAATCAGCAATGGTATCCTCAGTGCCATGGCCACTTCTAATTACTGCTTGAATTTCTGATAGTTCCTATCAATTTATTTTTCTAGCCATTTTTGAATGCTCTTCAGTGGTATGTTGCTTCCACGTGATATTAATGATATTTTTTGATAGTTTCCACATTCTTGAGAATGGGAACAAATATGGACCTCTTCCAATCCATTGGCCAGATAGCTGTCCTCCAAATTTCCTGGCTTAGACTGGTGAACACATCCAAAGAGGCATCTGTTAATTGAAATAAGTCCATTGGTACCGCATCAAATCCTGGGGCCTTATTTTTTGCCAACGCCTTCAAAGCAGCTTCCACTTCCTCCTTCATTACCATTGGCTCCTGCTCATATGGTACTTCCTGAAATTTTCCAGTGTCAGTCAGTTCTTTTTGGCACAGTGGTACAGTGACTCAGTGTATCTCCTCCATCTTCTTTTGATGCTTTCTGGTTCGTTCAATGTATGTCTCATAGCATTTTTTAATATTGTGACTTGAGGCTTAAATTTGTTTTCAGTTCCCTCAGCTTGAGAAATACAGTGCAAATTCTTCCCTTTTTATTTTCCAGTTTCAGCTCTCTGCACATTCCATAATAATACTTTGCTTTGCCATCTTGAACCACCCTTTGAAATCTTCAGTTCAGCTCTTTTGTTTTGGCATGCTTTCCCTTTGTTTTGGCTTCTCAACACTGTAGTGTGATTTTCAAGGCCTTTTCTGACATTCATTTCAGTTTTTTTTCTTTATTTTATGTCTTTGTAATGACCTTTTGCTCTCTTCATGGAAGTATCATTGATATATCCTTGATATAGCCCCATAACTCACTTAATCTTTTTTTACTGATGTTCAATGCTTCAAATCTATTACTAAGATGATTTTGAAATTCAGATGGAATAGATTCAAGATCATATTTTGGTTCTCGTGGACTTGTGTTAATTTTTTTCAGCCTCAATTTGAACTTGCACATGAGTAATTGGTGGTCTGACCCACAGTCCACCCCATGAGCGTCTCCAAGGATTTCTTCCACAGATATTCTTATTCCTATGCAGTCCATCAGTTGAGGTCCATGTGTAAAGTCGCTGTTTGTGGTTTTGAGGTTTTTTTTTTTAAAAAGGTATTTGTAATGAATAAATCGCTGAAAATACAAAATTCGATCATTCTATTTCCAACCTTATTTCTATTGCCACACCTGTATTTTCTGACTATTATTACTTCTTCATTGTTTCCTACTTTTGCATTCATCATTATTTATCATTAATGCATTTTGACTGCATGTTTGGTCAATTTCAGACTTCCAGATTTGGTGAAAATTTTCAATTTCTTGCTCTTTGGTTCTAGATGTAAGAGCGTGTATTTGCATAATAGCCATATTAATGGGTCTTCCTTGTATGTGTATTGATAATGTCTTATCACTCACAACACCGTATATCATGAAAAAATTAGAAATTGACTTTTTGACTATCACTGCAACACCATTTTTTCTCCTGTTTTTCATTCCTAGTATAGTATAGTACAGTATAGTATGGTATAGTATAGTATATAGTATAGTATACCACATGATTATGTGATTCAAAGTGGCCAAAGCTAGTCAGTCTCATCTCACTAATGCCTAGAATGTTGATGTTCATGTGCTCCATTTCAGTTTTCATAATTTCTAGTTTTCCACCATTCAAGCTGCATACATCCCATGTTCCAGTTATTAAAGGATGTTTGCCATTATTTTTCTCATTTCAACTGACTTCAGATCTGAGCTCTACCACTAATACTATAATTGTCTGTGTTCGTCTACTGGTTATAGGGTTTTCAGAGGCCTTTTATTTATGAGTAGATGGGAGATTTTGCTTACTAATCTGTCTTAATCTGGGAGCTCTACTAAAACATGTCCTCTTTGGGTAACCTTTGTGGGATTTGACATACCAGTGACACAGCTTTTAGTGTCACAACAATTCACAGGTTATCTCAGTACATCAGACCACCAGATGAGTGCTGTACCAACAAACTGAAAATTTAGTTGTAACTCTAATAGCAAATCAGTCTTTACACCAACCAACTTTTACTCATAATGGTCCACCCACTGGGTCCTTTTTGGTGGTTTAGGACCCTATGAACACACAGTTAGTACCTAGTAAAGATAGTAGAAGGCTCAAATTTAACTTTTGATGTCCCTCATCCCTAACTGAAGACTGAGGACTTCCCCAAATTCCAATAATTTGAGTACCAAAGTCAAGTTGTTTGCCCAATTCACATGCCATTGCTGTCTTTAAATATTTATATCTAACTGTCTTTTTCTTTCTTTTCTATTCATATTGAAGAGACATTTTCTATCATCGGATATAAATTATCCATAACATTTGCTGCAAACCCTGGTGTTAAAATGCTTGGCTATTAACGTCAAAGTCACTGTTTTAAATGAACAACCTACCTATTCTGAGGGCGAAAGATGTGGCAATCTGCTTCCACAAAGACATATAGTCTCAGAAATTCTATAAAATAATTCTATGCTCTTTTATAAGGTTGCTATGAGTTGGAATCAACTCTACAATAGTAGGTTTAAGGGGTTTGTTTGCTTTGTTATTTGTCACAATTATATGATGATCTCTATAATTCTCGCTCTCTCCCCCCTTTATCCCTCCCCTCCCCCTCCACTCCCTCTCCCTCCCTTTTTCCTCCCCTCCCCCTCTCCCCTCTCCTTCTCCCTCTCTTTTTCCTGACTCACAATTCAATGGGAATTGATTTTATAAAGCACAATGGATGGGAATGACTGTATGAAACAAGCCATGAATGAAGAAAAGTTCACCAAAAAAAATAAAAAGAAAAATTCATAATGCATGTGAATTTTATATACAAGCCAGTATAAAATAAAAATTAATAGAAAACCAAATAAAGATGTGAAATCTATGCTAAATACTATCATTACAAGTGTCTAAACCTAAGACCTGCCCCTTTTTTCTTAAAGGGGAGGTCAGAAATTATTAGAGGAGTGTTAAATTTACCAGCTCCTTGGCATTATCAGAAAGATTGATAGAGGCTAAGAGTAGTGGGTAAAATTTGTTAAGTTCCTCTTCACATGCATCTCCATAAACATCCTCATATGTGTATGAAACAGGTGCTCTTTTTACTTCCATCCCTCTTCTAGCCGAGAACACTAAGACTGAGAGAATAAAGCACTTGCTCAAGATGCACGGCTAATCAGGAGTGTAGGCACAATGGGAACCAAAGAGTTTTGACTTCCATACTGGAGCTTTGCACTTGAGGGCTATACCTTCTCTTGTATGGTGAGTTAGTGTTATTTAATGCCCCTGGCAACAAAAGCATCTCCTGCATCCTGACTTAAAGGTGTCCTCCTCATGGGGAGATGCTACTCTGCAGGGAAGGAGGATGCATTGTACCTGATACCTACATCCCCATAACCCAGCACCCCATCAGTGGCCCATGTATACCAAGCCCTGGATGCTTGAGGGAAGTGGCCACATCTATTTGCCACAACTTGAAGACATTCACGATTATGCTGTTATGGTTCTGCCATTTCTAGGCAATCTTATTATGGTGACTTTTTTTCTAGAATGGTTATTCCAACTAGGGAGAGAAAGAACAATTAAACTGATGTTGTTTTTATTAGGTGCCATCGAGTTGAGGATGAATCATAATGACTCTATGAAGAGCCGACCTGAACTCTGCCCTGTCCTGTGCCATCCTCATCATCTCTGACACATTAGAACCTATTGCTGGTGCCACAATGTCAATTCTTCTCATTGGGGATCTTTCTCATCTTCACTGGCCCTCCATCTTTCCAAACATGGGGTCCCTTTCCAAGGAATCTCCTCACTTAGCTCCAAGTCCATAGTATGAATGACAAAGCTTGGTCATCTTTGCTTCCAAGGAGCACTCTGGCTGCACTTTTCCCAAGACATATCTGTTTGCTCTTGTGGCCATCCAAGGCATATTCAGCACTCTTCTCCAACACCACAGCTCTAAGACATCAGTTATTCTGCCATCCTTATTCATTGTCCAGCTCTCTAATACAGAGCAGGTGATTCAAGTGATAGGAGTGTTCTTGTTATAGTTGAAGGAAGTGCTCATGGAATACTTCTTAGGGAGTTGGGCTGCTAATACAAAGGCTATGCTTTTCAGGCAGTTCAAATACACCAACATCTCTGAAAGAAGAAAATGGCCTCTCTCTTCCTGTACAATTCACAGCCTCAGAAACTCTCTGGAGGGTCACCTGTGATTAGATTCTGACTCCCTGGCAATTAGTTTATGAAAGTCTTAGCTCAATGCATACCTCATGAATAGGTACAAGGCATGGCACTTAATGGACTTAAATGTCCATTCAATGCATAAATATTTGAAAGTTTTATTTCTAATACTTATATTACTTATAATCAAATGCTAATTATGGGAGCCCTGGGGATCTAGTGGTAAGAAACTGAGCTGCAATTCCAAAGGCATGTGGTTCGAATCCACCAGCTGCTCTGTGGAAGAAGAATGGACAATCTCCCCCTGTATGAATAATTGCCTCTGAATAACCACTAGGAGGTAAGCCATGGGTCAGTTCCAAGTTGATGGTACACAATTACAACAACAATTACATGTTAGTATTTATGGAGTTCTTTTCCTATACCTGATCCTGTACATATTCTTTCACATATTATCCAGTGGCCTAGTGGTAAGAAACTGCACTGCAATCCTGAAGGTCCGTGGTTTGAATCCACCAGTTGCTCCACTGGAGAAGGATAGGCAGTCTCTTCCCATATGATTAACTGCCTCTGAAAATCCACTGGAGGATCAGCCATTGGTCCATTCTAACTACATGGTACTCAATAACAACAACAACTTATTTTAGTCTCTTAGTAATGGTATGATTATTGTCTTCTTTTGTAGGGAGGATTTTAACTAAAGATTGAAAAATTGCAACACTGACTCCAAATCACTTCGAACACTAGAATGATCCGAACTCTAGGTGATACTGCTCCCAAGTTGACACTTGTTGTAGTAACCAAGCGGCTGAGTTGTGGCAACTTTGGTTTAGGTAATCAAACCCCTGTACACCAATTAAACTTCACTGAAAAACTACGTCTCTTGCCTGCAGCGTGCATACATGACATGGAGTCATGGACTTGCTCTCAGACAGGCCTGACTTCAAACCTTCCTCTGCTGTTCCTGACTGTGTGATTTGAGCTGAGCTGCTTCATTTCTTTGGTGCCCAGTTTCTTCACCTGTGCAGTTATGAATAACCTGTGTTATTGTGAATATTACAGAAAAGAGCACATGCAGAGCACTTTGTTAAGAATGCTTGGTGCACAATGAACATCCACTTTCAAACCCAACCCAACCCAACCCAACCCCAACCAAACCAAACTAAACCAAAACAAATTGCTGCTGGATGAATTCTGACTCATGAGGCCCATACATGTGAGACCGGACCTGTGCTCTGTAGGGTTTCCAGTGGCTGATTTTCACTGGAAGACTCCCCAGGCTTTCCTTAGGAGGCACCTCTTGATGAGCTTGAACAACTGAACTTTTGTTTAGTAGGTGAGTACTGAACTGTCAGCACCACTAAGGAGATACCACAAACAATAACAAATGCTGTTTCTATGTGCTGTCAAGTTTCCTGCGACTCATAGTGACCCTGTACACAATAGCTCAGAACTCTGTCCTATCCTGAGCCAGTCTCACTGACTCTGGCATACTTACTCCCACTGCCCCAATTACTGTGTCATTCCATCACATCCAGGGTCTTTCTCTCCTGTGCTGTCCCTACCCTTGCAAGCATGATGTCCTCCTCCAAGTGCTGGCCTCTCCTAGCCACATCTCCAGAGTATAACACGGAGCTTCAAAATTCTTGCCTGTGGGAGAAACTTGGTTTCATCCTCTCTAGGTTAGACTTGTTTGTTTTCTTGACAGTCCATGGTATGATAAATATTCTTCTCTATCACAGCTCGAAGGCATCAATTACAATAACAAATAGAAAAAGAAGAAAAAACCAACAAAACCCAAACTACTATTGAGTCAAAACAGACTGACTCTCCAGAGGGTTTCTGCAGCTGTAAATCACAAAGGAGATTGTTCATTTCCCTCTCTCAGATCCCATGGTGGATTCGAACCACCAGAGAGGTTAGGCCTTTGAGTTAGCAGCACAACTTTCTGCAGGCTATGCCACCATTCTGTAGAAGGTATTTCTTCTTATGGAGAGAAAGGAAATTGGAATGGAGTTCAAAAAGAAAGGATATTTTAACAGGGGGAGGGGAAATTGTGCAATATTATTTTGGTTTCCTCGTAATTGTAGTAAAATATCAGTAGAGGCCTCACAAGTTTTCCTTTCTCAAAAATATTCTCTGGGAGCAAACTCCCCAGCTCTGAGCGCCTCCTGAATGATTACTGAGCACCCGGATTTGGATACAAGTCCTTTTGAGCCGCACACACGCCTGCCCTGCCGCCTGCTCTCCAAATGGCCTGCTGAGGCTGTCAGGTTTGAGGAAATGATCTCCCTCCTTCCCTTGGCAGCCAGAGCGGTGGAACAGCAGAGAAGCTCCGGCAGTAGTAGCAGTGATGATGAAGTGACTGTGAGCCCGTGGCGCACTGGGAAGAGCAGGAGGCCATAGGCCAGCAGCCGGGCGGCCACAGAGCCTGCAGGGAAGAAAAGGAAGTCACACCTGGAGCCGCCAAGGCCTGGCCCTGTCCAGCCTGGAAACTGGAGAGGCCAGCTCCTCCCATTTTGGCCTCCCCTGGGTTTCTTGTCCTTAGCACTGGGAGGTAACTTCTACCATGGAGGTGGAGTGCAAAGCTTGATGAAGACTCCTTTACTGATATCAGGACCCTCATCCATCCTCCCCAGCATTCTCCTTCCTTCCAATCACAGTGTCAAGCCTCACTTGCCTTCTTGATTGGTTTTGTGGTTTTGACTTAGATGTGGTTAGAGAGAGGTGGGGTCAAGGACAAACCCTTCCACCCCACCCCTCCACCTCCTCCACACAGAAACATCGACTTGGTCTTAGAGACCAGAAAATGATACTCTTGGCACTGTTGATGGGGAAGTTCTGATTCAGTTGTTTTTGTTTCTTTTGGGGTGGGGCTGAGGTATTGGTGCTTATGTAAAGCTCCAAGGTGATTGAAAGCCACTGGTCTAGTTATTGAAAGGATCAGTATGACTTGCTGTACTTAAAGGTCACTAGGAAAAAGTTGTGCCCTGCATCATAATAAGAAAGCACTGCTTATTCCTCCATTTAAGGTTACCATTGAGTTAATTGCCACTCATGGTGTCCTCACCTGCATCAGAGTAGAGCTGGGCTCCAGAGGGGTTTCAGTAGCTAATTTTTGGGGTATAGATCACCAAGTCTTTACTCCAGGTTTCTTAGCTGTTGTTTTTGTTGTTGTTGTTGTTGCTTTTGGGTACTGTTGAGTTGGAACTGACTCATGGATGACCCTTAGTGGGTTTTCAGAGGCAGCAAATTAACCTCTTCCCAAAGATGGGAGGAGGTTGTCCATCTTTCTCCCATGAGACAACTGGTAGATTTGAACCCGACGTCTTTAAGATGACAGCACAATTCCTTACCACAAAGCCACAACAGCTCCTTAGTTTCCTTAGAGTAGATTAAAATATGCTGCTTTTCTGTTAGCACTCAGGCACATTCAAGTGCTTGCCTCACCCAGGGACTCCTATAGGATCATACAGACCCCATGAGTCAGAATCCATTCAGTGGCAACAGACTTGGTTTGGGTTGAAAGTGGATGTTTGTTGTGCACCACGTTTTAAAAGCATTAAAAGCACTTAGTGCTTTGCATGTGCTCCTTTCTGTAATATTCACAGTAACACTTGAAGTTTCACAGGTGAAGAAACTGGACATCAAAGAAATGAAGCAGCTCAGCTCAAATCACACAACCAGCAACAGCAGAGGAAGGTCTGAAGTCAGGCCTGTCTGAGAGCATGCAGGGTCTGTCTCTCCTTGCCATGTGTGCACTATGCAGGTTAGAGACTTAGTTTTCCAGTGAAGTTAGAGTTGTGTACAGGAGTCTAATCTAATCCCCTTAACCAAAGTCACCACAACTTACTTTGCTGCTTGGGCACTTCAGTGCAAGCAATACCAGTTAGTGTTCTGAATGCCCACAGGGTTTGGAGTTAGCAATATAATTTCTCAAGGTTCAGTTAAAGTCCTCCCCACAAAAGAGGGTAATAGTCATACAGTTGTCAACAGCAAAAAAAAAGAAGACCTTCCACCTGCTGGGTTGACATGGTGACTGTGGTAATGGGCTTGAGTGTGTCAAAGACTGTGAGGATGGCATGGGATAGGACAGGGTTCAGCTTGTTTGTTTCT
The DNA here is from genome assembly GCF_000299155.1 of Elephantulus edwardii. Lineage (NCBI taxonomy): Eukaryota > Metazoa > Chordata > Mammalia > Macroscelidea > Macroscelididae > Elephantulus > Elephantulus edwardii. Next base: position 10,787,314 of record NW_006399767.1, on the reverse strand, counting down.
GGGATTGCTGTGAGTTGTACTCAATTCAATGACACCTAACAACAACAAAAGAATGACAAACTCTATCCAATATAAACTGCTAAACGTGGTTGTTATGTGGTGCGCTGCCATCAAGTTGATTTGGAGTTATGACAACCCCATGTAGATCCCACTGTTGGATATTGGAACCTGTCTTAAACTTACTTGCATAATTTGGAGAGTACGGATGTGACAGGGCTGCTTGTGACCAACAGGTGTATGGTAGAAATGAAAGACTTGGTGCCTCAGTGGGACTCTGCAAGGAAGAGACACAATGTTAGGGCTTTGAAAGAAGGCTTATTTGGTGGGTAACCTTGTGGAAGCATTTGTGGTGGTGAGGAGTGTGGTGTCAGGGTGTGCTGTGTACTCACAGGGGACATTCAAGGGCTTGGACACGAAGCATCTGGAGCACACCAGTAAGGGAGACAGATGGAGCTGCCCTCCCCCAGCGCTCACCCTGCTCCACTCTTAGTCCTCAAGTGCAGTGTTAAGTTACCCCAGTGCCATCATTCGTGAAAGTATGCTCTGAAAGAGCCTCTTCTTATGCTTTATTTACTCTTTTTCCTGGAGTAGTGGTCTGGAAGAGGCTCTTCTGTGGCTTTATAGAGTTTTGTGGTTTTTTTCTCTTCCCCAGGAAGGTTGCCATAATCAAGAGTCATTAACCACCAGCAGTGTTGTTGTTGTCAAGTAGCTTCCACCTTGTGGTGACCACACGTGTTGTTTTGGAAACTGGTCCCTGGTGTTTGCAAGACAGGGACCATGTAAGCAGGCTGTCAGCCCTGTCTTCTGAGGCATCTCTGGTGTGAATCACTAAGCTTTTAACTAGTCGTTGAGAGCTTAACCAGTTTGTATAAGGACACCTAACTACCAGCAATAGCCAATAAGGACATTTGTTAGGAAATGAGAGAACTCATATATTCACAAATTGAGGTGGTTGCAACTACTCTTAAAAACATATATAAATGGCTGAATGAGAAGTAAATTTGCTTTATAAACCTTCACTCAAAACACATCAATATGTTGAAAAAGAGAATGCTATGGAATATTTTTCATGTAAGTTTAAACACACACATCTCATTTGAAAAAAGAGCATATAAATTTATAACTATTTCAGATACTCTACCAAAAGAAGTATGATATGTGAAATATTGTCATCATTATTCATATTTTTCAGACTTTTTTGATAGCATGGAGTATTTCTTATTCATCTATACATGCTTCATGGTGCTTGGTTTAGAGAACTGAATGTAAAAGTTATTATTCTCTCTGTAGATATAAATCCCATTAAACATCATTTATATATAATAGAATGTATGCTCTAGGAAATTTCCACTATTAAAATGTAAAAATAGATAATAAAAATAAACTCATCTATAATTCCATTACTTATATATGGATTGCCATGATGGACATTTTTATTATATTATTCTAGATTTCTATACCTATACTTAGATCAAGAAGCAGTCATTAGAACAAAGCAAGGAAACACTGCATGGTTCAAAACCAGGAGAGGTGTACACCAAGGATGCATCCTGTACATTTTAATTCTGTCTATGAAACAGATCATCTGGGAGGCTGGGCTCTATGAGGAGGAATGTGGCCTCAGGACTGGAGAAAGACTCATCAACAACCTGTGTTATACAGATGACAAAACCTTGCTTACTGAAACTGAGGAGGACCTGAGGCTTTTGCTACAGAAGTTCTAGGACTGTAGTCTTCAATATGGATTGAAGTTCAACATCAAGAAAGCAACCATTCTTATCACTGGGCCGATTGTCAATACCGTAATGGATGGAGAAGAGATTGAGATTGTTAACAGTTTCAGCTTACTCAGCTCCACAATCAACACTCTTGGAACCAGCAGCCAGGAAATCAAGATGTATTGCATTGGGAAAGTCAGCTGTCAGGGACCTCTCCAGAGTACTGAGGAGCAGTGATGTCAGTCTAGAGACTATGATGTGTTTGATCTAGGCCTGGTCTTTGCAATTACATGCTATGCATCAGAGAGCTGGACAGTGACTAAGGAGGATAGAAGAAGAATTGATGCCTTTGAGTTGTGGTGCAACATACCATGGCCAGCCAGGAGAACAAATAGGCCTGTCTCAGGGAAGGTGAAACCAAGTTTTTCCTCAGAGGTAAAGATTTTGAAGCTCCATCTCACATACTTTGAGCACATGGCCAGGAGGGAGGGACCAGTCCTTGGAGAAAAATATCATTCTTGATAGGGTGGGGGGGACAGCACAGGAGGGGAAGACCCTGGATAAGATGGATTGATGATACCTGAGGCAATGGGATAGGTGTGTCAGTGTCAGTGAGACTGGCTCAGGATAGGGCAGGCTTCAGTAGCTGTTGTACATAGAGTGGCTATGAGTTTCAGGTGATTTGATGGCACATAACTATAACAACAACATTCTAGTTTTCAGTTAATCTTTTTAAAAATTATTGCTGATATTTGTTGGGTTGGTCTTTTTTTTCATCTTGTGGTTTTAACATTATTGAGTAGTTTGGATGAAACCTTGAAATGTTAGGTTGAGTGAAATTAGTCAATCACAAAAAGGTAATTATTACACGATCTAATTTGCATCCACAATCAATATCTATGGAAGCTGCAGTCAAGAAATCAAATGACACATTGTATTGGGCAAATCTATTGCCAAGGACCCCTTTCGTGTGTTAGTGAGCAAGAATGCCAGTTTGAATATTAAAGTGTGCCTGAGTGAAGCAGTGGTATTGTCAATTACTTCACATGCATGTGAAAGTTGCATGACGAATAAAGAAAACCAGAGGATTGATACTTTTGAACTGCGGTGTTGGCAAAAATATTGAATGTACCGTAGGCAACTAAGAGAACAAACAATCTTTCTTGGAAGAAATATAGCCACAGTTCTTCTTAGAAACAAAGGTGGTGAGATTTCATCTTACATACATTGCACGTGTTATCGAAGTGTTTAGTCCTTTGAAAGGGACATCATGCTTGCAGAAGTAGAGATTCGGTAAAGAAGAGGAAGGCTTTCCAGGAGATGAGTTGACACACTGACTGCAGCAATGGACATAAGTACAGCATAGAATGTGAGTATGGCATGAGGCCAGGCAGTGTTTCAACTATACGGTGGCTTTGAGTTGAGGTCAACTCAATGGCACCTAGCAATAACACAATAATAATATGGAATAACTTTTGTTGTTAACTTGATGGGTTATCTAAAGTGATGGGAGGGCTTGGCTAGGCTCTTTGTTGGGGCAAGAAATAGTACAGGAACCAGTAAATTTTTTCCATAAAGAGACAGATAGTTGTGAGCCATATGGCCTATGTCAAAGAACCTCCATGGTGTATGGTGTTCTATGTGTTCTATGGTGTTCTAAAGGTCAATGGTTCAATTCTACCAACTGGGCTGTTAGAAAATGATAGGTGGTCTTCTCTTGTCAAGGCTCATAACCTTGGGAACGGTAAGAATTTACAGCCTTGGAAACCTGTTAGAGGGCCATTTTGAGTTGGCATTCACTGGACAGTAAATTTGTTTTGATTTATGGCCTGTGTCACAACTACTCAACTCTTGTTACAACACAAAGACAACATGTAAAGAAATGGATGTGACTATGTCATAATAAAACTTTATTTATGGACACTGACATTTGAATTTTGTGAATTTTCAAATCATGAAGTATGCTTTTGATTTACCAAGCACCATTTAAAAATGTGAAAAATCATTCTTAGCTCATGAATCTTAAAAGAACAGGTGGCTGGCCAGATTTTGCCTCTGGATTATAATTTTCTAGTTCCTGTGGTAGGGTTTTGAGGAACCTTAGTGGAATTGTGGTTACAGCAAAATAGCATCAAAGGGTCAGCAGTTTGAACCCAGCAGCTGTTCCATGGGAGGAAGAAGAGACATTTTGCTAACCTAAAGATTCAATCTTGAAAACATTACACGCAGCTCTGTTGTGTCCCATAACAGAAACAATGTTCCTGTTACTCAGAATTCACAGGGTGGCAGTGGAATTTTGGGGGACAGAGTTTTTGGGCAGAGGTAAAAGATCAGAGGCAAAAGAAAACTCAGTGCTTTCCAAGAGCTGGGGAAGGTGGTTCCAGACCACTGAGGGGGAGGCAGGAGGTGAATCCCTCCCCTCCCGGAGAAGCACAGTGTTTGTGTCTATGCACCACTGTAGAGAGTAGAGTGGGTTCATTGGGGTGGGGGCCAGAGGGTTGCACCAAGATTCAAACCATCGTTCAAACTGCTTGAGACCAAAAAGTCCATTTTTAGGTTTTTCTAAACTCCTTCCAGAAAAGAAAAAGCCCAACAGCCTCCACCTTGGGGATACTCAAGATGAAGAATGCAAATGACCAGCTGGAGACACGCCCATCAGTAACCACACAAGGAGGGTGGACAGTCCGTGGGATCCTTGTAAAGGCAGTTATGCTCTGGCTTTCCCCCCTCCATCCTGATAATGCAATTCCTTCGGACTGCAGGATTGTGTTTCTGCTGTGTTCTCATTAACCCCACGCACCTCATCCCCAGCCCTCTTGACCGTAAAATCTGATCACATTGTCTAAATGGCCTTGGTGCATGCTCTTGCTTGATTGTATCCTGATTTAAAACTCACTCTGAGAACTTTGTAAAGTTTCTCTCTCTTTCTCTCTTTGCCTTCTTTGAATCAGAACCAGCTCGTGAATGGCCCTCCACTGGGTTTCCAAAGCTGTAAATCACTCAGGAGAAGATCGTCCATCTTTCTCTTGCAGAGCTGCAGGTGATTCCAACAGCTGGAGAGGCATACACAGACTCTGGGCTAACAACTCAGTTCTCCACAGAGCACATCACCAGAGCTGCCTACTTAGAAAAGTTCTTTATTCCCTTAGTTCTTCCTCCTCCATCCCCTCCCACACCTCCATGGGCCTAACAACCCGGAGGCATAGGAACGATGACCTTTACTCTCATTTAACAAAGTTCCACTGCAATGAAACATGTCCCTCAATGAAACACGACATGTCACAAAATCTATACAGACTGTTTTGTAACACCTAGTCCCTGATCTCAGCCGGCCCCTTGCATCTTTTCCCATATTTCCTAGATTTGGTGCTTTGGCGCAGTATCTGCTGCCGTTAGCTCCGTCACTCTTCTGATATAAGAAGCCTGGCAGCATGTAGAGGTTAAGTGTGATTCCTCAGCCAGGGGAGAAACAACAGTATGAGGTGATCTCATTGGCATGTTTTGCACCTTGCAAGCTTGGTTAGAATTTTAAGCAGGGGGCTTCCCAAGTGTCTTTGCTTCTCTGTCCTGGTTTGTTGTCCTAAGAGAAAAAAGTGATCCATATAGAGCACTTACAACTGATTAGTCTTTTTGTTCTTGCTGTTATATAAGAGTTAATGATGGTGGTGCTTGTTATTAAGTGTCCTCGAGTTGTAGGCGACTAATAGTGGAAAGTCCTCAACACTTGTGTGATTGTCATCCTCTCTCCAGGTTCATAGGCTTTCCAGAGGCAAGCTATTTACAGAATTGGATGACACTCCTGCTTTCAAGTTTGTTTTAATCAGGGAGCTCCACCAAACACTGTCTGCCATGGGTAACCATTAATGCATTTGACACATCAGTGTCACAGTGTTCAGCTTCACAACAACCATAAGTTACCTCCCTCTGTACAGCAAGTGGACACGCCAGGGCTATATGACCTAGAAGAATGTTTGGAAAAAAACCATGAAAGATAGGCCTGAGGGCTGTGGATTAAAAGTCACCCACCTTTGGCTTGGTAGCATCGCTTTCTGTCCACTGGGCCAGCTGATCTCTCTCTCTATGTTGATACTATTGTTGTTAAGTGCCGTCAAGTTGTAGGCGACTCATAGCGACCCTATGAACGAAAGTCCTCGACCCTTGTGTGACTTTCATCCTTTCTCCAGATTCATAGACCTGGCCTAAGGATCTGGCGACATAGAAAAAGAAAGAAAAAATAGGACGGGTGGGATGGGGGGAGTGGCAACCTGCACGCATAATGAACATCACTCATATTTCTCCGAAGAGCAAGACTCTTCCATTTCCTAATGCTTTCCTCATGAAGAGTTCAAGTTGATTTTCTTTTAAGAAAAAAAGGCCTTTATGAAATTCAAGCTCCACTTCTCATTTCATTGAAAAACCTCTAAGAAAAGCCATTTTTCATACTTAAGACTTTTTCAAATCTCTCCTAACCAGTTACACTCTATATTGTATCTTTCTGAGCTGGCAGCGAGCCAGCGACAATCCTGAAAAATCCCTTTACAGTTTTAAAGGAAAATACAAGCACTCATTTACCACTGGATCGAGTCAGAAAATAAAAGCTTAATGCCTTGACAGGCCTGGATATTTTTTTTTGAGGCCTAAGTCTGATTTATGGCAGTAGCCGGCAAACCAGGCTGGTGAAATATTTGCTGCTGCTCCCAGGGATATGGAAAAATGAAGTGTGAAGTTCTGGGGAGAGCAGGCCACAGCCTTCCAGTCACTAAACACTCCCACCAAGTTGGCAGGGGAACAGAGCCTGGGGCTGCAAGATGAACCTCAAAGGACTGGGGAAGGAGTAAAGGACTGCGCACAGTGTCAAAATACTGCCAAGGCTTAACGCTCGCCATACATTTTGTGACTTGGGGTGGGATGTTTATGAGGGTAGTTTAGGGAGGAAGGAGAAGAGAAACATTTTCTTCCTTCTTTATTGATTCTATTTTCTTTACAACTTCCCCGTAGGGGTTCCATTCCACATTGGAGAAAGGAAAAGCAACAACAGAGAGTGTAGGAAGTCGCTTAAGTCCCCACCGTCAAATTGCTCAGATGGAAAAATATGATGTGGTTTGAGAGAGAGCGTTGGTCAGCCGTCGGGCTGGCAGCTTTGGGACGTGGTCTCAAGTCTGAGGATGTGGATGCTGGGAGTTTCATTGCCATGAAAAGAGAATTTCCTAGAGGTAGAAGTGAAGATGGTTCTCCCCACATACACCGCACCCCCCTAGAACATTCTAGAGATGAGTCATGAATAACAGTTGTTAGGATTTGTTTGGGGGTTTTGTTGTTGTTCTTTTCTTAAAAAAAAAGGATAGAAACTAGAATCAGCTTTTCTCTAATGGAGTATTAGATATTCAGGCTTATGTCAAAGTGCCGTAGCCATTTTGGATGTTATACATTGAGGAAGGAACCAGTGGAGTCCTTGAAAGAGCAGGGACTGGATTTAGTCGGGATTTTTGTTTTTTTTTCTTAACTGAAAACACCCTCTTCTATTTACCAGTGATATTTTTTTGTATACACAGAACGAAAGAGGCATAGACGGAAAACAGGCAGCTCATTTTCTCTCCACACAGACTTATCTATGGAGGATCAATTTCAATATCTGATTCACTTTAGAGCTAAAATGAGCTTACTCCACCTCTTTAAAACACACATACACACGCACACACACATGTGCACACACACACACACACCCAAACCTCCAAATAACACTATCTCTGTTTGCCAGACATTAATGTTACTATTACATTTTCGGGTCAGTTAAAGCAGTCTCTGTAATTATAGAAATGTTGATGCCCAAATGCGGTCATACTGCCCCCAACACCCCCACACTCCCCACCCTGCCCTTCACTAAATCTCTAATAAATACACCCACTCTCACTCAAACGAACTCTTCTAGACTCACTTTACCACCCCCACAAAAACTGCTTCACTCATTTACTCTCCGATCATAAAGTTACATTTAGAGATAATTCGAGTCAATAAACCTTTCTTGATGCCTGCCATGGATGCGGCCCTGCTAGGCACTCGAGGAGGTGGGAACTGGGGGTGGAATATGAAAATGAGATTCCGGTCCTAGACCTTGAAGACATTTGCACTTTAATAAAGGAAGAAAGCAGACTTAGATCTATTTGCCTTTTAGTAAATCTGGCATTTTACAAATTTTAAAATACGGTTTTCTTGTTCCCTCCTCACACAACACACATAAGCAAAGAGAAGAAACCTGAGCTCTAGAGAAACAAAGTGATGTGTCCAGTGTAACAAACAATTAAGTGTAAATATCACTGAAAAGGCAATGTGTGGGACACACATTCTTGTATTGTCTCATTTAATACTTGACAGCCCATCATCCTTGGGTGGATTTCTTTGTTCCATACTTGAGGAAACTCAGCCATAGGGAAGGGAAATGATTTTGTCCATGATCAACAACAAGGAAACATGGGGCATGGAACATCACCACCTTGTTCCATTATAACCTTCCTCAGTCCTTCCCGAGTAAAGAATCAAATGCTAATAGGTCACCAGCATCCTGGCCCAGTGCATTTGCTATCTGCCTCTGTGAAGATGAAGACAACTTTTAAAAAGGATTCTGAAGAGGTGTGGGGTACAGTGCTTTGTAAACACCTCTGGCTTTTTAGGGAGCATCTTAGAATTCAGCCTTGGTTGGAAAAGTACACAGTGTTTGGTGTACTATATGCTCGGTGAAAATGAAGGAAACCTTTTCATGAGATAGAGTGGCACAGTGGCTTTAGCAATGGTCTCAAACATACCAACAATTGTGAAGATCATGTCGAAATGGCAATGTTTTATCTCCTTATATACATTTCATGAATCAAAGCCTGTTCAGGATAATCAACAGTAGCAACCAGTTTCAGCTTTATGTGAATATGGTCATTTCTAAGTTGTGCTGGAAAAAAAAAATCATCTCCCAGTTCTAGAACCTGGTGTCTGGCCTGAGACTTTGAGGAGAATAAAACCCCAAGCTAACTGCTGGCTGAATTGATTCCAGCTGATGACAACTCTTCACCGGGTTTCTGAGACTAAATCCTGACAGCTATGGGTTGTTTTTGACTCAATGGAACAGAACAAGAAGAAGAAATCCTAACAGGATTGGACTCAAGGCAGCTGGTGGATTTGTATCAGTGACATTTTGGTTAGAAACCTACATGTAACTTACTGTTGTTGTTTACCATTGAGTCAGAAACCAACCCATGGCTGACACTCCAGCATGTGTTCAGAGGCAGTTAATCACTCAGAAGGAGATTGCCCATCCTTCTCCTGCAGTGCAGCTGGTAGATTTGAACTATGTGCCTTTGGGATTGCAGCACAGCTCCTTACCACTTTAATCACTAATACGACCTGAAGTGTGCATCCTATTCAGAGGTTGTGACTGAATTCACTTCATGTGTCTAGCCCCCAAACCTATTGCTGTCCAGTTGATCTTGACTTGCAGCCACCTTCTACTGGGTTTCTGAGGCTTCAAATCTTAATAGACTGCCTTGTCTTCCAGCCTCTGAGTGTCTGGTGGATTTGTACTGCTGACCATCTATTTAGCAGCCCACTATAGGACATACTATGTCACCAGGGTTCCTTGTGTATTGCCCAGACAAAGCAAAAACTTTAGGAAACTGAGAAATGCTTATCAGCCACAGGATGATCAGACCTCCAGTATAACCAGCTTGGCTTTTGGTAACCAAACATGCTGAAAGATATCCCCGAACACTGAATTTCCTCCGTGGTGACTACCACACACATATAGTCCTAAAGAAACCCCCCTCACAGTGCAAATATTTTAGCAAATGTCTTGGCTTTCCTCCACCACTAAAATGAAAGTGAAGGTGAAATCATTTGAGGGCCACTAGAGTAGAATTCTCACCCTTGATAGCTGCCCATAGATTTAAATGCCTCACAGGAGACCCAATTAAACATTAGTGAGATCCCAATTCACCAAAGGATCATATTTTCTAGCTATTTTCATCACTCACACTTCCCAGCAATTTAACGATGAGTTGAGGATATGACCTCTTCCCTCAGGTACCCCCTCCCAGTTTTTTTTAAATTTTATTTTAGTTGGGATCTGGAATCTAGATGGCTTAAGAGCCTGGAAACACCATAGGCCACTTCTTCCAACTAAGTAACCAGGTGCTCTGTCTACACACTCTGCTTTTGTCAAGATGTGAAACGATCAGAAACGCGGATTGTTAATTATGATATGAAGTGATCCACCAAGCTAGTGCTGCTGTGGCAAATACCACCAATGGAAGACTTTAACAATTAAATTTATTGTCTTAAAGTTTAGGAGGCTAGAAGTCCAAATTAAGGGTGTGAGCTCTCAGGAAGAGGTTTCATCTCTCCATTTGCTCTCAGGAAATCTTGGTGATCATATGATATGGCATGTATCATCCCCTCCTTCTGTTTGTGCTTGCTTAATCTTTCATATCTCAAAAGAGACTGTCTTAAAATACATCCTATGCCAATACTGTCTCATTAACATAACAAAGAAAACTTCACTGCTAAACTGGGTTGTATTGTTGTTGTTATTGTGTACCATAGAGTCAGAACTGACCCATAGCTGACCCTCTGGCTGGTTTTCAGAGACAGTTAATTGGATGGGAGGAGATTGTCCACCCTTTTCCTGCGGAGATGCTGGTGGCCTCGAACCCTGTGCCTTTGGGATTGTGGCATACATAGTCTCTTACTACTAGGCCACTAGAGCTCCCTAGCTATGGATATATTCCTGTTGTTATTAGGTGCCATCATGTTGACTTCAACTTGCAGTCACTGTAACCTCCTATCTTACTGGGGGTTGGGGTGACTTTCTATATCTCACTGACCTTCTGGTGGCTTCAAGGTACAAAGTTGTGCTGTCCACCCAGAGGCACAAGCTACTCCATGGAAGAAAGATGGGCAGTCTCCTCCCATGTGATTTACTGCTTGGTCAGTTATGAGTTGGTTCTGACTCTACAGTACCTAAGAGTAACAACATAAATATCTTTCCAAGCATGATACCATCCATCCTCCCACCTCCCAGGACTGGCCCATGCTAATGACATACTCAAAGTATGTGAGACCAAGTTTCACTCTCCTTATCTGTACAAAGCACCCTGGTTTGTTCTTTTCGCAGTCCATGTGCTTTTTAATACTCCTCGCCAACACCACAAATTCAAAGGCACCAACTTTTCATTTGTCTTTATTATTCATTGTCTAAATTTCAGGTGCACACAAAGCAATTTAAAATATTGTTTCTTGAATCAGGAGCACCTTAGTCTTTGAACTATCATCCTTGCTCTTCAGCATTTTGGAGAGCAAATTTTTCTTAATGCAACACATCTTTTGATTTCTTGACTGATGCTACCATGGATGCTATTTGGTGACCCAAGTAAAAGGAAATTGTTGACAACTTGAATCTTTTCTCCATTTGTTACGATGTTGCCTATGGTCTAGTGGTGAGGATTTTTGTTTTCTTGATACAAAGATGTAATCCATATTAAAGACTGTAGTATTTGATCTTCTGAAGTAAGGGCATCAAGTCTTTTTTACTTTCTGCAAGCAAGGTTTTGTCATTGGCATCACACAGGTTGTTAATGAGTCTTCCTTTAATCCTGATTCCACAGATCCAACACATATTTTGGGGACAACCCAAGAGCTATTCAATCCTATTGCCATCAAGGCAAGTCCAGCTCATAGTGAATCTTCATCAGATTTCCAAGACAGTAAATCTTTACAAAAGCTGGGTAATCTACTTTTGTAATGACTTACTGCTTTAGAAGTCTGCTGTAGGTTCATGATGAGCTGGGCTTGCATTATAGCAATAGGCAAGTCCAACTTATAGTGAAAGTCACTAGAGGATCAGCTATGAGTTGATTCCAGTTCAATGGCACAGGCTAATGGAAACAACTCCATGGACAAAGATACCCTGCTGGGAAAGGTTAAAAAGAGGAAGACTCTCAACAAGATAGATTGACACAGTGACTTAACAGTGGACTCTGGCATATTAGAGATATTAGGGATAGCACAGGATAATGCAGTATTCAGATCTTTTGTTCATAAAGTTTCTAGAGTCATTGTCAACTTGATAGCAAGCACCTACTGACAGCAACAAAAACTCAGAATTTCAATTTGCTGATTTTATCTTCTAATTTTTTTTATTTATTTTAACAATTTGTTCTTACATTGTTTTGTTGGGGGTTTAAAAATCATTATTCTAGAGTTTTATATATCTTTTCCTTGATTTGTTTTTCCCCCAATTTATTCATAATTTGATGAAGTCACTTACCTGTCATTCCTTATCAGGGAGTTCTAATACCTTTATTCCTCCAAAAGATTCTCTGATTCTATGTTTTCCCAACTTTTTCTTCCCTCTTTTCTTCTTCCTTCCTTCCTTCCTTCCTTCCTTCCTTCCTTCCTTCCTTCCTTTCTCTCTCTCTCTCTTTGTTTAAAGTTATGTGTCACCTCTGGGCGGGGGAGGTGGGGAAAGAGGTGATTACCCTTTTGTTTGCCTCAGAGTAGTGGTTAATTTGAACTGCTAATCTTTTGTTTAAAAGCCTGGCATGTGACATGCCACACTGCCAGAGCTCATTAGGCACCAAGGCTATAGGAATGTCCATATTTTGCTACTGATATAACCTTAGCAGTGCAGTGTCTGTGGAGGATGCCAAGCACTGTGCCTCATGCGAAGATGATATTTACTCAATGAATAATTGGATAAGGAGGCCTTGGTAACACCCCCTGCTTATAAGGGTTAGAATTAAAGAGGAAGATGGTTTAGTCAAAGGATACTTGATGATTTTCCAAGAAGTGTGCAGTTAATGAAGTCCCTGGATGGGGACAGTGGTTTCCTCTCTGCTATTAACCTGAAGGTTGGCAACTCAAAACCACCCAGAGATGCCACAGAAGAAAGGCCTGATGATTTGCTTCTGTAAAGTTCACAGCCAAGAAAAGCCAATGAAGCTCAGTTCTACTCTGTGACATGTGGGTTGTCATGAGACAGAATTGACTTGTGACAGTGGATTTGTGTATATGTGCAGATATAGATAATTTAGCTGCACTGATTTCCAGATCCTTAACTTCCTTGTGTGCTCATCAGCCTGAGAACACAAATGGTTCTCTTTTCTTACCATCTCTTTCACAACAGCCCTTTTCACACTTCTTAAAGGCATTCACTCACCCATCTCAATATATAATAGTGCTCCAGGGTCTGAAGAATCCTCTGAGTTTCTAAACAGTGGAATAAGTTGAGAAGGCCTATCTCCCAAGGAAGAGTCCACCAGAGTAAAGTAAAGGGAGCTTTGAAGGGAAAGATTTAAAGGTGTAGAGCATTATTTGAGTCCATGACTAATCCATGGCAAATTTCCATGTCTGCCTGTTTGCTTCTATCTTTCTACCTATCTACCTGTCTATCTATCTATAATCTGTTAAGCAGTCCTCTCATGTATCTGATTTAGACTTTAGGAATGAATTAGTTGTCATAGATACACATCATAATATATTTCCTTTAATTTCAAAATGAAGCTAGAATTTCTTTCTCAGAAAGTGAGCTTGATTTGGCTAATTGAATTGGCAATGAGACCAGGCTTTGCCAGTCATGTCATATGCTAGACATTACTCATAAAAGGAGTAATTGAAGTTGCCTGAAACAAGGTTTTACTGAAAATGTAACTAGAGTGCAGAGTGCACAAATTACCACTTAGGACATTCTTTAGAATTGTCTCACTTTATATTGTTGTCTGAGAATATTATTTCTACAAATTCTTTCACAAAATATGCAAACAACTTGTTTGAAGCCCTCTGTTCTTCAGCAAGGGAGCTGTGGCGGCCTAGTGGTAAGGAGCTACACTATCAGTCAGAGGTATGCAATTCAAAGCCACCAGATGCTCTGTGGAAGGAAGATAGGTAAAATCCTCCTGTGAGATTGACAGACACTGAATACCTGTTGGAGGGTCACCTACGTGTCGGTTCTACCTTGATGTTACTTAATAATAACAATTCTGAGCAAGGGAGCTCTGGTGGCCTAATGAGTCAAGGAGTTGTGCTGCCAGCCGATGCTCCCTGGGATAAAGATGGGCCATGACCTGGGTGGTTTACAGTCTCCGGACACCTGCTGGAGGGTCAGCAATGAGTCAATTCTGAGTTGATGTCACATAGCAAAATAACAATCTAGAAAAGGCAAGGGGAGAGATTCACTAACAGACAAAAAAAAATTGAGAATAAAAAAATTTCCTCGAGTGTAAATTATGACCTAACTGAGGAGGGACTGGAGAGCATTAAGCTGAGTGAACTAACTCAGTCCCACAAAGACAAATATTGTATAAAACCATTATTGTAGAATGAGTATAAGGATCCAAGAGCGGGGAGGTGAGGGTGGAAGCAGAGGGATGAGGATGTGCAGGGGGAAGGAGGGATTAATCATGGGTTTGTACAATTTGATGAGGGGAAATTGTAAGAATCTATTCTGGAAAACAATTTTGTAAATAAACTAGTATAATAATAAAAAATAATAATTGAAAAATGATTGTAAAAATCTAAGAAGAGGTGAGAAAACAGTGAAAAAGCAACCTGAGAGAGAAGATACAGCTGCTAACATTGTGGGTACACATTGGTCTATTGCATATTTTTTGACACACTGTCCTCGCTGGGATAAGAATTCCCTGAGCACTTGGGTTTATTTTGCTTCTTCTTGAGAATATTCTGGAATTTAACTTTCTTCTTGCTAGTCATTAAGAGAACTGGGTAGCAAGACCATCTGCTCATACAATCAGGAGCTTGTTATTCATTTTCTAGCTAGTTACGAAGAATAGCTATAATTCTACTATGAAGTCATTGTTATATGTTTAATTACAGCTGTTCATCCAATAATAGGCCATAACACTATGTTATATATAGTAGATGGGTGATTCAGAAGTACTTGAGGCAACAGAGTTATGAATGCCAGCAATCCAGGCACCCCACAAAACTATTTATGCTGAAGTATCTTGAAAAGAAAGCGCTTCATAAAACAGGCACACTTCTAAAGAATTTGTTAGGTGACGTGGCCAACACGTCTGCAAACAATGAATGATTTAGTGCCAATGTTATGATGTTACGGCAAAGATCACCATGGTTAGCCGCTTAATTTACTGCTACCTGGCCTCAGCTACACCCCCATTAATCTGTCTGTCGCATGGACTCTAATTATACACCTTGTAACCTGGTGTGCTGTAGCACATTGTGTTCAAGAGGGGCTAGATCTTGGAGATTTACTGCCCAACTGTGGGAAATCTCCTTAAGTCTCCAAACTGGAGCAAACACACCCCCTCCCAATTACTGAGAACACATTAGAGGCAAAGAGAAGCAGCTTTGGCTTGGGCTAGTGATTCAGTGCATTAAGTTTGAAAACATTACAAAATATAGTTTAGCATCTTGAGATGGGAATGATGGGGACAATGGATGGTCCAGCATATAGAGTGCTATCAGTTTGTTTGAGGAGTTGTTAGAAACTTTACTTCTTTCGTAGCCAAGGTGGCTACCTCGTGTGCTCTGTCTTCTTTCTTGGCTGGTCTGTTTCTCTGCATGGAGAGGATTGTAAGGAAGAGAAAGGAATTGCATTTTCTGCTGTAACACACCCTTTCCTTAGATCAGGGAGCTCTGATGGCCTTGTGCCCCTCAGCTGGTTTGCCACTCTGGTTTCTAGCTCAGCAGGAAAAAAGATAGACAGTGTTCTCCTGTGTGAATCACAGCCTCAGAAGTGCAAGGAGGATTAGCTATGTGTTCCAACTCCACAACAATGAGGATTTTTATTTTCTTATTTAGATCAGTTCCCTGAATCCTGATCAAAGTCCCGTGATGTGGCCCCTGATTTATAGCCGTGGAGATAGTGTCATATGGAGCTCAGACAGAGCTCATTTGGGTGCATTGTATGTTTGTGCATGCAGGGTTGGGCAATCTTACACTCCCGTAGCCAGCCAATGCTCTTTGATGCCCTTCCATCAGCTTGTTCTCTCTTGGAAGAGTAAGGTGCTGATGTTTCCTCAAACAGGAAGTAGGGCTTTCTGATTGGCATTCTCACCTCATCTGGCTGCACTGCTGATTCTTTCTCTGTCCCTTTCCTCTAATAGAAGGTCATGAAGTCGAGCGAGTTCATGTCTACAGATAGATTGGAACTGCTTGGGAGAAATTTACCCACCTACAAACATTGTGTCTTATAAAAACACTGAGTGTGTTCACAGCCCCATTATCCTCAAGGAACCCTGAAATGACAGAGATAGGTTGCAGTAATCTCTAGGTGCTACTTTTTTAGGGTAGACAGTGCCTTTTTAAAAAAAAGGTAAAAATTTTATTTTATCCTGGTTTATTTACAAAGTTCATATACATTATTTTCACACTGAATCTTTGCTATTTTCTCTGCAAATATCATTGGGGAGAGGGAACCCCACAACTCTGCTCTTCACAAAAACTTTCATTGCTTTTTTTTTCTTGTTTTCCTCTTACCTTTTATTCTCAATCACAGTGACAGTAGTGACTTCAGATGGTGAAAACAAATTTGACCTTTGAAGGGGGGCATGTACAGGTATATATCCAATTTAAGTATTCAATCTCATTTACTTTCAGCCTAATTCAGGCTCATCCTGATTTCTTTAAGTTTGTGGTCTTAAAGTTAGCATCAACTGGGCTTATGTTAAGTTGGTATAAATTGGGTTCACTGGATCAAAAGCAAAGGATTTGACTTCACTGAGATTCCATGAAATCAATGAGAAAGGCTATTTTAACTTTGGAGTTTGGTTGGAATGCAGTACAGGCCCCCAGGCAGCACTGGAAAGGATCATGGGATCTTTAAATGACCCCAGACCTCAGACATAAGACCTTGGTTTTCAAGGGCCACTCTTAAATTCTCTGCCAGCATCCTCTAAGCTCCCTTTGACCACATCGGAAACCGAGTTCTCTAAACAGAAAACATAATCATGATAAGTTGCGTCACTTTGGTGATCTATCATCCACAATATTATAAACCGGGTAGCTGAATTTTTTATTGCCTTGGAGACAGAGATCTAAGCATAAAAAGTTCATGTCTCTCTCCATTAAGAAATTTAATTCACATTTTACTCAGTCTCAGCCTTTGATTAATACTCTGGATACATTATGCAGCAGTCCTGAGGATTATGAAAAGTGATTTGTTTAATCTGTGTGTCAGTCTCCTTTGGGGTCTCTGTAAGGGAGGAAACATCGCTCTATAGCTATTGGTTTCATAACGTTGGCTTAGTGTTTGGCTTTACGTGCCGGCCATGTCAAGTGGATAAAGAGCAATTTGATCCATGGAGTGTGGCGAGAGTGTTGTCACCATCTACAGAACCAATTCATCTGGAGGATTTCATGTTGCACATATCAGTGCTGGAAGTGGGTTTTTTAATGAAATTGCGAGCAAACTGAAGTTAATATAAGAGTGAATGTAAAAACATATGGTCCCAGCTGGCTGATGGAGGTAAAGTCTAGTTTGCAAAGGATTTAGGTCCCCACTTCTGACTCTTGGCCCCAAGAAATGAATCGGGTATGAGCTGAATGAAACCTGGAGCGAAGGACAATGCTTCATGCCCTGCTTGGAAGAGTGGGCCCTGACTGTGAACAAGCCCTCTTCTTTAATCAGCTATTCCTTTCTCCCTGGCCACTGACTCACCTCTCCAAAAAGGCAAGACCTCAAACCCTCGACTTTTATTGTCTACAAGTCAAATTTCCTTTGATCTCGATAATATTCTCTCAGAATCAAGCCTTCCAAAGTGAGGCTTAGACAATTTTGTGTGCACTTTGATTTAAATAATTATCCGAGGTGGTGCAGGGCACTATTTCTTGCCTCGAAATATTACAGCGAGTGTAGAAGGGTGAAGACAATTGTTTGACACAGTATGCTGGAACATGTGGGGATAAGTGTTTATCTACTAGTTAGAGTCAGTGATTCAAATTCATCAGCTGCTCTGTAACAATCTTCTTGGAAACCTGGTGGGGCGGTTTTACTATATACTCTGGAATCCCTGTGAGTCGAAATCTGCTTGAGAATGGTGATGTTTATATTAGCACTCTGATGATATTTGCCTGTAATTCCTTAAAAAAACAAACTCTGTCAAGTTAGAACTGACTCATGGCTGATCCTACAGTAAGTGTTTGGAGGCTCTGAATCACCTTTCCCACAAGGAGTCACGGGTTGATTGAAACTGCCAGAGACAGTTTGAATGTTTGGGTTAGCAGCACAGCTCACTGTACACTGTGCCATAAGAACTCAAAATTTGATACTGCTTGCAGGGAATCTTGCAGTAGCCTTGCTTTGAATATTTATATGAAACCATAGTAGTTTCATGGTAGTCCAATTGCTTCTTATGCACATAAGACATATAGGACGATCTGGTGGTGGTGTCCATAGGCAGATGCATTGCTAACCCAAACACAGTGCTTCTTTGGTGGTTCAAATACACAGTGACTCTGCAGGAGAAATATGGGCAATTTCCTCTTGTGCCATTTATAATCCCTCAAAAATTTGCTGGAGGATCATCTATGAATTGGTTTCGACTAGACAGCAGTGAGGGAGTGAATCACATGCATATGGAAGTTGGACAAGAAATATGGAAGACTGAAGAAGAAGTGATGTCATTGAATTTTGGTGTTGGTGAAGATTTTTTAATATAGTATGAATGACCAGAAGAATGAACGAATTTGTCTTTGAGCAAGGGCAGCCAGGATGCTCCTTAGAGGTAAAAGTGGTGAGGTTTTGTCTCACATACCTTGGGCATGTTATCAGGAGGAGCAATCCCTGGGAAAGTAGAGGATCAGTGAAGGAGAGAAGGATCATTTATGAGATCGTTAGGAAGCTCTGGTAGCCTAGTGGCAAGAAGCTGCACTGAAATTCCAAAGGCTTACAGTTCAAATCCACCAGCTGTCCTCCAGCTGTTCCATGGGAGAAGGATGAGCAATCTCCTCCCTTGAGATTAACTGCCTCTGAAAACCCAATGGAGGATCAACTATGGGTTGCTTCTGACTTGACAGTACACAATTACATGAGCTCGTTTGATGCAGTGATTACAACAGTGGGCTTGAGTACAGTAAAGATCGGGCATGGTTTTGTTCTGTGGTGCATAGGGTTCCTATGAGGCAAAGCTGACTCAATAGCACCTAATGACAATATGAACTAGAGAGATGCAGAAGCATCACAGATGAGCAGTATATGAAGTTAAAGTATTGTTTGGCTGGATAGGGAATTTTGGATGTGTGGAAAGGGTTGAAGGAACTTTGGAAGGTCAGTCCTTTTATCTAAGCCAGACTATAAGGATATTTTATATCTACCACAGAATGAGATTATATAACCCTTTGGGTAACAGAATTTCCTAACACATAAATCCTTCCAGGAAATAATATTTTTTTGGATGAAGTTGGAAAGCTGTTTATTGTTTTTAATGTCTTTCTTTTATAAAATAAAGATCTAGAGCTTATCAGCAGCTATTGGTATCATTTCACATACTTAAATGGTCCAGGATACTATCTAGGTCAAAATAATTCCAAATTCTAAAGTTTTGTGTCTTATATTTTATATTTTAAAGTTTAAAACTTATTCTTAGATATTTTCTCAGAACCCTTTCCATGTTTTCTCCTTACTATTAATGGATGACATTGCACCTGAAAAAATAGCACTGACCTCTCTATGTCCAATATTCCACCTTGTTGTTTTATTGGTGGTGTTGTTATTAGCCATCGAGTTGCTTGCGACTCATAACAACCCTATGCACAAGAGCCCTAAACCCTGCTCTATCCTGTGCCAATCTCATTGTCTCTGACACAACTACTCCCACTACCCCAGTCACTGAATCTTTCCATCTCATTGAGGGTCTTCTTTTCCTGTGCTGTCCCTCCACTCTCCCAAACATGATGTCCCTCTCCAAGGACTGGCCCCGCTTTGCAACATGCCCAAAGTATGTCAGATGAAGCTTCAGAATCCTTTCCTCCAAGGAGCAGCTCATTTTCACCCTCTCCAGGACAAACCTGTTTATCCTCCTAGAGTTCCATGGTATATTCAACACTTCTCCAGCACCACAGCTCAAAGGCATCAATTCTCTTTCTATCATTCTAGTCACTGTCCAGCTCTCTGGTTGGTGCATAGCATGTAATTGCAAAGACTATGGCCTGGAGCCAGTGCACCTTTGTCTCCATCCTGACGTCGTTGCTCTTCAGTACTCCGTAGAGATCCCTGACAGCCGATTTTTGCAGTGCAATTCATCTCTTCATTTCCTGGCTGCAGGTACCAAGAGTGTTGATTGTGGAGCCAAACAAACTAAAACTGTTAACAATCTCAATCTTTTACCATCCATAATGATGCTGCCAATTGGCCTAGTGGTGAGAATCTTTGCTTTCTTGATGTTGAACTTCAATCCATAGTGAAGGTTGCAGTCCTTAACCTTCTGCAGTAAGCGCTTCAGGTACTCCCCAGTTTCAGCAAGCAGAGTTGTGTCATCTGCGTAACACAAGTTGTTGATGACTCTTCCACCAATCCTGATGCCACATTCCTCCTCATACAGCCCAGCATTCCTGATGATCTGTTCTGCATATAGATTGAAACAGTATAGAGACAGAATATATCCCTGGCAGACACCATTCCCAATTTTGAACCATGCAGCGTTTCCCTGCTTTGCTCTAATGGCTGGCTCTTGGTCCAAGTATAAGTTTCACATTAGCACAATCAAGTGTTCTGGTATTCCCACTGTTCTCAGAGTCAGCCACAGTTTGTTGTGATCCACACAGTCAAAAGCCTTTGCATAGTCAATTAAACACAGATAGACATTCCTTTGCCTCACATACTTTGGGCATGTTGCTAGAATAGGTTATCCCTTGGAAAGGGACATCATGCTTGGAAAAGTGGAGGGACAGTGAAAGAGAGAAAGATTATCAACCAGGTGGACTGACACAGTGACTTCAGCAATGAGCTTAAATATGTCAGAAATTGTGAGGATGGCACAGGCTGGCATAGGGTTCAGAAGTGTTGTTAATAAGGGAACTGTACTTGACTTAATGGCACCTAACAACAACAACAACAATAGAATTACATAACATTGGCCCAAAGCTATGAAGTTGAATGTCAGAGAGCCTGTGAAAACACCTGAGAGGCTGTCCTGACTGAAGAATTATCTCCAATTTCCAAGTGGAATTATAACCTGTTAACTTTCTTGTAGTTGTCATGTGTAGTCAAGTTGGAACTGACTCATAGTTGAACCTTCAGCAAGTTTTCAGCAACGATAGATTGCACACGAATAAACTGTCCATCTTTCTCCTTCAGAGCAACTGGTGGACTCAAACTGCCTTCTTTATGGTTGGCAGCACAATTCCATACCCACTAGGTTACAAGAGCTCTCTTTTGACTTCCCTAATAAACCTCATAATAGGAGAGCAAAGAAAAAAAGAAATAATTGAAAAGGTGCATTTAATGAGTGAACACTAAGGGAGGACTAGAGAATTAATCTAAGAAAGTCCATAAACAACCAACCAAGCAAACATATCAGCAGTAACATCTACCTTTGGGGGAGTGGGCTCAGAATTTATAGTGTTTCATTTTCTACAAAAAATTGCAAGACACTTAAAGGAACAAGAAATTGTGACCTATACCCTTTCTTGCTGAGTTGATTCTGACAGCAAACCTACAGGAGGACAGAGTAGAACTCTCCTGGATGGTTTCCAATACTGTCAATCTTTATGGAAGCAGATTACCACATCTTTCTGCTGTGGAGTAGCTGATAAATTTGAATATTTAATCTTTCAGTTAAAAGCTTAATGCTTAAACCATATGCTACTATCACCCCTTATAATATACACATGGGGTTTTGGGGAGATTAGCCAAAATAAATTATTTGAGGAAGCCCAGATTTTGGATATACCAAAAGAAGACTTCAAAGCAGACACTATAAATACATTCAAAGAATTAAAGAAAACCAGGTTTAAGAAATTAGTGGCAATTATTATAATAATAATAATGTCATGAGTGGTGCTAATGACTTGATTACTAGTTGAAAGGCCCGTTGTTCAAACCCTCCCAGAGGTGCCTCAGGAGGCAGATCTAGTGACCTACTTCTGAAATATCATGGCTTTGAAAACCATATGGAACAATCTACTCTTCACACATGGGGACAACATGAATTAGAATGGATTTGACAGCAACTACCAATAACAATAATATATCAAGTAGAAAATACCAACAGAGAGATGCAATGATAAAAACCAGTCAAATAGAAATTTTGGAGTTGAAAAGTAAAATGAGACATTTACTAGAGTCTTTAAAAAAAGATCTGAGATGACAGTAGCAAGAAAAGAAAAACCTTGAAGATAGCTTAATAGGAATATTGTAATCTGAAGGCCTGAAAGAAAATAGCATGATGAGAAAGTTAACAGAGCCTCAGAGTGAGTAGGACATCATCAAACATGCCGACATATGTGTCATGTGAGTCCCAGATGGAGAGACAAGAGAGAAAGAGCAGAGAAGAAAATGGTTAAGAGTAACGAATGCAAAGTTCCAAAATTTTATTTGAAAGATTAATACGAGCATCTCAGAAACTCAATAAATCTCAATAAATTTTCAATAAAGAATAAGAAAGAAAAGACCTACACCTAGATATATTATAGTCAGACTATTGAGAGACAAAGAGAAAAACTTGAAAGCAGCAAGAGAAAAATGACTCATTATGTGTACAAGAACAATATGATCAAAGTTGAATTTTCATCAGAAACAATGGCTGTCAGAAGGCAGTTGCATGACATAGTCCAAGTTCTAAAATACACAAAAAAAGAACTTCTAACTAAGCACTTTTTAATCTAATAAAATCCCACTTTAAAAGTAGTGAATCTTCCAAGAAAACAAATACAAAGAGCAGTTATTGCTATCAGAACTGCCTTACAAGAAATAGTAAGGCTCTTAGTCCTTTAGGCTGGAAGGAAATGACACCAGAGAGTAAATTGAATCCATATGAAGAACTAAAAAGCACAGGAAAAGATAATTATGTATGTAAATATGAAAGACAGAACTATATCTTTTTCTCTTTTCTTCCTGTATCATATTTTAAAAGCTAATTGCATAAACAATACTTAAAAAACTGTATTGTTGGGATTATAGCATAAAACCTGTAATAAATATCACAATAATACTGAAAAGAATGAGATAAAACTCAAACTCAATGCTATTGAGTCAAAATCAATTCATAGCTGATTCTCCACAGGGTTTCTGAGGCTGTAAATCTGAGGCTGTAGGCTATTGCCCATTATAGAGTTTGTCTTTCAATATGGCTTTTCTAGCATTATTTGAATGTGGACGACTGACTATGTGGATGCTCAGGACTATGTGAATGGGGGGTGTTGCCTTATCCACAAAGGAATTGCCTATCTACTATTCCACAAAGGGATTGGCCAGGCTCAGTTATCTACAGCAGATTGGCTAGTCTCAACAATAAATTGAACAGCTCTAGCTGCACAGATAGGATCTTCCCCTGTGAATGGAGAAGAAATAGACCTCCCCAAACCCAGTGAAAAGTAAGTAGGAAGATGCAGGGCATTCTTAGAGACAGCGCTAGCAGCCATGATTAAACTGAGACATGAGATGAGATGCGATGCAATGTGATGCAATGCGACTTTCTGGGTGGGGGGAAGCTAGTATTGGCAGGACTGAGAACTTTACTGGACAATTGAGAGGGAAAGCCAATATCGGCAGGACTTAGAACTTTATTGGACAATTGAGGGGGGTGGAGTGATGGAACACTTAGAGCTATGAGGCTGAAGGCTGAGGTGTCTGCCTGGACATTTCAGCAGCTGCCTTGACTATGTTATTACTCTGGATTATAACCTTTTGACCTTCCCAATATGGTTCTGTGTGGTCTGTGAGCTGTCACATCAGATTTCGGATCCAAAATAGGAAAGAAAGAGGTATGGTAATGTGGGAGACACGTCTGAACTCATGGGCATTCGTTTTGTGTTATTTTGCATTGTTGATTCTGTGGCCAGAGACATGTCCCCTCTGTAAAGTTGATAAACATCGCTATGGCTGCCCCCAAGGCCCTTGCTCTTTTAACATCTACCCATTTATGTAAGAGCAGCTAGAAATGCTGGTGTAACCTTTTGGTTAGCAGTACAACTTCCTACATAATTTATCACCATACCTTCCTAACGTAGAGTTAAACTAGAATAAACTTTCAATATAGTACTGGAAATTGAGAACAATTTGAAGCACTTATTATAGAGGATCAAGGAATGTAATCTTCAGTATGGATTGTATTTCAATATCAAGAAAACAAAAATTCTTACCACTGGTCCAATAGGCATTGCTATGATGGATGGAAAGAAGATTGAAACTGTCAACAACTTCATCTTGCGGATCCACAACTAACACCCTTGGTGCGAGCAGTCAGGAAATAAGGAGATGCAATGTAATGGGAAAATCTACAGTTAAGGACCTTTCCAAATTATTGAGAAGTAGTGATGTCATTTTGAGGACTAAGGTGTGTCTGATTCAGGCCATGGTCTTTCCGATTACTAGCTATGCATCCGAGAGCTGGACAATGAAAAAGGATGACAGGAAAGAATTAATGCCTTTGTGCTGTGGTGTTTGGGGAAGAACACTGAACATCCCATGAATGGCCAAGAAAATGAATAGATATGTCTTGAAGAGGGTGCAGCCAGAGTGCTCTTTGGAGGCAAGATGATGACTTTGCCTCACATACTTTGGACGTATTGCTAGAAGGTGCTATTCCTTGGAAAGGGACATGATCTTGGGAAGGATGGAGGGTCAGCAAAGGATAGGAAGACCCTCAACCAGGTGGATTGACAAGGTAACTGCTGAAATGGGCTCTTGTGTGTCAGGAAGTGAAAGGATGGTGCAGGACAGGACTAGGTTCAGATCTTTTGTTCATAGGGTCGCTATAAGTCATACTTGACTATATGGCACCTAACAACAACAACAACAACAACAACAACAGGGATTAAGTTGGTATCAATCCATAATGGAATGTTATGATCTGTAAAAAAAGCATTTTGTAATTCCTAGAGTAAGAAGAAAATTCCTAGAGTAAGAAGAAAATATTGTGTTCTTTATGAAGAAAATAATATAACAAAAGTCTAATAAATGTATGAAAAGATGTTCAACATTAGTAGTCATTATTGTTGTTATGTATCATTGAGTCAACTATCACCCTTAGTGACCCTGTCAATGACTCTGAACCTTGCCTTATCTAAGCCAATCTCACTGTCTGACACACCTGACCCTATTGCCGCAGTCACTGTCAATTCATCTCATCCAGAGTCTTCCTCTCCAGTGTTGATTCTTTACCCTCCTGGTGACATGCTCCAAGTATGTGAGAAGAAGCTTCAAAATTCTTGCCTCCACAATTCTTACCCTCTACAGTACAGGCTTATTTGTTTTTTTGACAGACTGTGGTGTGTTCAGTACTCTTTTCCAGCACCACAGCTCAAAGAAATCAATTCTTCTGTCATCCTTAATCATTGTCCAGCTCTCAGATGCTTAGCAAGCAATTTAAAAGACAATGGCATGAATCAGGTGCATCTTAGTCTCTAGATTGGCATCGTTGCTTTTTAGCTGTCTGGAGAGATCTTTGACAGCAGATTTACCCTGTACAACTCATCTTTTGATTTCCTGACTGCTAGTACCAAGAGTGTTGATTATGGATCCAAGCAAGCTGAAATTGTTAACGACCTCAATCCTCTATCTATCATGATACTGTCTATTGGCCTGGTGATGAGGATCTTTGTTTTCTTTATGTTAAGATGCAATCCATTTGATGGCTGCAATCTTTGGCCTTCTGCAGCAAATGCTTCAAGTCCTCCTCAGTTTTGACAAGCAAGCTTTTGTCATCTGCATAATGCACATTGTTGAATCTTCCTCCAATCCTGATGCCACATTCTTCTTCATAAATTTCAGCCTCCCAGATGATCTGTTCAGCATGTAGATTGAAAAGACGTGGGAAAAGGATACATCACTGATGTCCTCCTTTCCTGATTTTGAACCATGCAGAGTTCCCTTGATTTGTTTGGACAATGGCTTCTTAGTTTAGGTATAGGTTTTGCATGACCATAATCAGGTGTTTTGATTGCATATATGTTGTTGTATACCATAGAGTCAGAGTTGACCATACCTGACCCTCTGGCAGGTTTTCAGAGGCAGTTAATATCACAGGAGGAAATTGCCCATCCTCTTCCGCAGAGCTGCGTACCTTTAGGATCACAGTGCAGCTTCCTGCCACTAGGCCACTGAAAATAATAATTGTATGTATAATATAATAGATGTAGTAGTCATTAGTGAAATGCAAATTAAAACCACTTTACCACAGCTAGGTTGGCTATGATCAGAATAAGGGGAAATAACAAGTGTTAGTGAGGATATGGAAAGATTAGACACCTCATGCATTGCTAATGAGGTTTTTAAATGGTGTCGCTGCTCTGGAAAACATTGGTGGTTCATCAAAAGTTGACCATAGAATTACTGTTATTGGTTGTCATCAAGTAGATTCCAACTCTGGTGATCTCACATATGCAGAGTAGAACATCTCTGAAAGGTTTGCAAGGCTGTTATCTTTTGGAGGCAAATTTCTGGGCCTTTCTTTCAAGTCATGAGACGGTGGGTTTGAACTACTAACCTTTTGGCCAGTAGTCAAATCCTTAATAATTTATGCCACCCAAGAACATCTAGAATTACCATATTGTGTTGTTATGATTATATATTGTTGAGTCAGAACTGATCCATAGCTGACCCTATCCTGGGTTTCTAGAGACAGAAAGTCACACAGAAGGAGGTTGCCCATCTATCTACCACAGGACAACTGGTCAACTCAAACCATGTGCCTTCAGGTTGACTGTACAGATCTTTACCACTAGGCCACCAGAGCTCCCTAGAATTTTACTGTAAGATCTAACAATTCTACTCTTCAGTTAAGACTTAAAAGTCTAGAAAGCAGCACACAGGCATATACATGTACACCAATTCTCACAACAGCGTTATTCACAATAGTTAAAAAAATGGAAACAGTCCATGTGTACATTAAGAGATGAACAAACTCAACACAGCTCAACACATTGCTGTTGTGTCAGCACCAATTCATAGCTGGTCCTCCAGGAAGTTTTCAGGAGTCTCGAGATCACACGGAAGGAGATCGGCCATCTTTTCTTGGAGCAGTTGGTGGATTTGAACCACCAAAGTGGTGCAGCTTTTAGATTAACAGTGCAACTCCTTCTGGACTAAGCCATCAGATCTCCATACCAGATGAAGAGGTAAACAAAATGAACTATATGCATACCATAGAATGTTATTCAGCATAAAAATAGAGATGACATTCTCACGCATGCCACAACATGGAGGAATCCTAATTAAAGGTATGATTCTGAGGGAAGTAGGTCAAACACAAGATAACAATATTATATGCTCCCACTTACATGACATAACTATTGTTATTGTTGTTGCTGCGATTATGTGCCTTTGAATCAGAACTGACTCATAGCTGACCCTTCAGCAGTTTTTCAAAGACTGCAAATTAATGGGAGGAGTTGCCCATCTTTCTCCTTGGAAACAACTGATGGATTTGAACTGCATGTTGAACTGCAAGCAGTGTAACTCCTTACGAGTAGGCCACCAGAGTTCATAGATAAGGTAAATGCTTTGACACCAAAATTTATAAGTGATTCCCAGAGGTACATGGGAGGTTGGACTGGGAACCTTATTAGAAATGGATAGTAGTGATCATTGTACATAGTGACTGTAATTAATGCCACTGAATTGAACAGGTAAAATGGTTGAAATGGGAAATGTTTAAATTAGCTACACTTAAATACGAAGGAATAAGAAGTTAAATAAGAAGGGAAACAATGTAAAAGATATTAAGGTCAACAAAAGTATTAAATAACATTAGAAAATATTTATTTAATATAAAAGAAGGTAATAGAAAAGGAGGTACATATGAAAAAGCATGAAGTGTAAAAACCATATAGAAAATGGCAGACATAAGTGTAAGCATATTAACATTTCTATTAAACGTAAAATCTATATGCAGATGAGATCAACATGGAGGCTGGGGTCTGTGAGGAGGACTGTGGTATCAGTATTGGAGGAAGAGTCATCAACAAGCTGCATTATGTAGATGACAAAACCTCACTCACTGAAACTAAAGAGGACTTGAAGCACTTGCTGCAGAGAAGGTCAAGGACTGTAGCCTTCAATATGGACTGAAACTCAATATCAAGAAAACAAAGATTCTCACCACTGGGCTGTTTTCTGTCCTATGGCTGCAAACTCAGCAAGGATGGATATGTTCTGCACCTAGACTTACAGTCTGTCTAGCCTGCTGAGGCTTCCTAGTTCAGTCATTTCCTATAGAAAGACATCCTTTGGGGAGTTTTGTCTTGAGTAAGATACACACTCAATGGAACTGCATCACCATTGCATAGAGACTTTCCTTTCCTGATTTTCTGCTCTAGGCAGGAATAAAAGAGCGAACTCCTTGAAGTCTGAGTTGTAGACCTTACATTGTAGATTGGGAAAGATCAAATATTCCCCCCTTCACTTCCCCTTAATCCAGCTCCAGGAACTTGCATGTAACTTGAGGTGCTGACATAGACATTTGTTTCTGATGTTTGAGTACCTGTTTTTAAAAAAAGACTATCAACAAA
>NW_006399767.1:10753040-10758430 GCF_000299155.1 Elephantulus edwardii | reverse complement strand
CATTGAAATGAAAAATAAACAAATTAAATTAAAAAATTTAAAAAAAAAGACTGTAATTTGAAAACAGATTTTGTCATATTTCTTCTTTCAGAAAGTTTCATTAACCAGTTGTTGGGCCCCTTGACTAAGGTTAGGACTAATTGGAAGCATGGCTGCAAAATTAGTCATACGTATAGGTGGTAGGGGCTACATTTATCCTTCAAAGAGTCAAAATCAACTCAATAGCAATGAGTTTGATTTGGCCCTAAGGCTCACCGAAAATGACTCTCCCAAAATAGATCATAGACAATATTCAAATCCAACCATTGTTTTTCAGGTTAGGCAAGAGAGAGATTTCATTTAATTGGTTTTTGCATTTTCTTTTTATCTTAGATAAAGGGTGTGACTGGGTTTTTCCTGTTCTGAACAATGAGTGGATTGTTAGAAACGTTGCTTACATGTATATATAAATGTGTGTGTGTTTTGCCATGACTCCTCTGTTTTGGAAGTCTTTGGGGACAGATGATATTTATGAATGATGTCCCAAGGGCATAATCAGTATGATTCATTCTTGGAACCAGATTTATCCTTAAAGAGTGCCAGCTGCACCCAGTTCACAAATGATTGCACTTGAGACATCTTCCTATCCTGCTCTGCTCACAGTTTGGTGTCAGAAGGGTGTATTTTAGGGGACTTTCTACTTTTACAGGGATTTAATGTCCTGGGGACCTTGTTCTGTAAGGGTTTTTGACAAGGCAAAGACTTGTCATACTCTTGAGAAATAAGCTGTATTTTAGGATTTCAGAAAATGTACTCCCAAAGGCAGTTTTATTAATTTTATCATGAGAACAGTAAAACATTTCCTACTTATTGTCTGTCATTCATTAAATGATTCAGAAAAAAAATTCTGATGGTGTCATCTCTGCATTCACAGGACCCCAGTTAAGCAAGACGTATGGAGATTATTAATCATCTCTTTATTCTGCTTCTTGCCTTGTCAACAGCCACCCTGTAAATGGAGAAATTGATACATACTTTGATGATATAATTTTTATATTTTCCCTAGTAAAGCAGAATAAAAATTGGAGACTACATTCCTAGTCTTTATGCTACTAAGCTTTCTGTGTAAGGTTCACCACTACATAGTAAAATTGAAGTTCCTCTTGGATCTGACACTTAATTCTAGATATTGAGGCACACCCCACACATCCAGAAATCCCCCATGACCTATACAGAGGGATGTGTTCTTTAAAAAGTCCCATCGGTTCACTTCTCCTCAACCCAAAATCACCTCATCACAAAGGCATTCTCAGTTTATTGAGATTCACTCATTGAAACTCATGCTTTTCTGACTTTTCCCATGGTTGATGGCTCTGGAGCACTTGGTTGAACCCAGTCGTGGTTTCTCTGACTCCCTGCCATGTTTTCTGGTGTTTTCAAGACCACAGAGCTTTTTATCTTGGGGCAGTACCCTGCTTTTACTCTTTTCCACTCATGTTGCCAAATTAGACTTGTTATCAGCATCAAGATTAGGTAGGCACCCCCACCCCTCCCTTTCTTATTTTACTCATCTTTGAAATAGCTGCCTGATCTTGCCTTTTGGAAAGAAGACATTCGGTGAGCATGGACATGCACTCCAACCTGCACATCTGGTGGACAGGAGTGGAATTCCTGGATCAGTTCCTGGGTTTGTGGTCTCTGGGGGATTGTTTGTGGAATAACTCCACATCACATCACTTCACAGATAAGGAAGATGTCATCCCCACGGCATCTCTGATTTCAGCGCAAGTTTCTGAAACCCCCAAGCAGCTAATCTAGAACATGATGCTTTAAGCTGCTGTAATCACCAGCCAACTTTGAACATATGCCATGCATATGATGGCCTTCAGGAGATGGCCTGAGCTGGCTGTCTCCCCTCTTGCTATCAAAAGTGTTGGAGCCCAACACTGGGCATGGAGTGGGGGGACAGCTGTGAACCTGCCATCTGCATAATATTTGCTTAGAGCCCTTCTGAATATTAGGAGGCTGGTTTGATCCTAGTTGTTCCTAGTGTTCCAGGACTTCCTGGAATTCAACCTCACCCTCAAACCCAGAACTCATTTCTGTCAAGTTGAAATGGGCTCACAGCTGACTCTCCATTGGATTTTCAGAAGCTGTAAATCACTTGAGAGGAAACTGCCCATATTTCTCCTATGGAGCCACTGGGGTATTTAAATCACCAGAAAAAAGAACTGCCTTTGGGTTAAAAGCACAATTCCCTGTGGACTATGCCACTAGAGAGCTCCCTTAGGTTCACCCCACTACCAACAATTCACTTGAGCCTTCCTGTCTAAAACTAAGCTTCCTTACCCATCAAGTGGGAATAATTTCACCTGTTTTCCATGAGCCTGGGATCTTGGAACTCTTTTGGGAAATTGAGTCAGGATCCAATTAAGTAAGGCTGGAAGAGTGGGTCAGAACTCAAGAACTGAATAATAAGGCCAAGTTTTGTGGGACAGTGATACATGTCCCAAGCATGGGTACAAAGAACAACTGGAGCCGTTAAGTAAGTGGCGAGAGCTGACTAAGCAGAAGCACATGGGAATAAGCCTTGGTGGTTTTAGTTACTTGCAACAGAGAAATGAGAATTCCAGAACACCAAGTGCAAACTTAGGCTGTATTAATAGAAATAGCATGTTCAAAACAAGGGAGATGATGGCCAGGCCAGTGCTGATGAATTGTCTTTTGCTTTGGGCTCCATCCTTAAGGGAGCGGTAATATTCTGGAGCCTACGTGGGAAAGACTAACCAGCGTGGAAAAGGGTATGCACTCCCAAGTCTTCTGGGGATCAGCAGAGAGGATAGAGGATGATTGCCTTAGGACCTGGTAGCTAATGATGTGTGCTTAAATGGTTTCATTTGTAAAAAGACATCTGATTTGTTCTCAAGGCCCAAAGAACCAATCTAGATTTTTTAATTTTTTTTTAAATTTGGCTTAAGGAGGAAGTTTTCTTCTCTTCCTTCACCCATCCTCCTTCTTTCCTTTCCTCCTCTTCTTTTTTCCTCAAATGTACCCTATTAAGGATTGGACTCTGCTCCCCAGAGGTATGGATTATAAATCCTAACCCCTATATTTAGTGTTATCATCCCATCTGGGATTGAATTTTCTTTTCTGTGTTAATAAGACAAAATTAATATAGGATGGATCTTAAGTCAATCCTTTTCTGTCTGATCAATCCTTAAGTCACTCTCCTAAAAGAGATTAAGCAAGCTGGTGAGAAGCAGAAATAAGTCAAGAGAGATGCCAAGTGACGTGAAGATTCCATAGGAGCAGGAGCTTAAAGAAACAAGGCCCTTCTACCATTGTCAACAGAGCCTCCCCTAACACTAACACTCTGGATTCAGATTTCTACTTTCCTAAGGGGAGCTCTAGTAGTGTAGTCCATAGGCAGGTGGCCATGCTTCTTTGACAGTTCAAATCCCCAGCAGCTTCTTGGCAAAAGATGAAACAATCTTCTCTTGTACAAGTTACAGCCTCGGAAACTCAATGGAAGGTCAGGTAGGGGTCAGTTTAGACTTGATAATACAGAATTTTTAGTTTCCTAAACTGTGAGAAGGTAAGCATCTGTTAAAGCTATCCAATTATAAGTTCTGTTATAGCAGCACCAATAACTAGCATTGTTATTATGTGCTGTCGAGTCGCCTGCAACTCATAGCAACCCTGGATAAAAGTGCTCTGAGGCCTGCCCTACCCTGAGCCAGTCTCTTTTGTCTCCAACACACCTACCCCTATTACCCTGGTTATTGTTTTCATTCATCACATTGAAGTCTTCCTTTGCTGTGCTGTCCCTCCACCCTTCTGACCATGATGTCCTTCTTCAAGGACTGGTCCCTCCTGGCCACATGCCCAAAGTATGTGAGACAGAACTTCAAAATCATAGCCTCCAAAGAGAAACTTGGTTTCACCCTCTCCAAGAGAGACTGACTTGTTTTCTTGGCAATCCATGGTATATTCAAGACTCTTCTCCAGCATCACAACTCAAAGGCATTAATTCTCCTTCTGTCATCCTTAGTCATTATCCAATTCTCTGATGCATAGCAGCAAGTAATTGCAAAGACCATGACTTGGATCAGTCACACCTTAGTCTCTAGACTGACATAGTTGCTTGTCAGTACTCAGGAGAGGTTCCTGACAGCATATTTTCCAAGTGCAATTCGTCTTTTGATTTCCTGACTGCTGGTGCCAAGAGTGTTGATTGTGGAGCCGAGCAAGCTGTAATTGTTAACAGCAAATATAGGCCCCCTGATAGCAGTATTATCTCCTAGCATCATTCAGAGAAATTATAATAAAATATGTAACACATTCATATGATGCAAACAAACATTTAAACACAAACCATAAACTATAATAAAAGGAGAAACTTCACTTATATTTTTGTACTTTGGTAGAAACAGTTCAGCCACAACTTGTTATGATCCACACAGTCAAATGCCTTTGCCAATAAAACACAAATAGACATTCTTCTGGTATTCCTTACTTTCAGCCAGAATCCATCTGACATCAGCAATGATATACCTGGTGCCATGGCCTCTTCTAAATCTCACTTGAACTTCTGGTAGTCTAGCCTTTTTTTAATGATTTTCAGCAGTATTTTGCTTGCATGTGATATTAATGATACTGTTCCATAGTTTCACATTCAATTGGATCACCTTTCTTAGGAATGGGAATAAATATGGACCTCTTCCAGTCCATTAGCCAGACAGCTATCCTCTAAATTTCCTGGCATAGACTGGTGAGCATATTCAGCACGGCATCTGTTAACTGAAACAAGTCAATTTGTAACCCATTGATTCCCAGGGCCTTATTTTTTGCCTATACTTTCAATGCAGTGTCTACTTCCTCCTTCATTACAATTGGCACCTGTTCATATCATACTTTCTGAAATTTTTCAGTGTCAATCAATTCTTTCTGGTACAGACTCTGTGTATTCCCTCCATCTTCTTTTGATGCTTTCGGGTCATTAAATATACTGTCCATAGCATCTTTTGATATTGCCACACAAGGCTTAAATTTGTTTTTCTCAGTTCTTTCAGCTTGAGAAATGCAGAGCAAGTTCTTTCCTTGTTAGTCTCCAATTCTATAACTCCGCACATTTCATCATAATATTTTACTTTGTCCTCTGAGCTGCCCTTTGAAATCTTCTGTTTAGCTCTTAAATTTCAGCATGTTTTCCTTTTGCTTTGGCTTCTCAAATGCTCCAGTGTAATCTTTAGAGTCTCTTCTGACATCCATTTCTATTTTTCTTTCTCCTCTGTTTTTCTAATTAACTTTTGTTTTCTTCATGGATTATATCCTTGATAACATCCCACAACTCATCTGGTCTTTGATCATTGGTGTCCAATGCCTCAAAACTATTCTTTTTTTAAAAATTA
>NW_006399767.1:10747836-10751582 GCF_000299155.1 Elephantulus edwardii | reverse complement strand
GGAGTGAGATGCCTCCTACCGTCAAAACTATTCTTAAGATAATCTTGAAATTAAAATGGAATTGATTCAAAATCATATCTTGGCTCTTGTGGACTTACTTTAATTTTCATTGATGATTTGACCCACACTCTACCCCTGGCCTAGTTTTGACTATCGATATTGAGCTTTTCCAAGGATTTCTTCCACAAATATAGTCAATCATCATCACCAGGAGAGAGGCATGTGTAAAGTTGTTATTTCTGTCTTTTAAAAATGGTATTGCAATGAATAAATAATTATAAATACAAAATTCAATCATTCTATTTCCAGCTTTATTTCTATCACCAAGATCATATTTTGCAACTACTATTCCTGCTTTACTGTTTCCTAATTTTGCGTCCCAGCCTTCAGTATTTATTGCATCTCAATGTCAAGAAAACAAAGATTCTTACCACTGGACCAATAGGCAACATCATGATAGATGGAGTGGAGAGTGAAATTGTCAACAGCTTCATCTTGCTTGGATCCACAATTAACACCCTTGGTACCAACAGTCAGGAATTAAGAAGACACATTGCACTGGGAAAATCTATGTTTAGAGACCTCTCAAAATTATTGAGGAATAATGATGTCAGTTTGAGGACTAAAATGTTTCTGATTCAGTCCATAGTCTTTCCAATCACTTGCTGTGCATCTGAGAACTAGACCATGAATAGGGATGATAGAAGAATAATTGAAGCCTTTGAGCTGTGGTGTTGGAGAAGAGCACTGAACATAGCCAAGAGAACAAATGTTATGTCTTAGAGAGAGTGCAGCTGGTGTGTTCTTTGGAGGCAGGAATGATGAGGCTTCACCTCACGTACTTTGGGCATGTTACTAGGAGGGGCTATTCCTTGGAGAAGACATGATGCTGGCAAGGGAGGAGGATTGGCAAAGGAAAGGAAGACTCTCATCCAGGTGGACTGACATGGTGATTGCTGCAATGAGCTCTTGTGTGTCAGGAAGTGTGAGGATTATGCAGGATAGAGCAAGGTTCGGGTCTCTATGAGTCATATTTGACTTGATGACACCTAACAACAACAACAGACAGTGCATTGTAGAATATGAAAGCATAGCATCTGAAGCCACATTTTCTGGGTTTGTATCTCAACCCTGTTACTTCCTAGCTGTGTGACATTAAATAAAAATATTAATTCTACAGCCTAAATACTAAATTGGAAGCAGGAGTGGCATCCACTTCTAAATGGCTTGCCTCTGGAAACTATGAATGTGGAGAAATGATGAAAGTTATACAAGTGTTCAGGTTTTTTGTTCATAGGGTTTTATGTATCATCTACAACTTGATGACACTTGACAACTTAAATACTAAATCGATAGCATCTGAGTTGGTGCTGTTTTAAAGGTGGTTTTAAAGGACAGAGCAGGACTGCCCCATAGAGTTTCCAAGGCTGTAAATATGTTTTTAATGTGGGGTTTTTTTTAAATTAGTTTGCATACAATAATTTGTTTACATTGTATTTCATTCCCTTACCTGTGTTTAAGATAATCCCTCACATACATTGTGCTTAAATCCTCGTAAGAGCAGACTGCCTCCTCTTGCTCTGAGGTGCAGCAATCCTGGGTTCCGCTTGCTGACCTTCAGTGAGGCAGCAGAGTGCTTAACTACCACAACCCCTGAGGTCTGTGAACACTTGGGCAAGTTCTGTAACCTCTCTAAACCTCAGTTTCTTCATCTGAAAAATGGGGGTAATAATGGTATTTGTCACCTAGAGTTGTGATGACTAAATAAAGTTCAAAAAACAAAAAAACCAAGTCAAACTATTGCTGTCATTAAATTCCATGTACTAGAGATGTTATTATTCATTAAATAACTGTGACTTTATGACTTTATAAAGAATCATCTATAAGATGATGAGGTAGATGTATATCTTGATTCTAGTGATTGGTAATGACTGTACTTATATGAGAATACGAAATGTCACAATAAATAAAAGAGATCAGTCTAGATCATTTGGTTTTGATATTATCCCATATTCTATAAAATACAACCAAAAGACTAATTGGATAAAAAAAAATAAATTCGTTGTACATATTAGCTCTTATTATTCGGCTTAGTTCTCCTTTGCCAATAAGTAACCATGATCTGTTTAAGTTTCTTGCCTGTTCTTCTAGAGCTTCTGAATGTATGTGTAAGCAAATATGACTATCAAGTCTTATTCTCTCTTTCCCGCCCCCAGAGGAATCTATTACGCACATTGTTCAGCACCTGGCCTTGTTCCACTTGATAGTGTATCTTGGAGATTTTTCCACCTCACTACAAAGAGCACTTCCTCATTCCTCTTCACAGCTGCACATATAAGGAAGCACTTTCTAACAATTAGAGCTTGTTTGAAGATAAGATTCTATCATTGGCAGCATTCAGGTGAAGGCTAGCCAGGCTCATCTCAGAAATGACGGAGCAGGGATTTATGTGTCAGCAAGGCAGTCAGGTTCAAACACCTCTACTGTTCCCTCCAACTGAAATTTCCTGATCCTTTCTCTGTTGAGTCTCCCAGGGAATCAAAGAACATTTAAAACCACTTTAGAAATGATCTTGCTGCTTTGTTTGTCTGAGTGGGTTCTGATTTGGGGCACAACCAACCCTGGGTGATAGAACTTAGGGAAGCTTAGGACAGCCCTGGGCTGTCTCTAAAGGCAGGGGCCTATAGGCTAATGTCTCACTCGCCTTTAATACCATCGCTCATTATTCTGATTCAGCTGGTGGAAGAAGTGCTGAGTTCCAGAGAGATGCTGAGCCAAACTTTGGTAGACACAGTCTTCCTAAAATACGTGCCCCCCACTTCTTAGCCTGGAACTTTGAAAGTAAACCTTTGATGGTGGCTGGCATGACTGGCCTTCCAAGGCTCCCTCCCTTTGCCTGCTCTTTCCTGACTGAAGAGGGAGGTAAGATACTAGTTGAGCTTCCATCTATCAATAGACCAATCAACATAGCATAATGGTATCTTGGTTTGTAATTACAGAAGGTGGTAGGTGACTGTAGGTCACTGTCCAGATAGTTTCAAGTTCTCATCAGCCCCATAGAGTCTGGGATATCCCCCTGGATATGAAGCCTTTTGAGTCACTGTCACATCATTCCATAAATCTATAAAAAATGTATGTGCTGCTGAAAGCAAGCAAGCATTTTCCAGGTAGTAGTTCTTTGGATAGAGTAGCTGTGAACAGGGCCCCTTGCATGGTGTTCAGACAAAGTAGCCAGAGCCAGTGCAGATAGGGTGGATAGAAGAGCAAGAAGGCTGCTAGGGACTAGCTCTGAGTGGGGCTGGGCCTTCTGGAATCAGACTGTAAAAGCAAATTCATTTTCAATGATCCTTCTATGGCACCTCCAAGCTACTCAGATAAATAGGCCCCAAACCCACCAGTTTGCTGTGGAAGCTCAGCTTTAGGACACATGTCCTCAAGTCCTGAACTTCCACTTCCACCCACAGAAACTCAGGAGCTATCAGTACTTAGTGGGTTTAAAGGGAAGTTTTAGTAGATCTTGAAAGTATACTTGTTTCCCAATAGCAGGAAACTAGAAGGAATATGTTGTTGTTGTTGTTAGGTGCCGTCGAGTCGTTTCCGACTCATAGCGACCCTATGCACAACAGCCCTAAACCTTGCTCTATCCTGCGCCAACCGCCCCGCCTCTGACACACCCATCCCGATTACCCCAGTCACTGAATCAATCCATCTCATAGAGGGTCTTCCCCTCCTGCGCTGTCCCTTCA
>NW_006399767.1:10740236-10746806 GCF_000299155.1 Elephantulus edwardii | reverse complement strand
GCTGACTCTGAGAAGAATGGGAATCCCAGAACATTTAATTGTGCTAATGCGAAACCTGTACTTGGATCAAGAGGCAGTAGTCAGAACAGAGCAGGGCAACACTGTGATTGATAGAAGGAATATACTTATTAATTTTTTTCTTTTTGGAAGTATAATTTATAGTAAACTCTATGTGTTAAATGTGCACAATTTGTTAAATTCTCACTTATGCATACACCTGTGATGCTATCATCACAATCAAGCTAACCTATCACCGCAGTGATTGCTTTTTTGTTTCTGGTGGTGAGTACTAGCAAGTCAGAACTGACTCAGAGTTGACCCTCCAGTGGGTTTTCAAAGGCAGGAGGAGACTGCCTATCTTTCACACCTGCAGTGTTTCACTCACCTACATTGTATTTAAATCTTTACAAAAGTAGACTGCCTCATCTTTCTCCTGGGGTGCAGCAATGTGGGGTTCTGACTGCTGACCTTTGTTGGAACAAGTTAGTGCTTAACTACCACAACCACTGAGCTCTTCTGTGTACATTTGGGCAAGTTCTGCAACCTCTCTGAACCTCATTTTTCACATCTGAAAAATGAGGATAATAATTACTTGCTATGAATAAGAGAGCTGGACAATAACTAAGGATGATAGAAGAAGGATTAGTGCCTTTGAGTTGTGGTGCTGGAGAAGAGTGTTGAACATACCTTGGACTGTCAGGAGAACAAACAGGTATGTCCTGGAGTGGGTGAAACCAGGTTGCTCCCAGGAGGCAAGGATTTTGAAGCTCTGTGTCATGCTGTTTGGGCATGTGGCCAGAAGGACCAGTCCTTGGAGAAGAACATCCTGCTTGGAAGAGTGGAGGGACAGTGCAGCAGAGGAAGACCCAGGCTGAGATATTGACTCAGTGACTGAAGAAATGAGATTAATTCTATCAGAGACAATGAGATTGGCTTCAGATAGGGCAGGGTTCAGAGCTGATGTACATAGGGTCGTGATGAGTAACAGGCAACTTGATGGCACATAACAACAACAATGACAATGGTATTTATCACCTAGAGTTGTGATGACTAAGTGAAGTTTTCTAAATGAAAAACCAAGCCAAGTAGTTGCTGCCATTAAATTTCATGTACCTATTAGCTCTTGGCTTAGTTCTTTTCTGTCCATAAATAACCATGATATTTTTAAGTTTCTCACCTATTCTTTTTTTTCATATTATTTTATTGAGATATTAATCTTATCGCACATGGTCAAAGAATACACACATAGTAAATGAAGTATAATAGGATGCATTCAAACGTCATAGCCAATGATCCCACACTTGTCTATGATCTCACTAATATAAAACCACATCCACACTTCAGTGGCCAGAGCTTCCTTAACTGTGAGCTGTTTGAAGCAACTAGTTTGGGCACTAGTGACTATTGTTTTAGAAAATATGGAACACTTCACGAATTTGTGTGTCATCCTTGCACAGAGGCCATGCTAATCTCTGTATCATTCCAATTTTAGTTTATGTGCTGCCGAAGTGAGCACTAGTTTATCACCTATTCTTATAGAGCTTCTAAGTGTATATGGAAGCAAATATGACTATCAAGTCTTATTCTCTCTTTTCAGCACTTGCCCCTTTTCCACTTGAGAGTGTACCTTGGAGACTTTTTTCACATCACTACAAAGAGCACTTAAAATCCCATTACCCCGAATATTTCCTTGGTGGTGGTGTTGCTGAGTACTATAAAATCTGAACTGACTCATACTTGACCCTCCAGTGGATGTTCAGTAAAATACATGAGAGGAGATTCACCTTCTTTCTCCTGCAGAGCAGTTGGTAGATTTGAACCACACCCATTTGGACTGGCAGTGCAGTTCTTTACGACTAAGCCACCAGAGCTTCCTAAAGGTTTCCTTGTTGTTGTTGTGTACCATTGAGTTGGAACTGACCCATAGCTGACAGTCCAGAAGGTTTACAGAGGCAGTTAATCGCACAGGAGGAGATTGGCCATCCTTCTCCCGAAGAGCAGCTGATGGATTTCGAAGCACTAGGGCCCCGGAGCTTCTCTTTTAAATTCTTCCCTTTTTGCTCTTGCTTCCCCTGCCTGTGCAGGATGACGACTAGTTGGCTTTTTTGAGCTCTGGTGGCCTAGTGGCAAGAAGATGTGCTGCAATCCCAAAGGCGTATGGTTCGAGGCCACCAGCCACTCTGCAGGGAGAAAGATGGGAAATCTTGTCTTGTGCTGTTAACTGCTTCTGAAAACCTGCCAGAGGGTCAGTGACAGGTTGATTCTGACTCTACGGTACATAACAACAACTATAGATTAGTATGCATTTTCTAGAATATTTTATAAGTGGAATAATTAAATATGCATTCTTTTTTCCTCTTATCATAATTATTTGTGGATTCATTCATATTATTGCATTTGTTGCTGAGTAGTATTCTAGTGTCTGTATAGACAATTTATCCATTTTAAAAAAATTTTTTTATTAATTTCAATGGACATTTACAATTTATCCATTTTTTAAAAAAAGTTTAGAAAACTTTTGCTAATTGTTTTGTTTTTGTAATTTTAAAGAACGTTTACAGAAAGGTTGGGTTTCCATTTTTTCACTGTTGCACATTTTTCTCCATTCCCCTTACCCCAGTCCACTTTTCAATACACCTCTTGTCCTGATTGTTTTTATACCCACGAAGTACTAAAAGAAGATGGAAAGAGTAGAGTTACTGTACCAAAAGGAATTGGCAGAAACAGAAGAATTTAATGAGACAACATATAAGCAAGAGCCTGTGGTGATGAGGGATGAAGTTCAAGCTGCTTTGAAAGAATTGGCAAAAAATAAGGCCCCAAGAATTGACAGTATACCAGTTGACATATTTCAACAAATAGATGCTGCTCTAGATGTGCTCACCAACTTGTGCCAAGAAATCTGGAGGACAATCACTTGGCCAACCGAGTGGAAGAGATCTATATTTGTTCCCATCCCAAAGAAAGGTAATCTGACAGAGTGTGGAAATTATCAAACAATATTGACATATTTCAGCAAACAGATGCTGTCCTGTATGTGCTCAGCAAGTTATGCCAAGAAATCTGGACCACCTGACAGAATATGGAAGTTATCGAACAATATCATTAATATTACACACTAGCAAAATCCTGCTGAACATTATCCAGAAACGATTTGAACAGAAGATTGATAGAGAATGACCAGAAATAACAAGATGGGTTTAGAATAAGTTGTGACATTAGTGATATTATTGTCAATGTCAGATGGATCTGGCAGAGAGTAGA
Organism: Elephantulus edwardii; assembly: GCF_000299155.1. Classification (NCBI taxonomy): domain Eukaryota; kingdom Metazoa; phylum Chordata; class Mammalia; order Macroscelidea; family Macroscelididae; genus Elephantulus; species Elephantulus edwardii. Next base: position 10,743,542 of record NW_006399767.1, on the reverse strand, counting down.
GAGTATCAGAAAAATGTCAATGTGTTTCATTGTCTATGCAAAGGCATTTGACTGTGTGGATCACAATAAATTTTGGCTAACCTTGAGGAAAATGGGAATCTCATAACACTTGATCGTGCTTATACAAAACCTATACTTGGACCAAGGAGCAGTCTTGAGAACAGAGCAAGGAAACAATTCATGGTTCAAAATCAGGAAAGGAGTGCTTCCTGTTCCCATACCTTTTCAATTTGTATGCAGAACAGATCATTCAAGAGGCAGGAGTTTATGAAGAGGAGTGTCACATCAGGATTGGAGGAAGACTCATTAACAACCTATGATATGGAGATGACACAACCTTGTTTCTTGAAACTGAAGAAGACCTGAATCACTTGCAAAATGTCAAAGACTGTTGTCTTCAATATGGCCTGAAGATCAATATCAAGAAGACAAAGATTCTTACCACTGGGCCAATTGGCAGCACCATATTAGATGGAAAAGAGATTGAGGTTGTTAGCAATTACAGCTTCTTTGGATCCACAATCAACACCAGCTGTTAGGAAATCAAAAGATGAATTGCATTAGGAAAATCTGCTCTCAGGAACCTCTCCAGAGTGCTGAAGAGCAATGACAGAAGTCTAGACACAAGGTGAAACTAATTCAGGTTATGGTCTTCCCAATTACTTGTTATGCTTCAGAGAGTTGGACAATGACTAAGGATGAAGAAGAAGAATAGATGCCTTCAAGTTATGGTGCTGGAGAAGAGTCTTGAACATACCATGGAATGCCAAGAAAACAAATAGGTCTGTCTTGGAGAGGGTGAAACCAACTATCTCTTTGGAGGCTAGGATTTTGAAGTTCTGCCTCACTTACTTTGGGCATGTGGCCAGGAGATATCTGTCCTTGGAGATGGACAACGTCCTCAGAATGGTGGATGGACAGTGCAGGAGAGGAAGATCCCAGATGAGATGGATTGATACAGTAACTTGGTGCAATTGGGGTTGGTGTGTCAGAATTGATGAGACTGGCTTGGAACAGGCAAGGGTTACTACTATGCATTGCAGGCAACTCAATGAACAAGACAAGTCTGGAGGCAGGAGTGGCATCCACTTCCTAAACAACATGCCTTCAGAAACTCTATGAACTTTAATAAATGTTGATAGTTGAAGAGGGGCTTCAGGCCTTTTTTTCATAGAGTTGCTAAGTCATGTTCAACTCAAAGGCAATCAACAACAACAATAACAATAACATCATTAATACCACGTGCAAACAAGATTCTGCTGGAGATTATCCAAAAACAGATTAAGTTTCACTTCTTTTGCATATTGAGATCTAATTAATCTAGCAACATATGTTGCCAATACGTGCGGGAGTAGGGGGAAGATTTACTTCCTCCCATGAAGGATCTTTTTATCTTTATTAAAAGTCAACTAGCTTGCTGTATCACACTGTGTCATAGCTCCAGCTCAGAGCTAGCACATAGAAAAGGATGAGATGTGTTGGAGTACAGTACTGAATATTCCAGGGACTGCCAAAAGAACAAACAACTATATCTCAGGGAAAGTGCAACCCAAGTGCTCCTTAGAGGCATGGATGATGAAACTTCATCTCACATACTCTGGGCATGTTGTTAGGAGGGAGATGGAAAAAGTCTTTAGAAAAAGTCATTCTTGTGAAAAAGGAAGAGTCAGCAGAAGACAAGACCTTCAATAAGATGAATCGATGTAGTGAGTGTAGCAATGGGCTTGAGTATATCAGAGCTTGTGAGGATGGTGCAGGACAGGGCAGGTTTCAGATCTGTTCATAGGGTCACTATGAGTTGTATTCAACTTGATAGCACCTAACAACAACAGTGACAAAGGGAGGTCTGGTAGCCTAGTGGGTAAGGCCTTATGCTACCAACCCAAAGGTGGGCAGTTTGAATTCACTAGTTGCTCCTTGGAAGAAAGATGAGCAGTTTCCTCCGACATGATTTACAGCTTCTGAAACCCTATTGGAGGAATCAGTTATGAGTCAATGGTGACTTGATGGCAATGAGGATTTTGGGAGCAGAGTCATTACTTGATTCCAATTCATGAAAACTCCATTTGTGTCAGCCAGGCTCTGTTCCATAGAGTTTTTAATGGCTTTTCGTGGGGAGGTGGATCATCAGCCCTTCAGTTTATTTTCAAAGGTTACTCACTGGCTCATTTAGATGCAAAGGCCATCCTTGTCCCTTTGTCTCTCCGCTGCTTCTAAAAATGGAAGGATATTTGAGTTTATAAGAGCCACTATCATTTCTGTACATTTTCCTACCCATATCTGATCTTGACTTTTTCCATGGGGAGACTTTGAGAGTGAGATTAAGACCTAGAATTTACAGCTGACTCCCAGTTGTTGTTGTTGTTAGGTGCCATTGAGTTGAGTACGACCCATAGCAACACTATGAACAACAGATCCGAACCCTGTCCTATCCCGGGCCATCCTCACACTTCCTCACACGAGAACTTATTGCAGCAGTCACCATGTCAATCTGTCTGGTTGAGAGTCTTTCTCTCTTTCACTGTCCCTCCACTTTTCTAAGTGTGATGACCCTCTCCAAAGACTAGCCTCTTCTAGCAACTTGCCCAAAGTATATGAGGTGAAGCTTTGTCATCTTTACCTCCAAGGAGCACTCTGGCTGCACTTTCCTCAAGACATATTTGTTTATTTTTTTGTCAGTCCATGAAATATTCAGTACTCTTGTCCAACACTACAACTAAAAGGTGTCAATTCTTCTTCTGTCATCCTTATTCATTGTCCAGCTCTCAGATGTATAGCAAGTGACCAGAAAGACCAGGGCCTGAATCAGACACACTTTAGTCCTCAAACTGACATCATTGCTCCTTGATAATTTGGAGAGGTTCTTGACTGTAGACTTAGCTAGTGCAGTTGTTGTTGTTATGTGCCGTTGAGTCGCTTGTGACTCATAGCGGCCCTATGTACAACAGCCCTAAACTCTGCTCTGTCCTACACCAATAGCACTGTCTCCAATACACCCATCCTGATTACCCCAGTCACTGAATCAATCCACCTCATAGAGGGCTTTTCCCTCCTGCTCTGTCCCTCCACCCTCCCAAGCATGATGTCCCTCTCCAAGGACCGGTCACTCCTTACATGTCCAAAGTATGTTAGATGGAGCCGCAGAATCCTTGCCTCCAAGGAGCTTCCCTGTATAACCCTTCCCAGGATGAATCTGTTTGTTTTCCTACTAGTCCATGGTACCCTCAATACTCTTCTCCAGCACCACAGCTCAAAGGCATCAATTCTCCTTCTATCCTCCTTAGTCATTGTCCAACTCTCTGATGC
>NW_006399767.1:10738854-10740135 GCF_000299155.1 Elephantulus edwardii | reverse complement strand
CTATTGTGAACAAAGCCGCGATAAACATGGGTGTGCATATATCTGCTTGGATGTCGGTTATGGTCTCTTTAGGGTATATTCCCAGTAGTGGAATTGCTGGGTCAAATGGTATCTATATTTGCCACTTTTTGAGAAAGCACCACACCATTTTCCACCACAGTGGTTGCACCAAACTGCCTTCCAGAGTAGTTATACCATTTGAGATGTAATAGATATTGAAGGCTGTATTCTTTGATCTTCTGCAACAAATGCCTCACGTATACCTCACTTTCAGCAAGCAAGTTTGTGTTATCTGCATAATGCGGATGGTTGATGAGTCTTCCCTGATATTGATGCCATAGTCTTCTCCATAGAGTCTGGTTACTTGAAAAATTTGCTTAGCATATAAATTGAGTAGGTATGGAGAGAGGATACCACGCTGATGTAGTTCTTTCTTAATTTAAAGTATGTAGTTTTCCTTTGAGTTGTGGTGCTAGAGAAGAGTATTGAACATACCATGGACTACCAAGAGAAAAAACAGATCTGTCCTGGACAGGGTGAAATCAGGATGCTCTCTGGAGGCAATGATATTGAAGCTCCATCTCATATACTTTGGTCAGAAGGGACCAGCCCTTGGAGAAGGACACCATGCTTGGAAAGGTGGAAGAACAGCACAGGAAAGACTCCAGATGAGATGGCTTGACATAGTGATTTGCAGTAATCGGGGTAGATGTGTCAGAGTCAGTGAGACTGGTTCACGATAGGGCTATTGTGCATAGGGTCACTATGGGTTGTAGGCAACTTGACAGCACATAACAACAACAACAACAACAACAACAACAACAGTGTTCCCTTGCTCTGTTCATGCAATTGCCTCTTGCTCTAGGCATAGGTTTCATATGAGCACAATTAAGTGCTTTGAGATTATTATTCTTAATGTTAGCTGTAACTTGTTTTGATCTACAGAGTCAAACACTTTTGCATAGTCAATAAAACATAAAAAGACATTTTTCTGGTATTTTTTACTTTCAGCCAGTATCCATCTGATATTAGCAGTGATATCTCTGGTGCCACAGCCTCTTCCAAATCCTGCTTGAAATTCTGGTAATTCCCTATATATTATTCCAGCTGTTTTTAAGTGACCTTCAGCAGTATTTTGCTTGTATATGATATTAATGATGTTGTTCGATAGTTTTCACATTCAGTTGGATCACCTTTTTTAGGAATGGGAACAAATATGGATCTTTTCCAGGCAGTCAGCCAAAAAGCTCTCTTTCAAATTTTCTAGCATAGACTGTTGGG
>NW_006399767.1:10717275-10738229 GCF_000299155.1 Elephantulus edwardii | reverse complement strand
ATTCATTGTTGTAGATTTGTCCCCTCCCAAGGCCCCGCCCCACCAGACATTACCCTCTTGGAAAAGTAAAAGAAAAGTTTCTTTCATTATTTTAGTGCATCCATGGCTTCTTCATCTGTTAGGTAAAACCTGTCAATTGCTATCCCATCAGTTCCTGGGGCCTTATTTTTTTGCCAGTCCCTTCGGAAGAGCTTGAACTTCTTCCTTCATTACCTTTGGCTCTTGTTCATATGGTACTTCCTGAAATTTTTCAGTGTCAGTAAATTCTTTTTGGTACAATGACTCTGTTGTCACAAGCCTTGAGCCTTAATTAATTACTCATAGACATATTACAAAAGCCAATTATAATTTATTGATTCATTAATTAATTCCTAGCAATAATCAATTGCAATTTATCTACATTGCAATTCATAAATTCCTCGCCTAGTTCAGCAGTTCACAGCCACCAGTGTGGCCAGGGTTAGCCACTCACAGTCACGGATATGGCCAAAATCAGCAGCTCACAGCCACTGGTGTGGCCAGAGTTTTTGGCTCCAAAAAAAGCCTTTGGCTCTTCAGTGTTCAGCTCATTGTCTTTGGTAGAAGTGCCCTTTTAGTTGGGATCCCAGAGTTTATATACTTTGGGATGTGTTACATTGTAGTCAACCAATAACATTCAAACTTTGGGTTTCATTATATTCAACCAATAATATTAAGAATCACAACATTCAAACTTTTGGTTTTACCAAACAAGTTGTATGACAATTATATTAGTTCCAAAACAACATCAGTTTGACCAATCATGTTCTAAACCAGTTATATTCCCTTAGTATCATGGGTAGTAATAAGTCACAATTCCTTATCAGGGGTTTACACGTGTTGTGATCAGTGGGGACTCATGGCTACTAAGGGCCTGTGTGGGCATGTTAAACTGTTGAGTATATTTTTTCACAAATATTCTTAACTTATTTTCTAACATATATAAAATTTCTCCACATTTCTTATTCTTATTTCTAATCTATAGCATAGCAAATTCCTATACATTTCTTATTCTTCTAACATATAACAAAGCACATTCCTACACATTTCTTATTCTTCTAACATATCACAAAGCAAATTCCTAACATATTTCTTATTCTTATTTCTAACTTATAACATAGCAAATTTATTATATTTTCTCATACTTAAACTGTTCATAACACTCTGTGTATTCCTTCCATGTTCTTTTGATGTTTCCTGAATGTTGTTAACTCTAAGTTAGACCTTGGTTGCAAACTCATTCTCTTAACACCCTTCTTGTTATTTTTAAAAGACTAAGACACTTTCTTCCAAAGAACCTCTGGATATGCACCAACCTTTAACCTTTTTGTAGACAGTGGTAGAGAGCATGAACTTTGACATTCACACTTGGTATCAGTAGCATTTCTCTCCTGGAGGTGAAATTTTCTTTTTTTCCTTTTATTTACCTGTGTTTTCTAATTTGTCCACATGGCACACTCATACCCCTCCACACCTCTTCCTCCATTTTAATGTTTCATTGGCTCTTGGTAAAAGCTTACATGATGAACCATTTGTTCAGGTTCAATCACTGCAACGTGTCGGTGCTTTCCCATTTCCACTCCTGCTTTGAAACTTGTCATAGTATGTTATTGTTGTTATGTGCCATTGAGTCGCCTGTGATGTATAGCAATCTTATGTACAGCAGCTCTAAACCCTTCACTGTTCTGAGCCAGTCTCACTAATTCTGATACACGTACCCCCATTGTCCCAGTTACTGTATCAATCCATCTCATCTGGGGTCTCTCTCTCCTGCGCTGTCCATCCACCCTTCTGAGTATGATGTCCTTCTCCCAGGACAGATCTCTCCTGGCCACATCCCCAAAGTAAGTGAGGCAAAACTTCAAAATCTTAGCCTCCAAGGAGATATTTGGTTTCACCCTCTCCAAGACAGATTGATTTGTTTTCTTGACAGCCCGTGGTATATTCAAGGCTCTTCTCCAGCACCACAACTAGAAGGCATCTATTTTTTGGTCATCCTTCGTCATTGTCCAACTCTCTGAAGCATAATAAATAACTCAGAAGACCATGGCCTGGATTAGGCGCACCTTTGTATCTAGACTCTGTGTGTGTGTGTGTGTGTGTATATATATATATATAAAGTTTAAGTGCAGCACTTGCAAACATGTACGTAGAAATACTACAACCCTACCTATATATGTATTTGGGTATTCTGTACAACTGCTTATCTGTACAGCATACATGTTTACCTGTATATCTACTCACAACTTATTGTTAATTAATTATCATTGCTGTTATTGGACTGTTTTGGTTACAGCTTGGACTGTTTTGGTTACAGCATTCACCGTAGAGCTTCTTTATCCTCATACACCTCTCAGTACCTTTCTTTTCCTTGCTCACTTCCACTGTACTGTGCTAACTTTCCCTGTGTTGTGACTTTGCCTTTCATTTGACCAGAATCCACTGTTGTCAACTAACTAGTTACAGAACTTTGGTGTTGTGACATGTTGCCCGGCTAACAAGAGTTTAGTGACAGGAATCTTCCAGCTGCATCAAGGGAGACAGATGGGCTGTCACCTCCCATGAAGATTTTTGGCCTCAGAAACCTGCTGGAAGGTTGTCATGAGTCAGAATTGACTCAGTGCAGTGAATTTTTTTTAAATGTTATCTATTGAATGCCTCTCCCTCTCTCTGCCTTTCTAATAACCATCATAGAATGATTCTGTGTGTAAACTTGTTCTTGAATTTTTATAAGAGTGATCTCATACAATATTTTTCCTTTTTATTTGTCTTATTTTACTCAGCATAAAGTACTTCAAATTCATTCATTGGGGGGGGGATCTTTTAAAATCTTTATTCTTTGCCATCACATAGTCTACATATGCTTCATAGTACGTATAAACCAAAGTTTATCCACTCAGCTACTGATGGTGACTAGGGAGCTCCAGTCTTCTTGTAAGGAGTTGCTCTGCCAACCCAAAGGCAGGTGGTTTGAATTTTCTAGCTTTTCTGAATGAGAAAGATGAGAACTCTCCTCCTGTGTGATTTATGTTGTTGTTGTTGTTATTGTTATGTGATATTGAGTTGCCTGTGACTCATAGCGACCCTGTGTACAACAGCCCTAAACCCTATTCTACCCCTTGCCAATTTTATTGTCTCTGACACACCTATCACCATTATCCTAGTGACTGAATCAACCCACCTCATCAAGAATATTCCCCTCCTATGCTGTCCTTCCACCTTCCCAAGCATCATGCCCCTCTCCAAGGACCGGTCCCACCTTGTAACATGTACAAAGTATGTCAGATGAAGCTTCAGAATCCTTGCCTCCAAGGAGCAGCCTGGCTTCACTCTCTCCTGGATGAACTTGTTAGTTCCCCTAGAAGTCCATGATATATTCAATACTCTTCAGCACCACAACTCAATGGCATCAACTCTCCTTCTATCACCCCTAGTTATTGTCCAGTTCTCTGTTACATAGCAAGTAATTGCAAAGACCATGGCCTGTGTCAGGCACACCTTAGTCTCCAAACTGATGTTGCTGCTCTTCATTAGTTTGGAGAGGTCTCTGACAGTAAACTTTCCCAATGAAATCCTTCTTTTAATTTTCTGGCTGCTGGTACCTAGAATGTTGGTTGTGGAGTCAAGCAAACTGAAGTTTTGAACAATCTCAATCTCTTTACCATGCTGCTAATCATGCCAGTGGTGAAAATCTTTGTTTTCTTGATGTTGATCTTCCATCCATATTGAAGGCTGCAGTCCTTGACCTTCTGCAGCAAGTGCTTCAGGCTCTTCTCGGTTTCAGCAAGCAGGGTTGTGTGTGATTTATAGTTTCTGAAAACTCTCTGGAGGGTCCGCTCTGGGTTGGTTTTGATTCATTGGCCATGACTTTGAATGTTTTTCATTAATTGATGGTCATTTAGGTTGTTTTAATTTTTTTGTATTGTGAAAAATGCTGCATTGAACATGAGTGTGCATATGTTTATTCATATAATCATTGCTTTTCATTTCTCTGAGAATTTCCAGATGGGATGGTATTTCTATTTCCAATTTTTTTTTTCATTTTTTTTCAATTTTTTAAGGAAATGCCATACCTTTCCCCATCATGATTGGTTCAAACCATTCCCACCAGCAGTGTATAAAGTTTCCTCTTTTCTCACAGTCTTGCCAGCATTTCCTGTCTTCTCATTTCTCCCCCCTCCCAATGCTATTATTGCTGGATTGAGGTGGTGTCTCATTGTCATTTTGGTTTACATCTCTAATATTAAAAAAGAAAAAAAAGTTCCCAGCCTATTGATTCTCTTTGACATGCCTAGTTTTAACTGTTAATTTTTAAAACAACACACAAGAGTTTTTAAATGTCTCCAAAGGACTATTTAGGAATAATTAGCTGGTGCTAAGAGTGGGAAGAGAGGTATAAAACATGAAAGGACTTCAGCTAGAATGAATGAGTCTCCCTGGCTGCCTAGCATTTGGGGATGAATCAATTAAAAGGAGGTGAAACAGGAAGGAGTGGACAGATCCCTGAAAACCTGGGTTTCTTCTGGTGAGTTACCCTTCCTCCCACATGAGAGCCCTCATCCATCCTCATAGAAGACATATGGGATGCCTATAATGAATATAGATTTGATGTGATTTCATCCCTTCCCCAAACTAACTCATAAAACTAATTCTGCTTTAGACTATGTTAAATGAGGTTTTTAAAAGTGCATTAGAGGATAACTTTTGAAGTCTTTGAGCTTGATCAAGAGGTGCATTTGGGAGAAAACTTTAGGGACCACTTTTTCTCCCTGCCTATGGTTGGAGTCATAGTTTGATGCCTTTGATTTATAGAGGTGGGAGACTATGGGGATCTGTCTTGAGAGGGCTTTGACTTTTAAAAAGTTCAACTAGTTGAAACCTTATGTGCATTTGGAAATAAAGCTCTTTTCTAGCATGGGGTCTAAATACTTGAAGATAGGATGTGATATCAGATCTTAATACCCAAAACCTAATTTGGATACCTGAGTCCTTGGCATTGTGTCTCTGCCCAGGGTCAGCAGAGGTGAGGGTTGCTCCACCTCCCATTCCACGCCTGGTCCATTTTCAATGTCCACTTCTGCCTCATGTTGAGCCTGTACTCATCTTCCTGTAATATACACCCATTATTCCTGGAAGTGAGGGAGAAGAACAAACATGCATGAAAAGCTAGTGAGATTTTTATAAGAAAGAGAGACTAGTCTTCATCATATATATGAAAATATACACTGTCACGCACCATACAACAATTTCTATACAGACAACTCATTGATGTTGATTACATTCTTGATGCTATGTAGACATTCTCACCAATCCTCTTCCAAGTTGCTCTATAAGCATCAACTTAAACTGGCCACCCCCAAAACTCATCAAACCTTTCACCTTGCTCTTGCCACTTGATCTCACTTAGATATGTAGAAAGAGCATTCTTTGTAGTGGTTGAATTCAGCGTGGCTGGTATTTGCTGAGCCGTCCTTGGGGTGGAAGGTATGCCTGGGCACTGTGGGTGAGACAAACATAAGTAAATCAAACTAAGGCCCCACCTTAAGGAGCTCACAAGCCACAACATAATGTGTGCATGCAACAAGCACTAAGACAAGGCAGGAGATGGTCTGATGAGGAAAATGGAACCAATATTTATGGAATACCTTTGATGTTCCAGGCCCTACTTGACTGTGTAATGGGCATTGTATAATCCTGTGGTATTGTAAACTAAACTTCCCGAACCCCACTTTTGTTATTTGTAAAATCTGGCCCTGGACGACATGCCCTCTGAAGTCTCTTCCAGCTCTCACATCCATGATTCATCCTGTTTTTTCCAGTGGCCCTAGGCTTTCCTCTTCTGAGTTGGACTGGTTAGGGAGATGGATAGGAGAAGGGATTTTTTTTTTCTCCTGTTGCTCTTCCACACTCTCCCATTCCCTGTGGGGTGTATTGTTGACTCGAAACCAATTTGACCAAAGCCCTGAGAAATAAACCACAGGGAACCATCCAGAATCAGCAGAGGATAACCCTATAGCCTCAGAGGCCTTTCCCAGCTTTTATGATTCACTAATTTGCTGCACCACATTCAACTCTGTCCGGGAATTCAGAGTTCAAAAAAGATGCCATGTAAATTGCTGGAGGTAATGAGAAGGCTGCAGGAATGGAAGGGCCAGAAGTGTGGTTTTCAGTGAAATTAAATACAGGGAGATATTTAAAGAAGTGAGAGAAGCTTTCTGTTTTCTTTTGTGTGATTCTCATTCTCAGCAAGTTGAGTAGATTTCTTGCGTTCTGTGCAGGGGACCTTGGGATTCTGATTTTTCAGGGATGGTCATATTTATTGGTGGGAACTTGTCTGTTGTTATGAGGTTGAGCCAAGCCTATAAATTAAGACTAGAAAGAAAGGTCTGGCAACCTATTTTTTAAATTGGCTAATAAAATATGATGGATTACAAAGGCCCAATCCACAGCTAATCATGGGCATAGTGCTGAACTGGGACACATACATGGACTTATTATAAGTCAGGGGCCAACTCAGTGTCAGCAAACAACAGAAGTAAGAAAAATACATTTTAGGCTTTCTCTTTTCAGTACTATGACTAGGGTTTTGCTGTATTGTAACTCTAACAGAGCTACTTATCTGTTTCGTTCAAAGAACAAAACAAACATTTGCTGGGGAGTTAATTCTAACCCACACCGAGTCCATGTGTCTCAGTGCAGAGCTGTAGCGATTTTCAGGGGTTGTACTTGCCAGGTCTTTCTTCTGAGGTACTTATGGGTGGATTTGACCCATCAATCTATTGTTTAATAGTAGGGCACTTGCACTCAGCGTCTTCTATGTATGTTATAATTTTTAAAAACCTATTGTATGTTGCATTAATTTCCGAGAGCTACCACAGAAAACCCTCATAAACTTAGTGTCTTTAAAAAAGTAGACTTTATTTTCTCATAGTTCTGGAGTCTAGCGATCCATAATCAAGGTGTTGGCAGGCTTATCTCATTCTGGAGCTCTGAGGGAGAATCCTTCCTCAACTCTCCCTAACCTCAGTAGTTGCCTACAGTATTCTTTCACTTGTTGTTGTTATGTGCCATCGAGTTGCTTGTGACTCATAGCAACCCTATGTTCAAGAGCTTTAAACACTGTTCTATCCATGCCAACTTAGCCATCTCAAACACACTCATTCCCTCCACTCCACTCACAGAATCAATCCATCTCATCGAAGGTCTTCCTCTCCTTCACCGCCCCTCCACCCTGCCAAACATGATGTCCCTCTCCAAGGACCAGTCCCTCCTTGCAACATGCCCAAAATATGTCAGACGAAGCTTCAGAATCCTTGACTCCAAGGAACATTCCGGCTTCACCTTCTCCAGGTCAAACCTATTTGTTCTCCTAGCAGTCCATGGTGTATTATCAATACTCTTCTCCAGCATCACAGCTCAAAGGCATCAATTCTCTTTATATCATCCCTATTCATTGACCAACTCTCTGATGCATAGCACGTAACTGCGAAGACTATAGCCCGGATCAGGTGAACCTTAGTCTCCAGCCTGACGTCATTGCTCTTCAGTACTCTTGAGAGGTCCCTCACAGCTGACTTTCCCAATGCAATTCATCTTTTGATTTCCTGGCTGCTGTTACCAAGAGTGTTGACTGTGGAGCCAAGTAGACTAAAACTGTTAACTATCTCAATCTCTTCACCATCCTTACTGATGCTGCCAATTGGCCCAGTGGTGAGAATCTTTGTTTTCTTGATGTTGAGCTTCAAACTATATAGGAGGCTGCAGTCCTTGACCTTCTGCAGTAAGCGCTTCAGGTCCTCCTCAGTTTCAGCAAGCAGGGTTGTATCATCTGCATAACGCAGGTTGTTGATGACTCTTCCACCAATCCTCCCTCTGTCCACTGCGTCTGCGCAGCACCCAACTTTGCCAGCTCCAAAGTTCAGAGCTGGTGGCGGGGTCTCGGACTGGGGTGGGGGAACTCTTCCACCAATCCTGATGCCACATTCTTCCTTTTACAATCCAGCGCCTCGGATGATCTGTTCTGCTTACAGATTGAAAAGGTATAGAGACAGAATACGTCCCTGACGAACCTCCTTTCACTTAAGAGGTGTATTACTTCAGTTTCTTCCTTCCTCATCAACAGGGGTGTTCTCCTGTGCGCTCCTGTGTCTTCACATAGCCTTCTCATGAGGATGCCAGTCATTTGATTTGGTCCCACATTACTCCTGTATGACCTCATCTACCTCCAAATAAGACCGTATTCACAGGCACTTGGGGTAGGACTTCAGTGTATCATTTTGAGGGACATGGTTGTGGAAATGGGTGCATAGTAACAAGTTCTGTCTTGATTTTGAAAAAAAAATATTTCTAAATAGGGAGATACTGTAGGAAGATGAGTGCTGTGTGAGTATATATGCATTTTTCTACAAAATTGTTGAGGGATACCAAGATAAGTTGGTATTTAATGGATATAATATTTTTTTTTTACTTCTTAATGGAACTTTTATTTCAAATTCTAAATTGATATGTTCTCTAAACTCAAAGCAGTTCATATTCAACAAATACATATTAAGTTCCTATATTATAACAATTTAGTCAATGCACTAGTTGCTGAGTGTGTGATATTGCATTAGTGTTCCTTATCATTTTTTAAAATATTTTGTATTGATATTTTAATGAAAGTTTACAGAAAACTTGAATTTCCATTCATTCATTGTTGCACATTTTACTCCTTACTCCCTTCAGTTTGCTTTTATCTTTATTTTATTTTTCAATTTTTAAAAATTATTATTATTCATTTTCATGAAAATTTACAGAGATTTTGGATTTCCATTCATTCATTGTTGCACTTTTCTCCCTGCCCTCCCCTCCCTTCCAGTTCTTCTCTTTGAAAAGTAAAAGAAAAATTCTTTCATTGTTATGCAATCCCTCCACCCAAGTCCACTCCACTATGCAGCCTTCATTCTGGACTCTTGTCATGGCAATAACACCTAATTATATATACCTTTTAAACAAGTTCTCTCTCTCTCATCTGTCTCAATGCAGTTTTTAGTGTCTTCCCCAGGGGATTGCTGGTGGCATAGACTGTAGGAAGTTGCACTGCTCACTCAAAGACCATGAATCTGTTGTGGTTTGAATCCACCATTGGTTCCTCAAGAGCAAGATAGACAGTCTCCTCTCATACATTTTACAATCTTGGAAACTCAATGGAGGCTCAGTTATGAATTGATTTTGACTTGACAGCAATGAATGGGATACTGTCTTCCCAGATTTTCTGAGACTTTATATCTCTTAATGACATCTTTATTAATGTGTGTTAAAATAATGTGATGAAGGAAAAATATTATCAGGATTATTGTTTCAGAATTATAGCTTGGCTGGGAGATGGTGAACCTGTAGCCTTAGTGCTTGCAGTAGTAAGAGCTGGTTCCCTGAGAGTGTAGGGATGAGGGAAAGGGATGGGCAAGCCCAGTACTTACCTGCATGGTAGGATAGTGACTAGTTAGTAAAACAGAGTTCACGTCTTGCCTGGGTCCACATTCTGAGGTAGGCTTTAAGGCTTACAGGATGTGTGTCTAAAATTATGGATGAAATTCCCATAGAAAAGCACCAGGGGTGAGACTGACACAATTGGGTGATTTTTCTCCTCAGTGGATTAGGATCAGGATCAGGTCCCTGTGTCATCACCTAGACACTAATCTGTCAAAGTCTGAATTAAAACACTTCTGCTTTAGAGCTAGTCCTGTTTACAGTCTCTCCATTCCTCCCAATCATCAAATATTAGACTTTTTAAAGGAAGCTCCCTTCTGCTTTACAATATGATTCTAGCATCTTATACTAATATCACAGTTTATAATTCCTAGTGCTCTTACATATTCATAAGAATGTATATTTGTACAATTTGTATTGACTATGCAAAGACATTTGGCATGATTGGATGAACATTGAGAAGAATGGGATTCCAGAACATCTCATTATACAGAATTTATACCTAGGCCATGAAGTAGTTGTCTAAGCAAAGTGAGGCAGCACTGCATGGTTTAAAATTGGAAAGGTGTACATTAGGGGTGTTTCCTTCTCATATGTATACAGTATGCTTGCTGAGCAAATAATTTGAGAAGTTGGGCTTTATGAAGAACAACTTGGCATCAGGATTGGATGAAGGCTCATCAACAACCTGTGTTTACAGATGACACAACTTTGTTTGCTGAAATTGAAAAGAGCCTCAAGTGCTTGCTGCCGAAAATCAAGCACTGCAGTCTTCAATATGGATTATATCTCAACATCAAGAAAACAAAAATTCCCACCACTGGACCAATAGGCAAGCATATGATAGATGGAGAAAAGAGTGAAATTGTCAACAGTTTCATTTTGCTTGGATCCACAATTAATACCCTTGGTACCAGCAGTCAGGAGATCAGGAACTGTATAGCATTGGAAAAAATCTACTGTCAGAGATCCTCCAAAGTCCTGAAGAATAATAATATCATTTTAAAGACTAAGGTGCTCCTGGTTCAAGCCACAGTCTTTCCAACAACCTGCCATGCATCTGAGAGTGGAGAGTGAATAAGATGACAGAGATGCACCTATGCATTTGAGTTGTATTGTTGAAGAAGAGTGCTGAATATGTCATGAATTGCCAGAAGAACAAATGTGTCTTGGAGAAAGTGCAATCAGAATGTTAATTGGAAGCAAAGATGATGAAGCATCATCTTACATAGTTTGAACATGTTAGGAAAAACTATTCCTTGGAAAGGGACATAATTCTTGGAAAGGTGGAGTGTTAGTGAAGGAGAGGAAGACCCCCAACTAGATGTATTGATGCAGTGTCTGCAACAATGGACTCAAATGTGTTAAGGATGACGAGGATGGTGCAAGATAGAAAACTTCAGATTTATTGTTCATAGGGTCACTATGAGTTGTATATGGCACTTAACAAAAATGCTTTGGCATATACCATCTTGCTGAATTCTCACCAGGGTCTGAGAAAGACATTACTGTGAGAGTTACTTTAAAAATGAAGAAAGGAATCTTCAGAGAGCTATATGTGTTGTCCAAGACCATGTAAGCTGGAAAGCTAATGAATCAGGATTGCACTCAACTCTGCTCATGCCGGTCCAAGGCTCCTGTACACACAATGATTAGTTAAAAGAGAAAATCAGGCTTTAGAATTAAATTAGAATTATAAGAATACAAATACATTGAAGTCATGGACAAATCTTCCATTTTATGAAACAAAATGTGTATCCTTATTAGGCAACCTTATCTAAAAGAATCACCTATTAGAACCAATATTGCCTGTATGATTCCCCACTCTACTGCTCTTCCATTCAATCATTCATTCAATCAACAAATTAATTCATTCAAGAAATATTTATCAAGTGCCTCCTGAGTGCTAGACACTGTGTGTGTATACAATGAGCATTGTAGTTGTACACTATTGATTCAGAATCAACTCATTGCTGACCCTCCAGTGGGTTTTCAGAGGCAGCATATTGATTGCATGGAGGAGATTACCCATTTTCCTCTCACAGAGCAGCTGGTATATTCAAGCCACGTACCTTTGCATTGGCAGCACAATTCCATACCACTGTGCCACTCACATATCATACAGACTAATTGCATGGTATTGGAGAAGCGTCAGATATATGCTGATGACTGTCAGAAGAACAAGACTGTCCTGGAGAAAGTACTGCTAGGGTGCTCCTTAGAGGCAAGACGAGTGAAAAGTTTGCCTTATATGCATATCAGTTCTTGGAAAAAGATATCACACTGGGAAAGGTGGAGAGTCAGCAAAAGAGAGAAAGACTCTCAACAAGGGAAGGAGCTTGATGGTGACCAAAGAAGATCTTGGAGGCCGGGATGGCTGAAGGAGGTCAGAGAAGCACACCTTCAGCAGCTACATCATTTAACACATTGAAGCCTTGGGAAAGGCTTCAGATTCTATTTAAGCCCAGCTGACCTTACCCTTTAACTTTTTCAAGACCTTTGAGTTATCTGTTGATTTGTAGCTAAAAATAACTGGTAAGGAAGATCAAATATCAACGCTTGGTCTAGGGAATATGTCTCATGTGCAGGTGTGTTATATGCAGTCCAAAGCTGTGAAAAATTGGAACTGGCATTCAGCTAGGACATATGCCAAACACCAATAACTTGAGTTCTGTGGACTACTCTGGCTTTATAAAGAGATCTCGGGCATTTCCTTAAAGTAGCTCATCAAGCAAAGCAGTTTTCCCTATTATACACCATCTGACCAAAGATGTCTTAAAACCCTCACCACCTTTGTCCCCTTATTGAAAGTACACTTCTTCCTCCTGTTTAGAATTGGAATTGTCCATTTTCCTCTTTACTAATAGTGATGTAGGGTACTCTGGTGGACTTATTGGTAAGGAGTTGCACAGCCAAGACAAAGGTAAGTGTTTCAAATACACTATCTGTCCCAAGCGATGTTGTTGTTGTTATGTGCCATCGAGTTGCCTGCGACTCATAGCAACCCTATGTACAATACCCCTAAACCCTGCCCGATCCTGTGCCAATCTCATTGTCTCTGAAACACCTACCCTATTACTCCGGTCATTGAATCAATCCATCTCGTGGAGGTTCTTCTTCTTCTGTGCTGTCCCTCCACCCTCCTAAGCATGACATCCCTCTTCAAGAACTGATCCCTTTTTGCAACATGTCCCAAGTATGTTAGATGAAGCTTCAGAATCCTTGCCTCCGAGGAACAGCCTGGCTTCACCCTGTCCAGGACAAACCCGTTGATTCTCTTTTATCCTATGTGATTTACAGCTTCTAAAACCCCTCTGAGGAATCTCTGGTGGCCTAACTGTAAAGAATTGCACCACTAACCCAAAGGCACTCAGGTTTGAACCCACCAACTGTTTCACGGGAGAGAGACGGGCAATCTCTTACCGTCTGAAATCTGCTGGAGGGCCAGCTATGAGTCAGTTCTAACTTGACTATACACAACACCAAAAATAAAAACACACTGAAGGGTCATCAATGAATTAGTTCCAACTCAACAGCACAACAGTAATATTGTTCTTAGGTGGTGTTGATTTAGTGTCATAGTGACCTATAGAGTATGGACCCACGGCTCCATATACTTCTTTTCCTTTTTGGATTTTTACTTAAGTAAAACATTTAAATGCTTTAAAGTGGGGTTTTGTTTATTAATTTCCAATTTTGGTTTTGGTTGCTTAGAAAATAACATACATGTTGTTGTTATAAGCTGCTGAATCAGGAATGACTCATAGTAGCCCCTCCAGTGGTTTTTCAGAGTATCTAAATCACACTGCAGGATATTGCTCATCTTTCTCCCTTAAAGCAGCTGGTGGACTTGAACCATAAGCATTTTGTTTGCTAGAGCACCTGCTTCACCACTAGGCCATCTGATTTCCCTGATATAAGCGAGTTCTATTTCTGTTTACAAAATATGCTTGATACAATAATGTATATTTGATACTCTTGGGCTACATGCCTGTTTTATCTTTTGTCAGAATATTATTTTGTTGGTAAAATGCTTTCTCTTGAGTTAATAAAACCTTTTCTGACAGCTAAAAACCACTTGATATGTAATTGTGAAAAAAATCATCTTAATTTTTCTCAAGAGTCTTGTAAATACAGTTCTAAATAGTTTTCTGCTTGTGTTTTTAAAATTTAAGGGTTTTGTGTCCATGCACTTTTTGTTTTTTTCAAGAGCTATTTTATTGTGTTTTGGGAGTAGGTTTAGACATCAGTTAAAGTTCTCATCGAGCAACTTCTGACAAATCGTTCAGCAACTCTATAAGGTCCTCTAGGGCCTCTTTATAATGGGAAGAATCTGTTCTTGAAATCAATATATTCAAATTTTATAAATAAAGTAGTATTTAAAAAAAACAAAACCGAAAGCAACAAACCACAATTGAATGTTAAAAAAGGTAAAAAAGGTATACCTATGTATTAACAGCAATTTTAAGTAATACAATATTGCAAATCCAGCTAAAAAATAATCTTCCATCTCATTTTTAAAAAAAAGAGTAGATTAGATCAACTATTTTTCTTGTGAAGTCAGTATATGGGCTTGAACTAAAAGCTTTTGAGTTAGTAGCCAAGAACCTAACCATTATGCCACTAGGACACCTTAATATTATTTTAAGTCTTCACTGGAAGAAGTATTTACATGCATCGTCAAGGCCGAGCTTAGCACACCCAATGGTCCTCCAAACAACTCTTTGATATAGGTCTAATGCTAACTTGGAGTCCCTATGGTTATAAAGATGCTTAATGAACAGGTTGGTGGTTTGAGACCACCCAGAGGAGGCATGTTGGAAGAAAGAGCTTGTCATCTAATTCCTAGAAGTCAGCCACTGAAAATCCTTTGGGGCTTGGTTTTACTCTGGCACACATTGTGCTATCATGAGTTGAAACTGACTCTATGGCAACTGCTTTTTTGTTTTTTGGGTTTGTTTATTTGTTTAATGCAGAAAGCAATCACAGTTTGAGCAAAACAGCGAAGGGCAAGAGTTTATCTTTAGTTTCATTTCCCTTGCTTTGTCTTCTGCCTTCTTTTCCTCGTCTTGGTGCCATGCTTTGCGCTCCAGCCCATTCTCTCTGTGCACTTCTGTCTTTGCTTTCCCCTTCTTTTCCTCCCCCTTTCTCCTCACTACATTAATTTAGTATCCAGAAAGAATCTGAGAAACACAGAGCCACAAGTGAGCATAAGAGCTTTAACTCTGAAGCAGTCTAAGGCAGGAGCACATCTGTTCATCAAATATTAGAGAGCGCCCCCTACAGGCAGTAACTATAGTTATTGAATCAGTAAATTCCCACCAATTTCAGGGACCTTGAAATAATGGAGATGTGAAGCAACAGCCTAAAATCACACAAGTAGCTCTAGTGGTTTAGTGGTAAGGAGTTGCATTCTAACCCTAAGGGAAGCAGGTCTAATCCACCAGTCACGCCGCAGGAGAAAGAGGGGCAGTCTCCTCCCATGCAATGTACGGCCTCTGACAACCAGCTGGAAGGTCGGCTGTGAGTCAATTCTGATTCAATGGTATACAACACACACACAACAAGCTAGTAGCAGGGTGGGGGGCGGATAGAGGCCTTCAGAATGATGTTCTTTCCACCATGTTATACTAACTTTTCAGTCGGCCTTTTATTGTATAATAAAAGATTTAAGCGACAGATTGATTGATTGATTTATAATTATTGTTAAATTTTATTAGTTTTATTGAACATTTACAGAGATTTTGGGTTCTCATTCATTCATTGTTGCACTGTTTTCTCTACCCTCCTCCCCAGTTCGTTCTTCTTTCCGCCCCCCCCCCGAATGTCTGTTTTAAATGTCCAGTTGCCACAGTGCTTGTCAGAGCCAGTTCTGATTAATCTCCTTTGTCAGTGTGTCCTTTGCCATTCCCTATCACTCCTCCCTGAGAGAGACTTCACCCTGATTCATAAGGAAAAGGGGATGGCGTATTCTCTTAGCTACTTCCTGCTGAAAAGGGACGTTGTGGGTTCCAGGGTGAAGATCTTCTCTCTCTACTCTAAAGGGCCCCTTTGGCAGTAGGAAACACATAGACTATTATGGAGATTGATTTTGGAATTTAGATGCACTGTTATCAATTGTGCTTACCCGTACATGTTCATATCCTTGAAGATGTATCATGGAGGTGTTGCAACCTAGAAGACACAAATTTAACTAACAAGTAAAAAGTACATGAGTCAAAAATTAACAAGCAATAATATTCCTAGTAGAGGTTCTAGTAGTGGCACAAATCAAGTTACAGAATTACCCTTTAAGCCCTTTTGAATCAAAGGTATTAGAATTTCTGGGATGAGGGAGGCAAATAACTGACACCTTTTTTTAAAAAAAAATCATTCATTGTTGCACAATTACCTACCTCCTTGCCATCCTAGTCTTCTGTGCAATGACTTATGTGTCTCTTCTTCAGGGCTGTTGCTGTACATATAATGCCTGATCATATATTCCTTTTACACAGTTCTTTCCAGCATCTGTCCCAATGCAATGGTCATTATTTATCCACTCTTGTGCAATTCTCCTCACAACCTCCCATGTCAGACCTGCTTTATAAGAGTAGTGCTGTGCCATATTTGTCCTTTAGTGACTGAGATATTTCACTCAGCAGTATGTATGGGTCCCCCATACAACTGGCTTTTAAATGCCTACCATGTAGGTGGTGGCTTACCCCAGTCACTTTTAAGAACTACCTTGGAAAACATACTAACAGGGATTAATCATCATCTGTTTTTAGTGTGGGAATCCCTGAGTGGTGTCAGTGTTAATATGCTTAGCTGCTAATTGAAAGAGGGTGTTTTGTGTCTAACCAGAAGTACCACAGACAAAACGTCTGGTGGTCTGCAAAATCAGCCTTTGGAAGTCATGAAGGGCACAGTTTTACAGGGGTATACCTCAGTCATCATGATTTAAAGTTGACTAGAGTATAACTTGTTTGGTTTTGGTATTTTAAGTCAATACAGGAGAGGGGGCATCCAATTCCTAAACAACATGCTTCTGGAAACTCTATGAACTTTGATAAATGATGATAGTTATAGAAAGACTTCAGGCCTTTTATGCATAAGGCCACTATGAGTTGTGCCTGACTTGACAACAATCAACATCACCACCACAGGAGAGGTGAGTGCAGACAGATAGGGAGAGTAAGAGGCAAAGATCTAGAAAGAGCAACACGAAGGCACTACTTTGAGAAGTCGTGGGGCTTCCAGGAATAGAAAACCTACTGAGATCTGAAGGTTCTAGACTGAGAGGAGGACTGACCACAGCAAACCCACTTCAGTTCCTCACACCATCTGAGCATAACCTAACCCTTTCATCAGATCATCTTGAGAATCTTCCAGTAGCTGGTCCACTTCCAAGACTATACAGGTCAGAAGGCTGCACAGCTGAGCTTGCTGACCCCTCAGACACATGCTGTCCCTCTCAGGCTCACAGTTCACACTTTCCTATCCCCACCCCAAGTACCCAAGTGCTTTTAACTCTCCAGGCAAAATCCACTTTGCACTCTGGGCACATTCTTGAACAGAATTCAAACTCACAGGATTTCCCTAAAACAAGCAACTCCCTGGGAGCCCTGGGAAGCATGGTGACTACTGGGAGGGGAGGGGGGATTAGTAGAGCTGGAGTAACATGGCTCCAGTCCAGAAAGAAAATGTATGTGCTTCAAAAAAGTAAAAGCTGGCTCAGAGTCTTGGGAACCCCATAATCAGAAGCATACTCTATCTGACGGTTTCAAAAGACCCAACACCCACCTCTGCACAACCTGGCCAGGGTTCAGAGAAATCCACCCCCTCTCTTGTCTTTTGGATGGAATGCAAGACCCATATAAGACTTCCTGTCTAGAAGGCAGAGAGAGGGCAAGCTCCTGCCACCGGTTCTCAGCAAGGCGGGGAGACGGGTAGAGGCCGTTGCTGGCTCATCTTTAGGCACTGTTATTTCATTTTATGGCACGAGGAGCTTCGTATTAATTCTGCATGGCGCCCCAGTCACTGCGAATCTGCTAACTAATTGTCACCCAGGGATTTTTATTGGTTTATTCCCCCCTTCTCTCCTGGGAGAGCATTACTTGCAGGAGTAGGGTGTGGGTGGCTCTGGTCAGGACTGGACATGCCAAGGTGGAACAAGACTAGAGACCAAGGATTTGCTGGCTGCCGACGAGGAGGCTGAGGCTTTCAGAGGTCAAGGGCAGACCTTAGGTTTCAAATCCAGTGGATAGCAAGGCTGGAAAGAACAAATATATCTTGGAGGTCAAGGCAAGCAGAATTAGGAGACCAGATGGCTGGGTACCTTGGAGCAACAGTAGTGACTGGTGGAAAAGCCTTCCTCATTCAAAGGAGGAGCTGAGTCACTTCTGGCTTCTTGATGATTTCTTGTAGGCTGGCTCTAGGTCTGGGCCCCAAGGGTGTCTACCTTTTAGCTTTAATGAGCCAGAGACCAAGATCTGAGGTCTGGGAAAAGGGAGAATTACACAGCCACTAATAGCTGCACCCTTGTGGTTTCCAGCTTACACTTTGCAGAGGCCATTCGTGTGGGTGTTGGGTTAGGAGGCCGCTGGGGCAAGGAAAAACCAAGCAGCCATCAGCCTGTCATCTGCCGTGATCCACATGGGGTGCTACTGGGAAGATTTTAAAGTATTGGCTTCACACCGAGCCAATGTCATGTGGGTGGAAGAGGAAGGGACTCTGGGAAATGAAAGCTTCAATCATTTCCTTAGAAAACGTGATTTTTCTAAAACTGAATCTTAGGACAAAATACGTTTTGTGGGCATGGGAACAACAGACAGCCTTCCTCTGCACAGGCTGATTCTGGTCACTGAGCCCAGGCATGGGGTTTCAGGGTTGTAAAAATAGCGTGGGGGATGCATCTCACCTCCTCTAACTTCAGAAGGAGGAGAGAGGCAAAATTGACAGCTGATTCCAATGAGGCAGAAGTCAAACATACTTCCTTTACCCAATCTTTTTATTAATTCTGACACCAATCTTCCCTCCATAACACTCTAGTTCTTTGCTGGGTTTAGACACTTGTTGCAGTGCCCACACAGAACTCACAAATTCCACAATTATGAAGTTTATTGTGAGGAAGAGCAATGGTATCACTCTGGAGACTAAGGTGTGCCAGGTGATGGTCTTTGCAATCACTTGCTATGCATCAGAGAGTTGGACAATGACTAGGGAGGATAGAAGGAGAATTGATGCCTTTGAGCTGTGGTGTTGGAGAAGAATATTGAACATGGACTGCTAAGAAAAAGAACAGGTTCATCCTGGTGAAGGTTAAACCAGGCTGATCCTTGGAGGCAAAGATTCTGAAGCTTCATCTGACATACTTTGGACATGTTTCAAGGAGGGACCAGTCCTTGGAGAGGGACGTCATGCTTGGGAGGGTAGAGGGACAGTGCAGGAGAGGAAGACCCTATATGAGGTGAATTGATTCAGTGACTGGGGTAATGGGGGTAGGTGTGTTGGAGACAGTGAGATTGCACAAGATAGAGCAGCATTTAGAGCTGTTGTATATAGGGTCACTATGAGTCACAGGCAACTCGACGGCACATAACAACAACAGCATTGTGAGGGTGATGCATGATAGGGCAAGGCTTTAGTTTGTTGTTCATAAGGTTGCCAGGAATTATAATAGACTAAATGGCACCTAACAACAGCCAGGCTATATAGTTCAGGATCAGGACGGACTCAGGATATAATTCTTTGATCAGAACAGCCTCCTCTCAGAGGTGCAAACCGTAAGTCTCTCTCTGGCCTTTGGCCCCTTTTGTCCTCAGCCCCCTAGGTCTCTTTGGCTGATCTGGCTCTGCTTGAGCAAACACTATAAAGTTCTTAAGCTCTATCAATAAGTACCTGGAAGTACCCCACTCCACCAGACAGCCTCAATGGAAACACATTCGTCTCTCTAGCTCTGTGCTCATGAAAGTCTACAACCCCATCTTCTGCAGTCACCTGGTTCCAGTGCCTCTGCTGCCACCACTTCCTGGCTGCTACTTCTTTCTGTCTCATGCTGTCTCTGGTATTACAACTCTCTGGATCTGGGTTTAGGATGTTCCTAAAACAGAGACTCCAAATAAAAAGATGCACTCTCTCGTTTCTTTTTTAAGGGGTAGTCTGGTTCCTTTCTTTCCAACTCTGAGATGGCTCACTATAAGCCCAGCAGAATAACAAAACTGACCAATCCCCTCATTAGGATTCCAATACTTTATTTACATGTAATTCAACCCTGCAGGGTTGCATGTACCTTATTTGCATTGTCCAAGTGAATAATTTGGTGGGAGAAAGTGATCCATGGCATTGTAAGAGCTGTTATTCTTGTCCATTTCTGGCATTGAATCCAATGATGAGCAAGAATGAATACACTAGTGTTGTTTAAGCAAGATTTCTAAACCAGTGTTCTGTAGACAGCCCATAGTTAACACATTGGTGGTTTCTTCATACTCTGGACTAACCATCCATACATCCCTGCCATTCAGCAAGTTAAATGTGAATTGAGTGCTTTCTAGTCAGGCAGCACCCATGCTGAGGAAGGAGACAAAACTGATTAAGACATGGTTCCTGCTCTTCCAGAGCCTGTTGGTAGAGACATAGGGGACAGAAAGTTGGAAAAGCTTCACAGAAGATGTTACATTTTTGCTGGATTTGGAAGGACGGCTAGGTGTACTCCAGGGAAAAAAGGTGGGAGGTATTCTAGGTAGGGGGAAAGTGATGTTGCAAAGGTTTGAGTCAGGAAAATGTAGAAATTTGGAGCCATGCTTGGGCTGGAGCTTGTGATCTATGTGGGGTGATGGCAGGAGATGAGGGTGGAAAGATAGTTTAGGGTAGAATGTATTCCAGAATAAGGAGTTTACATTTCATCTTGCTGGCAGAAGAGAAGTGCAGAAAACTTTTAAGTGGGAGAAAATTACATATTCACATGTGCTGTATTTAAAAATGCATCTTTTATAACACATACTTTTTTTTTTTGGTCAGAATGATGACAGTAACAGAAAATTTGGAATTTGGAAAATATTAGGAAAAGTGTTAAGAGCAACATAAAAGGTGTAGACTGTTTACAGATAACAACTATTTCCACGTTAGTATATTTCTGCCCCATTTATCCTGACAGCTAAGTGCTAGTGACACAATGGCAAAGTGCTGTGCTGCTAACTTATAGGTTGATGGCTTGAATTCACCGAGCAGCATTCTGAGAGAAAGGCATGACATTCTGTTCCTGTAAATATGACAGTTAATGGTGGACTAGAGATCAAAGTCAGTAATATCAGCCAAGAATAATAATTCTAGCCATGGATATAATCACTTGAATGAAGAAAGAGGCAATAGGTGTAAAGAAAAGCAGAAATTATTTTGTATTTTGAGGGGGCTTTTTTTCTTGGGTTTTTTTTTTATTAAATTCAATGAACATCTACAAAGATTTTGGATTTCCATTCATTCATTGTTGC
>NW_006399767.1:10657758-10714117 GCF_000299155.1 Elephantulus edwardii | reverse complement strand
CGCAGGATAGAGCAGGGTTTAGAGCTGTTGTGCATAGGGTCGCTATGAGTCGGAAACGACTCGATGGCACATAACAGCAACAAAACAATTGAGTTGCACACAAACTTCATATACATAGAGTTTTATTCTGGACATTGTGTTTCACACACTCTTTTGTTCACATTGTATTTCATATGATTATTTCTATACACTGCATTTTATAAAATTAATCACCACTGATCTATGCCCACTATTACCTTGTCTTTTCAGGTCCCTGCTGTATCTTTCTAATTCCTTCACCCTCTCCCTGTGCCATTCATTTTCCTTTGGAGTCTCTGTGTAAAGGACTTCTCTTAGAATTCCTTGTAGAGTTAGTCTTGTTTTCACAAATTCCTTCAGTTTCTGTTTTTCTGCAAATGACCCAATTTCTCCTTCATTTTCGATAGACAGCTTTTCTGAGTACAGGATCCTCACCTGGCAATTGTTTTATCTTTGATTTAAGAAGGTTTGACTAGGCTATGTCTTGGTGTTTTTCTTTTGGACTTTAATCTGTTTGGGGTTCACTGACCTTCTTAAGTGTGGCTTTCTTCATTCTTCATAATGCCTGGGAAGTTTTCCTCTAGTACTTGTTCCATAATTTTCTCAGTGCTTTCCCTGCCCCTCTTGTATTCTGGAATTCTGATCATAGTATGTTGTTCCTTTTGCCATCCCATATGATTCTAATATTTTCTTCATTTTTCTTCCATTTGCTTTCTATTTTCTCTTCTAGTATGTTCCCTTTAAAGTTCTTGTCTTCCAGCTCACTGACTCTACGTTCCTTCTCTTCTGTTCTGAATTTTTGTCCTTCCAGCATGTTGGAAACTTCTGCTAATTTGGTCTTGATAGTCTGGATTGCATTTTCACCCATTTCTGTTATTTAAAGAACTGTATTGTCTGTACCCTCTCTGGTTTGTGTTGATTTTTTAAGTTCTTGTACGTCTTTATCTATGGTTTCAATTCTTTCTTCCATCTTTTGCAATTTCTTCTGTAGTCATTCATGTTCCTCTGCATTGATATATTCTTTTGCCTCCTTATCTTTGGATTATTTGCTTTATTTTTTGCTTTCATTCTTCTTTTATCATTTCCACCTTCTTCTATACCTGTTCATATAACTCTTCAATTGATTTCTTTTTGTTCTCTGTTTCTGGGGATATTTGTTTTATTTATGGTTTCCATTATTTCTACTTTCTTCTGTAGCTGTTCATACAACTCCACGTAGATATATTTCTTCTACCTTTCTGTCTCTGGGGTATTCATTGTGTCTGCAATATTGTCTTCTTTTTTAGGAGAAAGTTTATTTTCTTTTTCACAATGTTTGAAGCTGTCTGCTGCTTTTTTGACATTGTGTTAAGTTTTTCTTGGTATGTGTTAGGCGGTTTCTGTTGTGTCTCCATAGGTTCTTGACAGTTCTTTAACTTTATGGTGTAATTTATTAGTAGCAGACTTAAAGTGTTTCCTTTATGGGGGAGAACAAATTGCTATGCTAAGGTTCCTTTTTGGGCCTATGCCATAGGAAAGCTTCCTTTTCCTAAAGTCCTTCAAATTCTCTTTGATTGCAGTACAGCCTTGTAGGAATTTGAGTGGTGCTACCTCTTTGAAAGTTTGTAATTGTTCTTGGTGGTGCAGGTGCACAGAGGAGCAGCCAGAGAACACCTTCCTCCAGCAGGCAGCTGCACTCTTCCTATCTCATGCAGGGTTTAGAGAGGCAGGGCCCTATGTTTATCCAACTGCCTTCCCAGTTCTCACATGCTCTCTCAGTTTTTGTGTGTTTGCCTGGTGAGGATCTCTACAGCCTGTGTCTGTGTCTTCTAAAGTTTGTAAGTGTCCTTGGTGGTGCTGGTGAACACAGAAGCTAGAGACCACCTTCCCCTAGCAGGCTGCACATTATCTGGCGTCAAGCAAAGCAGTTGTATGTAGTGATAAGAGCGTGAATTTAGTGGCCACACTACCTTAATTTTAATACAGCTTTTGCTACTTTCTGTGGTGAGAATTTGAGAAACTCATGTGACTTCTCTGTGTTCTGTTTCCTCATATGGAGATAATAAGATCATCTGCCTCATAGTTAAAAGAGAAAAAATGGTTGGCACAGAATAAGTACTGTAGATGTGTTAGCTTTTATTGTTCTACAACTGTTTACAAAATCAAATCAACATAATTTTGCAGGGCTTTCAGGTTGATTATCCATAAGGTAAAAAACCAAATGGAGTTAAGAATTATTTTTAGAGTTTCTGATTTGAATTCCTGAGAATTATGATTCAAAAAATTCTAGATCAGGAAAGAAAGACCCAGAGTTGGAGGAAGAAAGAATTTATGGAAATCTTCTGAACGTGTAGGACAGATAGTTCTTAGAAATGTAATAAACTGGATCTATACTTTTTTTAGTAAGGTGCTATTCTATGGGACCAAACTGGCAAGAGCAACTCAGAATTTTAAGTAAGAAATTTAAGAGTCAGTCAGTTTATGGTAATAGAGAATGAGTAATTTGAAAAAGGAGAGTGTCTGATATTGTTATAACAGAGATACCATGAGTGGATTTCTTTTTAACAAACAGATATTTATTCTCCTATACATTAGGAGGTTAGAAGTCCAAATTCAGAGTGCCAGCTCTAGGGGAAGACTCTCTTTCTGCCAGATGTCCTCCTTCCCCTCATCATCTGTAAGTTTAGATGTCTCTTGGAGATCCCTGTGTATCCCGGCTTTCCCCAGTGTCAAGGTGCTTCCTCTTGCAGGAACTTCAGTCTAAAAGAATATACTCCTAGTAATATTTCCTTAGTGTTACTGAGAGTCTGCCCACCTCTTTTCAGCCAAATTTACTCCTATTTTATCTCTAATGGGATAAAAGGTATTGCAGCCCATAACCTGCAGAAAGTCTTTTTACTTCTAACTAGGGTTGTGATGAGATTGAGCAGTGTTGCATTCTACCTTTAATCCTTTTAAAACGGTTTGGCCTATCTGATCTTTGGAGATCAAGACACAGCTCCACATTATATCATTAAGTACATGTACTTTGCAACACACAATTCAGTCCATGGCAGAGGTAAGAATGGTTGCACATCTTGAAGAGTGTAATCCATGTCACTGAGTTGTACGTGTAGAAACTATTGTGCTGGTGTATGTCCTGCTGTGTGTACTTTTGAGTTAAATGAAAAGAAAATAAACTTTAAAGAGAATAGGTTAGATTAGTAAGTGGTCATAGAATCTATGGCAGTGATAGGAATAGTCATCATTTTTAACCCTAGATGAATCTGGTATCTAAATGTAGAGAGGGAGAGAATACAGTCTCCTTCCTGGGGGCAAGTCCCTGCTTTCCCTATATAAATGCCCAGGGTGATAGAGATTGACTTAAGCATGCAATCAAAAGAAGAGCCTTGTCTTATGCCTATGGACAAATCTATCCAAGTTACTAGGTTTTAGTCTATGACTAATTTATTTAGCTGCTTTGACTCCTGTAGCGACTATCAGACTATCACTGCTTAAGTCTAGTGAGGTGAGTTAACTTCTGCATGCAAAGGGCTCTTTCTAGAATGGACGTAATTATATTCCACTCCTAGACTGGAAGTTTTTTGAGATCAGTAGCATTTTTGCCTACCCTGTATTTCTTGGGCCTAGCAAATTTCTCAAAACATGTGAGTTAATGTGTGAAAGATGTGTAATTTGAAGAAGAATGTAGACAGGGCAAGAATGTTTTAAGATACTTCCTATTCTCTACTTGCTCTTACTTGATTAGTGGGAAGACTTCATACATCTTTTTTTCTTCCCACCATATCTGGATGGATCTTTATTATTTAATTCTTCTTTTCTGAAATGTTTTGCATGTTGTTGTCTACAAAAACTCACTGCTGTCCAGTCAAGTCCAACTCATAGCAACCCTTCACTAGATTTATAAGGCTGTAAATCTTTACAGGAGCCTATTCAAATCATCAACATTTCAGTTATCAGCTTGAAACCTTATATGCTATGGCTTTAGGGTTCCTGCAGTTCTGTTCCATATTCTGTTTCATATCTATCTCTCCTCTCTTCTCTCTCCCTTCTCTCCCCTCTCCTCCCCCTTTTCCTCTCTCTCTCTCTCTTTCTTTCTTTCTTTCTCTCTCTCTCTCTCAGAATAAAACAACAAGAACCCCTGGGACTGGAGAACTAAGCCTGAGCTACATGTTGGAATGTAGTACATAGTGGAGGGTAGAGAAGAGTTCTATTATGGAAAAGACTCAATCCTAAATAGAAAGTCAACTAAAAAACTGCCTGCTTTTCCTTCCCTCTCATCTTTTGAACTTTTGTATATGTTTCTCATTGGCTGAATTTTGTAAGAAATAGTGGGCATAAGGGCTTTGGTAGTCCCCTTTGACCACAGAGAAGAGCAAGGAAATAATGGAGTTTGGATCTGAGGAAAATGATTATCATCCATCTAGTCATAGTTTTCCCCAACTCTCCTAATGACTTAATATTTTATAGTTTAGATTTGATAGTATATGGGTACACTCAGTGTAGCTACACACAGAGCTGGAGTCAGAAGATCAAAAAGGCTGATTTGCTCAGCATTTCTTAAGCTGAAGGAACTGAAGAACAAATTCAAGCCTGGAGTTGCAATAGTTAAGGGTGCTATGGGCAGACTATTGAATGATCAAGGAAGCTTTAAAGAAGATGGGAGGATTATACAGAATCATTGTACCATAAAGAATTGTCTGACAATGAAGAATGTCATGAAACAACATATTATTAAGAGCCTATGGTGATGAAGGAGAAAGTTCAATCTGCTCTAAAAGAATTGGCAAAAATAAGACCCCTGAATTGATGGCATAGCAATTACATATTTCAATAAACAGACACTGACCTGGTTGTACTCATCAGGTTTGCAAGAAATCTGGAGGACAACTACTTGGCCAACAGACTGGAAGAGATCCATATTTATTCCTATCCAAAAAAATTGTAACTGACTGTGTTGAAATTATTGAACAATATCAATAATAACACATACAAGCAAAATACTGCAGAAGATGCCCCCAAAATGGCTTGAACAATACATTGATAGAGAACTACCAGAAATACAAGCTGGATTTAGAAGAGGCTATGACATTAGAGACATTATCACCAATGTCAGATGAAAGCAAAGAGTACCAGACAAATGTCTATCTCTACTTCATTGACTATGGAAAGGCAATTGACTGTGTTGATCACAACAAATTGTGGCTGACCTTGAGAAGAAAAGGAATCCCAGAACACTTGGTTTTGCTCACTTAAAACCTATACTTGGACCAGGAGGCTGTTTTCAGAACACAGCACTGCATGGTTCAACAGATCATTCAAGAGGCCAGACGTTACTGAGGAGGAATGTGACATTAGGATTGGAGGAAGAGTTTTCAACATCCTGCATTATGCAGATGATAAACCTTATTTGCCAAAATTAAGGAGCTGAAGCATTTGTTGCATAAGGCCAAGTCTTCAATATGGATCGAAGCTTAACATCAAGAAGACAAAGATCCTCACTACTGGACCAATTGGCATGATGGATGAAGAAGAGATTGAGGTTGTTAACAATTTCAGCTTTCTTAGCTCCACAATCAATTATCTTGGCACCAGCATTCAGAAAATCAAAAGATGAATTGCACTGGGAACTCTGCTGTCAGGGACCTCTCCAGAGTACAGAAGAATAACAGTGTCACTCTAGCGACTAATATGCACTTGATCCAGGCCATGGTCTTCACAATGGCTTGCTATGTATCAGAGATCTGGACAATGACTAAGGATGCTAGACAAAGAATTGATGCCTTTGTGTGGTTCTGGAGAAGAGTATTGAACATATACTATGGACTGCCAGGAGAACAAATAGGTCTGTCTTAGAGAAGATGAAACCAAGTTTCTCCTTGCAGGCAAGGATTTTGAAACTTCATCTGACATACTTTTGGAATGTGGCCAGGAAGGACATCATGCTTGGAAGAGTGAAGGGACAGCACAGGAGAGGAAGACCACGGATGAGATAGATGGATGTGGTAACTGGACAATGATATTAGGTGTGTCGGAGTCAGTGAGACAGGAGGGTTCAGATCTATTTTCATGAGAGCCTCAGTAGGACATAACAGCATCAGTGTGGTTAAGGGAGCTCTTGTGGGGTAATCCATAAAGAATTGCACTGCTAACACAAAGGTCATGTCTTTCTGGTAGTTTGAATCCACCAGTGTCTTTGTGGGAGAAAGATGAACGATCTCTTCCTATGTGATTTTAAAGCTTTGGAAACCCACCAGATGGTTAGTTTTAAGTTGGTTGTGACTTGACAGCAATGACTTTGACATTGAAGATAAATAGTGATACTTTGAGAGGGCTGCTTTAAATTATTTCTCTTTTTCCTTCTGTATTTGTGCTGCTTCCTTTAAATATTTAGAGCTTACTAAAGACACTATGCCTTCCAAACTAGCCTCCCACTTGCAACTGAAATTGATATGGTGGAGCATCTTGTGTTGTTCTATGTTGTGCAGTCAATTTCTGTTCAGAGAGGCCTCATAAGACAGAGTAGAAGTGTCTTAAAGAGTTTTCTATAAATTTTGGTGTTGATAAAGAATATTAAATATACACCATTGACTGCTAAAAGAATCAGAAAGTCTATCATGGAAAATATATAGCCAAGAATGCTCCTTAGAAACAAGGCTGGAGAGCTTGAGTACAGTGGGCATGTTATCCGAAGAAGGAAATTATATATGATGTAAAACTTGTGTGGTGGGTGAAGGGGAGGTAGAATCTGACCTCCACTAAATTCACAAGGTGGAAGAATTCCTGTCAACAGCATAGACACAAGAAAACCCTGATTCCTATGAGGTTATGTATATCCCCCATGCTCCACACACTCTAACAATTCCAGTGCCAACTGTTCCTCTCATGATCTTGCCCCATCTCTCAAGCATCACAGCTCTCCATCTCTGGTTCTCTCAGCCATCCCAGGTGTGAAACATGTGCTGTACTCTCTGGTTCTTCTGTCCTGATGGGCGTGAGATTTCGATTTTAAACCTCAAGCCAGTTCCATTTAAGCCAGATGGATGGTAAAACTGACCAATCCTAATATTAACATTCAAGACTTTATTTACTTCTTGTTATTGTGTGCTCTTGAGTTGGAACACTGATTCATAATTAACCCTGAAGCAGATAGAAAACTGTACAGGAGGCGATTGCCCCTCCTTATCCCTTGGAGTAGCTGGTAGATTTGATTCTACTCCAAAGGTGTCATTTAGCTTATTTATATTATTAGAAAGCTGTTCAATCTCCTTGGTGGACTACAGGCACCTCATTCTATATTGTCTTACCCAGCTTTTTGATGAAAATAATAAAGACAATGTCTAGAATAGTCATATTAAATAACCTAGTAGATGATGTCTACCAACTATTGCAATCAGAAATCGATCTAGCATGCAACCAAGATACGTCAGTAATAAATGGGTGACTTTAATGTAAAAGTTGGGAACAAGGAAAGATTGGTAGTCAGGAAACATGGACTTGGTGACAAAAATGAGGCTGGAGACAGAATGATAGAATTCTGTAAAATGAAATATCTATTAATTACCAATACCTTTTATAAGAAATATAAACAGCACTCCACACACAGACCTCCCTTGAAGGCCTACACAAGAATCAGATTGATTACATATGTGGGGGTAAAATCATTGGAGAAGCTTGATATCAGCTGTGAACACTAGGTCAGAGTGCTGATTGTGGATTAGACCAACTACTTGTACGCGCGCGTTCATACTGAAGCTAAAGAAAATAAAATCAAATACACAGAAACAAAGTTTGACGTTGATTGCAGCTGCATTTGAAGATTTGAATTTAAAGAGCATCTAAAGAACTGGAGTGTCGATACCAAATCTAAATGAAAACATGTAGTGAAAGAGCTGAACAGAAGATTTCAAAGGGTAGCTTAGGAGGACAAAGCAAAGTATTATAATGTAATGTGCAGAGAGGTGGAATTGGAGAATAAAAAGGGAAGAACTGACTTTCACTCTGCATTTCTCAAGCTGAAATAACTGAAAAACAAAGTTAAGCCTCATGACGTAATATTGGAAGATGTTATGGGCAATATATTGAATGACCCAGAAAGCATCAAAAGAAGATGGAAGGAATTCACAGAGTTACTGTATCAGAAAGAATTGATTGACACTGAAAAAAATTCAGGAAGTACAGTATGAACAGGAGCCAATGGTAATGGAGGAAGTAGAAGCTGCATTGTAGGCATTGGGGGGGAGGGGGAAAGTTCCCAGAAATCTATTTACAGCTGTAGCCTTGGCTGTTCTCACCTGTTTATGCCAGGAAATTTGGAGGATGGCTATCTGGCCAATGGATTGGAAGAGGTCCAAATTTGTTCCCATTCCCAAGAAAGGTGATCCAACTGAATGTGGAAATTATCAAACAATATTATTGATATCACATGCAAGCAAAATACTGCTGAAGATCATTAAAAAATGGCTGCAACAGTAAATACTTAGATAAGAAACTGCCAGAAATTCAAGCATAATTTAAAAGAGGCCGTGGCACCAGGGACATCATTGTTGATGTCAGATGGATTCTGGCTGAAAGTAAAGAATACCAGAAGAATGTCTGTTTGTGCTTTATTGACTATACAAAGGCATTTGATTGTATAGATCATGACAAGCTGTGGCTGATACTGAGAAAAATGGGAATACCTGAATCAGGAGACTCTTGTGTGATGGGGTTAGGGGTGCACTGTATGGTTTTGAATTGTGAAGGGAGTGCACCATGGTTGTATTCTCTCTCCATACCTGTTTAATCTATATGCTGAGCAAATTATCCGAGAAGCTGGACTGTATGAAGAGGAATGTGGCATCAGGATTGGAAGGAGAATCATCAATAACCTGCATTATGCAGATAACGCAACCTTACTTGCTGAAAGTGAGGAGGGCTTCAAGAAAAAGAGAAGAGACCCTCAATGAGATTGACTCAATTGTGGCAACAATGGATTGAAAAATAGCAGTAATGATGAAGGTGGTACAATGCTTGTCAGGTTTTAGTTCTGTTCTATATAATGTTGTTGAGTCCAGAACTGACAGAATGGCACCTAACAGCAATGACAATAGCAACATTTATCAGGGCAAACTCTAAGTCTTCCTCTTGCAAAACCACTGGGTGAGTTCAAACCATGAATCTTTCAGTTTGTAGCCATGTGCTTGACGACTGTGCTTAACCATGGATCCTTTCAGGACATTTTTGTGTTTGCATTAAATAAGCATTTGACCTGAAAAGGTGCAATGTGGGTAAATCCTCTTGCTAAGCCTTTGTTTCTTCATTTGCCCCAACAATAGGGCACAGATGAGTCCATGGGAAAGGAGAGGACTGGAGGTGCTCTGGTGTTAGAATTCAGAGTCTCAAGTCTGTTGACTTCCGTTTTGTAGGGAATGAGACCATGGGAGGGATGGGGAAGCTGGGAGGCCCACATGGACTGTGGCTAGCATTTTACAAACCTTGAAGAGTCTCAGGGGAAGAAACTTTCAGTTGAGGCTGTTCTCTTTTAAGTTCCTGGTGATAGTGTTTGTTGTCAACTATTCTGGGTCATTTGGGATTTGATCAAAGATGCAAACTGTCCTGAGAGATAATTGTAAATAAGAGCTATATTGTAGGAATTACATCTTACACATTTGTGGAGTTAGTAAGGAAGTCTGTGGAAGGCTGCTGTTACCCTGTATCTGGTAGTAGACCCGAAGCCACTGAAATTAACAGGGCAGGCAATTGAGAAGAAAAGCTTGAATGTGACATTGAGGAGGACGAGAACAAACTGGAATGCATGAAGACAGAATAAATCCTATGGATAGACAGATTGATTGTGTCACTATATGTCACCCTGACATTGTGAGTGACCTGCAGAAATAGGTGACAATATCCAAAGACCTATATACATGCCTGGTCTAGGCCTCAGAGAAGGGAAGGAGGAGGAGGGGCTGCTGGATCTAAAAAGGCTGCAAACTCAGTTCTAATTTCCCCCAACAAGGTGGTCTAGTTGACCAATCGCAGCAGGTGCAGACTATAAAGGAGGCTGGAGCCCTACAGTCACTTCCTCAGAATGATTACTGTGGTTTCACTTCCATCTTCCTAATCCCATTCTGAATCCTCTTGTGACCACTTTACCTGGAACCAGATAGAGAAGAGAATTCTGGGAATCCCAAGTCTAGTTTAGTTATATCAAAAGAGGATGAAGCTAGTACATGTGCAGGAGAACTCTGAAAACTCAGGACGTGGAGAGAGAACACTGGATGTAGAAGTAAATGTCATCACCCCTGACAGAAAGGAGCTGTGCTTTTCAGCTCATGGAGTATGAGAACAATAAAATAATGACAGCTTGTTCACTAGCTGACTTCTCAACCCAGGGGAAGCTGGGGCAGCCCTAGCTGAACAGCGACAGTTAAGGATTTGAATGTCTAGGACGCCTCTTTCTCAGGTCTGAGGAAGGTGGGGCTTTCTTCATACCACGCCATTCCATTTCCTCAAGATAGATATATAGTCACACCTCCCTGGAGTTAGGATTCCCTAGTTAATACCATGCAAAGGACTATGGAGATAAAGATAAAATGTGTGTGTGTGTGTGTGTGTGTGTGTGTGTATACACACATACCAATGAATGTTCATAGCAGCATTATTCACCATCGCAAGAACGTGGAAACAGCCCAAATGTCCAACCACAAGTGAATAGATTGAGAAATTATGGTACATTCACACAATGGAATACTACACAGCACACAGGAGCAATGATTTTGTAAATTATTACCTAACTTGGGAGGGACTGGAGAGCATTATGCTGCATGAACTCAGTCCCACAAGGATAAATATTGCATAGAACCATTATTGTAGAATGAGTATAAGGATCCAAGAGGGGTGGGGGAGGGTGGAAGCAGAGGAATGAGGATGTGGAAGGGGAGCGGGGATTAATCATAGGGTTGTACAGTTTGATGGAGGGCGTAAGAGATATTGAAAGAATTTGTTCTTGAAAACAATGTACTCAAATTTTGTAAATAAACTTGTAGAAAATTAAATAAGTATATATATTTATAATTATTCATTGTAAATAATTGCATACAGATGCCTGAACCCAGACTTGGGAAACACTTTTCTGACTAATAATAGACTTTGAATTTGGTGTTGGCCCTTCTTCCTCATTTGTTGATTGCCATCAAGTCAAGCACGACTCATAGTGACACTATCAACAAAAGGACTGAAGCCCCTCTACAACTATTGACATTTATCAAAGTTCATAGAGCTTCCGCAGGCATGTTGTTTAGGAAGTGGATGCCACTCCTGCTTCCATTTCTAAATATTTTGGCTGTTGCTTGTAAACAAGCCCATTCTGAAACAGCCAACCAACCAACAACCAAAAATTGGACTTTTTGTGCTTGTAAAATATCCTTATTCCGTCAAGCATTTCCAGCTCCTTTCTTTTTCCTAGGTTTCTCCTCTATTACCAATATTATTTGCCCTTAAGGGAATTCCCTTCAATGATGATCCCCTATGAGTCTGAGTAGAACTGATCTTATATTCAATGTCTGTGTCCTTTCGGAGGAGATTCCTAGGCCTTTCTTCTTAAGTGCCTCCAGGTGTACTTGAACTGTCAACCTTTCTTTTATGAGCTGAGTGCTTAGCTCTTTGCACCATGCAGGGTGATCAGATGAGCTTTGCATTTATTGCCTTTTTCCACCCACAGAAAAGCCTGGGGAGGCCTGGAGAAACCATTTTATCCTGTTTACCTTCACATTC
The DNA here is from genome assembly GCF_000299155.1 of Elephantulus edwardii. Taxonomy (NCBI): domain Eukaryota; kingdom Metazoa; phylum Chordata; class Mammalia; order Macroscelidea; family Macroscelididae; genus Elephantulus; species Elephantulus edwardii. The sequence continues at coordinate 10,702,363 of NW_006399767.1, read as the reverse complement.
ACTTCTGACCAAGTGGACAAGATTTCAGAGCCGTGGCTCAGTTTTGCCAGTGTGGCAAATATGTTAGTCAAACATTCGTGTTGTTATTATTATCACTGGCAGTTTCTAGGCTGTGCTGATGTTTCCTGGGTTGTCTTTTGAGCTGTTATACTTTTTAATTATCTTTTTTGTCATAATGGTATCTACATGATAATTTTGAATTATGGAACAGGGATAGGAGCTTGATAATAAATACTCATAACTACTCCATCTATCCCTTGGAGGAATGCTATTTATTTAAAAGAAAATTTTATTTTACTTTTGTGTGTATTGAGACTCTACACAACAAATATATACAGCAATTCAAGTTTATACGTGTATGATCAATGATATTATGTCTGGTGAATTGTTAAACTATTCTCACCTTTCTTTTCTGAATTGCTCTTTATTAGTGGAAACCCCTTACTGCCATTGGATTATATTTGACTCATAGACATGGTGGCATGATGGTTAAAAAATTTTCCTGGTATTTAAATGGTCAGTGGTTTGAACCTACCAGCTGTCCTTCAGGACAAAGCTGAAGCACTCTGCTTCCATAAGGATTTAAAGCTTCAGAAATTTATGGGCAATTCTACTCCACACTTTTCAGAGTTGCTGTGAATCAGAGAAGTAAACCCACTGCCTTCTAAAGTGCCTATCTGAACTTTTGAGTTGATATTGTCAGCTCGATCCCAGATAGATAGCTCTTAAGAAAACTTAATGTTCATGGCAGACATTCTTTAGTAGTTAGGCTAAACTGTTGTTTGGTTTTAGGAAGACTAGGGGGATATTTTTTGTTTAAATATTTTCTCAAGGCAATAATTTCAGGGGTCCATTAATCCTTTAAGGCTCCAGAAAGTCTGGAGTCTATGAGAATTTGAAATTCTGCATTTGCCTCCTTTTCCTCAGAGTTTTCCTATAGAAACATTGATCCAAATGGTCATTTAATTGTAGCTGTGCACCATCCAGTTCTTTTGGTCTCATGGCAAAGGAGACAATTGTTTATGGAAGCAATTAGCGACTCATTTAATTTTATATATAAAAAGCCAACTTACTGAGATTGAATTTAAAGCAAATCAAAGTGGACCCGCCGTCAATCACACGGGGAGAGGTGGCTCATCTTTCTTCTGATGTAAAATGAAGGGAGGGAAAAGAAAGAGGAATGTCTAAAGAAGATCAAGAAACATCAACATACCTCATACACAGCTGAACTTTGGAGAGAGAAATGAAAGCAGCCATGCAAGGGGCTTTTGGGAAGCACAGAGAAAGAGGGAGGAAATAGACTTTTAGGTGGAATGAAGAGAGCCACTGACAGGCGTAAGAGCAAGAATAAGTGGAAAGATATCTGAAGAGGATTTTTAAAAGGTTTTATTGTATTAAAGATGTATACTCACTTTGTTGTTTTCTAAAAAGAATGTATGAAGATCTAAATTGCTTTCAATTATATTTCTATTTTCTGTTGAATTGCTTTCAAGACAGCATCGCTTTGAAATTGGATCAGAGAGACCCCTAGTTTTGCAGAGATTTAACCAACTCTCTGATAACACCGTTTTCAAGAATTAGAATATTACACCATAGACTTATAAGAAAATAAGGAGGAACATAAATTTAATTTCAAAACTTATAATTTGAAAGTTTGAAAATCTTCTAAGGGAGTTAGCTGCCTCAAAAATATGACAAGTTTATGTGTAAGAAATGCAGATACAGGCTTTTAGTTGATGAAAACACCACACCCTTTTTCTATTGGTACAGATTTGGTTATTTTGACCACATGTTTCTGTATGTAGTCATAAATGCAGATTTCTCTTGGACTATTATGAAAAAAAAAAAGAATGGTAGCCTCAGCTCTGCTTCTCCCAGTGTTTCAGTTTGATAATCATCTAAATGAAACTTACCATTTAGTGACTGCAATTTGGAAGTATCAGTAACTGTTTGAAAATGAGCAAACCACAGTCTGGAAGGGAGCACAGGGGCAAAAAAGAAAAGTGCCTGTGCTCCACCACCAACCATGTTACGCTTCTCTGATAACTGCAGGGAGCTGCTTGCACATCCATATAATACCAGCTTGTCCTGGGCTTGCTATTTGGGCTCTGAAATCTGGGGAAAGTTTGCTGAGGAAGCTTCAGACACGGGTTGTACGTCAAATACACGGTGGCTGGCAAGATGCGGGTCTGGAATGTCAATGACCATCTTCAACCTGCTATTTGTTGAGGACACAGGGAAGGCACACATCATCTTCCATGGACAATAGAAGTGTGCCAAAAGTTACTCTTTTGTCTTGACCATGCACAACGGAGCCGGGACTCACTCCTCGTCAGGCAATGATTAAAGATGACAGAAGAAGAATCAATGTCTTTGAATTGTGGTGCTGGAGAAGAATACTGAATATCTCATGGATTGCCAAAAGAACAAACAAGTCTGTCAGGGAGGGAGAGCAACCAGCAGGCTCCTTAGAAGCAAGGATGGTGAAACTTTGTCTCACATACTTTGGATAGGTTGTCAGAAGGGGCCAGTCTTTGGAAAAAGACACCGTGCTGGGAAAAGGGAAGGATCAGAAAAAGAGAGGAAGACCCTCAACAAGATGGATTGACACAGTGACTGTAACAATGGGCTCAGACATATAAGAGATAGTGGGGATTGTGTGAGATAGGGCAAGGTTTAAATCCGTTGCTCATCAGAGCATGATGGGTCAAAATCAACTGGATGGTACCTGGCAACATTTTAGAACTCTGTTGGCGTACTGCATAGAGAGTTGTGCTGCTCACCCAAAGACTGCACCTCTCTTCTCTGGCAGTTCAAATCCACCAGTGGCTCCTGGGAGGTTGGCTGGCGGGAGAAAAGATGAACCATCTCCTTCCTTGTGATTTACAGCCTCAGAAAAATCCACTGGAGGGTCAACTATGACTCAGTTCTGACTCAACAATGAGTGAGAGTATTTTAAAAGTGTGTTTGTTTCTGTTTTTAAATGTTATAATAATTCTGTAAAGTGGAAATTATGATTCCTGGTTTTTACTGTTGTTGCTCTTCAGATCATGTAAACATTTTAGAGGAAGTCACTTGCTGGTTTATAAAAGTCCAACATAGAAGGGCTAGCTAAGGGGTAACTCAGATTCCCTTGATGGGAACCCCCATGATGTAATGCAGGTTCTAATGCTGGGTTGTCCCACTATAAATGTCACACAATAAAGATGTCCCAGAGAGAGGAAGTTGGAAGTCAGTCCTGTCTTTACTGAGTATAAATAGAGGAAGATAGGAAGCTGCTATTAACCCAGGGTGATTTCTGCCCCAATCAAATAAGCATTTTAATAAGATTAATCTGGTGCCTACTCATACAGTAAGACGATGGTGTGCTTGGGGTCCCATTTCATAAATACTGTGAAAGTCCGTCAATGTTTCCCTGGTACAAGTTGAGTTTGGGCTGTGTTTTTTTTTCCTTTTCATTTAGCCATTATTATTTGTAACATATTTATATGTGAGAGATGATGAGTCTTTATGGTTCAAATTATTTAAATCTGGACCTTTAAAATCATGTAAGATTTATTTGCACAAGGAAGTCATGTTTTCTTTGGAGCTTTTCAATAGAGGCTTAATTACAGTGTTGCAAGTACAGTGTTCTATTTAAGGGTCTGTCAGCATTTCCATAATAGACCTCTATTTCCAGGAGCCCATAGCATTGCCAGGGAGAGAGAGAGGGAGAGAAAGAAAGAGAGACAGAAAGATAGTCTTCTAAACTATAGCCTTGGTGGGCCTATGAGGGGCCTTTCATTTTAATCGTGATCTGTACATATATTTGCAACCACACATTTTTCTTTATTTGTGTGGTGGAGTCAGCCCTTTGCCAGGCACTCCTGGTCCCTGCCCAGTGGGGGCTCCAACTTTTAAGCAAGATCTTCTTGGGTTGGAGCATCGTGTTGGGTGGCTGGCTGTCTCCCTTTCCAGAACCTAGTTGGATTGCCAAGTTTGCATCTTGGCTTAAAAGAAAAATAATCCACTCTTCCCCCACCCCTCCTGCCTTTTTTTGTTTTTGTTGTTTGTTAACTTAGGCATGCGTTCCCTTGGCTCTTGAGGAACAATAATATGAGCAATATTGACTCTGAGTTGAGTGCCCAGTATGTGTGCCTGGTACATTACAAGTAGGATTTGATTTTAAGAAGTTATGATGTCTGTTTAGTAGAAATGATTCTCCCTGTGTTTTGGATGATGAAAACAGGCAGCAGGGAGGTGACTTGCTTGGCTCATAGGACTCACAAGGGGCAAGACACTGGAGAGCAGGGCTCGGGTGACTGAGGTTGTAACGAAGACTGCCTCTGTGCTGGACTCAGAGATTTCCCAAATTCAGTGGAGTAGTTTGTTTAGAGAAGAAGGAGCTTTGAAAAGGGGGGAAACTCCAAGAATATGTGGGCAGGGCGGGAGAGTGAGGGAGAAGTGGCTCATCAGGAGTAAAAAACTGGAAGAAAAGGGAATAAACTCTTGCATGGAGTGTGTTTTAACAGGTAAGTATGATTCTTGTAGAGCCTGAGTGAAAAAAGTAAATAAATATGTGAAGAATTTTAGAGGCTTCTTATGTGTCCAGTCTGTCTTTGGGTGGTAGACTTCACTTCCTAATTGTACCAAATGCAAAGAATGAATTTTATAGAGATTGGATCAAATGCCGCGGCTTATGTAACCAGGAAGTGGCAGCATTCCCAGGTCTGGGATCCTGGTTCCTGACCCTGAAGGCCTCAAGAAAACCAGTCTCCCTCTGCTGGGATGGTGTGTTGTGAATGGAGACAGGAAGTGGAAACTCAGGATCCTCCTGTCTGTCTCCTGTGGGAGATCTTGGTCTTCAAATAGCCAATGGCTCTGCTCCAGGAGTTCATGTGTTGGCATTTCACAGAAGGGAAAAGGTAATATATGCTCCTCTTGGCACTGGGAGAAGGAGGGACAAGGACCAGAGAGAAAAGGACCACCCTTCACCCTGTGTTTGCAGCCAACCACAGAGAACCAGTTTTGTAAACTCCTGCTCCCTTGTGGGTGGCGAGCTCTAATTCTTTTTCCTTCTCTTTTTCTGCTGCTGCCTTTGAATTGCTTGTTCCAGCTGAAACTGGAAGTGGTAACACACAACCCAGAGACAGGCAGGAAAGGGGAAAATGTGTTTTATGAAACACTTTTCCTTGCTGAAGAGAATATTTCTTTTTGAGGTGTTCTGCCCTCCAAGCTGGGGTTGAGGCTCAGAGTTCAGAGAACATGCCAAACCAGGCTCATTGCTGTGGAGGAGTCGGGCCCAGCTTATTGTGATCAGATCTGCTTCGAGAGTGGAAGAAGTGTGCGCCACGAGGTTCTCATGGCTGTGCCCTTGAGGGGGAAGGGGGCAGATTTCCAGGCCCTGCTCTGGTGGCACCTCTGGGTGGGTTAGACCTGCTGCAGTGCACTTAACCATTTGCACCACTCACGGACTCCAAAGTTGAGTGGGAGGGATTTTTAATTGCGTTTACAAGGACAGGATGCTTTTATCTCATTGGAAACAGCCCCCAGAAGCTTCAAATTCAGTTTCAAAGTATTCATTGAGGGTCCTCTATGGAGTCCATATTGGACTCTATTATCCACGAGAGGAAGTGGCTTTCTAGGCATGGGAAAAATCTGATCTGAGTTAATAATGGAGGGAAAACAGCGGAGAGGCTACTCCATGATGCTCAAATGAAGTTATAATCGGAGAGTTCACCACATCAGTGCTCAGGGAAGAGGAAGCAAAATGGCCAGTGACCAACAAACTAAACCAGCATTCACTCAGAATGAGAACCGCTCATTCATTCGGCTGAACAAGCAACTGATATTTACTGAGCAGCTGCTACGTGCTGGGCACAGCGTCAGGAGCTGGGTGTCTGGTGGGGAACCAGACAGATGGGGCATCTGGCTCACAACTGTCAGTCAAGTGGATTCTGACTCATTGCAGCCCTCTCCTTAGACTAGAATGCCTCCCAGGTGGTTCCGAAGGCTTTGTCTTTGTGGAAACAGACTGCCTGCCACATCTTCTTTCCACAGACCAACTGAGAGATTTGAGCCACCAATCTTTCGGCTAGCGATTGAGTGTTTCAATTATTGTGCCACTAGGCTCCTTCTTGCCCTCATAATATTGAAGAAGGATGTTGTTGTTGTGGATGGTAGAGTCAGAACTGACCCATAACAGATCTTCCAGCTGCTTTGCAGAGGCAGTTTATTGCGTGAGAGGAAATTGCCTATCCTTCCCCTGAAGGGCAGCTGGTGGCCTTGAACCATGTGCCTTTGGGATTGAAGTGCGGCTTCCTGCCATGAGAGCACCAGAGGAAGAGACATTGAACAGCATATATTACCAATTATTGAATAATTATGACTGGGATAAGTTCTTTAAAGAAAACGATAAGATAGTTTGAGGTTTTGTGGATTTAAAGCTCTTGTGGCCTAGTGGTAAGGAGTTGCACTGCCAACCCAAAGGCAGGCAGTTTGAAGCCTGCTCAGTAGGAAAAGATGGGCAATCTCCTCCTATCTGATTTACAGTCTCTGAAAACTCACTGGAGGATCAGCTATGAATCAGTTCTGGAAGAACTCAGTCAGTTCAGATGCATTCAGTGGCACGTAGCCGAAGATCCAATCAACATTGGCATGCATAAATGGACTTTTCTTTATCTCACAAAACAAGGACAAAATAAGTCATTTGCTGGCTTCAGCTCAGTGCTACCATCAGGTACCAAAGTTCTCATTCACCCTCCCTGCCGTCTGTCGTGTACTGACTGGCCTTCCTCTCTTAAGCTTGTAGCCTCATGGTTACAGAGTAGCTACTGCAGCAGTTATATTGGTTTGCATTGACCCAGCTATTCCACTGCTAGGAATATACTCTGAGGAAAATAGAACTGAGTCACAGATGCAGATTTGTATACTAATCTTCTTAGCAACATTATTCACAATGGCAAGAAGTGGGAACAGCCCAACTGCAGCTTCACTTTAAAGGACAAGAACAGAGGAGCTCTGGTGGCTACTCCATTGTGGTTGCTCTGCCAACCAGCCAAGAGCAGGAGAGGGAGTATCCCAGAAAACTCTTCTCTTCTCTGCCCATCTACTCATCAACAACACTCTTCTCTTGTTGGAAGACTTTATTGCATTTCATTAGCTAGAACTGAATTTCAATGGCTTTTTTATCAGGAGAGATCTAGGTTTACAAGCCTTTTAGGGATACTTGTTAGAGGGGAATAGTTTATAAAGACTATAGAAAGCTAGGGAGCTCTGGTGGCTTAGGAGTAAGGAGCTGGGTATCAACCCAAAGGCACCTGGTTCAAATCTACCAACTACTCTGAAGGAAAAAGATGAGCAATATCCTTTCAGGAAACCCCACTGAAGGGTCATTTATGTATGAGTTGCTTCCAGCTCAATGATGTATAACATAACATAGAACAATACACTAGGAAGCAATTGAGTAAGTAAAGCAGACCTAGTATTGCAATGGTTAAACAATTGGTTGCTAACTACAAGGCTGGAGGTTCAAACCCACTCTGTGTTAGAAAAGACCTGGCAGCTTGCTCCTTAAAGATTGTTGTTGCTAGGTACCCTCAAGACAGAACCAACTCATCGCTGACTCTCTAGTATGTTTTCAGAGGCTGTAAATCACACAGGCAGAGATTACCCATCTTTCTACCCAGAAGTAGCTGGTAGATTAGAATTTCCTGCATTTGAGTTGACAATGTAATTCTTCAGCTACTAGGCCACCAGAGCTCCCTTCCATAAAGATTGTTAAAGCTTTCCTAGGAAACTTATGGGCTGTGTAGTTCTAGCTGTAAGATGAAGTTGTTATTGTTGTTGTGTACTGTAGAGTCGGAACTGATACATAGCTGACTCCCGGGAGGGTTTTCAGAAGCAGCTAATCACATGAGAGGAGATCGACCATCCTTCTCCTGCAGAGTGTCCGGTGGCCTTGTACTGCGTGGCTTCAGGATTACGGCACATCTTCCTGCCACTCAAAATGAACTTATAAGCATCCAGCAACAATATGTTGGTGTGTCTGAAGTAATCTGATCTTGCATTGTCCCCGTGAGGAAGGCAGAGCCCTTTTTCAGGGGAAGCCTTAAGGTTCATGTACGTACGTCACTTTCCCCAGAACACATAGCTGTTCCCTGAGGTTACTATGCTCACTGACTCCATCAGCCAGAGAGGTCCTCAGCTCATTCCTGGGCACTTGCATGTTCTTTCTTGCTCCCAAACTGGAGTTTTGTAACTGAGATATCCTGAACCTTAAATTCAGTGCACCCCCAAAGAGCTATGCAAGCATGTGAGGTTCACAAAAGAGTGACGTTTTCCTTTCGGATGTTTGCTTATCTGACCCTGTAGGATAATGTAGAACAGTCTTATAGAGTTTTGAGACTATAAAGCTACAGGAGAAGACTGTCTCATCTTTTTCTTTCAGAATGTTTGGTGGGTTCCAAACACTGACCTTTCAGTTAACAGCCCCGCACCTAGACTGCCTCACCACCAGGGCTCCTCATGTGTTTGCTTAAGAATGAAAAACCAAACCCCATGGCTGTTGAATAGATTTGGACCTGCTGACTTCAATCTCCCATCAGATTTCTGAGGCTGCTCGTCATTTTCCCTCAGAGCAGCTGGTGGATTTGCACCACTGACCTTCCGATTGTGGTTTGTTGCCGTGCACCATAGAGCTGGAACTGACTCATAGCTGACTGAACCTCCAGAAGGTTTTCAGAGGCAGTTAATTGCATAGGAAGAGATTGCTCATCTTTCTCCTATGGAGCGCCTAGTGGATTCAAACTGTGTACCTTTGGGTTGGCAGCTCATTTCCTTACCACTAGGCCATCAGTCCATAACACAAAACACTTCCAGAGATCCTTATGTGTTCATTTCAGGACTCAAAATTTAATGTAGATGGCACCTCGGCTGTTTGACTATGACTATCCTTGAAGGAATTGTTGAAGATTTTTGTTACATGAGAATCATCTAGAAATCTATAAGAATGACCTGGGGATCTTGTCAAAATGTAGATTCAGTGCTTGTGGAGTGGGGAGGCGACGTCTCAACAGGAGGTCAGAGCACAATGAAGAGGTTCCTAACCCTGCTTAGCCTGGACTGCGAGCATGCCTGTTGCCTGTTGCCAGGCTGGTGAAGGTAGAGACAGGCCCGCTGGCTGGAGACTGTCCCATGAAACTCTGGATGGGCAGGGAGCCCAGAGACGCAGTAGCATGGGGCTCTGCACCCTGAGTTATGCCAGTGGAAACAAGAGTCATGTCCCGTTTGCTGGAAAACATGTAAAACTGACACCATTTACCAGATGTTCCAATGTTTTATGAGCTTTACAAGGCCTTCTGTTAAGTAACACTTTCAAAAAAGTCAAGTTCACCAACTCAGAGTGGAAAATTTTTGTTGTTTTTTTGTTGTGAGTGTATGTTTTTTTTTGTTTTTTGTTTTTGTTTTTGTTTTTTTTTTAACCTTGTGGGTGAACTCTGCAGCACCTGTTTGCACAGTACAGCCCTGGCTGCCAGGGAGCCTCTTGGGTGAGCGACAGGCAGGAAAGGGGAATAGTGGCCAGAGGTATCTGGTCCTGATTTTAAAAGTCCAGAGACCATAGGCACCAACTTATGGGCACAGGAACACTTGAAAATAGGTACCCAGATGTGCCCTCTTTTCATTAACGCCAGAAACATCCTCTTGAATGTTGGGGACACATCACATTTTAAAAAAAAATTTTATTTTATTAATTTTAATGGACATTTACAGAGATTTTGTATTTCCATTCATTCATTGTTGCACTTATTTCTCTACCCCCTGCCACAGTTCATTCCTCTCTTTGAAAAGCAAAAGATAAACTTCTTTGTTGGTATACAGTCCCTCCCCCCATCCCCACCCTGAATGCACTCCACTATACAACCTTAATTCTGGATTCCTGTGATAATTATAATACCCTATCATATATCGCTTTTAAACTGTTCTCTCCCTCATCTGTTTCAATTCAGTATGCATAATCTATCCAGTTTTTCTCAGTCTTATTCCAACCCTGATGTCAGTCCCATTCTACAACAGTACTATGCATTATTTGTGTTTTTTGTGACTGAGATATTTTTGTAGCCTTCAACTAGGATAGTCCTTAGTTATGGAAGGAGCTGTTTTTTTTTTTAAATAAAGCAATATCATCTAAAGGCTGATTTGATTAAAATGATATCTATCTTTATCATGTGTTGTGTTGTATACACGGCAGCAGACATTTATTGTATTTGATGTTTTGAAAATTCCAGGCCTGATGAGTAAGTAGGAGTGTGAAGAGTTCAATGCGGCGTACTTGCATCCATCGATTCAGGTGGAGGGCAGGGAAATGAAGATCTTGAATAACTGAAGAGGGAGGGACAGAAGGAAAGAGACTTTTCTGTGGAAGAACAGAGGAGTTACATGCAGATTGTGGAGCAGCGCAGCCAGCTTGCTCCGTGGAGGAGAGGATGGCAAGACTTGGTCATGTTATCAGGAGGGATCAGTCTTTGGAAACATCATACTGGGGCAAGTAGAAGGTCACAGTCATGGGAGACCCTCAGTGAGATGTGTTGACGTAATGACCACAACAATAAGTGTACACACAGTTGAGACTGTGAGGAAAGTGAAGGGTGAGGTGAAGCTTTAATTGAAGTGTGTAGGTTGGTTACGAGTCTGAGTCAGCTCAATGGCACCTAATAATGACAACAGGGTTGAGGAGTTCATTTCAATCAGAAAGTTGTATGTTGTGGGTTCCTGTGAGGCATAAACAATTTCAGTGCTGGCCTCCTAACTGAAAGGTTGGCAGGGGTTAGAACCTACCCTGATGAGCCTACGCAGAAAGACCTGGAGATCTGCTTTCACTGAAAACTCTACGGAGCAGAGTTCTACTCTGACAAACACAAATCAGAATTGTGAATCAGAATTAACTCTAAAGAAACCAGTGTTTTGTTTTGTTTTATATAATTGGGGAGGTAGTGACACCAGAAAGTGTAGAGGTGACCTCGTTTGGATATTATCCTGACCAAATCATTGTCACACACAGTAAACTAAAGGCAAGTCCAGACTGAAGTTGTGTCAAAATCTACATATAACCCACCTTCCCATTAACCAACTTAGTTTTGTGAGGCTCCTCCATTTATTCAAGTCTATTTTGAGGAGAACTTGACATGGCTCAACAATTACTTCTGACAATGTTTAAACATTTAGCATCAGATCCAGAATCTACGGATTAGAGATCGTTTGACTTCTGATCAGAGATTCCTTCATTTCTTGTATGGAATCTTTGTCTCTCCCCTGGGTCCATTGTCAAATTCCAGATGTTTGAAAAGAGCAGGTCTTTTCTCATACTCCACTACTGTGCAGAGGGGACAGAATGGACGTAAGCATGGAGGGAGGCACACGAAGTAACGCTGGCTGCCTGGAGGGGGAGTGTCTGGAACGGGAAGGTGAGAAGCAGGACTGGCATAAGGGTTGGGGATAAACTAAGAAAAGAGAGGATAAATAACACTGCATTTAAATAGATGAGGGAAAGAACTGTCTAAAAGAAATATATGATTAGGTGTTATTTGCATGTCAATAGTCCAGAAGAAGAGGTGCGTAGCAAAGTGGACTAGGGGGTGGGGGGAACAAGGGATGAAATTGTACAACAATGAAATAATCTTTTTAAAGACAAAAGTAAACTTGGAGACGGGGATAGGGAAGAAAATGTAACAATGATGAATGGAAATCCAAGTTTTCTGTAAACTTTTGTTAAAATCTCAATAATAAGAAGAATAAAAGGTGAAAGAGAGAAAAACATGTCTAGTATAAAAATAAAAACAATATACATGAATCATATTGGTGTAGTATGTACATGCCCATGTCATGGATAGAGGTGAATGAAAGAATGGTCACCAGAACCTAACTGGTGATTAACATGGCAGTTACTTGCTATATATCTGAGAGCTGGACAAAGAACAAGGATGACAGAAGAATTGATACCCTTAGCTGTGGTGTTGGAGAAGAGCACTGAAGATCCCATGGATGGCCAAAAAATAACAAACAGATATATCTTGGCAAAGGTCTTCCTTGGGGGCAAAGATGATAAAGCTTTGCATGTTGCTGGGAAAGGCTATTCCTTGGAGAGGGACACCGCACTTGGAAAGGTAGAGGGATGATAATGGAAAGGAAAACCCTAAATGATTGACAAGAGTGACTGCAGCAATTGACTTGAGCATGTCAGAGAATGTGAGAATGCCTGAACCAGGTATATCTTGATCTTCGAACTGGTATCATTACTCCTTAATAATTTGGAGAGATCGCTGACAGTGGACTATCCCAATGCAGTACGTCTCCAAGGAGTCATGTTATTGTTGTTGTGTGCCACCAAGTCAGAACTAACCCATAACTAACCCTCCACCAGTTTTTCAGAGGCAATTGCATGGCAATTGCAACTTCATCCTTCTCCTATGGGGTATCTGATGGATTCAAACCATGTGCCTTCAGGAATGCATCGCAGCTTCTTTCCACTAGGCCACCAGAGCTCTCTTATGTAGTCATGAGATGGAGGCAGTTAAGTAAGTAGACAGTTGAGCAACCTATGAAGCAGGATGAAAGGAGGAGACTCACTGGTAGGCAATCACTAAAAGAAAAAGAATTATTAAGGATTTCTGCAGCATGATGAAACCTTGGTAGAAAACATATTCTTGACCTTGCCATAGACCTTGTCTGCCATAGACCTTGTCTGTGTCTATAGGGATGTCTTTGTGTTATCACAACAGAGCTGATTTTTGCTTTGCTACTTCCTCTCATCCCCAGAACACAATGTTATTCCAGCATAGGTTTGACTCGGTGGATTAGGGATGAAATAACAGGTGTTTCTCAGGACTTTGCCCTCCAGGATACTCAGACACTGGAAGCTGATGGGTTTGGGGAGGCAGATGATCATCAGGTTCCGTGAGATAAATCCTGTATCCTCTGAGGCTTTACGAAGGGATGCTCAACACACAACTAAGTATTCCTACTAGCTGTTGTCATGTTGATATTGACTTACTGTGACCCCATCTGCATCAAAGTAGAACTTTGTCCATAGGGTTTTCAATGGCTGGATTATTTTTTTTCCTCTAGATGCTTCTAGTAGACTCCAGCCACCAACATTTCCATTAGCAGCTGAGTGAGTTACTGAGTGCACCATCCAGGAACTCAGATTCCTACCAGCCTCCTGAAAGGCCTTGATGTCTCTCCTTATAGATATGGAGTAATTCTTGAATGCAGAGCTTTAGTTCAGGCCTGAGAGACCATGCCTGGGCTCCCACTCTTCCACTTTTCCATCTCTGTTTTCCTATGTGTGAATGGAGGGAAATGATGTTAATTTCCCTAAGTAAGGCTAGCATGGCTCAGAGTGAACCCTGAACTGCATTCTCCATGAACATCTAACTTCAAAGATAAAGATGATGTGGAAATAGCAAATGTCTTAATATTGGAGAAGACCTTATTCTGTAGCCAGAAATGAATCCACAGGTTCATGGGTGATAGTTACTGCCTCCTGATGTCCTCAGGCACCTTAACGAATGGCTTGTGGCTGCCCCTTCATTTTCCTCCTTTATTTTGCTTACTTGAAACAACATCTCTTCAGGCAGACATCTCTGCACGTTAACACCCTGCTCTGCACCTTACCCTTCTGCTTTGCACCTTACCCCCCTGCTCTGCACCTTACTCAGCTGCTCTGCACCTTACCCCCCTGTTCTGCACCTTACCCACCTACTCTGCCTTTTTTTCTGTCCTCCTGTGGCTCACCTGCTGGAATTTAGCCCCAGTATCACTCTCCAGGCAGGAGGGTGGAGAGAAAGAACACAGCCAGATCAGAAGGGAGAATTTAAGTTTTGAACCTCTGACCTAGGCCATTAGACTAACCCAGTGGCTATCCAAGTGGCAGGCATGGCCTCAGCTATGGTGGCTCTCTCTGTGGAGTGTCAAGAATGGCCCTACAGGCTGTTCATAGATTCATTTCGACCACATCTGTGTCTGTTGATGTGGTAAGAGTAGTGACACATTAACAGCAGGCATAATCACCCCCCCCCACACACACACCCATACCCAGAGATTTCCCTTTACTCTCATCTGCACAATGACCAAGGATATCTGAAGAAAAAGCAATAACTTTGAGTTGTGGTGTTGGAGAAGAGTAGTGAATATCCATGAATTTCCAAAAGAACAAACAGATATGTCTTTGGAGAGGGTACAGCCAGAGTGCTCCTTGGAAGCAAAGATGATGAGGCTTCATCTCACATACTTTGGACACATTGCTAGGAGAGGTTATTGCTTGGAGAGAGACATCATGCTTGGGAAAGTGGAGGGGTGGCGAAAGAGAGGAAGATTCTTAACCAGGTAGGTTAACACAGTGACAGTGGCAATGGGCTTGAGTGTGTCAGAGATTGTGAGGCTGGTGTGGGATAGGACAGTGTACAGATCATGTGTTTATAGGGTTGTAATGCATTGTACTTGACTCCATGGCACATAACAACAACAACAACAACTCATATAGGGGTAGGAAGATGTGGAGCGGAGGACACGTTTTCATGTGATGTTAGATTTAGATGAACAGTGGGTATTTTGGGCTGGCCTTATGCAAACTCCTGGAAGGTTCCAGAGAGCTGCAGATGAAACCCTAGGTTGATTTTATTGGGTGATTGCAGTGCTGACAAATATTTGTAGTATAGAGAAATAATAAAATATGCTGGTGGTCTGGGAGCTGGGTGGGTTACATGCTGCACATACTGGAGACAATCTGGCGATTTGGTGACAGGCCTGTTTGATCCCTTTACCTAGAAATTAGTTCGTATCTGCCAGAGAAATAAATTCAATGTGGATGGTGCGGAATCCATTTCCCCCCTTATCTGGAGAGACCAGGACTTCTTTTCTGCCCCAGGCGTGATGTGTATTTAATTATCACCATTGAGGTTTTTCTCTACTGTACTAGAAGCCCGCTAGCTCTCCCTTCTACCCCTTGCTCTGGAACATAGCAGCCCCCTGTTAATGATTATCTTCACCATTTGTGCAGCCTGCCACATACGCAGTGTAAGGCTGGTGGGTTTGCTTTAATTAAGCTTCAAAAGGGATCCTGAGCGTCCATCTTATCTCCAGTTTGCGCTTTAATTCCTTTTCCACGGTCCCTGCTGTAGGTGGGAAATGCTGCCTGTGGTCTCTGATGGCGGGTGAGCCCCTCATGTCTGCGTCTGCCTGGCCTCAGGAGTTCCTCAGAACCTCTTCCAAGGGCCTCTTGTGGATTTTGCCCGATTTCCACAGGGAGCTAATTGCCAATGACCTCTTTTTAAAAGCCCTTTGGGTATTTCTCCATGTAACAGCCTCAGAAGGAAGAGAAAGGCGGGAGCAAGCAGGAAGAAGGGGTGGTGAGGAGGGGCCTTGTGGCTGGAGGCTGCTGACCCACCATCTGGGAGCCCCTACAGAGACCTGTAAAGTGGGCTCCATGGAAAGCCACATTGCCTGAAAGAGGCCAACCTGTTGAAAACAGGCCTCTCGGACTCTAGTAGAATTTTCCTCCTAAAACTAACATGGGGGCGGCTTTTTGTCCCAGGTAATCACCGGATGGAGGGGTTTTTTCACCAGCTCAGCCACCAGGTTCTGTGCTTTCAGAAGGAGCATTTTTGTAAGCATGCATTCTTTATGTGGTCTTCCCTTCATAAACAGGAACCCACCTTTCTAGACCGTGTGGGGAAGCAGGATTTTTGGGTTGGGTGGAGGTTTTCTTTTTTTTTTTTTTTTTCTGTTCGCTGCTCCTGGGTGTAGGGTCCATGAATAGGGGCTTTGAGACCTGCTCTTTCAAGCCAAATATCAAAGTGTGGCTTGCGCGCGCACGCACACACACACACACACACGAGTGACCTCCTCACCATGCAGCCTGGGCCCCGCCTGCACAGCCGACCGGGTGGTTCCATGCTGGCCGCCACTCGGGCCCAGGGTTGTGATGGCCCAGTTTTCCTCCCTGGGATGAATGCCGACCCACCAAGAAGAAGGGGAGACCACCAGCGTCCATTCCCCACCAAGTCCTAAAAGGACCATATTTCTATTTATTTGTATGTGTTCTCTTTTGTGGGATCCCTCTCCCATTCATAAGCCTCTATTTGGGAAGAGAAGTGTTCTTTTTAAAGGTTTCTTGTCCTTCTGATCCTCCCTTTTGCTTTTCTTTCTTTTCTCTTCATTCTTCTCCCCTGTTTCTTTTCCTCTCCTTTATCCTTGCTTTTGCCCCTTCCTCTCCCCTCCCATCCCTTTCCTAGATCTGCCCTTCTCAGACATCCCTGGATAATAGGAGCACTGGTGACCTAGTGGCAAGAAGCCATGATGCAATCCCAAAGGCACACAGTTCGAATCCACCAGCTCCTTCAAAGAAGGATAGGCCATCTCCTTTCTGAAAACCCTCTTGAGGGTCAGCTATGGGTCGACTCAATGGTACACAACAACAACAACTTCTGCACCCCGAGTTGGTCTATTCTTGCCTTATGAGTGAGTCTTCCTTGAACTGCCTTTACTTCTGAGCCCTTAACTGTTTAGCTGGGGCTTCAGGGAAGGGACACAGGCAGGACCAGCCTGAGAAACAATGACCACAGTCAGGTCCCTTCACACAGAGATGATGGGGCTCTGTGAGTCATCCAGTCTGAGAGTGAGCTCACGGAAGCTCCCTACAGAATCATCAGAAAGCTAAGGGCAGCAGCATAGTAACAGTAAACACTTACTTTGAGCATTTTTGGCAGCACTTTTATATTCCAGGTATGTATCTGTCTGGGGAGAAGCACCTTCAAACCTTGGGCTTCTGTGTGCCTTATACTGGAGCCAACTGCAGTGTGTCTTTTATCAGAAGTGTGAGATTGACATGGAGGCCCATCATTTCTCTCCTCCTCCCTGTCTCTTACTCTCAGGTCAGCCTCTCTTCCTCCATATGGACTGGCTGAGGAGATGGAGCTATGACCACCATCCTGGATAGAATCTTGACAGGTTCCATATTTTCCTTGCCCTGCCACAGACTTTGCATGTTTCCCTCGAATGGGTTTTGCAGAGGTGACAAGCTGCTCTGGAGTGACTCAGGCCAGGCGAGTGGTAAGGAGAGGGACACCCATTCTAATATTGTACACACTGTTGGCTCTTTAATGCTCTGTCTGAACTGTAGTCAAGTGGGACCTTTGGATCTTCTGTCCCTTGTGTATTGGCTGAGAGGTAAACTGAATTTATCTGCACCGGAAGAGATGCTGGACAGCAGGAGAAATGCAAAGCTCCGGAAGCAGGCAGGAAGGACAAGTAGTTTGCTCTTTTTAGTACTAGCTTTCTACCCAGTCTCCACAGGCTCCATGAGTCTCAACATCCCCCCTTCGAGATAAGCCGGAAGAGAGCATCACATCAAACTTACTCTCACTTTTCATTCCTTTTGAACTGGAGCTACTGGCTCACCCTTCATTTGCTTTTCAAGGCAGTAAATCACATAGGTTAACAACAACAAATCACTCAGAGAGCGATTGCCCATCTTTCTCCCCTGGAGCTGCTGGTAGATTCAAGTGCACAGCCTTTGGGTTAGTGGTGCAGCTCCCTGTGGGCCAGCCACCAGAGCGCCTCGATGCCCGTGTCACAGATGAACAATGGGACTTACACCATCACAACCTAGGTGACTCCCGAGCATTGTGCTTTCTTCCCTCATAGTGCCACTGTGAACCAGGGTTCATGAAGAGAAGAGGAAAAAAAGATAACGTGTTCTGCAGGAGTTTGCTGTGATTCTTAGCAGCTCTAGCCCAAGGAATATCACCTGTCTGATTTTCCTCATTTCCACCACTCTTGACTGCTGACTAAAATGCTAGCAGTTTGAACTCATCAACTGCTCCATAGGAGAAATATGTAGCAGTTGACTTTCACAAAGTTTTTAAGCCTTGGAAACCCTGTGGGACAGTCCTACTCTGTTCTTCATAGTCGCTATGAGTTGGAATCAATTGATCTGGACCTCCGGTTTTGTAGGAACAATGTCTGGAGGAAATGAGGGGTAAATGGCGGGACCAGGTACTCTCACAGCAGCGTTGGTGCTGCAAAAGGCATAAAAATGTGCCCACTGGTCATTGTCTTTCTAAGTTTCCATGGTGATGATACCCTTGTGAATCTGCCAGGTTTCTCTGAAACCTTTTCACAGCTCCCTGCTTGACCTGGCCCTAGCAGTGGCCCTGCTCTCTGTTCCATTCTCTTGGATGTTGCTGACCTTCTCAGGAAATGAGAAGACTCCATGTCTCTTTCCTCTGATTGGAAAGAAACAGAATAGACTTATGGATCTGTGTCCAGGCCTATGGCAGCTTGGTGGCTTCGTGCACAAATGCATGTCCCAAGGCTCTGTTGCACAGGCTACCAATTATCACGCCCCGGAGCCAAGAGGCAGTGAATGAATCATGAGAGACCAGAAGGAAGTTAGATCAGGTTCAAGGAAGTGTGCAGCAGCAGAGTATGAGCTGCCACTAAAGCCATTCTCACAACTCACTGTGCCTAATCTGTACTTTTCTAGGCCCGGCAATGTTTTGCTTGTATTGACACTGTGGTGCACAGCTGACAGGGGTGGCATTTTTATGAAGAATCTTATATGGAAAGGGTAGCATTTGGCCACTTCTTTACTATCTCCTTGGCAGAAACATAAAACAGGAGTGAAGACTTGAGCAAGCCCCTGATTTGCTAAGGAGAGAGCTTGGGTAAGATGCCCTGTGAGGTTACGTCTTTCCAGGCCAGTGCAGGGTGCTAGATGAGGAGGCCAAGTCCTTTGGTTTAAAGGATGACGGAAGTGTTGGTCTTTCTTGGGTGTCAGTCTGTCCACAATCCTATGCTGAGCACTGCTTGTAATTCTTCAGAGGAATACCCTGACTTTTTACCTCCTGTGCCCCCTTGGATGTTTACCATGCCCTTTATCATGCTAAAGTCTGGATGTTTACAAAGCTCTTTATCACACTAAAGTCCTGAAAAGTCCAATAGCAAGAAACCATTTAGCCCTGTTCAGCATTTTCCAGCATTGCTTGATCATGAAATCATCTCTGTTTAATGGTCTGTAGGAAAGCTCTCTTTTAAAGTAGATAGGAAAGCTGCAAGCAAATAAATTTCTCCCCCAACTCAAGGGGTTAGAATACTATTGCATGCTGCTGGTTAATTCTGACTCATAGACACTTCATAGGACGGAGAAGAACCGCCGTGCAGGGCTTCATTCTATGCTGTAATAGTTATGGGAGCAGGGCACCAGGTCCTTTCTCCCATGGAGTCACTGCCTGGATAAAAACCACTAAGCTTTTAGTTAGTATCTAGTCACTTTAACCTGTGTACCATCAGGGATTCTGAGGGATTGGAACAGGAGACTTTATACATATAGAACTTTCTTCGTTTTTCATTTTATCTAGGGATGAATGTGTATAATTGTATAAGATACAGTCTCTACTCTCTCTAGTTGAAGAGACAACACACACACACACACACACCCCACATACATGCATAGCTCATGTATGCATACAAATGCATATATGCACATGTACACAGGCACACAACATATGCAAACATATGCTCGCTAATATTTATATTGCATCATTACATGAATAGATCTATGCATGTACACATACATGCACACATGTGCACAGCGTACATGCACACAAGAGACATGCCCACGTGCTCACACCAAGATAACTATTCCTGCAAAGAGAATACGTCACTAGGAGGCAAGCAGCTAGGACAGGCTGAGGAGGGTGAATGGAGACCAACAGGAGAGAGATGTCGGTCAGTAGAGAGAAGAGCAAATGAAGAATGAGAAATGAGAGGCAAAGAGGGGCTCAGAGATGCAGAAGGCAGGCTGACTTCCTGGTCCTGTCTGATTCCCTGGTTTAGATTCATGGTCCTTTGCCCTGATTGGTTCTTCCAGTTTGGGGAAAGCAGGAAGGTGAGGGTTGGTTGGGAATTCCTGACTGGGGTGGTGACATGTGGGTGACAGCAGCTGTTTGGTGCACCAAGAGGGGCCACCCAACAAGGGGTCGAATCAAACCCACTCTTCTGAGAGTATGCCTCTTGCCCTGCAGCGTAGGGAAGGGGGTGCAGTCCAGCCTGTCCGGTTAACCACATGCTGGGCTGATGCAGAGGAAATGAGGCTCTGAAAGCTTCTTGCCACCTGCTGCCTCAGGATGGGCAGGGGGAGTAAGAGAGCACCCAGGAATGCCCACTTCCCAGTGCCAGTGCGTATCCCTGCTCTGGGCTGTTTCTGAGTGGAGGGGGGAGAATGTGACACACTCAGCCACGCCCAGCCGCCAGGCAGCACCTGTTGAAGGACACAGCTGCAGCCAGCTTAGGGCATTCCTGGCTGCTGCCTCACGGCCGCTCAGAGCAGCTGTCTGGGCGCCTGCCCACATTCAAGGGCGGCACAGACGTCAGGCATCCAGAGCGGGAAGAGCCACCTACGTTAGCCTCTCTGCTCAGTCAGTAGGATCTTCCTCAGCTGGTAGGGTCAGTCTGAAAACCAAACTTTTCAACAAAATATTCACAGTCAAATGCCCTTTAAGGGGCTAATTATTTTAAGAAATTATTATTACTATTATTTGTTGACATTTAGGATATGGATAGAGCAAGGCTCTGAGTTGTTGTTCATAGGTCGCTATGAGTTACACTCGATTGGACATCATATAACAAGATTGATGTTTAATTTATGCTGTTAGAAAGAAGAGATTCAGAGGGAAACAAAGACAAAAGAGAGGAAGATGTAAGAAACAGAGAGGAAACTCTGAAATGCTGTAATTGTGATAATATCCCCCCCCCCATTGCGATGGAGTCAGTGTTGTGTCTTGGAGACCCTGTGGTATCAGAATAGATCTGTGCTCTGTAGGGGTTTTGGTGGTTGATTTTTCAGATGTGTAGTACCAGGCCTTTCTTCAAAGGAGCCTTCCTTAGTGGACATGAACCTTCAATCTTTCAACTAGCAGTCAAGTCTGTTAAATAGCCATTTGTACTATGCACAGACACTTGATCTCATTGCTGTCAAGTTGGAACTGACTCACAGCTGACCCTCCAGTGAGTTTTCCAAGCTGTAATTCCCTGTGTAGGAGATTGCCCATCTTTCTCTTAAAGTACTGCTGGTGGGTCCATACAACCATTGTCATTGTTGGGTTAACAACATGACTCCTTACAGACTCCACTGTCTAGGGCAAACCACTGATGTCACTATCCTCATCTTCAAGCCCACTGTCAGGAACTAATAGATCTTTTATCAGAAGAGTCTCTCCCAGGGAATGACTGGTAGGACTTGAATTGCCAACCTTTTGGTTAGCAATCCAACACTGCACCACCAGGGCTCCTTGCCTTTGTGCCACTAGGAAGTAGAAAATTTTGGCTACATTAACAAGGATAAAAGGAGAAGTAGAACACGGATTTTTTTTTCTGTTTTTTAATAAAAAAAAGTAAGAAAAGAGGGCCAAGAAATTACTTAAAGGCTTTCTGGAGACCTCATAGCTTATGGCACTTGTTCCAAGTAATATAAGACACAGGGGAAGACAGTTACAGGAAATGTATGAGAACTAAGCAGAATTCCACTTTATAATAATATTTTTTTTCCTTACATAACTTCTCTAATCCAAGGACCTTAAAACACTTCACCAATTTGCAGTAATTAAACCTCATTACATACCTGTGGGAAGGATCAGTGTTGTTTTCCACATTTTATATATAAAGGAACTCTATCCAGCACAGGGTTTTTTTTAAGAAAATGTTTCCAGAGCCAGCCAACAAGAGTGGCCTGCCTGGCTCTTGCAGAAAACCCAGGCTCCAGCCCTGTGCACTCCCGCCCAGGAGCTCAGCACGTCAAGGAGTGAAAGATAAGTCACAGGGAACATCTGGGTCAGCTGGCGTAACTTATTTCACAAACATAACATTCTACATTCTGCTTTGTTCAGTATCGACTGTGGTCTT
This sequence comes from Elephantulus edwardii, assembly GCF_000299155.1. Lineage (NCBI taxonomy): Eukaryota > Metazoa > Chordata > Mammalia > Macroscelidea > Macroscelididae > Elephantulus > Elephantulus edwardii. The sequence continues at coordinate 10,680,427 of NW_006399767.1, read as the reverse complement.
AAAAGCTTCCAAGAGACCATTGAAGATGCAACAAGCAATTGTTCTTTGCCCTGGACAAGGTCTCTCCTTGTCCAGGGCAAAGAATAGTGAAGACACATGAAGATGTAAGCAAACAGTTCATATGAAGGACTAATGGACTGTGACCCTGAGGCCAGATGATACCTGGCTACTAATGCCAGCCACTCTGACTGGGGCCACAATAGAGGATCCTGAGAAAGGGAGAAAAATGCAAACTAAATTAAAAATCATAACAGACTAGTAAATCCAGGTTTACTAGTCTGATACAGACAGGTGGAATTCAAGACTCAGTGGCCCTTGTTATTGTTAAGTGTCATTGAGTCGAGTATGACCCATAGCGACCCTATCAACTATCAGATCTGAACCCTGTCCTATCCTGGGCCATCATGACACCTCCTGACACACTAGAGCCCATTGCTGCAGTCACCGTGTCAGGCCACCTGGTCAAGGGTTTCCCCCTCCTTTGCTAATCCTCTGCCTTTCTGATAATCATGTCCCTTTCCAAGGAATACTCCTTCCTTTCTCCTTCCAAGTAATTAACTGCCTCTGAAAACTCACTGGAGGGTCAGCTATTGGTCGATTCTGACTCAACAGTACACAACAACAACAACAATAATAACATGCCTGAGGTATGTGAGGCAAAGAAGCCTTATCATCTTTGCCTCCAAAGAGCATTCTGGCTGCACTCTCTCCAAGACATATCTGTTTGTTCTCTTGGCCATCCATTAAATATTCAGTGCTCTTCTCCAACACCATAGCTCAAAGGCATCACTTCTTCTTCTATCATCCTTATTCATTGTCAAGCTCTCAGATGCATACCAAGTGATTGGGAAAATCATGGCCTGAATCAGTCACACCTTAGTCCTCAAACTGACATCATTACTCCTCAATAATTTGGAACTGAATTTCCTCCCCTCAAGCTAGAATTGAACCCACCTCTGGGACCTCTCAGTCAAATAACAGGCAGGTGTATGAAGTGAACAGCCAATACCTTGAGGAATATGCTCCTCATAGAAATGACAAGGAATATGTCCTCAGAGTAATACAAGACCAAGATGCAGCATTTACCAAAAACAAAATTCAGAAGGCAGGAAATGGCAGGAAAGAAGGATGAATGGAAACAGGAAACCCAGGGAAGAGGTGGGAAGGGTTCTGTTCATTGAAGAGATTACGACTAATACCAAAACAAAATATATATAAATGGTTGAATGGGAAATTTATTTGCTCTGTAAAATCTTCACCCAAGCTACAATAAATCATAAACCCCCCATAAATTAGCTATAATTGTAATTTGTGAAAAGAAAATGGTTTGCTACTTTAAAGAAAAAAGTACATATTCTTTTAAATTTGAAAAGCAATTAATCTTAGTTTGCTAAGAGTTAATTCCCCCTTTTACTCAAGTTTCTGCTTGTTTTATTCCCTTGTTTGTTTTGTAAGTTTGCTTTATAAATAAGTAAAAAATTAATTTGGAAATTATTATTTCTTTTCCCAGAATGAAAACAAAACGAATGAGTTGTCTTTTTAGATGATAGTGAGATCATGTGTCTACGAGAGAAAAGGAAAGGAGAATTGTGGGTAAGGGGTAGAAGGGAAGAATAGAGGAAAATGACCTTTTACATCTTGGTTGAGAAAGTCCTAGGAAATATATATCTTACTTTTACCTCAGAATGGCAGACACAGTAAGAGATTCCAACCCTCAGTAGTCGGGTCTGGTGGGCGGCATGGCGCACCAGGTTATAAAAGTCTGCATGAGGCAAGCAGACTTCCTGACCTCAGACCGGCCATGGGCCCAGTATCACTCACCAGAGGTGTGGAACCAGCTGCTGGCTTCAACTTTGTTTAGAGTTAAAATAAGTGCTAAAGAAAGGCCAGGAGGTGAAACTCCCTCAGCAAGCTTTTGCTTCAAATTGAGATTGTTTTTCCCAAGCAGTATTTGCCTTCTTCACAAATAAGGACAGTAGCTCTGGTGGCCTAGTAGGATCAGAAGCAGCGCTAGAATCCCCAAGGTATGCAGTTCAAATCTACCAGCTGCTTCTCAGGAGAAAGATAGGTAATCTCCTCCCATGTGATTAACAACCTCTGAAAACCCACTGGAGGGTCAGCTATGAGTTGGTTGCAACTCGACAGTAAACAAAGAGTAACAGGATCTTCTTCAGGGTCTTGAGCCAAAAAGAGGTTAAAGAAGGTTAAATACTTAAAATTCTTGTGGCACGGAAAGAACCCTGTGGCACCTTCTGTTAAGTGCTGGACTAAAAACCAAAAGGTTAGCAATCTAAATCCAACCAGCGATTCCTTGAGAAAGAAGCTAGTGACCTACTTCATGAAGATTGCTCCTGAGAAAACCCTAGAGAGCAGTTCTACTCTGTGACATGGGGTCACTGGGAGTTGGAATTGCCTCCAGGGCACCTAACAACAAAATTGTGACTTTAGGGCACATGAAAAATTAAACTAAGCCCAAAATCTGAGCTCTATTCTTTCAGCACCCTCATCATCTCTGACATTAGTTGAACCCATTGCTGTAGTCACTGTGCCAATCCATCTTGTTGGGGTCTTTCTCCCTCTCACTGACCTTCCACCTTTCTAGCGTAATATACCTTTCAAAGGAGGAACTTCTGCTAGCAACATGCCCAAAGTATGTGAGATAAAGCATCACCATTTGTGGTGGCACCTTCTCCAAGACATACCTGTTTATTCTTTTGGGATTCTATGAGATAGTCAGTACTCTTTTCTAAAACCCCATCTCAAGAATATCAATTCTTCTGTCATCCTTATTCTTTGCCCAGCTGTCAGTTGCTATGCAATTGACTAAAAAAGACCAGGGCTTGAGTCAGGAGCACCTTAGTTTTCAAACTAACATCATTGTTCTTCAGTACTTTGGAGAGGTATTACAATTGACTTTCCCATTGCAACATATCTTTTGATTTCTTGAATGCTGGAGCCAAGGACATTGATTTTTGATCCAAGCAAAATGAAGTAATTGACAATTTTAAACTTTTCTCCATTTATCATGATGTCACCTATTGGTTTGGTGGTGAAGATTTTTGTTTTCTTTTTTTTCCTTTTTTTAAAATTTAGGTTGTTTATTTTTCATTTCAATGAACATCTACAGAGATTTTGGAATTCCATTCATTCATTGTTGCACGCTTCTCCCCGCACAAACGCCTCCCCCCCCCCGTTTGCTCCTCTCCTTGAAAAGCAAAAGAAAAACTCCCTCATTGGTACACAATCCCTCCCGCACCTCCCCAAACCCCACCCCGTATCCCCAAATATAATCCACTCTGCAACCCTTTTAGGGCATTATTTTTATCGTAGGAGTATGCAATGAGGATTTTTGTTTTCTTAATGTTCTGGCCTAGTGGTGAGAATTTGGGCTGCAAGCCTGAAGGCATGCAGTTTGAATCTGCCAGCTGCTATGTGGGAGGAGAATGGGCAATGAGGGGAATGTATAACAATGAAAGAACTGTTTTTTCCAAAAGAAAAAAGCAAACTGGGGGGAGAGAGGGGCAGGGAAGAAAATGTGCAACAATGAATGAATGAAAATCCAAGGTCTTTATAAACTTTCTTGGGGGAGGGATTGTATAACAATGAAACAATTTTTCTCTTACTTTTTTAAAAACAAAGCCTGTATAGTGGCGGACTAGGGGAGAGGGATTATATAACAGTGAAAGAAATTTTTCTTTTACTTTTCAAAGAGAAAAGCAAACTGTGGGGGAGGTTGGGCAGGGAGAAAAGTGCCACAATCAATGAATGGAAATCCAAAGTCTCTGTAAATTTTCATTAAAATGAATAATAATAATAAAAAGAAAGCAAAATTCCTCACAACTAAAAGGCATGATAGAGAAAATATTGAAATTGAAAAAAAAGAATTCCCTTTTTTGGAATTATTCTTCAAGAAATCGTCAAGAATTCATCAAGAATTCTCTGAATTCTGGAGGATTCATTCTTTAAGAATTACATTCTTCAAGAATTCTCCTTTTCAGAATCACTCCTTCCCCCTTTCAAGTTGCCATCAGTTTATTCAATATAGGAAGATCTTTTGTAGAGCACCAGGCTTAAGGTAGGTAAAACTATTGGTTGTTACTGTATGTAGCACCTAGTTAGAACTGACTTGTGGTGGATGCTCCAGAGGATTTTCAGAGGCTGTGAATTGTAGGGGAGCAGACTTTCCAACTTTCTTCCACAGAACAGGTAATGGATTTGAATCACATGCTTTTGTGTTGACAGCACAACTCCTTACTTACTAGGCTACCAGAGTTCTCTAAATTATTGCTAATGCTTCATTGTTTTTAATGCCTGAATTTCTTGACAGAATTCACTGATCCAACACGTCTTGCCCAAAGTCTGGGAGTAATTGTGAGCTCATTTAGCTGCAGAAACTAGCTGTAGACTGGTGAGTTGGTTTTTTAAATAGAGATTTTCATGAAAGTTTATAAAGAACATGGATTTCCATTCATTCATTGTTGCACATTTCCCTTCCTGCCCACTACTCCCATCCTCAGTTCACTTTTCTCTTTGAAAAAAAAATTATTTCATTGTTATACAATCTCCTCCCCTTCCCCCAGTCCACTTTACTATTATGTAGCTTTTATTCTGGACTGTTGTAATGCGAATAATACCTAATCATATATTCCTTTTTAAGCAGTTCTCTCCCTCATTTGTTTCAATGCAGAATACATTATTTATCCCCTCTTTTCTTAGTTTCTCCCCAAACCTGATGTCAGTCCTGTTTTATAACAGTGGCATTATGCAGTATTTGTCCTTTTGTGACCGAGATACTTCACTCAGCATAATGTCCTCCAGGGTCACCCATTTTGTATAATATTTCATGAGTTCCTTGTTTTTCAGTGCTGCATAGTATTCTATTGTGTGAATATACCACAGCTTTTCTATCATTCGTTTGTGAGGGGTACTTGGGTTGTTTCCATCTCTTTGCTATTGTGAGCAACTCAGCAATAAACATGGGTGTGCAAATATCTGCTTGGATGATAGTTCTGTTTTCTTAGGGTATATTCCCAGTAGTGGAATTGCTGGTTCAAATGGTATTTCTATTTCCAACTTTTTGAGAAAGTGCCATACTGCCTTCAGAGTGGTTGCACAATTTTACACTCTCACCAACAGGGAATAAGGGTTCCAGTTTCTCCACAACCTCATCAGCATTTGTTGTTTGCTGCCCTGTTGAATTTTGCTATTCTTACTGGGGTGAGATGATATCTCATAGTTGTTTTGATTTGCATCTCTCTTAGAGCTAAGGATTTTGAACATTTCTTCATGTGTTTGTTTGCCATCTGAATGTCTTCTTTGGTGAAGTGTTTCTTCATATCATGTACCCATTTTGCCACTGGGTTGTTTACCTTTATCTTGTTGTGGTGCTCGAGTAGAGTGTTTTCTACAGGCAACTAATACCCATTCCTATGAGTCAAACCAGTCACACAGGAAACTGGTAATTAATCTGCTTTGGTTGTTAACATCTAAAGTAAAAGCAAGATAATAATGATTACTTAGCTCGCTGGTTCACTAAGACCTGTTATGTGCTGTCAAAGCAGAACCAACTCATGACTGACTCTCTTGTAAGCTTGTTCAGAGGCTGTACATTGCACAGGAGGTGATTGCTCTTCTTTCTCCTGCAGAGCAACTTGTGATTTGAAGCACCCATCTAGGGGTGGCAGCACAACTCCTTATCCACTAGGCCACCAAGCTCACGTAGATCTCTTAGCGGGATCTCTTTCAGGTTCTCAGATCTTGTCAGAACATTGCAAATTGGAACAGTGCTCCTCCCCCCTCTTCTCCACTCCTCTCCTCAGCTCCCCTCCTGATTGTTAAAGGCCCACATATACAGATCCACATAATCATACACAGGAGTTTAATTTAGAAAGGAAATGAGATCAACAAAATCACTCACAAAAACTTAATTTCCAAAGGAGGTGACATCAACAAAATCATACACAAGAACTCAATTTTGAGAAGATGGCACACAGAGAGATCTTTCTGTAGTTCTGGAGAACATTCACATCCTGTTTCCGATCTGTGTACATGCCGTTTCCTCGTCTCTGCTAAATTGGGGACAGTATGGAGGGAATGTTGGAGGGGGAGGTGAGGAAGCCTTATGAGTTTCACCCTCAGTTCCTTCACAGAGAAATGCTTTTCATGGTGTTCCAGGAGGGAGGAGAAGCCTCGGCGAGTCGTATCATGTGTCACCAGTGCATCATGTTGACTCCTGGCCAGATCTTGAGAAAAATTCACAGCAGTCAGGAAATTCCCAGCTAATGCTCTCATCTCACCCTCTGCTAACCCTGCAGTGAGAGCATAGGTAGGGTCAGGCTGGAGGACATTTAACAAAAATGGAGAAAAAGCAAAGCACTTTTCTTTACCCACAGGGCTGGCTGGAACTGCAGAACCACCTCAAGCCCTGAGGACCAGGGGCAGTCTGTTTCTACATTCTAAAATTGTATTTTTGCAAACCTCTTGGGTTTTATTTCCCAGGGGAGCAGCATCTTTCCTTTTGGGCAAAGCAAGATGTCCCAGATCTCTCTTTCGAATGGACAGGGCCAAATTTAGAGTTGGGGCTGCTCATTTGAACTTGGTGTATAATTGAACCTGGCACAAAGGGTTATCATTAGAAAGTATGGCATGAAATGAAGGAAAGAGAAAGTTTTGACCTCAAATTAGTAAAGATTTCCCGAGGGAAGGACTGGGTATAATTCTTAGGTAGAAGGACTTTTAAGTGCCTCACTGAGGCAGTTAGGGAACCTCAGGATGGTAAGAATTTGTCTCATATACTTTGGGCAAGTTATTAAAAGGAGGCAGTCCTTGGAAAGGACGTCAAGCTTAGAAGAGTAGAGGGTCAGTGAAGAAGGGGAAGATCTTCAATGAGGTGGATTGACGCAGTGACTGGCAGAGATTGTATGATCTCATTGCAGCAAGATGGCACAGGATTGGGCAAGGCTGTGCTGTACACAGGGGTGATATGAGTTGGAGTTAACAACAACAATGTGGTCTTAAGGAGCTCCAGGTGGTGCAGATGGTGAAGCGCTCTGCCGCTAACCAAAAGGTTGATGGTTGTAACATGCTCAGGAGAAAAACTTGGAGATTGGATCGGTAAAGATTACGATGTAGCCAAGGAAACTCGATGAGACAATTCTACTTTGTCACATGGAGTAGCTATGAGCCCACATCCACGTACTATCTAACAACACACAGCTTTGTCATCTCTTGGGATTATTTCCTTCTCATGCAGGGGGAGATTGTGAGTTGGCAATGGACACCAGTGGCATCAAGAGGTAAGAGCCAAAGGAGCTCTGGTGGCCTAGTGGCAAGAAGCTGTGCTGCAATCCTGAAGACCCACGGTTTGAATCCACCAGATGCTCCTCTGGAGAAAGAGGGACAATTTCCTCCTATGCCAGTTGGATCCAATTCAATGGTACATACAAACAAACAAACAAACAAACAAACTTAAGAGCCATTGTCTGTTCTTAGGAGTGTGAGAGCAGCAAGGTCATGCAATTGTTGTTGTTTATTGTTGTGTGTCAGGGTACAGCGTGCACTGTTGGGTTTTCCATAACTGATCTTTTTGGAAGATGACCTACAGGCCTTTCTCTGAAGCTTCTCTGTGGACACTTGGGCCTCCAGCTTTCCCTGTTGGGGTACACAGCATTCACCACTCGCATCATGTAGGAACTCCAGCAGATACTTACTAAGCGTATTTGGACCTGGTGATTGTCACGTTCTTTGTTTGGCAAAACAATGCACAACCCTGGAAGATTCTCAGCTTTTCCCCCTGCTTTATAACTAACTTACCCAACCAAACCCAGACCCTAGTGCTGGCCAGTCAGGTCCAGCTCAGAGTGACCCTCCCTAGGGGGGTTCAGAGGGTGGATACAGCCTGATACGTTGCACACTGCACCCACAGGGTCACTGAATATCCTTCTCTAAAACCTGGTTGCTGCTTTGGAAAAGGCACTCTTCAATCCAGGAGGGGCCTTCGACAGTTCCTTTAGTTAGTATGGGTCCAGAATTGAGCAATGGGGACATACCAACGAGACTTTTGCTCTAAGATGCCTTTTCCAGCTAAGCTGCAGGGAGGTGGGCACTCATGTAACCACTTGCTGTGCCTGGTACTTCACAGAGGTCCTGATTCCTTGTGATGTGCAGGGTCTCCACCAACCCGTTGTGGTCCAGCACGCCCGTCCACTGTCCGCCTGTCTGTCCCCTCTGTCAGGCTGACTCACGTGGTGCTGGCAGCCAGCAGCTGCAGTTGTTCCCCCAGCCCCTCGCCAGACTGTCTCTCCGCCCCGCATTCCTGGTGGCGTCCTGGCTTCGAGTGACCTCGGGTTCTAATATTCTTGGGTCCGTTCAGCCTCCCCAGCTGGCTGCGCTCTGGGCTTTCTGGCCTTGTTAAAGCCAAGATGCCGTCTTTTACAACCTGGCGCATTGCAGTCAGTTCATCAAGCAGCCCCGCGCTTTTACAAGCGAGATGACCCCTTGGGTGAACTCGTCTTCTCTGCATGCAGCGAGTCTTGGCATCAGCAGCATCTGGACTGTGCCATGTCATTTTAAGATATTTATTAATACGTTGGGTTTGTTTCTTTGTGTTTTTTTAAAGCAGTTCAAAGGTGAGTGTCTCTCAGGAGGAAGGATTAAATGGGTTGCTTTGGGAAGCATTCAAGCCTAGAGGCATGGTTAAGGCACACACTCTGTTCTGAACCAACATCAAAGGTGGTTATGGGGCAGGAATAGCTTTTTCATGCAGTCTCTCCTTTCCTCTATCCTATATAAACTATTCATGCCAAAGTATATACAGGTTGTACAAACATCGCTTCAAATAATCACCTAAAGATATTATGTATGATCACGTGTCTCCTTCCAAATGGGTGTGTTCTTAGAAATGGAGAGAGATCTCTCTTATCCTATATGTGAAAAAAAGTTTAGCTCAAAATTGGCAGAGACCATGGCTAAGTGAACAGAAAACCTTGGCTTGGGGCTTAGCAAACAATCTCATAAACCCCACACTTGCTTTTATTGAATAGTGATGCATGAAAGACCAAAGATGGCCAGTTCCAGTGAAGGCAGCAGCCAGCATTCACAGAATTATCTAGAATGGTGGCAGGAAATTTTCTTCTTGCTGAAATTCAATCTCTGTCAGGAGTTGAGTAGCTAACCCAGAGGCTGCCTCTTGGCCAGTTTGAGCCCACCAGTGTCTCCAAGGAACAAAGATGTACACTGTCCTCCTGTGAGATTTACAGCCTGGCCTCCTGGAGGGTCAGCGATGGCTAGGTTCTGACTCAATGGCAGTGATTTTTCAAAAAAGCTTCTATTACTGGTTGGCTGTACTTGACTCACAGGTAACTTAGTGATGCAGTGGTTTAAATATTCACTTGCTATTTGACCTGTTGCCGCAAATGACTGCTAAATGTGTTTCTAAGCACGGCCATCAATTTAAAAGTGTGCAGCAATGTGTTAAAGGGAGCCTTGGTGGCCTAGGGGCAAGAAGCTGTGCTGCAATCCTGAAGGCACACAGTTAGAATCCACCAGCTGCTCTGTGGGAGAAGGGTGGGCAATCTCCTCCTGAGAAATTATCTGCCTCTAAAAACCTGTTGGAGGGTCAGCTATGGGTTGGTTCTGACTCAAGGGACTCAACAACAGCCAAAAGGTTTATAGTTCATATCAATTGGTTGTTCCAAGGGAAAATGATGTGGCAGTCTGTTTTCTTAAAGATTTATAGCCTTAATGAAAACAAAAATTCTTTAAAAGAGAGCTTACAGACTGGGGGGAAAAATAACATGACAATGACATATCTGACAAAATATTTATATCGGAAATATATAGAAAGCCCAATACCTTAACAAGAAAAAGACAACTCAGTTACAACCTAAACAGAAGATAGGAAAAGATATTTCACCCAAGGAGACATTTAGATGGTCAATAATCACATGAAGAAATACTCAGAATCATTTGCTATTGTTGTTTGTCATCAAGTTAGAACCAAACCACCAACAACCTAGACCCACTGACCCATAGCTGACCTTCCCGCTGACCCTCCAGTGGGTTTTCAGGGACATTTAATTGCATGGGAAAAGATTGCCTATCCTTCTTCCCAGGAGCTATTGTTGGTGTTGTTAAATGCTTTCAAGTCATAGGCGACTCATAACAACCCTATTGAAAGTCCTCGACAGTTGTGTGACTTTTATCCTTTCCCCAGGTTCATAGGGTTTCCGGAGGCAAGCTCTTTATGGAAGTGGATGCCACTCCTGCTTCCAACGTTGTTTTAATCAGGGAGTTTCACCAAACACTGCTCACTACAGGTAACCATTATCGTATTTGACACATCAGTGTCACAATGTTCAGCTTTACAGTGACCATGAGTTGTTTCTGTACGGCAATTGGACACACCAGGGCTATACGACATAGAAGAATGTTTCACCGAAAACAAAGACAGGCTTTAGGGCCACAAATTAGAGTCACCCACCTGTGACTTGATAGCATCACTTTCGGTCCACTAGGCCAACTGGTCTCTCTCTATGTTGTTAAGTGCTATCGAATCATAGGCAACTCATAGCGACCCTATGAACGAAAGTCCTTGACAGTCATGTCCTTTCTCCATGTTTGTAGGGTTTCCCAAGGCAAGCTATTTACGGAAGTCGATGCCACTCCTGCTTCCAAGCTTGTTTTAGTTGGGGAGCGCCACCAAACACTGTCCACCATGGGTAACCATTATCGCATTAATGGATTAAAATACAGTGCCTTCAGCGATTGCAGTATAGCTTCTTATCACTAGGCCGTTAGAGAGATGCTAATCAAAACAACAGTAAGGCATCACCTCACTCAGGCAACAGAGTTCAATAAAATAATAAACAACAAATACTGGTGGCAAGGGTGAGGAGAAACTGGAACTCTCACAAGCTGCTTGTAGGAATGTAAAATGGTGCAACTACTATAAACATTAGTTTGACATTTCCTTAAAAAGTTGAAAATAGAAATATCATTTGATTCAACTATCCCACTACTAGGTATATGTCCCAAGAAATGAGAACTGAGACATGAGTGTGTTTGTTTATTGCAGTGTTATTCATAATATAGAAATAGTAACAGTGGATGACTGGTTAAAGAAGCTGTGATATGGTCACACAATGGAGTACTATGCAACACTGAAAAGCAATGAAGAATTCTTGAAATACTCCATAATGTGGACAAATTTAGAGGACATTATGGTAAGTGAAATAAGTCAATCACAAAAGGACGGATACTGTATAAGACCACTGTTCTGAAAAGCTAAACAAATATTTACACACAAAATTGTTCTAGTATTGTTACCAGGAAGGTGAAGGAATGGAGAATGGAGTAGAAATTAATAAATAGAAAATAAATACGTTTTAAGATGGGTGAAAATAAGACAATGTAGAATAAGTGGTTAAGCAGATATTGTAGACATTGTAACTAATGTTATAAAACAAAATAAATATTTATTGAAAAACCAATATACAATCAACATTCTTGGCATCAGCAGTCAGGAAATCAAGAGATGAGTTGCAGTGGGAAAATCTGCTATCAGGGACCTCTCCAGAGTGCTGAAGAGAAATAATGTCAGTCTGCAGACTAAGGTGCATGTGATCCAGGCCACAATATTCACCATTGCTTGCTATGCATCAGGAAGCTGGACAATGACTAAGGATGACAAAAGAAGAGCCAATGCCTTTGAATGTATGTGGTGCTGGTGAAGAGTATTCAGTATACCATTGACTACCAAGAGAACAAACAGGTCTGTCCTGGACAGGATGAAACCAGATTGCTCCTTGGAAGCAAGGATTTCGAAGCTCTCACATACTTTGACCATGTAACCAGGAGGAACCTATTCTTGGAGAAGGACATGTTTGGAAGGGTGGTGGGACAGCACAGGAGATGAAGATCCTGGATGAGATGGATTTATTCAGTGACTGTGGTGATTGGAGTAGGTGTGTTTGAGACTCTGAGATTGGATCAGGAAAGAGCAGAGTTCTGAGCTATTGCTTATAGAGTCTCTCTATAGGTTGTAGATGATTGACGTTACATAACAACAGTATCATGTAAACTTTCATGAAAATCACACACAGACACACATAGAAATGAAAAAAAAATCAGCCTTGGAAACCCTAAAGGACATTCTGTTTTGCCCTTTAGGGTTGTAGTTTCTCTCTCTGTAATATAATTTTAGGATGTTTTAGGATGTTCAGCATTCAAGATACTTTTATATATTTGCTTTTCCATCCCTCCCTCTAGTTCGTTCTGATCTGAATAAGGCTTTCTGCCAGAGTAATCTTTTAAAAATGCAAATAAAACCCTATCACTCCTGCTTAAAATTTTTCAGTGATTTCCTATTGCCTGCTCAATTTTTAGTCCCTTAGCTAAGCCTACAAGCTTCTCAGAAATCTGCCCTGTAATGTTACCTTTTGAGTCATTTCATATGGGTTCCCCAGCTCTGTGTACTTTAAAGTCAAACCAACTCATTCCCATGGTGTGATTCCAGCTCAGGGTAGCCTCCTGTGTTAGAAAGTAGAACTAGGCTCCCTCAGGGTTTGTTGGCTACAATCTGATGGAAGCAGATTACCAGGCCTTTCTCCTTTGAAATCTCTGTGGGTGCTCGAATTGCTAATCTTTAGGTAAATAAGAGGAAGAAAAGACCAGAATGGATGTTAGAAGAAACTCTGAATATTGCACTGGAGTGCAGAGAAGCCAAAGCACAAGGAAGAATTCAAGATAATAAAGAGCTGAACAGAAGATTTCAAAAGGCAGCACGGGATGACAAAGTAAAATATTACAATGAAATGTGCAAGGAGCTTGAGACAGAAAATCAAAAGGGCCGAACTCGCTCAGCATTTCTTAAGCTCAAGGAACTGAAGAATAAATTCAAACCTTGAGTTGCTATAATCAAGGATGCTTTAGGCAGAATATTAAATGATCCAGGAAGTATTAAAAAAAGATGGAAAGATTATACTGAGTCACTGTATCGAAAGGAATTGGCTGACACAGAAGAATTTCATGAAACAACATATGAACAAGAGCCTATGGTGATAAAGGAAGAAGTTCAAGCTGCTTTAAGGAAATAGTAAAAAATAAGGCCTCAGGTCTAGATGGTATACTAAGTGACATATTTCAGCTCACAGATGCTGCCCTGGACGTGCTCACTAAGTTGTGTCAAGAAATCTAGAGAACAACCATTTGGCCAACTGACTGGAAGAGATCTATATTTGTTCCCATTCCAAAGAAAGGTGACCCAACAGAGTGTGGAAACTACAGAACAATTATCCAAAAACGACTGGAACAGCACATGAACAGAGAACTGCCAGAAGTCCAGGCTGGGTTTAGAAGGGGTCGTGGTACTAGGGATATTATAGCTAATGGATCTTGGCTGAAAGCAGGGAGTACCAGAGGAATGTCTATCTGTGCTTCATTGATTACGCAAAGGCATTTGACTGTGTGGACCATAACAAACTGGCTGACTCTGAGAAGAATGGGAATCCCAGAACACTTGATCGTGCTAATGTGAAACCTATACTTGAACCAAAAGGCAGTCGTCGGAACAGAGCAAAGAAACACTGTATGGTTCAAAATTGGGAAGGGCATATGCCAGGGATATGTCCTGTCTCCATACCTTTTCAACCTGTATGCAGAACAGTTCATCCTGGAGGCTGGGCTCTATGAGGAGAAATGCGGCATCAGGATTGGTGGAAGAACTATCAACAATCTGTGATATGCAGATGACACACCCTGCTTGCTGAAACTGAGGAGGACCTGAAGTGCTTGCTGCAGAGGGTCAAGGACTGCAGCCTTCAATATGCATTGAGGCTCAATATAAGGAAGACAAAGATTCTCACCACTGGACCAATTGGCAGCATCAGGATGGATGGTGAAGAGATTGAGATTGTTCACAGCTGTAGTCTGCTTGGCTCCATAATCAGTACTCTTGGCACCAGTAGCCAGGAAATTAAAAGACGCATTGTGATGGGAAAGTCTGCTGTTAGGGACCTCTCCAGAGTACTGAAGAGCAATGGTGTCTCTCTGGAGACTAAGGTGCATCTGATATAAGCCATGGTCTTTGTAATCACTTGTTATTGTTGGACAATGACTATGGAGGATAGAAGGACAATTGATGCCTTTGAGTTTTGATGTTAGAAAAGAGTATTGAGGGTACCATGGACTGCTAAGAAAACAAACAGATTCATCCTGGAGAGGGTTAAACTGGGCTGCTCCTTGGAGGCAAGGATTCTGAGGCTTCGTCTGACATACTTTGGTCATGTTGTAAGGAGGGAGAGGTCCTTGGAGAAGGACATCATGCTTGGGAGAGTGGAGGGCAGGCACAGGAGGGGAAGGCCCTCTAGGAGGTGGATTGATTCAGTGACTGGGGTAATTGGTATGAGTGTGTCGGAGACAATGAGGTTGGCACAGGGCAGAGCAGAGTTTAGGGATGTACATAGGGTCACTATGAGTTGCAAGTGACTCGACGGCACATAACAACAACAACAAACCATTTATACCAACAAGGGACACTGGGTTCCTCATGCACTATTTCAAAGTTTCATGCTGAGGTCTCTCAAGCCATATGTGTTTGCACCTACAACTTCAGTGCCCAGGGATAAGAGTGGTGTAATGACAGCATCTGCTGCACAAAAGAGTCTTTCCCCAATCTTCTTCTCTCCACCTCTTCCCTACAACAACATCAACAACAACAAAATAGTTACCATTGAACTGATTCCTGTGACTCATATACTGCAGAGTGGAGCTGCATACACTCCACAGTGGTATCAAGGCTTTGGCCTTCCAGAAACTGACTGAAAAGCCTATCTTTTAAGCTGCTTTGGGTGAGCTCAAACCACTAAACTTGCAGTTTGTAGCTGAGTGCTTAATTGGTTTTTGCTACCTGGGAATTTTAAGAGAAAAAAGAAGTTTGATGTGATAGGCTCTTCAGTCATGGGTTTAGAAAAGGCCTCTGGAGAAGGTCCCTATAAATAAAAGTGGAAGAAGGGGAGAGAGTTAATCAGGCAGCTCTGAGGGGAGAGCATTAGAGGCAGAAGGAACAGCAAGTGCAAGGATCCTGAGGTGGGAACATGTCTGGTATATTTAAGAAATGGTTGCACCATTGAATGAGGAAGGGGTAGGTGAGCCTTCTGGCTGGGGATAGTGGAGTTGGTGAAAGGAAACAATCTGAGCCTCTTGTCTATGGTCAATGGTGCCACGTGCAGTGTGTGACCCCCAAAGAACCATCATCTTGGCTGTAAAATACTTAGTGGTTTGGCGACACTTAGCTTATGAGAGCAAAATGGGTTTAAAAGTGATTCTAAAAGTACGAGCTTCTAGAATTCACTTACTTTCTTTTATTCTACACTCAATCTCAGTGAAACTATCTTAGTAGAAACTTTAGCCCAAAATATATTTAAAATATATTTTTTAAGATGCAGCAATGTTTGGGGTTCAGGACTGGGAGATAAAGAAATGTTCATCTTTGTGGTTTCTTTGTTCTACGGGGGTTTCAGATCTATGATGTTTTAGAAGTAATTTATTGTATCAGCTCTTCCCTATGCTCATTTTGTGAATATTCTCAATATATTGTACATAGAGCTTCTTCCAAGGTTTTGGACAAAATTAATGCATTAGAGTGTTATTCTCTTCCTTTCTTGAAAGGCATTGAGTGGGAAGGTCTTTGACTATTCTGAACCCTTCTATGTGGCCTTTCTTCTCCCTTTATCAGCGTGATTGATGACACTATTTCTCATTAGCTTGACCAGAAATTAGAGTTTGGATGGTATAAATCCAAGTAAATAAGTGATAACTTTTCCAGCAACTTTCTTCAGGAAGTAGCTAACAACACTGAAGATAAAAAACAGCAGCCTCTATAGGGTAGGACCTATGGAGCATGGACAGTTGTTCTTGGGAGAGCCAGGGCTCCTGGGCCTCTCCTTGGCAGACCTGGCCTGTTAGATGGAGCAGAGTCTGGATGAAGTCATGGCCACAGAGTTAGTGCCCCAGGACCAGCTCACCAAACTTTGGGCATGGACTGTACCACCACTCTCAGGAGCTCCGGTAGTCTGTATGGAGTTGAGCTATTCGCCTAAAGGGAGCTGGTTTGAATCCACCAATAGTTCCTTGAGAGAAAGACAGTCTCCTCCTGTGTGATTTAGAGCCTCGGGAAACCCACTGTAGAGTCAGTTATGGATTAGCTCAAACATAGTGGTGATGGGATGAAGATGACCCTCTCAGGCAGCTGGCCTAAGCACTTGACTGGAAAAGATGGAAATTGCAAAATAAGCTAATGTTAAACCTTTTCCACACACTCTCAAAGGGAAAGAGGCTCAGATGTGAAACAGAATGGAAGGAACACGAGTGAGTGGCTGGCTTGGGATTCAGCCAGACTCAGATCAAGATTTGGGCTTTTTCCTAAGCTACCCAAAGGGAGCTCTGGTGGCCTAGTGGCAGGAAGCTGTGCTGCAATCCCAAAGGCACGTGGTTCAAGTCTACCAGCTGCTGTGAAGGAGAAAGATGGGCAATCTCCTCCCCGTGAAATTAACTGCCTCTGAAAACATACTGGAGGGACAGCTATGTGTCAATTATAACTCAGTGATACACAACAACAAGCTACCCAAACTCTGAGACTCAGTTTCTCTATTGCAAATGGGCATAGGACCTTTGATGGGAGTAGATGGGGAAACATACTGGTTTCCTTGAAGAACTTTGTCTATATATTAGAATCTCTTGTGCATTAGAATCCTAGTGGGTCACAACTATAGGATGGTGCAATTGCTACAAATGGTTTGTGCAAATGCTACAAGTATTGGCATTTTGAACCCAACCAGTAAAAAGGCTAGTGAGTTGCTTCTGTAAATATTACAGCCAAGAAAATCCTATGGAGCTCAGTTGTATTTGGAAATACATAGGACTGGAGTGATTTTTTTTTTTTTAAAGGGAGCTCAAAAATTCCGAATTAGAAAGTGTGGCGGCCTAGTGAGTAGAAAACTGTGCTTCTAACCCAAAGGCAGTCAGTTCGAATCCACCAGCTGCTCTGTGGGAGAAAAATGGGCATTCTCCTCCTGTGCAATGTATGGCCTCTGAAAATCTGCTAGAATATCAACTCTGAGTCAGTTCCAGCTTGATGCCAATGCCTTGTTCACTTGAGAGCTTTTGCTTTAGTTCGTCTGGAACATCACAGTGTTTATAGAGTCTTCCAGCTGATTTTATAATATGCAGTTGAGGCGATGGATCCCTGGCTTAGCATGTAGCCAAACTTCCATAAAAGGCCCTCTTTCTTAGCCCTCCTCCCATGCCTCCGGGTCTCTACAAAGATCGTGCCCTTTTTCACATGTGAATGCAGGTGGTGGCAGCAGTCTTAGTTCCTATCCTGCTTTTGCCACTTCTCAGCTCTAGACTGTGAGCAGGGCACTTGACACAACTCAGTCTCTCAGTGGTGAAATGGGGATGATAACAGCATACCCCATGATGTGCTTTTCCATGAAGTTGACTTGGTATGCAGTTTGGAGACAGGAAGCACTCAATAGTTGTTGGCTTGTTTGGTGAGGATGGCAATTGGGAAGCCGGGAATGCTCTTGTCTCCTCTGTAACTAGCACTTCTCATCTCCTCCCTCCAAAAACCCCAAACCAGACCCAGCCGCCCTCTCCCCTGCAGAGGTTGGCTGGGCCCTTGCTCTCTTGCTGCGCCACGTTCTTGGGAGATGCCTGGTGAGAACTGGGGCTCTAATGAAGTCAGAGGTATTTGTAGAATTGACTCACCAGGTTTAAAACCAGAAGATTGCCCTGTGGGGCGCATGACGTTCCTGGAAAATAAAAGAAGTGAATATTATTGAGCTGAGTTCATCAGACACAGAGCCCTCGCTTTTGTATGTCGGTGTCCTGAAAGGAGCAGGCAGCAACACAGCCAAGTCTGAGCCATCAAAGAGGCTGCAGTGCTGGGAGATGTTACTTCTCCCGCCAACCCTCCTCCAGTCCCACAAGGCCACTCAATGTCTCCTCCCTCTGGGCTCCTGGGAAAATGTTTCCAGGGCTGCCTCTGGTGAGGTGTGTCAGAGCTGAGCTATGCTGGAGGGCTGGGTATGGGTGGGCAGGGGCCACCCAGACTCTGGAGAACAAGAAAGGGAAAGTTCCTCTTTCTGGAGCAAGTTTCTGGAAACTTTCACTGCAGCAGTACCAGGTGAGGGCTATGCCTCTCTGAAGCCTCTTCCCATTCTCACATCCCATCCCATAGTAAGTTCTGTTGTCCCCACGTCTTTCCCATCTCTAGAATCACTTCTCTGCATCTCTGGAGCCACTATGTTATCATAAGTCACTGTCACTTTATAATGTCTCACCTACAACTTCCTAAGTGATCTCCCAGTTTCCTGCTCTCAGCCCTTCACTCCCCATAGTGGCCAGGTGAGCTTTTCAAAATGTTCACTTGGTCACTTGATTCCCTTCTTCCTGCTACTTAAAACCTTTCCAGAACTTGTCCATTACTTTCAGGACAACAGCAAGACATTTTATTTCTTAAAAAACATGTTCATAATTATTCTATATTTTTTTAAATTGTGATTTTTTAAAAAAATATTTTATTAATTTTAGTGAACATTTACAGAGATTTTGGATTTCTATTCATTCATTGTTATACTTTTCTCCCTGCCCACCCCTCCACCCTTCAGTTCGCTCTTCTCTTTGAAAAGTAAAAGAAAAATTCTATAATCCCCCCCATCCCACCCCAAGTACACTCCACTATGCAATCTTCCTTGTGGGCTCTTGCCATAACCATAATACCCAATCATATATCGCTTTTAAACTGTTCTCTCCCTCATCTGTTTCAATGCAGTATATGTAATTTATCCAATTTTTCTCCATCTTACCCCAACCCTGATGTCAGTCCCATTCTACCACAGTGGCACTATGCAGTATTTGTCCTTGTGTGACTGAGATATTAAATTTTAATTTTAATGAAATTTTAATTTTAATGAAAGTTTACAGATAGGTTGGGTTTTCATTCATTCCTTGATGTACATTTCCCTCCCTCCTCCCTTCATCTCCCTCCCAGTCCACTTTGCAGTGCCCCTTTTGTTCCACATTTTTGTCATGCAGACAATACCTAATCATATGTCCCTTGTAGACAGTTCATCCCCTCATCTGTTCCAATGTAGTGTTCATTATCTACCCAGCCCGACAAGGCCATGTGTGTCAGCATTTCGGTTAGCTTGTGAGTTGGAGCAAACCAAGTCAATTGGCCTAGAACCAACGCATGATAACCCCAGATGGGTCAGCGTGAAAAATTATTTTCAGTGGCTAATTTTTCAGACTGGAAGCAGGAGTGGCAGATGACAGACACTTTCTTCTGAGGCATCTCTGGGTATTCTTGAACCCCTAACCTTCTGGTCTGCGGTCAAGAGTGGTACCTGTACACTACAGGGACTACTGTGAATGGCAGTAAACGCAAAGCAGATACTGTTAGGTGGGGTCTAGTATAAATCATAGAGAGCCTTGAACAACAGATCTGAACCCTGTCTTATCCTGTGTCGTTCTCACCATCTCTGGTACACTTGAGCTCATTGCAGTAATCCATCTTGATGGGGGTCTTCCTCTTAGTGACCCTCAACCCTTCTAAGCATAATAAGCTTTTCCAAGGAATAGACTCTCCTGACAACATGCCTAAAGTAGGAGGGATGAAATTTTGCCATCTTTGCCTCCAGGGAGCATTCTGGCTGCACCCTTTCTAAGGCATACCTTTAATTTTTTTTTGATAGTCTGTGAGATATCCAGTACTGTTTTCCAGAACCACACTTTATTTTTTCATAGGAGGAGTCTAGAGTGGAACTCAATAGAATTTGCATAGTAATTCCTTAACATTCAGCAAAGACCCAGGCTACTTTTAGTTCTGTGTTTCCTCATTCTTAGCATACAGTTTCTTCTACCTGATGGTTCAACAGAGTTGATAGGGTTCCAGCTACAGTGACTAAATTCCCAACAATAGTCCAGATGAATAATTGCACACAGCACTTCTGCTTGCATCCTCGTGCTCTGAATTTAGTCCTTTGGTTACAGCTAGTTGAAATAAACCGGGAAAACTTATTTTTGTTCTATATCACCTGGGTACAGCTGAAAAGGAAGGAGAGGAAAGAATGGATATTGGAGAACAATTGGCAATGTGTATCATATGTTGCACCCATGACCTTGAGCTTCAGCTTGAGCTTCATCTCCCTTCATCCTTCCTTCCTCCAGCTCCTTCCATTTTGCCCCTTTGACCTTTCCTGGATCCCACATATTTGCGGCACCCTCCTGCTTTCTCAGGCTTCCCTTTCTCAAGCCCTGACATGCTCCCCTCCCGTCCTAGTTAACTACTCATCTCTCAGAACTGTGCTCAAGTAGTATTTCCTCAGGGAACGTTCCTCAACCAGGACAAATCTTCCTAGTTTAGATGCTTGTATCATGCACATTGCATCACTGTTGCAATGACACATTTGTCTGTGCAATTATTTGATGATGACTTGCTCTCATCACGAGGACAAGACTTAGGTGTGGTTTGTACACCATGGAGCATGGTGCTTCGGCATATGCTGGAAGTGCTCAATAAATATTTGCTGAATGAATTAATGAATATATTTATCTATTACTTAGAATCATAAAATAGGGGACAAGGAGGAATGTGCTTAGGGATACAGGGGTAGGGCATGGTAGAATGTGATTGAAGCAAAGTGAGGATTCCCAGCTCTACATAGCTTATTGAAATAGAGTAAGTTTACAGAAAACATTAACTGGGCTTGGAACCCTGGTTTCCAATCTAACCTCAGAGATCACTAGCTGGGTCACTGCTTACAGCTGGTGAGGATCAGTCAGATCCTGGGTATGTTTTCAAGGTAATACTTACACCAGTTGCTAGCCCTTTGGATATGTGTTCAGAAAGAGTGAGGAGAAGAGAAAGTAAAGAATTAGTCCTAGGTACTTGGCTGCACAAATAGAACACTGGAGGTGAAATTGACTAAGAAGACTATGAGAGGAGCTGGTCTTAAGCGGGTGATCAGAGGGTCTCTTTGCGTGTCCTGAGAAAGGCTAAGCCATAGGTTGGTGGGTGTAAATGGCGGTGATTGGGGATCTCAAATAGGACAGAAGAGAGAAAAGTTGGCTTTTCTTTTATTAATTTTAATGGATGTTTACAGAGATTTTGGATTTCCATTCATTCATTGTTGCATTTTTCTCCCTGACCAACCCTCCAGTTCGCTCTTCCCTTTGAAAAGTAAAAGAAAAATTCTTTCATTGTTATACAATCCCCCTACACCCCAGTACACTCCACTATGCAACCTTCATTCTGGACTCATAATTCCCAGTCATATATCGCTTTAAAACTGTTCTCTCCCTCATCTGTTTCAATGCAGTATACGTAATTTATCTAATTTTTCTCAGTCTCACCCCAACCCTGATGTCAGTCCCATTCTACAAGGTACGTAACAGCCAGCTATGAAGTGGTTGAACCTGACTCAGCAACAAGTCTGAGCAGAAAAGTCGTTAAAAGAGCATGACCCAAACATGGCTCCTTACCGAGAAGGGTCAAGGACCAGGTCAGGCAGATTGAGACTCAGGCTCTGCAGAAATCATTGAGAACACAGGAAAGTATAATCTCATCAGATGCTTAACATCTTCATGCGTTTTCTCCAAATTTTATTACATACATTTTTTTCTAGAAGTGGTTGAGCTCATCCGGGTAATTTGATTTGGCAACTTCCTTTTCTCATTAAACAGTAGAACACATGCTTCTAAATTTTTTTTCTAAATTCTTTCCCAGAGAGGTTACACTGATCAACCCCGCTGCAAAGAGTTCCTGGACGGCCTATCTCCTTGTAGTCTAGCGACTACTGACGTGAGAACATGTTCGAAATTTTACAAGGGAATAACCATCAATTCACTATTATTTCAATCTGCACTTCTTTTTGTCGGACTGAATGTTTCTCAAATGCTTATCAGTTTGGGTTTTTTTTATTTCCTTTAAACGTTCTTTTGCAAATATATTTCTAAGATTGGATTAGCAACAGAAATCTAGTTAAACTCTTCCCTCTTACCCCTTCAGAAGTAGCAAAGCACGTACACACACACACACACACACACAGAGAAAGAGGGGAGGTTGGTTGGGATAGGGTGGGGGAGAGAGAGAGAGTAGAGGGTGAGTAGGAATAGAAAGAGAAAGGAATGTTGGCGGAAGAAGTTTGGACTTCTTAATTATAAGGTGGCCATCATTCACACCCCAGCCTCTTGTTTACCTTTGTAGCTACTTTGGAGTTGATGGCAACTCATGGTTATCCCACAGGGGCCAAGTCGAAAAATACTCCACAGAGTTACTGATTATTTGAAAGTAGACCCCATCAGTTGTTTCTTTCGAGGCACATCTGAGTGGATTCAAACTTCAACCTTTCAGTTATCTGCCAAGCAGTTTATCCATTTTCAGTGCCACATCTTTACAAGGGTGAGTCTAACAGCCTTATTAGTGAATTTGTGCAAGCTAAATGTTGTTGTTGTTGTTATGTGCCGTCGAGTCGCCTGTGACTCATAGCAACCCTATGTACAACAGCCCTAAACTCTGCTGTGTCCTGTGCCAATCGCACTGTCTCTGACACTCCCATTCCAATTATCCCAGTCACTGAATCAATCCACCTCATAGAGGGCCTTCCTC